>NC_045617.1:148935282-149535282 GCF_009829155.1 Mustela erminea
GCACACAGCGGATGAAGCCTACTGGCCGCCATGGGCGAAACAAGCTCCCTGAGCCCACCTCCTTTGCATTCCCCTCTATTTGTAGCTTTTTTATGGCAATATCATGGAGGAATTCCACATGGACTCACGTTCTGAAGATAAGACCACTGGTTGTCCCAGTCATTTACTAAGTTTACATATTCTGATCACCATTGCCACAGATGTCCTGCAATTTCTGCTCTAAAATTCTCTTGTGACTAATCCTGGCCTCAAAAGCCCCCTCTTTGAGACACTGAGACTCTTTCCGACTAAGATCCTCTTTTGCTGAGTAAGTCTGATACACCCTGTTTACCAGAATCAGCAGGCTTCCCTGATGGGTTTTGTATGGGGCTATGCAAGGATTTTGCTTTTAGTCTCAAACCAGAAGTATTGCTGGGCTTGGCAGCCTTAAATCCACTTCCTGGGTTTAACAAAGCGTTCCCACTCCTGGGCTCTGGAGTTTTCAGGCTGAGAAGACAGAATAGATGTGTTGCTCTTCTTTATAAACTAATCATTCATATGAAGTGACAATAACAATCACTTCTTATCACTCAAAAACAGGTAACACCTCATTGCTGTCCAATGACATTCTGCAAACTTGGGCTAGCAGAACACTCAGTACACAAGGGGTAACAAGCCCATACTCCAGACCGACCACTTAGACTTATCTATGGAGGCAAAAACCTCAATAAGAGAGTTAGGCAGTAACATTAATTTCCAGCTGTAGATAGTAGCAATGAAAGCCCCCCTGGTCTGCCCCTACACCCCCCCCCCACCTTTTGGTTCCCTGGTATAGACCCAAACTGAGAGTTCAAGCCCACCCCTTCCTCTTCCTAGCTGGGTGAACTTGGCCATGTTATTTTCCTCCAGTGGGTGTCAGTTTCCAGATTTATAAAGTAAGGGTAATAATAGTATTCATTTCTTATGAATGTGATCACACAAGCTAACACACATAAAGCACTTGGAAATACATCTGTAATGTCTGATAAGTAGGAACTGATATAAAAGTCATTCCTGCGTATAAACTACAGCAGGACTGTGTCGCTAACCACTGGTTTTTAAGAAGTGTGTTCCCTGCAGTATCTGTGACAAGTGACCTCACAACCACACCTAAGAAGCTCTTTGGTCTACATAGCATTTTACTGGGCAGTGTTGGTCAAGTCAAGTTTCGATTTCTTATTCTGTAAAATCGCCTCTGCTATGGGGTTATATTGGAGATTAAATTAAATGATGTCATGCATATAATGCCAACTCAGTGCTTGGGACCTAGTAAGGATTTAAAAAAAAAAAAAAGATAGTTGTTAGAATAAATGCCGCTTTATACATCCTGAGTTCTAGATAGTAGCAAGGAAAACACCTCCAGTCCCAGAGAGGATGGGGACCTGGCTGATGCTGAGAACCCAAGTTGGCTGTGACCCATAATTGAGGAAAAGGAACAGCCCTCCTCAAATCAGGTATCATATTGCGTGCCCTTCCACCCTCGCAGAGGCACTCATCCACTTAACACTGAGGGTCAAAGCCTGAGTGAGAGATACCGGGGTGTTTGGAATTGGAGGAACAGATCCAACCGGAGCCAGAGAAACAGGTCACTGGCAACGCAGAGGGTAGACCAGCAGGGACTAGAGGGTAGGAAGAAACCTTTGTAAAACCGTAGCCGGCAGGATTCGAACCTGCGCGGGGAGACCCCAATGGATTTCAAGTCCATCGCCTTAACCACTCGGCCACGACTACCCACCGGCAGGTGCTCCTTGTCAGCGATTAGAAGGTGCGCCACCTCAGAGGCACGCGCGCACCTCTCCCCGCGGCGCGACATCACGCTGTAACGGGAGAACGGAGAGACGGTTCGTGTCACTGTTAAGTCTGCGAGCGAGGAATCCCCTGCGTCCACTCAGGGGACAGTCCTGGGTGAAACGCGTGGCGCATAAGCAAATCCAAATTCGGCGGGGTGCGTGGAATTCGGAGAAGCCCTGGGAGCCGCGGGGGACCGTGTGTGCCCAGAACTCCCGCCCCCGTCACCGCCGATTGCCCGCCCGCAGGCAGGGACCTCGGAGCAGGGGGCGTCCCCAGCGACCTCGGACCTGCGGATGCCGACGGTGCCTGGAAGCGGCCTGGGAGGACCCGGAGTGGTCCGCGTCCGCTTTCCGCGCTCAACGCCAAGACCCAGGTATCTCGGATGGCTGCACCCGCCCCGCCGCGGAAGAGCGGGCTGAAGCCGGGCGGGGACCGGGGTGCGGGCTGGGCGGGGGCAGTGAGGGTCGAGGAGCAGAAGGCGACGCTGGGGAGGTCCCCGCTGGTCGCCTCCCCAGAGAGGGAAGCCCGAGCCCGGCGCATGGGGGCGAAGCAGCTCGACCCCGGGGTTTCCGGCCTCGGGACACTGTCCGCGCCTCACACACAGCGGGGTGTGAACGCCGCGGACTCAGTCTACCGCATTGACCGAATCCTTCCCGCCCGTAGTCCTGATGCAGGGGCGCCCTACAGAACCGGGTTCTTCTTTGAATGGAGGATTTAGGGGCCACAGGGTTGAGCCTTGGGAATTGAAGTACTTGATGGAAACACCGTCACAGCCGGCTCGGACAGACCTCCGGGTACAATCGGAGACACCTTCCAGGCCTGAGGCCCTCGGTGTCTCCAGCAGGTAACTCTCCCACATTGTTTTCATCGGGGGCCGGCAAAGAGGGCTGCGCCCCTGGTGGGTTCAAGTGGGTCGCCCGGGAAGAAAAGCGGCAATCCTACGCCCTCCCACCTGTGAATGAGACTTGACTTGAAAACACTCTTTGCTGATGCAATCAAGATAAAGCGAGGTCATTCTGGATTGGGTTGGGCCCTAAATCCAGTGACTGTATCCTCATAAGGGGGGGAGATTTGGAGACACACGAACAGACAGCCGGGGACAAAGGCCATGGCAGAAGGTCGCAGGGCTGGGAGCAGGGCAGGCGCAAACACCAGGCAGGCCAGGGAGGAAGCCTTGACACAGCCTCCCTCAGACCTTCTAGAAACAGCTAACCTTGCAGACCCCTTGAATTCGGGTTTCTGGTGTCTGGATCTGTGAGAGGAGAAATTTCTGTTGTTTTAGGCCACTCTATGGTAATTTGTTGGGGCAGCCCTAGGACACTAATAAATCTCCTTCCTCTTGTGCTTGGAACAAGGTCCCTGTTCTCCGTCCTGCTTCTCAATTCCACCAAGGAAGCTCACACAAATGGTTACTTCCTGCACACGGCAAACTTACTTCGGAGAGAACTCTTCTAGGGAAATAATGCAAACTAAAGGAAGTTATTTGTGTGCAAAAACTTCTGTGATACTTTTAGTTATAATAATACCATAATTAAAACATCTCCAACAATGGAGGGGGGGGTATATAGCTTACGTTATCTATGGCTGGAAGAATGTTGCAAAGCTATTGAAAACAATATTTTGGAAGAGGTTGTGATAGCTCAGGGAAGAAGTGCATGATAGAATGTTAACTGAAAAGAGCCAGATTAAAACTGTATGTAATATATGACCTTGATTATGTACAGTTTTGCTTTATAAATATTTGGAAGTCGGGGGGGGGGGGTAGATATGCCAAAGTATTGGGTTTGAGGGTTGTGGGGTTTTTTCCCCCTGTGTTTTGCTATGATTTGAAGCATATGTCATTACTAAAGTCTTTAAAATGAAGAAGCAGAAATAATGACTTTATTGCTGGACTGAGAAGAAGGGATTCTCTACACAGGAGACTTCAGCATTATTCAGTAGCCGCGCATGGGCTCAAGTGGCCATCATGCAAAGACACTACTTGTTAAATATCTTGGAGAGGCCAAGTTTTACGGAGAGATTGAGTGCGGGGCCAAGGTCACAGAGCTGGCCCCTGAAAGCGAGGGGAAGGTTGCAGCTGGGACATCTGAATTCAGCGTAGGGAGGGTTTAGGGCAGAAAAATGCCGCACTCATTTTGACTTTTGTTGTTGTTGTTGTTTTAATCAGTTCTGTCAATCCATTTTGCTTTTAAAACTAAATATTGTGTAATTTATAATGATGATGATGATGATAATCATAATAATTTGAGAAATTAATTTGGAAGACTGAAGTCCAAAGCCAGCTACAAAGGTGAGGTCATGGCTGGAAGAAACTGCCTTTCAGATGTTCAGATTTTGAGAAAGAGTCCTCAGCAAATAACAGTATAGGTTGCAGTTTGTGTGTGTGTGTGTGTGTGTGTGTGTGTGTGTACACTTTCCTCAGATGCACAAGACAGGCAGCACCAAAAAAAAAACCCTTAAAATGCTCTATAATGGGTGATCTCAGTTACAGCATTTTTCGGAGCAAGGTCTTCTGCTCCTGGCCTTGTTTATTTAGGAAAAGCTTTTTCTTATAAATTAAAATAGGCCAGTTTTGTTTTGGCTTGTTTTTTAATGCGGCAGGAGAGTGGCACCAGACCAGAAGGGACTTGTCGGAGGCTCTGCTCCTGGGCCCCAGGCATCACTCAGACACCGAAAGTGATCCCTGAAGGCCTGGAGCGAGAATCATCCAAATGGTCACGATGGGAACCAAACTTGAGCTCGGAGTGGTAAAAAGGATTAGAAAAACCCATCTCCTGCCCAGGAAGCCAGCCCTGAATGAGCTGCTCAGACACCACAAAGGCCACAATTTTTACTCATCTACACATATGCTCACAATGAAACCAATGGAAAAATATGGCCAGTTGGTTACTAGAAGGGCTTTTGTGGGGTTTTTCCCCACAGAGAGAGAGAGAAAGAGAGAGTACCACCAGACAAACCGGGGGGGGGGGGGGGCGGTGGGCGGGGGGCAGGGAGGGGGCCCGTGGGCAGAGGGAGAGAGAGGATCTTAAGCAGGCTCCACACCCAGCACGGAGCCCCACACGGGGTCCTATCCCACAACCCAGAGATCATGACCTGAGCCAGGATAAGAGTCAGATGCTTAAGCAACTTAGCCACCCAGGCGCCCCAATTTTTTTGTTTTTTTAACTCTCTCCTTGTGTCTTTCTCATGAACATGGATGCAAAGAGGTGAATGGAAGTTAAACACACACTGCAATGATTCCTCACACGGGGAACACGCAGTGTGATCCGGAAATAGAGCTTCGACCACGCCCCAGAAGCTTCCTTCTGCCCCACTCCCCATCCACAGATTGCTGAGTATGTTTTAGGTTAAAATGATCATCCTACGATGTGTGGTTTTCCATCCCTTCTGGTATACCCCACTTTGTTTATCATTCTGTCCTCTTATGCTTCCCTTTTGTGTCTTGTCTGCTTGTGTATTGATTGAATAGTTCTACGTTATTTTTTTTATTTTTTTTTTTTGATGGGGAGCCGAGAGATCACCGCATATAGTCCTGACCAAACAATTCTTATACCGATATTTTAGCATTTTCCCAGACAATGCAAAGGACTTAACATTAGAAAAATGGGATTCTATTCATCTCTGTCTGGAGGGACGTCTAAATTCCTTGTTTGCATCCATATGAATTCTTTGTTCATTTTCTCCTCTAGAAGACATTCACATTGTTTTATGCAGCCAATATTTACTCAGATCTGACTCTCACGTACCCTTGTTACTCAGATTTTCCATGTCTTCCTCTGAGGTTTTTTCTACTTCCTGTCTCGATTTTCAGGAGCAGCAAAGCCTTCTGGCTGGAACATAATTTATGAGATACTTGTGACTTGGGGGTAACAGGAAAAAAAAAAAAACAAGGAAACTAGGTTTAAATGACACAGGATTTGGAAAACTTACTGAGAGTCATGAGAGGAAAGGGCTGTCTGGCCTCTGCCCTCCATCCACGTGGCCAGTGCTTCAGCAGCACGTGAAGATCAGAATTTAAGGGGTTCCCCCCAGTGGGGCCCAGGAGAAGCTGCAGCAAGGTCCAGTTACCCTGTGATAAAAATAAGCCTAGTCCTCTCCCTTCTCTTTGACCTGCTGATGTCTGAGTCAAGTCTCCCCAAACTTTATTATCAGGAATGTGCATCCCAACAGCCCTCTGAGAACTAATCTGACTAGTATTTTCCATTCAGTCATGGACACAACTTTGACGTAATTTACAAGATGAATATTAATGAAAAACTTAGCCACGATTAAAAGGTGAATTTACTTTAGCAGTATGATGCTTAATTTCTACTTAAAGAATTTGGTTTTGGTTAGTTAAAAATTAGGTTAGGTGACAAAGGACAATCTCCAAATGCAGAAGGTTTATAGCCTGGGGTCTATGGACTTTATGTATTCCACAAACACTCTGAACTAGTTTGCAAAATGATATGTATGTGTATCTAGGGGTAACTTCGTGGGAAAGGGGTTTCACAGATTTTATTCCATATGATCTGGAATTCAGAGCCAAAATAATGTATCATGAATCTCTGTTCTAATGACTTCTTTATCTTGGGGAAGAGGAGAGGAATTTTTCAGCTATGTTTTGTTTGGGGGAAATAAACAAGATGCCTATGAATGAGCACGAATACTTTAAAGCAATTCCCAGAGACTGATGCAGGACTGACCTCAGTCTAGCATGGAACTTACCATGCCACTGAGGCTGATTCTCCACTGCTCCCTGAAGTCATCTGTGATGCTCCCTGATGTGCCTGGTTCGGAGTGGGACCTCGAGGCCTAAAGCAACCTTGGAGCTCTGGCCTGAACCAAGGTCTCAGTCTACCAACAAACCATCAAATCTCCTATTTCACTTTCATTGTGGATCACTGCCCAGACAACCAGTCCGTACACTGTGTCCCTATCTTGCATCTTCTCTGTGAAGAAGTGGGAGCCAAGACCCCACCTGCTGGTTTCCTGGACTCATGGATTCATAATTTTAGTCTATCCCATGACGATTAGCCCCAAATCTCCAAGGGCAGAGCCAGGGCTTGGTGTCCTGCTAACTGCTGGGCCCACAGCAGAGTAGAGCAGTGGGCCGGCATAGGAACTTCTCCTTCCAAATTCCTACAACTCTCTGTGCTCTGAGGTCAAGTGGGTTCTGCAGGCCTTAGTACTGGGTCTGATAAAGGGGCTCATTAGTTAAAGGGGGAGGGCACTATGCTGGTGCACATTGCAAACCAGAGTTCTGAATTCCCTTTGAAGAAATAATTTCATTTGGGCACTTTCTTGTTCTTACTCCCTAAAGCAATAGTTTCTACTTACTTGGGAAGATAGAAGAGAGAGCGCCTATATCCCCCACACCCAGTTTCTCCTAGGATTAAAATCTTACCTGAGTGTGGCAATTTATTACAATCAATGAACAAATATTTATACATTATTATTAATCAAAGTCCAAAAATTATTCCGATCTCCCTGGTTTCTACCTCATGTCCCTTTTGGTTCCTGGATCTGATTCAGAATGTTGGGGTGTATTTACTCATCGTTTTCTCCTTAGCCTCACCTCGGCTGTGGCTGTTTCTCAGATTTTCCTTGTTTTTGAACAATCCCGACGGTTTGCGGGGGTGCTCAGGTATTTTGTAGGAAGCCCCTCATTTCCCCGATGTTTCTCTCATAATTAAACAGGAGTTATGGGCTTGGGGGAGAGAGATCACAGAAGAAAAGTGCCATTTTCGTGTTCATCATTTATACCATGTCAAGGGTATATACTATCCAAAATGGCTCATCGCTCCCCAAGTTGACCCTGGCCCCTGGCTCAAACTGTGAGTGTCGGGTTCCTTCGCGGCTCGGCCTGTCTTCCCCCGTCCCGGCAGCACTGCGCAGAGCTGGCGGTTAGGGCGTGCGGAGTCGGGTGATGGGGATTCTCCTGCGCGGGGGACCGGGGCGAGCTCCACATCAAAGGGGCTGGAACCAGGCGGTGGGAACTGGGAGGTGGCGTTCACGCTCACTCATTACGATTCACTTCCCAGATGTCGCTTCTCCCCCATTTAGTTATTCAGTTATTTATATCTGTTTTTGTTTTTCTCTTTTTCCTTTTCGGGCAGAGAGCCCGGAATCTGGTCCCAGCCCTCGCCCCTGCAGAGGCTCACGGTGAACGTGTTGCCGGGACCTGAAGCTGCGTCGCGTTGCAAGCACTCCGTGGTCTGGGGTCTCCGTTCCTCGGGCTTCCGGAAAGCACGTCCCTGACCCACCTGGCAGGAGAGGGTCACTCCGTCCCCGGGGCCTCGGGGACCGCGAGGTCACCGAGCGGCTGACACGCCTGGACCCGGGCTCCGGGTCCTCGCCGCGGGCTGTCACCTGCGCCTCTTCCGGAAGCGTTTCCTTCCCTTCCAGACGTCTCTCGGCACCGAAATGACCTCGGCTGGACGCCGCGGCCCCTCCGGGGGTCTCGCCGGGAAGCTTCAAACCCTGACACCCGCGAGTGTCACTCTCGGTGGAGATGATTTGCTTCTGTCCTCAGCCCTTCGGGGGACCGTCGGGCATCGCTTCCGTCCCCTCGCGACGCAGGGAGTCGTTACTGCCGGGCCGCTCGGGGGAGGCTCGCGGCTGCGGCCGGGAAGAGCGGGGGCGAAGCCTCCGGGGACAGCCCTGCGGGAAGGCCGCGGGTTCGGATCCTGCTCTCCCCCGCGGCGGCGCGGGAGCAGAAGGCTTCTCTGTCCCCGGCGGAGCCGCACGGGCCGGGACCGCCCGGCAGCGGGCGTCAAACGACGACCTCAGGCGCGTGCGGGTCCCGGGACTAACCTGCGGGGGCGGAGGGAGCGCGAGGCCCGCCCTCGGGAGGCCGCTAGCCGGTGGGTCCCGCAGCGCCCGGCGGGTGGAGACCGCGGCCGCGCGCAGGTGCAGCCCGGGCCGCCCGCACGGGAGGAGCCGCCGCACCTGCGTCTGGGCCCGGGGGCGGGGGGCGCACGGAGGCCGGGCGGCGCCCACAAGCACGGACCCGGGTCATCTGTCCCTAGAAACCGATTTGCTTTGGGACGTCGCCCGAAGGGCCCTGTGCACGCGGGGAAAGGCCAGTGTGTCACGGAGGCAGATACCAGAAACTGGGCCGCAAATTTCAGCTTTTCTAAGAACTCCTGGAGTTCAGAAGTGGAGATGCATCCTGTCAGGAAGGAGTGCTGTCGCCGCCTGTCACCGTGGGGTTCCATGGTGTAATGGTTAGCACTCTGGACTCTGAATCCAGCGATCCGAGTTCAAATCTCGGTGGAACCTGAGCGTTTTCCTTTTTCTTATTGTTAAGTTTCCCTTTTAGGGATGGTTGACGGGAGACCCCCAGTTCACAGGAACCCAGAGTGTGATCCTGAAGAGCAGGATACCCCGGGCTCTGGGTGGACCCCACCGACTGCGCGCTGCGTTGTTCAGAGTAGAGGACCATCCCCCTCCCCTCCCCGCCCCCACCGTTTTCCTCTCCCACCTAACAGATATTCTGCGACACAATTTTGAGTTAAGTTGAACTTCTCCTGATTTATTGCTTTACAGAATGTAGTGAGCTCCCTTCGTGCAGACGGATGCCACAAAATGAGGGAGAAGAAAAGTTCTCATGAATACAATACTCTGCTGCTCAGAGAGAGTGAGGCTTTCATAATGTCCATTAGGTACAATGACCTGAATTTATGGGAAAATTTCATTTTCCACTGAGAAACGGAGACTTGTGAAAATCTATTCATACTTTAAATGAAGAATTTCTTGAACTGTCTCAGATATTTGAACACTACTGAATGCCCACATGTAAACTCGAAGCACTTGTGGATGGAGTAAATAAAGATCCAGATACATTTTCTAAATGTTTCCACTGTTACTTTGGTCATTTCTGTGACATGGAGCCACCACACGGAATTGTTGTCCATGAAGAATACGTCCCACAGAAATCAGAGCTTTCAAATTGTGTCCTAGGTTATCTCTGTGATCATTTTATTTTCATAACTGGATGTTCCAATTGCAAGTTAATTCATTTTCTGGTAAATGTCTGCATGTGTCACAACTTAAGGCAGGACAAGGTACTGAGATCCTCAAAAAGTAATTCCAACGTGCTTTCCTTAGTTTTATTTCAACTATCATATGTCTAAAAATTGTATATTTTTATTCCAAGATTCAAAGTGTCAGACTATACTTTATCTTCTGGGTCTTTTTCACTTAGCAATACATTGCTAAAATTAATTGTTACTTTTGTTGTAATAGCTGCCATTCATTACTCCTTCATTCATGAATAATGCTCTACTGTGTCAATATACTGCCGTTCATTCATCCACCTTTTTGTCAATGGGAAACTCACATATTTTACGTGATATGAATTTGGTTTTGAATTACGTCAGCGCCAGGGTCAGGGAAATTGAAATTGTTTTAGGGCAGAGGAAATCTGGGCTGCAGTAACCACACAGTTAGCTGAGAATTGTAACTTTGAGCTATCTTGTTCTCCCTCCAAATGCTTGGGCACAGTAATAATCACTCACCCTCTATATTATACTACCCAAGTCTCCAAATTACTCCTAATCCTTCAATTCCTAGAGTTAACTGTCAGCAGTTCTCTGTAGCTCTCTATGTCCCCCCACATGCATGCCATTGCTAGGTCCTATTTCACCACCACTTCTAGCAGCTTACGTAGTTTACTGGAACTTAGCCTTACCAAGAAGTAATTCTGCAGAAGATCTATGCCACCTGTTTCTTTCTTCTGAAGGAAGAAATCTTGCTTTCGTACATCTGATGGACAAAGCTTGGGGCACATGCCTGCATTCTAGCTGCACAGAAGGCTATGGAATTAAGTTCTGTCCTGAGCATGTGCAGTTCATAGCTAGGCAACTTCTTCCTAATATATGAAGTCTGAGCCACAGTAGTCCACTATGTTCGTCAATGCGATAATGAACTACAACCCTATTTTCTTAACTTCCCAAACATTTCTGTTTCCAGTATTTGTCTCATGCATTATGATTCATCCACAGAAAGTTATTAAACACACCAAACTAAAGAATTCTGTCATTAAGAAGTAAATTATGCAAAAGATCACTTAAAAAAATAATAACCATAAAAAGAAATAAAATCATAAAGGGGAAATTTATTCATTGACATTAAAAGCTCAACTCAGTGGTCTGAATAGTAGATAAGCAGAAATGATGAACAGATTAAGGAACAAGAAATTGGAACTAATGACCAAATGGTATACAAAAATTATGAAGAACAGGAACGTTCAGAAACACACCAGAACATCTACATAAAAAACGAATGCATAAGACAGTATCATTAGCAATTACTAACTTTTAAGATGTAGAAACAAAATGGAACTAAAATAATAGACAACAGTAGTATAAGAAATGAATATTGTGATCAGGGTCAAATTATGTTAGAGTTATTTATGAGGAGAAAAGATTTAAAAAGTTCAATGAAGTCATAATTCATGTAAATGATGAATGATTGTAAAATCACTCTTTGTCTGAGTTCATGGCCAAAGCCACACAATCACCATTGACAAAGAGGAATATAAAATTCCAGGATATAAAAATAACCAAGAAATATTATTGAAAAAATAAATTATTAGCATTATACTTTAATGTATTACATAACATATGAATATATGGCAATTATAATTATACTGTAATTAAGATTTTAGCAGTCAGAAGTTAAAATATTGATAATATTGTGCTTCACTGTCATTTCCTAAATTTTTCTGCAGTTACTGCACTGCAGAGTTGAGTCCCAGAAGAGTCCTCTCTCCTCTCTTAACTTAGATGGGCTTCATTTGTTTCTCACCATTTCTCTTTTTCTTCATATACTTTATTATATTTCAATCAATGGAGATTTATCATGATATAACACATAACTTTAGAGTTTTTCTTCCTTGTGAAAGTTTAATACAGCAAAGTAAACATTCTACTTTTAAATTGTCTTGACCAGATGGGAGGAATTCTCAGACAGGACTTTTTCTTTAAAGACTCAAAGCTAGGGGTGCCTGGGTGACTCAGTTGGTTAAGTCACTGATTCTTGGCCTTATTGAGGTCTTGACCTCAGAGTGTCAAGTTCAAGCCCTGCACTGGGCTTCATGCTGGGCAAATATTTATAAACACCTGTTGGGAATAAAATTGTGAGGTGTTCTCTAGCTAAAGAGTCTCAATATTTATATTATCTTTTTATATTTAATTTTTATTAATTCTTAATATTACATAAAATAAACAAAATTAGCCATTTTCACAAACTATTCATTGAAACATTTTCCCCCAGAAATAGTGAAAATCCATTCATATTTCAACAAGTTGGTATTATTTTGATATATAAAGCACATAAGGAGATTTTCATTTATTCTTTTAAAGATTTTATTTATTTATTTGAAGAAAGAGACACAGCAAGAGGGGGAACATAAGCAGGGGGAGTGGGAGAGGGAGAAGCAGGCTTCCCAACGGAGCAGGGAGCTAGATCCAGGACCCTGGGATCATGACCTGAGCCGAAGGTAGATGCTTAACGACTGAGCCACCCAGGTGCCCCACTCATTTATTCTCAATAGCTAGAATTATTATTTTTGTTTTAAAATAACTTTTCCCATAGTCACAGTAAACCTGGATGATATGCCTTATTCATATCACTAGTTCTCTTAAGCTGATTAGATATGATGACAAACAATTCAATCTCATGACTGCTCATTAAACTTAGGTTTAAGGGTGCCAAAAATGATGTGGAAATAGGCACCTGGCTATTTGGCATAATAAAAGCAAAGGATAAAGCAACATCTGTCAGCAGAGTGTCGAGTTCAAGGCTGAAATCACATCTCATTACATCTAATGTTGATTACATTTAGATTTGTTAATTATGTATATTCAGACCTTCAGTGAAACTATAATAATAGAAATGGCATATTTAACTTAATTTTTAAATTTTGAGATTATTGTAAATTCAAATGCACTTCTTTTTTTTTTTTTTCAAGTAGGCAGAGAGGCACGCAGAAAGAGAGAGGGGAGGAAGCAGGCTCCCTTGCGGAGCAGAGAGCCCCACACGGGGCTCGATCCCAGGACCCTGGGATCATGACCTGAGCTGAAGGCAGAGGCTTTAACTCACTGAGCCACGCAGGTACCTCCAAATGCATTTCTAAGAAATAATACAGAGAGATCTCCTGTACCCTTTACCCAGTTTCCCCCAATAGAGACACCTTGCAAATTGTCCTACAGTGTAACAACCAGAATATTGACACAAATACAGTGAAGATGAAACATTTCCATTGCCACCAGGATCTCTGTTCTTTCACACTTGCTCTCCTCCCGTCCACCCACTCTGTCCTCCATCTCTGGCACTGATTGGTTCTCGTCTTCATGTGTTCTCATCTAAACAATGTGTTGTAGGGCCACGTGGGTGGACCAGTCAGGTGAGTGTCTGCCTTCAGCTCAGGTCATGATCCTGGGTCCTGGGATAGAGCTCTGCCCATGGTTCTCTGCTCAGTGGAGAACCTGCTTCTCCCTCTGTCCTGCCCTGACTCGTTCTTTCTCTGGAGTCACATAGTATATAGCACATTGAGGTGAACTTTTTTCAGCCACTGTAATTGTTTCAAACTGAGATTTTTATTTGCCTTATCTTTTAATGACCAGAGAAGACCAGTAATGTCGAGCATCTTTTTGTGTGCTTATCAGCCATTTATATATCTTTTTTGGAGAAATGTCTATTGGAGTACTTTGCCCACTTTTGAAACTGGGTTTTCTTTCAGTTGTGGAGTTATGGGAATTATTTTATATAGTCTAGGCATTAAACCCTTATCAGATAAATAATTTACGAATATTTTCTCCAGTTCTGCAGGTTGTCTTTCTCTTCTCTTGACAGTGCTCTCTGATGCACTTAGCTAAAATCAAGGCGTCAGCAGATGTGCATTCCTTCTCGAGGCTCTGGGGTAGAATCCGTTGCCTTACTCAGTTGGGTCAGAATTCAGTTCCTTATGGGTGTAACACCAAGGTTTACTTGCTCGCTGAAAGCTTAAAATGGTTTCCAGCATTTAGAGGCCTTCGCATTCCTTGTTCTGTAGACCCCCTTCCTCCATCTTGAATGTTGGCAGTGATGGGTTGAATCCTTCTCATGTCCCATCTCTATGGCCTACTGTTTTGCCTCCCTTTTCCACTCTTAAGCACTTTTGTGATTAGATTGGGTCTTCCCAGATAATTCAGGTAATCCCCTCATCTCAAGATTTTTACCCTTAATCATGTTTGCAAAAATCCCTTTTGCCACATAAGGCAACATCTTCTCAAGTACTAGGAATGAGGACATGGACATCTGGGGATACCAATATTCTGCCCATCACAGCCTCTACTGACTGAGTGTCTTTTTTCTTTCAGTTTAAGATTTTCCTAGTTCTTGGCATGACAAGTGATTTTCAGATGATTCCCAGACATTTTGGGTATTACGCTATGAGACTTTGGATCTTACTTAAGCCTTGTTTTAGTTGGTTCCTTCAAACATCTAACACTGCTCTGACAGGGGAAGGTGCAAACCTCCTGGCTACTACGGGGAAGGAATGGAATTCCAGGTTCCTCATTCAGTCCTCTTGAGACCCAAGATGTCAGTGCCCTAGTGTTGTGCAGGAGAAGGAGTCCTGGCTCCCCACTAGGCTCCCATGGGTCTTCCCTGGTTGGAGGAGTAGAGGAGCGTTGTCATTGCCACACAAGCTCCACGAACAGGGAGTGTGTATGGCCCTTCCAGCTAAGCAATGATGAAAATCTTCTCTCTCCTTAGACCTCTTCTGATGCCACCCCAGTGGGGAGGGTAAGACGTCTTTACTGCCAAGTGGGAGGTGGTTATGTGGGCACATTATAGGCTCTCTACTGACAGGGTTTAGGAAAAGCCCTTTAAAGCCTGGAGCAATGAAAGTCTCGGTCTCTTCCTCTGCTTTCTCTGATACCCGGTGGAGGGGAGCACGTTGCCGCAAGCTGGCAAGGGTGGGACTCTAGGCTCCCCGCTCTCTTTGCCGCTCATAGGCAGGGGTGAGGCTACAGTTTGTTTTTATTCCATCTTCTTGCAGGTGAGTGTCTCTAAACTGGAATGTCTGGCCTCACTGAATGCACAAAGTGAACTCAAGGATCATCAATCCTTAGGCTAAACACACAACTTTTAAAATACACAGCTTTTAGGAAAAAGAGGCAATCTTAGGTCCAGGAACTTGTCCAAATATCATGACTTCCTCCAGGGGAAGTGGTCTCAGTCTCCCATTCATCCTTGATTACACAGATTACGCAGCACACATACCAACTGTCTGTCTGATTCTTTGGGACACAGCAGCTCACAGAAGACCACCCCCCCCAACTGACCCTTGACTTAGCTAGTCGTTATGCTAATTGCACACCTTTGGCTTCCTGAGTTTTCCACCAGACATCTGGTGCTCTGGAGTCCTAGCATTCCCATTGCCATTAACAAGCCCAACCCCTGTGGTGAGCCTGGGTTGCATGCAGAGCTACCCCTAAGCCTCTCAATAACTCTAGCACCCTTCTCACCAGCACACTTCTGATGGCCTTGCTGAATAGTGTTGGCTATCTTGGTAAGAAGTGTCTGGGGGTCCTGGGGGAGCTTCTGGGGTGTTGGCTGTGACACACTTCCAGTGGCTCACAATGGCATGTGGACTGTGAAAAGTCATAAATCCTTATACTTCGGAGTTGTGCATTATTTCTGTGTTTTGCTTCAGGAAACACAAATGTTTGCCTTGATTGAGATACCTGGTTAGCAACAGGAATGAAAGGCAGCGTTCATCCCAAAGGTGGTTCTGTGTTAAGGATTTTTCTCAGCACATAGCAACATATTAGTGAAGTGACATTCTCACTTCACAACATGAAAACTGACACAGGGTTCTGAAGTAACCGACTTGAAATCACGTGGGAGTAAGGGACTGATCCTGCCGGAAAACCCTGGGGGTCTGGCAGCAGAGTTTGGGTTTGAAATTTTCCATCTCTGTAAGCGGAAAATCGGAGCTTTGAAGGTGAGTCTTTCATAAAATTAGTAAATCCAAGCCTGAAGATGATAATGAACTTGGGGAAAAAAGTCTTGCCTGGCTCTGGAAGTGGCTACTATGGCCAACTTACATTCCTTAAAGTCAAAATTCCAAAAAGCGAGGGTTTTTTGTTTTTGTTTTTGTTTTTGGTTTTTTTGCTTGTTTTCTTTTAAAGTAAGTTTGACTCCCTACTAACAATGTTTGTGAATGGAACCTTGGTCTCTCATCTTAAGGCACGAGAACACAACAGATAGGACAGTGTGCCTCCTGGAGAAAATGAAGGGTGCCTTCTTCCTTTCACCAGCGGCAGAGGCTTCCACTATGTGCATGTCCTCAAAGTTATTTTGAAATTGGATGTTCATTTGGAGGTGTTCAAATCGGGGCTACCCTCACAATTCCCCAGCGAATGCTAGAGCCTGTGTTGGGGGATCTCCTGGGTCCTCATCAGAAGCTGGGCTCCCGGGAGGTCTCCTGCTCCATCTCCTCCCAGCGGGGCCATGAGAGGAAGGCGGCCTTCCAGGAGGAGGAGGCAGGGCAACTGGGTCGCGTTGCCACAACCGCAGGCCACTCCCCGGAATGACAGCCATCAGTAAGAGTCACCAACAGCAAATGCACTTTGTCTGGCAAATGGGACCTTCGGAAGAGGCTGCTTATGCTAATGAGGCTGACAGCTCGTACGTAGTCGTGGCCGAGTGGTTAAGGCGATGGACTAGAAATCCATTGGGGTCTCCCCGCGCAGGTTCGAATCCTGCCGACTACGGCGGCTCCCCTCTTTGGGGACGCCACTTCTTGTCTCATCACCCCTGAGAGATGTGGCCCTTGCCCAGCCTTGCTCTTTACAGGGCGGCTCAAAGACTCCGCAGTTTTCCCAAACAGCCACACATCCGCGCGCGCGCTTTTTCCAGTAGTTTTTTCCAGAAGGAACTCCGCCCCAGCCCCCACAGGGCTGGCTTTCCGCAAAGTAGAGCCCAGGCTTTCTGATGCTTTCCTGTTTGCTGCCATCAGACCCTGGCTTTCCAGGCAGCCGCTCCTATAGGAGATGCCGCAGCAGTTTTCCACTGATGGGCTTCACAGGCAATGGAAGGTGGGTTGATTCCTTGACATTCCCTCCAGGGGGTACGAAATGAAAATCACTTAAGTCCCGAAGCAAGGAAGGCAGTCAAGGTCCTAGGTAGATAGGCACGTTGTACTTTTTCTTACTCCCTACTTACTGGGTCCCCAGAAATTCTCCACTGGGCAGCCATCCTCCGCCGGGCCGGCCCTCTCTGGTGAGCCAGAAATCAAAAGGAGAAAAACAGGAATTTGAACCCTAGACCTTCAGATTCAAAGTCTGCCCCTCTATGGACGGAGCAGTCCCTGACGGGAGGGGTTAGAGGGGTCTTTTCCGAGTCTCGGTAATTCTAATTCCATCCCGGGCCTCGGAGCCCAGCAGGTCGTCGGTTGGGTCAGCATTACTGGCGGTAGGTGAGCGCGAGTGCGGGGACAGAAGAGATCCAAGTCGGGCTGGGTTAAGGAGGGTGACACTGATCCGGGGAGTTTATTCCTGGAATTAGTGATTGCAGGAAGGGGGCGTTTCACCACCGCGGAGTCGTGAGGAAAGCACAGGCCCGAAGCAGGCAAACATTTGCGGAGGGAGCACGAGGTCCTGGGAGGAAGGAGCAGCGCCCCGCGGGTGGGAAGACACAGGATCAGGAGTCCGCCTGACGCCTTTTTGGCCTGGGGCGGCGGATCAGAAGTCCCGGGCTCCTCACCGGGTCCCTCTTGGTCCCTTATCTGAATCAGAGAAAAGAGGTCGAAGCTCCTTCTGTGGGCTGTTCCAGTCGGCGAGGACCACCTCCCTTAAATCCAAATCCTGGACCTTTTGCTTGCGCCCCCGAACCCCCACTCTGTCTCCGGGGTTCCCTGGGTCCGCGCGCTCGCAGGTGCGGCCCTCGCCTGCCGTTCCGCCCCCCTCCTCTCGGGTCCCCCTTTTCCCCCGCGCTGGCCACCTGCTCCTCCGTCTCCCTTCCGAGCGACCCCGCGCGGAGACTCCCGCCTCTCCACGTCGGCCCCCAATGCTCCCCTCCGCGGGTGACCGTGACTTCATCCCGCTCCAGGGGTGCAAGCCCCTGGCGGCGAAGCAAGCCCCTGGCGCCATCCTGCTCCCCCTAGGGTTCTTTGATTCATCGTGATGTTGGAGCCCGAGTCGGGCAGGCAGCGCGGGAGGGGGCAGGCGAGATGCAAGACCAGTAAAACAGCAGAAGCCTCTTTCCTGTGGTTCTGGGAGCTAGGAACGCCGCAGGGCGAAAACCAGGTCATCCCGTCGCAGGGGGGTGAGAAGGCTTGACTTCGCCGGAGGACTCGTTCTGGGGATGTGGGGGAGGAAGGAGAGTCCGAACTCCCAGGGCAACAATAAGGGAAGCTAGCAGAGGATGGTTTCGATCCATCGACCTCTGGGTTATGGGCCCAGCACGCTTCCGCTGCGCCACTCTGCTCATGCCAAGAATGGCCTTCCTGCTTATCCGGTTTAATGCTCAGCCTCTTGCCGCACCCCCTACTACATCTCTCCAGTTGCTTTTCCGTCTTCTCTCCACTCTTCTTTCCTTCCGTCAAGATCCTCCAGGCGTGCCTCATCCCAGGGTCACAGTCCGCGTTACTGTCACACAAGCTCCAGCTCCGGGCTGCACACATCTCCAGTCCTTTCTTGGCGAGGTTGCCAAGCATCCCTTTGGGGCTGGGAATTGTGATGCCCAGGACGTCAACTTTCCAGACGAGAACCGGGCCAACCTTCCAAAACCACTCCGGAGTCGCCTTCGCTCTGAACCAAAGCCCTTTCTCTGGAATTCCTTCTTGGTCCTCCAACCGATCGCCTTTCCTCGTTTCCCTCCTCCTGAGCCCGCACTCCGGTTTATCAGCAAAAGCGGACTGTGTGTGTGAGACCTTTAGTGATCCACACCCCCAACTGGCGCGGGAGTCCTTCGCTTTGCTGCTCTCGATGACTGCAGATCCCAAAGTAAACCCCCTACTTCCAAGGCCCCCTCGCGGGGTCCAGAGCCACCTGCCGTTGCCTGCACCCAGACCTGGTGCAGGCCACCGCTCTGCTCCCCACTTCCAGACCTCTGGTCATAGGGCAGGAGGCTTCGCGCCTGCCTCCACTCGTCACTTGTCACTCGGACACCGAGAAACTCCAGCATGAAGACGGGAGGCTCTAGTGACTCCACAGGCAGCCAAGGCTCCTGGGGATTTAAGAAACTGGAAATGACAGCTCCGGGGGGAGAGACAGGCCCATCACAAGACGATTTTACCCAAACTTGGGGCAAGTTTCCCCTGATGCAGGCTCGGTTTGTCCCACCTTCCAACCTCTGAGGTTGCAGCTGATGCTTTCCTCCTTCACCCCCTTTTGATGCCCTTCCAAATTCTGCAGGTTTCTCGCCTTCTCTGGTAGATTCTCTACTTTCTGCTGTTTCCCCATGGCCTGCCCCAGAAGCTGCAGATCTAGTGCTCACAGCCCAAGACAGAATGTTGGGGGTGAGGGGTGCAGGGGGAGAAGGTCCTCACTCGAGTAGCGGGGACTCATCTCCCAAGTTCTCTCAAGCAGTACGAGAACGCCCCAGACTCCTTATAGAAGAGGAGCCCTTGGCCCATGGCCCTGAGCGCCAGTCACCATGACTCCCAAAATCTCCTCCCTGGAAACGAAACGTTTCAAGCCGAGACCTTCTGAAAAGGCTTTGTGGAAATTCAACCAGAGACTTTGCCATTGCCCATCAAGTCTATGAAGCTAAGCCCAGCACCCGTTCTTAGCTTGACTGACAACCCATTTTTTGGCTTTTTGGCTTCGAATTTAGAAGCCTGCTTTTTCTCCTGATGGTGGCACTAGAGCTGGAATGCACAAGAAGGGCTATAACCTACAGGTTTATAGCTGGAGAGCCCAGTTTTTTCCCCTGGGCACTGAAGAGTTCAGGCCCTCCAGTTCCACAGCGGAGGCATTGAACTTTGCTCTTCTGCCTCACTCCAGCCTGCTTCCTGTTTAGATTTTATTCCCCCCACCCCCGCCCCGTTATCACTTTTGGCAGGGAGGTGAGTTTATCTTGGACTCAGTGATCCTCTGCCTTGGTCTTTATCTTATCTTTCCAGGTGCAAAAACTTAGAGTCATCACTTGATCCAGAGAAAATTGGGCTTCAGAGGACTGCTTTTTTATTATATACACATGTATATATATATATATTACTAAATATATATAAAATATATAAAATACATATATTTTATATGTAATACATATATTTTATATATATTTAGTTTATATATAAAATAAAATACACGTATTTTATATATATTTAGTGTATATATATATATATATATATACACATATTATATATGAGACACAGGAGATGGAAATTCCTGTATTTAAATAAGTAGAGTTAAATTAAAAAAAAAAACAACTGTTGAATTCGATCCAGCATGATAACTCAGTGGAACAAAGTAATTGTCTCGAACCTTCACTCTCTCCCAATGAGGTGAAATAACACATTAAAACATATATTGGAAGCCAAAATTTCTTACTCTTTTACGTAACTGGTCATATAGATTTCCATCATGCTGCTATAACAAACTGGCATGTTGTACTTGGTCCCAGAATTGGCAAGACTCCTTAATTTGACCTGATTTCCAGCCTCCTACCTGGTCGGCCTCTGACGGTCATCAGTCATCGGTGTGCTACACTCCAAACTGCAAACTAGGACAAACTCTGAGAGAAGTGGGGAGACAGGCTGCACCAAAAAAATAAACACTCCACAACCGTGAGAGATGGTGGAGAATATGGACATGTAGTCCTGCTGTGAGATGGTGTAAAAAGATTTCCAAACTCTAAATGACCCATAGTTCTCGATTCTTTGAATCAACTGTGGAACATAATGGAATATTCTGCAGCGGAGAATAGGAGCGAGGCGTGTTTCTCTGTACTGATGTGGATTACATCTGTGGTATGTGTAGACACGTGTCCTCGCTATAACTGCAGACTCGCGCGCAGCTGCAAGAAATGATAAAGAGAAAACGCTTTACCGCGGCTCCCCCAATGGTAACATCTTGGCTCCTTACACTATCACGGTGGGATACTGACACTGATACGGTCCTCCAATCTTATTTTGATCCCCCCCATTTCCAGAATGTTGTAGCGGTGGAATTACACAAACTATAACATTTTGAGGCTGGCTTCTTTTCAGTGTAATTCCCCAGAAAGGCATCCAAGCTGCCACATGTAGCTTAGCTCACCCCTCTGCGCTGCTGAGGAGAATTCCGACGTGCTGAGCCACTCACCCCACGATACAGATTGTTTCCAGTTTAGGGCTATGCTGGGTAAAGATGTTGGGAAAAAATGACATGTAGATCTTAGTGGGAACAGAAGTTTCTGTGTTTTTAGACTAAATATCCAAGAGTGGTATTTATTACTGGATTATCTGATAATTTCCTGTTTAGTTTTGTAAGAAATTGCCAAGCCATTTTCCTGACTCCCTGTACCATTTTACATTCCCCCCCGTCGTCGGTGTACTAGTGACTGAGTTTCCCGCATCCTCTCGAGAAGGGGTGTTGTCATGACTTTTGTTTTGTCCATTCTGATGGGTGTAGGGTGATATCTTACTGTGGTTTTAGTTTCTATTTCCCTAACGGCTAACGGTGTTGAACATTTTCTCACGCGCTTATTTGCCATCTGTGTGCCATCGTGGGTGAAATGTTGAAATGTCTCTTCATGGCTTTTATCCATTTTCTGACTGAGTGTTGGCTTTCTTTTTAAATCTGTTCAGTTCTGGGAATTGTGTGCGCTGACTGTTGTCACCTATGTGATTTACAAATATCTTTTCCCAACTTGTAGCTTGTTTTTTTCAACGGCTTCATAGTATCTTTTGCAGAAAAAAGGTTTTCATTTTGAAGGGATCTGATTTAACTCTTTTCCTTTTAAGCGTTGAGCTTCAGGTGTCAGGTCAACAGAATCTGCCTGACCCCGGGTCCTGAAGATCTGCTATGTTATTTTCTAAAAGTTTTATAATTGTACTGTTCAGTCTGTGATTCATTTTAATTTTTGTGCACAGAATGAGGCATAGGTCAGTGTGGATTTTATTTTTGTTGTGTTTCATTGCTGGGTTTTGTTTTGTTTTTGTTTCTGTTTTTACCTATGGACGTTGTCAAAAAGACAATTCCTCCTCTGTTGAAATTTTCTTCTGGTCTATTGTGAAAAGTCAGTTGGACACATTTCTACGGGTTAGTGTATATTTTTAAGGGAAAGAAAAAAAAACAAGATGAACACTGTGTATGTGCTTGTACTATTCATTTAAAAGGGTGTCTTAGATATTAAGGTTCTTTTTTTTTTTTAAGAATTTTATTTATTTATTTGACAGACAGAGATCACAAGTATGCAGAGACAGGTGGGGAGGCGGCGGAAGCAGGTTCCCAGCTCAGCAAAGAGCCCTATGCTTCCGATCCCGATCCCAGGACCCTGAGGTCATGACCGGAGCTGAAGGCAGAGGCTTGACCCATCCAGCCACCCAGGCGCAGCACCCCCCCCCCCCCACTTTGTTTTTTTGAAAGAAGGGTCTGTCTTCTGCTCAGGTCCTCATCCCAGGGTCCTCGGAGATGAGGGGAGCTCAGGCTCCCTGCTCAACGGGGAGTCTGCCTCTCCCTCTCCCTCTGCCCCTCCCCCGCTCATGCTCTCTCAAATAAATAAATAAAATCTTAAAAAAATAAAAATACAGAGTGGACTGAATATTATGCACACATAACTCTGGATAGTTGTACAAAAACTCATTTCACTGTGGAGGGAAATTGAGCAGCTAGAGTACATAGATAGAAAGGACATTTTCCCCCACTGCATGTATCCCAATATCATTTGAGCTTCATATCATGATTATTATGTTTAAAATAGTTTAAATATCAAAATTCTTAACAGGCAATGAAAATACACTTTATGCCAGTTGATTACAGCTTTATTTTGAACCTTGATTTCCAGTTACATGGAAGCAAATGATTTTACTATCTTCGGATAGCATTATTTCTGGCCCTTCTTTACTTACTTGTCCCATAAACAGGCTGGGGTTGTGTTAAACAAGCACAGAATTCCAGATCAGCCTCACACAGATACATGGAACTATGAGCGGATTGGGAGATAGCAAGGAAACAGTTGGGATGCGAGAAAGGAAATCGTTGAAAAGGTGACAGTCTAGGGCACCTGAGTGGCTCAATCCTTAAGCATTTGCCTTCAGTTCAGGTCCTGCTCTCAAGGTCCTTGCTTGGCGGGAAGCCTGTTTCCTCCCTTTCCCACTTCCCCTGCTGTGTTCCCCCCTCACTGTGCCTCTCTCTGTAAAATAAATAATTATTATTTTTTTAAAGTCACAGTCTGGTGGAGAAGCAAGCATTCCCACTTTCTTTCTTTTTGAAAGAGTTGCCTTCAAGCAGGATTTTGATAGCCTGAAACACCACAGTATCTCTGAAATTTGGACTCTTTTTGGGAGAAAAGAAAACATTAGGACTCCGTTCAAACCTACTAAATGATACAGTAATTATGATTTCTTTTTTCTTCCAGATTGAGAGACTCCATCATAGGCCAGTTAATCCCAAGACCAAAACAGCGAAGTTTAGTAAATGAGCATACATCGCTTATAGTTCAGGTACAATTCATGTTTCTTCTGACTTGAAGCAATGAGGCATTTCAAAGCAACGAGGCATGTCAAAGCAACCTGCAAGATCAAGATGTCAAAATGCCCGTAGTCGGCAGGATTCGAACCTGCGCGGGGAAACCCCAATGGATTTCTAGTCCATCGCCTTAACCACTCGGCCACGACTACCCAATGAAGCCTTCTCCTGATCAAATAAATAGCCATACGTACCTCGGCTCTCCGTAGGATCAAACTGCACACCGTAAAGTGTATTTGTGGCCGATCTTCCCTATCCTTTAACATCATCTGAATGACAATCAGGCTGTTGCACCACATTGGCAACTAACACCCTTTTCTCAGAACTGGAAGGACTCCTTATTCTGACAGATGGTTGGAATGAGATCAGCTTCTGAGGAAGAGTCATGAGACACATCCCACAGCTGGAACGAGCTTGAACATTCCCTGCAGGATTACATGCAATGGTTATGATTTTTAAAAACTGGAGTGAAAAGGTTATGTACATGCATATATTTTAACTCTGGAAGGTTTTACCAGACCTGGCTTCATTCAGGTTGCTGGTGTGGATGGAAATGAAATAGCTGAGCTTGTGGGTTGCAGGGAGGTTTTAGTTTTCCCTATATATTCATCAAAATAACTTGATTTTTACTATCATTATTATTTATGGATTTTCCTTTATCCTGTTTATATATTTGGAATTGATGATCAAATGGTAAGTCTATGTTTAATCTTTTGCAGAACTGCCAGACTGTTTTCCAACCTGAATGCTCCATTGTCATTTCCACCAGGAAATGGTTCTGATTTACCCATATCCTCACCAACACTTGTTATTGTATGGCATTTTCATTAAAACTATCCTAATGGGCGTGAAGTGGTATCTCATTGTGGTTTTGATTTGCATCTCCCAAATGACTAATGATGGCAAGCATTTTCTCCTGTGCTTATCACCAATTTTTATACCTTTCTTAGAGAACCGTCTATTTCTGTCCTTTGCTCATTTTTTTCCTTTGCTCATTTTTAATGGGTTCTTTGTCTCTCCCTTGAGTTGTAAAAGTTCTTAATAAACTCTAGAAGCAAGCCCCTTATCAGATAGTGTTTTGCAAATATTTTCTCCTATTCTTTTGATTGTCTTTTATTTTCTTGATAGTGTTTTTTTGAGGCACTAAGGCTTTTCATTTTGATGAAGTCTGCTTTAGCTGCCCTCTTTTGTTGCTTGTGCCTGTGGTGTCAGATCTAAGAATCACTGCCCAATCTGAGGTCATGATTTTCCCAGTGTTCCCTTCTAAAAGTTTTATGATATTAGACCCTATGTCTTTGACCCATTTTAGTTAATCTGTGTGCATTGTGTGAGGTAAGGGTCTAATTCCATTCTTTTGCACGTGGTTCTCTAGTTTTCCCGAGATGATTTGTTGATGAGATATTCTATCCCCACTGAAGAGTCTTGGCACTTCTTATCAGTTGGCCATAGACCTATAGCTTTATTTCTGGGCTCTTGATTCTATCTCATTGATCTCACTGTCTTGATTGTCATGATCTTGTGGTTAGTTTTGAGGGTGGGAAGTGAGTCCTTCTTTTTCTTCTTTTTCAAGATTGTTCTGGATATTCTGGGTCCCTTGAAATTCCATGGGAATTTTAGGATCACCTCGTCAGTTTCTACAGAGAAGTCAGCTAGCGTTCTGATCGCGCAGATCAGTTGAGGGAGAAGCGCCATCATAACCATGTGAACGTGCAGTCCATGACATGACACGTCTTTATCTTCACCTCTTTCAACAGCGTTCTGTGGTTTTCTGAGTATAAGTTTTGTACTTCCTTTCTTAAATTTATTCCTGAGTATTTTATTCTTCCTGATGCTGTTTTAAGTGGAAGTATTTTTTTGACCCTTTTTTTCCTTCCCTATGAAACACGATGAGTCTGTCTAAAGATTCCCAGATGTGCATATTAAGTGCTAAGAGATGTCAGGGATGAAATTGCCTAGTATGGCCTCTGTAGACAAAAACAAACAAACAAACAAACCCCACGAACAGAAAAACAAACTGAAATAACCCGCAAGTCTTTGAACTCAGATGGCTGGCTTCAGAGGGCAGAGTGCTCACCATTACACCAGGGAACAGTTTTGGTTAAAGAGTCTCTGTCATTCGATTCACGATGTCATAAAACTCCATTTCTGAATGGATTTAATCTCATTGACTGGGGTATAGTAACCCAAAGTTAAGACAAAGAACATGTCCCTGCTCCTGTGATTTGTGTCCACCAGGAGGGCTGCTCTGTACGCACACAATTAAGAAAGTCAACCCAGGAAGAGTGTGAGTAAATTGCTAAAGACTGGAAGCATGGGAGTGCCTGCCCTGCTGGGTTGGTCAGTAGACTCTGTGACTGGGAATCTCAGGGTTGTGAGTTTGAGCCCCACACTGGGTGTAGAGATGACTTAAAAATAAAATCTTAATTTTAAAAAAACCCTGAAAGTATAATGGCAGAGTTGAAGTGGAAAGTGAAAATACAACTCAAACCTCTCATTTTTAGGTGAATGGGATTTGAAGATGCTGCTTGGAAGAAACTGTTGGTCCGTGTGTTTTATAGACAAGAGGCAGCCTGTGGGACTCGATCCTTAAATTAGAGCCTGTTTGTCTCGACATGATGGTGTGATATAAGAGAAAAAAAAGAGAGAGAACGTTTGCCAATGTTCTTAGCAACATGGACCAGGGAAGTCCTGGAAAGTCATTTCCTTTAGGAGGACTTGGGCCTGTTTTGGTCTGTGAACACTGGAAGGATACGTGGGCTTGGCAGTGAGCCTTGTGATTTCCAATAAAGCTCTCTTCCCTGGTGTGGCTGTGAGCATGACTTTGTCATCGGGAAGACAGGTGTTGGACTCATGTTAGACGGAATTTGTTTAGAGCTAACGTATCTCCTCGTAGTCATTTTATGTGTTTTCCAAAACAGAGTGAGCAAACTCTTCTCATTCAGTGGTCATGAAATTATTATTATTTTTTAAAGACTTTATTTATTTATTTGTCAGAGAGAGAGGAGCAAGAGTGAGCACAGGCAGACAGAGAGGCAGGCAGAGGCAGAGGGAGAAGCAGGCTACCTGCCAAGCAAGAAGCCCCATGTGGGAAGGATCCCAGGACGCTGGGATCATGACCTGAGCTGAAGGCAGCTGCTTAACCAACTGAGCCACCCAGGCGTCCCTGGTCAGGAAACTATTAAGAAAGAAATTATTAACTTATTTTTGGTTCGAACTCCCGTGGTATGTAAAATAACACTTAATCTCTCACAGAGAGAGGTTCCTGACACAAAACCGACAATGGTAGAGACCACGTCAGGGAATTCACAGATTCTGCTGGAGATCGCAGACACCAGGCTGAGAACCATGTGCATTTCAGAATCTCCTACATGTCACGCAACCTAAGCTTCACCACCAGCAAACTGTAATTAAAGACAAAGTTGCTGAAGAAGTGTCATGTGTCTAATAGGTCTATGTGAGTCATCAACCTCAACTTTATGAATTACGAGGCTAAAGCACACCCATGCCTGAAGCCAAAATTCTAGTCAAACCAGTTCTTGGAATTCTCTCAACTTTTTCAGAGGACTCGTGGGTGTGAGTTCCTCAGCACACAGGTCTGGAACACTAAAATAAGGTGCACGTGTCCACACACACACACACACACACAATAAGGCACAGGTAGGTCCATGGAGTGGAATGGAATTCTGTCCCCTTAACTTCCACCCCTTCTCAACCCTAACTCTATGGTGTCTGCTGAGAAGAAGCCCTTAATCTGTAATACTCGGCCTTTCCTTTCGAAGAAAGAAGCATGGAAGAGAGAAAGAGATGCTAGGCAACATCTGGTCTCTTAAAACTTAATGAATTTTCTGGGTTCTGTGTTTCCCGTTTACTGCAATTGCCACTTAGAGGTGGCCCTTTCCACTTGGAGGTCATAGATACTCCATAAGTAACATCTTATTTAGGATGCTCTGTTGCTTCTGAAGGAGTAACAGATGTAGCAAAGAGAATAGAAAAGTTTCTTAAAGTACATAAGTTTTTAGTACCTCTCATTACCACTGTCCTGGACCCCAGGACAAGCCACCCCAGTGAGACATCTTCAACTTTGTTCCACAAAGAAAAAACATTTACCTAATTTCTTTAGCTGTGTCCTCGTTTGCTATCAATACCATGTGGATTTGTGGCTTGAGGACCGTGGCTATGAATTGTGGCTTTCATCTGCATTTGATCCAGAATTTGCTGGAATTTCCTTTTCTAGGTGGCAAGGACATACAGGGCTGAAGATCCCAGATAACAGGTCCGATTCCAGAAGGCAGCACTGCTGCGGCATCTCCTTTAAGAAGAGCTGCCTGGATGGCAGCAAACAGGAAAGCATCAGAAAGCCTGGGCTCTACTTTGCGGAAAGCCAGCCCTGTGGGGGCTGGGGCGGAGTTCCTTCTGGAAAAAACTACTGGAAAAAGCGCGCGGATGTGTGGCTGTTTGGGGAAACTGCGGAGTCTTTGAGCCGCCCTGTAAAGAGCAAGGCTGGGCAAGGGCCACATCTCTCAGGGGTGATGAGACAAGAAGTGGCGTCCCCAAAGAGGGGAGCCGCCGTAGTCGGCAGGATTCGAACCTGCGCGGGGAGACCCCAATGGATTTCTAGTCCATCGCCTTAACCACTCGGCCACGACTACGTACGAGCTGTCAGCCTCATTAGCATAAGCAGCCTCTTCCGAAGGTCCCATTTGCCAGACAAAGTGCATTTGCTGTTGGTGGCTCTTACTGATGGCTGTCATTCCGGGGAGTGGCCTGCGGTTGTGGCAACGCGGCCCAGTTGCCCTGCCTCCTCCTCCTGGAAGGCCTCCTTCCTCTCAGGGCCCCGCTGGGAGGAGATGGAGCAGGAGACCTCCCGGGAGCCCAGCTTCTGATGAGGACCCAGGAGATCCCCCAACACAGGCTCTAGCATTCGCTGGGGAATTGTGAGGGTAGCCCCGATTTGAACACCTCCAAATGAACAACGATTTTTAAAAAAAAGTTTTGGGTTGGGTAAGGGGATGAGGTAACTGGGTGATGGGGATTAAGAAGGGAGGGCACATGACGCGATGAACGCTGGGTGTTCTATGCGACTGAGGAATCACGAAACTCTACCTCTGAGACTAGTAAGATACTGAATGTTAATGAAATTAACTTAAATAAAATTCTTTGTTTAAAAAAAGAAAAAAATAAGTTTTGGGTTATCCATATAATGGAAGATCTTGTAGCAGTCTTTTAGAAAACTCACAATCATTTGATTTAAAGGATTGTCCCACCTTTTAAAACTTCCTTTTTTTTCATCCGTATGCAGGCATAAATAGGGAGCAGACCCCGAATAAAGGACAATAAAGTTCAAAATAAATTTACTGGGTTAAACATTATAAACCCTTTCTGAGCCTAATGGAAGTCTATAGCAAATGCCATAGAAAACGGACTAGAATACAGTGAGGGGAACATCATCGTTACTGAACCCTAAAGGAAAACAGATGTGAAAGAGCTTTAACTCTCAGAGGAGTATATCCGGCCTCAATCCTGGGGGTCACATTCCTTTTGTATGTGAGATTCTGTCTAAATCTACCAGTTTATGCCCTGTCTAAATCTACCAGTACATGCTTCCATGCCTAGGATCCGGAGAGAGGTCTGTGGTTTTAGGGTTTCTGACATTCCATAGAACGGGATCGGTCCGGGTGGTACCCTCCTTATCCCAGTCTGGTAAACCAGAGAGTCTCTGTCCCCAGAATCATCTCTATAATTTGGCTCTATCTATTGCAACATTTGTGTGTTTTCATTTCCTTTTTGCGCCTCTCCGTGCTGCGCAGGGCGGAGCGCAGGGCCTTGGAGACCGAGTGCGCTCGGAGCGCCCCTTTCCCCTGCGCGGAACCACGGTGCGGCCCATCCTGTCCCCGAGGGATCGCAGACCTCCCCGCCGGGGCTTTTGAGGTCAGGACAGAAACTAGGCCCCCGCCTCCCTCTCAGCCCCAGAACGGCTTAATGGTTCTTTTGGAAGAACCAGTCCAATGCCACCGAATAGAGTCCTCATTTCGATTTTATCCCCGAAGCCAACAAGACATTCCACACCTCCCACGAGCCTTTTTTTCCATCCCTCTGCCGCCTGCGTTTGCGAACTTGACGTTGTTCAGGGCTCACTTTCAGCCCGGCTGGCCTTCCTCAGGATCCCGAGCACCAGGTGTGACCGTGGTGGCCGCGGGTGGCCGTAGCCAGGGGACCAGACCCCGCGCCCCAGGCACTTGACTTCCCGGTCTTCAGTCCCGGAGCCTGTAGTGGCCCCCGCGACGACCCGGCTGGCTCTTGATGTGCTGGGGGTGGGCTCCTTCGTTCTCCAGGGAGAGACCGCACCTACCATGGGCGAGACTCCCAGCGGCCCCCAGTGGTTCACCCCAGCTCTTTACACTGGTGCCAGGCAAGTAGTCGTGGCCGAGTGGTTAAGGCGATGGACTTGAAATCCATTGGGGTCTCCCCGCGCAGGTTCGAATCCTGCCGACTACGGTTTTACCAGGAACCGAACCACGTTCCCACAATCCAGATTGTTCCCCGACGCGTATCCTCCACCTGCACCTGCCGATAAGGAGAGCGCACGCCTTCCCCTCTTCGGAGACACCTTCTCAAGTGCAAGCGTCACCCTCCAGACAAGGTTCATCTGCCTCCGCTCACAGTGGAGCCTGTGAGCCGAGTGGAGCCTCAGAGCCCTGGGCTCTGAAAGCGCGCCGGCACTCCCCTGAACCACTCTCCACGCAGAGCGACATTAGGATTCATGAAAAGTAGTGACGCTAACAGGTAACTTTATGTAACACCTTGTGCCAAGAAGATAGGAGGTAAGCGGGAGCCCCATAATGGTGTATTTCCATTTAACCCATGGAGAAACAGCCCAATGCTGCCCAATGAGATGTACTGACTGAGGACCGAGGTTCTCCTGAGTTCCTTAGGAGACACTCCTAATAGTGTCAAGTTGTTTGCAGACTCAGGGGTAGATGTGTTACTACCCTAAAATAATAGATAGCAGGTCCTATTTTTTTTTTCAAGCCCTTACTACACACACCACTTTATACATGTCATTATTTGTAGACCTTTACAACAGATCGATTTTGCAGACTACAAGGTCCACAGAGGTCCACCCATAAATGACTGAGGAATGATTTGAGAGAAAGGGAAGAGCTGTTTTGGCCCCAGAGATGGAGAGAAATTGGAATAAAGCTCCATATGCTGGAAAGGAGTGAGATTTTGAAAACTCTACAAAGTCTCAATCCACATATTTGTTGGAAAGGATTAATGCTTCAGTTCTGCTGCATGGAGACCCCAGAGCTGATTCTTTTGTCCCCACTACCTACCTCCGATAGCACTTTCAGGGGATTAAAGTGTTTCTGAGGACTTCACAAATGACTGGAGGAAACAAATAGTAGATTAAGAGGCTTATGAGTTCTTGTCCAGAAGGAAGAAAGATGGGAGCAAACTTACCAGTGAGGAAGGAGAGACGGCAAGAATGGGGCAGTGGGGAAAAGGCGACCACAAACAGAGGAAAACACCGGATATTTCCTTGTAAAGTTATGTGATTTTGAAGATAAAGAAATAATTCCTTAGGGAGCCACTGAAGAAATCACCTTATTCCAAGGGGAAAAATCATACTGGAAACAGCATTCTCTAGAATAATATTCAATGGTGTGAGGAAGTGGGAAAAACACCTACAAGATACTTGGGAAACATAATGTAAGTCTAAGACCACATCCAGCTCAGATGTATTTTACGTCAAAGAAGTTGTATTTACCGCAGAAAGTATTAGGCAGCATTTAAAAGGGGTAGATTCACATAGAACTATATGGAGGAATCTAAAAAAGAATTGGGAAAATTTCAGGAGCAGAATGAGATATTTAGCAAAATATCACATGGAATATAAAATTAAATACACAAAAATATTGACGTCTGCTTTGCGGAAAGAAATTCCAGTAAAAAGCTAAACATTAGATACTTTTTATGTTAGATACTTAAAATAAAAGATCTTATTTACTTGAGAGAGAAAGAGAGAATACGAGTGGGGGCTTGAGGGCAGAGGGAGAAGTGGACTGCCCCTAAGGAGGGAGCCCAATGACATAGGGACATGGGGGTCCATCCCAGAACCCTAAGATAATGATTCTTAACTGACTGAGCCACCCAGGCACCCTATGTTAGATAATTTTAAAGTTAACTTTGTGGGTGAGATTAGAGGGAGATCATTATGGAGGTTTAAAAAAATCAATCAATTAAAATTATTGTTTTTACAGATACTAATTTACATCTAGGATCATCTAAAAATCTGATGGGACATCTTCAAAGACATAATCAAAGAATCTATATATATATCATTAGAATGACAGAAATTTCTAAGTGTCGATAGTCTAGGGATATCAATGCTTGTGAACTGATTATTGGAAACTATGGAGTTATTTTGGAAACAAATCTGGACCATTTAATTAAGAGAAGGACAAACATACCACATGATCCAACTTTTCTTTCTGTCTTGTGCTATATATCCCGCAAGTCTATGGGAAGATACTCATCTATGTAGTGGTGTTTGTACCTGTGGGATTTTTAATCAACCTCTTTGTTCTAAGACTTGGTGAGTTGATCAAACTGGGTGGATGCACCCACTGAATGACTAAACAGCGAGAAGAAGTTACAAATTAAATGTAAAAATTGTATGTGCCCCACTGGACTGCTCATATAAAATAACAAAACACATGCAAACAGAACTACATATTTCACAAGAAAACATTCAAAAGGAAGTTAAATAGTCAGGGGTGGGAGGTCAGGGAAAGTTACATAGTAAACAGAATACTCGCTACTGGAGTTAGAAGGCATAGAACATTCTATTGTGAAAGGGAAATATCAATCAATCAAATGAAAACAAAAAGCTGTATATGGACCAATAATGGTAACATGCTTTGAACTGGGAAACATAATTAATTCAAATGCCTGCTCTGAATTCCAAAAAACAGATTGCAGCTCTTAACATTATGTGGATCCTGTCGACGACCTCCAGCCAGGCTACCAGGAACATCCCTGTGGCTGAGCAGGCTGGGCTTGTTATCCACTGCAGTGAGCACACACACTAGAGGGGTCTATGGAGAAGGATGTTAGAACCTATTTCAGGATTCCGTTGGGTGCTTTGGGTGAGGGTCCAAAGTAGCAGGGTTCTAATGTAGATTAGAAACTGTCAGAAAGCAGGAGCAAGTCTATAACTGAGTATCTCAACTGATCTTGTGTATAAGGAGGTAGACTAGAGTGAAGGTAAAGCCATGATTGGTAAGGAGTAGCAATCATTTGTTTTAGGCAGAGGGAGGTCTGGTATTTTGTGGGTGGCCACAATGCCCTTGGTTTGGCTTAGCTTAAACAAAGTTGTGACGTCACCTGTTGGTCTCACTTTGCCATGGTCTCAGAGGAACCATGTCTGATGTTGATATTTGGTGAGATTATGCCCAGTAGGAGAATAATATGGCATGACTTAAATGCCAGACGAGCTTCTGGATGCTATAAGTTGCTTTCTTCCCCTTTCTTCCTTCCCCTATGGCAATGCTTTTCTTGTATTAAATTCTTGTTTACCTCTTAATTTCAAAATTGAAATTCAACATATTGAAGTTCTTTTGGGATAGGAATGAGGAATATTGATTTTGACCAAGATCTTTGAACTCCATCTCACAACAGATGTGGGTAATGAGGGACATTAAAACAATCTCAAATAGGGCTTTGTGCATGGTGTGAGATGAACAGACTTTGAGAGGATCAAAGATTACTGGCATGATTAATTCTATTGAAGGACAACTCATATACCAGAAACCCCTGTACCAGGCCTGTCCTGTCACCTAGTAGGAGGACCTATTTAGTTTGCAGACAATAAAGTGATCTGTTCATAGAATGTCCTAGGAAACAGACATTACAAGGGTGTCTTTGTAGATGGCAACACTCTTGATGGGAGAGCATTACAAGATGCTGATCACACTTGAAAAGTTCATCAGCAATATACAATGAGTGATGGATATCAACGGTGGGCAAACTACATCTCTACTTCCTCTGGACATGTACTCATCTACTTCATTCATGCCTTCCTCCTTCTTAAGTTAGGCTTAAGAAGGAGGCTTAAGGGCACCTGGGTGGCTCAGTGGGTTAAGCCGCTGCCTTCAGCTCAGGTCATGATCTCAGGGTCCTGGGATTGAGTCCTGCATCCAGCTCTCTGCTCAGCAGGGAGCCTGCTTCCTCCTCTCTCTCTGCCTGCCTCTCTGCCTACTTGTGATCTCTCTCTGTCAAATAAATAATAAAATCTTAAAAAAAAAAAGGAGGCTTAAGTTAGGCTGGGTCTTCTCATGCTTAATCAGAAAAAACAGAAAGGAAAAGAACCTTCACAATCCTTCCTCCCCTTTTCTATAATAATCAGACTAGTCCATATGGCTATGGGTTTTAATCAAGTATAGTGGCCAGTTTTTGGTGTAGAGAAAATATCTGCTGACCATATCTTCTTTAAATGTTCTGGTTTGGGGGACACCTGGGTGGCTCAACCAGTTAAGTGACTGCCTTCAGCTCGGCTCATGATCCCAGGGTCCTGGGATTGAGTCCTGCATTCAGCTCTTTGTTCATCGAAGGAACCTGCTGCTCCCCCCGCTTGTGCTCTCTTTCCCTCTCTGACAAATAAATAAAATCTTTTAAAAAATTAAAATAGGGACGCCTGGGTGGCTCAGTTGGTTGGACGACTGCCTTCGGCTCGGGTCATGATCCCGGAGTCCCGGGATCGAGTCCCGCATCAGGCTCCCAGCTCTATGGGGAGTCTGCTTCGCTCTCTGACCTTCTCCTCGCTCATGCTCTCTCTCACTGTTTCTCTCTCAAATAAATAAATAAAATCTTTAAAAAAAAAAATTAAAATAAATGTTCTGATTTTGAGTCGGGTACAATTTTCGGATAACAAAATGTATGCAATAAAGTCAGGGTTTTATCATTGCAGAGTTGAGACATTTTCTGCATTTTTTAAACATCTTAATTTAATTTTATTTTTTTATGTTCCAAGATTCATGGTTTATGCACCACACCCAGTGTCCCATGCAATATGTGCCCTCCTTCATACATTTTCTACATTTTTGTCCGTAAAAGAAAACATACACATCTTGAACTATAAAAGAGAATAAAGAAACTTCAATTTTAACCAAATGAAAATCAATCTCTATACAGGGATGAGGAGTGGAAGAGTAGATTGCACATACTCTGAAAGTCAAAGGAGCATGATGATGTTAGGAGTTAATTGGGCACTTAGGAAATCAGGGCCAGGGTCCCCAACAAGAAAGCAACAGATTCAGAACAGCTAAGACAAAACTGCACTAGCGTCCTGCTTTACAACTTAGATGAGACCACTATAGCATTCTGCCTAGCAACCTTTGCAGAGGTGAGTTCTGCAAAACATCCTGAAACCACAATGAACTCTGATACATCGGTCACTATCACAAGTTGAGCAGTTAGTCTCCACATGTCAGCCCAAAAGACCATCAATCCCTGAGCACTAACTGGACAGGCAGACAGGTGCATGGTCCAAGCCCTGATTGGGACACCTTAGCAGCCAGCCCACAGGGGACCCACACTCAGTGTGCTCAAGATAGTTCTGCAAAACAGCTTATAAAAACCCCTAGATTCAAACCCCCAAATGGCAGCCCTCTCAGGCCCCCGCCCTTTCTGGGAGCTTTGTACTCCGGCTGTACTCCGGCTGTACTACAGCTCAATACACTGTCCTCCCCTCTTCATCTCCATCTGGTCTACCTCTTCATTCCTTGAAGCACAACCAAGAACAGTGGGCACTAGGGGAACAAAAATCCTGTAACGGTAAGACCCTAACCAGTATTTCCCCAGTGCAAAATAGTACAAGAGCAAATGAAAAAAGGGAACGTCTATAAATAATGTAATTAGCAAAGAAAGAGGAGTTGTTGCTCATTTTTTATGACAAAGAGGGATTTATTTTATTTTTTATGAACATATAACGTATTATTTGTTTCAGGGGTACAGGTCTGTGAATCATCGGGTTTACACAGTTTGCAGCGCTCACCACAGCACACACCGTCCCCAGTGTCCGTCCCCAGCCACCCAGGCTCTCCCACCCCCTCCCCTCCAGCAACCCTCAGTTTGTTTCCTGGGATTAAGAGTCTTTTATAGTTTGTCTCCCTCCCTGGTTTCCTCTTGTTTCATTGTTCGCCCCCCTTCCCCTATGACCCTCTGTCTTGCTTCTCAAATTCCTCATATCAGTGAGATCATATGATCATTGTCTTTCTCTGATTGACTGATTTCGCTTCGGATAACACCCTCTAGTTCCATCCATGTCATTGCAAATGGCAAGATTTCATTTTTGATGGCTGCATAGTATTGCATTGTATGTATGTGTGTGTATATATATATATATATATATATCTATCTCACATTTTCTTTATCCATTCAACTGTTGAAGGACACCTGGGCTCTTTCCATAGTTTGGCTATTGTGGACATTGCTGCTATGAACATTGTGGACATTGCTGCTATGAACATTGGGGTGCAGGTGTCCCTTCAGGTCCCTACACTTATATCTTTAGGGTAAATACCCAGTAGAGAAATTGCTGGGTCATAGGGTAGCTCTATTCTCAACTTTTCAAGGAATGTCCATACTGTTTTCCAGAGTGGCTGCACCAGCTTGCATTCCCACCAATGGTGTGGGAGGGTTCCGAGAAAGAGGGTTGTTTGGTATTCTTTTGGTGACACAATGACCAGATGAACATTGCAATGAAAATATTATTATGGATGCCCCCTAAATTTTTACTTTAAAATATCTGAAATCTATAGATATTTTAAAATGCAAGAATGCATCTCATACGCTGCTGTATGTAGAATCACCCAACTTAAGATTTCCCACATTTGGTTTGTGCGTGTGCAGGTGGAAAGTCTGTCCATATGTTATTATATATAAACTGGGCTCAGTGACTACAGGGGGCGAGGAGGGGCCAGAAATTACAGCTAGACACCACGATAGAAGAGAAAATTGCTATTCATTGTCTGTATATTCTCCAATACTATTAGAATTACTTATTTCCCATGTCTGAAGTATCTAAAACATTCATTCTAATGTGCACAGAAAATGAATGTCCTATAAGTGGATTGTTGCTTTTTATTAGAGTTGATTTTCCAGTCACAGCAGAGTGCGGGGCATTTGCTGTTTTCCTCCTGTATTTACTTTTGATGCTTCTTTTCTTTCTTGTAAAATCAACTCCATTAAGCCAGGATAAAATTTATTCCTTCCTCCTCACCTAGACGCAGACCCCTCAGGACTTGCAGAAACTCATAGGAGACACCAGGGACAAAATTGACTTTGGTCATTTAGGTGAATGGTTCTTTCCTGGGAAAAAACAAAAATGGGACCAAAATACAAAGCAGGTTCCACCGAGACTTGAACTCGGATCGCTGGATTCAGAGTCCAGAGTGCTAACCATTACACCATGGAACCCCACATTGGGTAACTCTTGGCATAATCCCCTATGATGAGCTTCAGAGATTCTACTGAAAGCACTTACTTGAATTTATGAGTCAGAATTCTTAGTTCATGTCCACCCATGACAATCCTTGGATAAGAACTGGGAGATTTTATTTTATTTTTAGCTTATCTTCTGCCACCTATACAAACCCATAAAGTCCCCCATTCCCAGCTCAGGCACTTAGTGGTCCTAATCCTCTCTTTCTTCCTCATTAAGAAAGAGAGTGAGCACTGGTTATACATAGCATTACTGGACTGAACGTCCTATATTCATTGTATGATTTAATGCTCAAACCGTGGGTGAAGATACGGTTAGTCCCTATAAAAACAGGGGAACAGGCTTGGAAATTTCCTATCTGTGATCTGCAATTCTTCCCAGTTTCAGCCATGTATTTTTTCCATGTACTATATCTAACTATCAGGTATATTGCTTCGAGGAAAACAAACTTTAATGTGTCCCTGTCTGGCACATTCATGGAGGGAAACCCTGGAGAGGGGCTGCGTTTCGAGGAAACAAAGCAGGTGCGCTGCAGAGAAAGGAGGAACTGCCACGGGTTAAGGAGCGTGCGGGAGATGCTGTGTTTCACCATCTAGACCCCTGGTCAGATTCGCCTTCCTCACGAAGAAGGTGCCCAGGGAAGTCTGCCAAATTGTACCCCAAATGTTCTTTACTGCTGCTTCACAGACACTTTTTCTCCCCCGAGTGCTCTGGCTAAAGAACAGGTTTCTGGGCGCAGCACTGTGTTGGCGGGACTCCCGGGGTGCAGGCTCCCTTCCCAGCGCGTCCCAGGACTGCAGGACGAGTTCTAAGGGCAGCAGTCTGTGCCCCTGCAAAGCCGCGTGGTGACTACCTACCCGCGCTCAGGACTGGGTTCCTGCGGGATCAGCAACCTGATCTCCGGGTCCCGCAACGGCTGCGCTGGCCATCCAGAGGACAGCGGCCACACGAGTGTCCCCCAAGAACTGGGCAGAACCAGATCACAAAGGCGGTCCACCTCTCTTTCCAGTGGTCTCAGTGATAAAAACAAACAAACAAACAAAACACAAGGAACTTGCAAAAAAACCAAAGTCAAACAAACACCCCAAACCAAAAAAACACAAGGAACTTGCAAAAGTCAACTCCAGGCAAGACACGAATCCCATGCAAAGCCTTTACAGGGCCCGGACCTTGTTCCAGAAAATTGATTCTGCTCAACTGCACAAGTGCATGTGATCTCCAATGAGGCAAGAAGTTGTTACCTTGTAACTCAAGAGAGCAAGTGCAAAAACATTGCCATAAAACATAATTTTAAAGGGACTGCAGAACCAGAGCTCACAAAATCCCGAGCTGAGACCTTTCTCTCTTACTTCAGGAAATAAGTCATTATCATCTCAGGCTTGGGGATAGCCGGTGTGCCCTGAACAGTCACTTCTTGGTCTGAGGCTACATATGTATATATCTGGAAAGCAGGAATAAGGAACTGGATAACGAGGAAATTATAACTGAAACAAAAAAATGATTTAAACGGAGAAATATATATTTTAAAGTTCTTATTGTAGAAAAAAGTAATTAGGTTAGTGCCTTCTACACAATCATTTAACTAGTTTTACTGAATTTCTAGGGAAGGCTGGGTGCTATGCAAAGTCCTAGACACTGTAAAAGTAAACAAGACAAAGGCATAATCCCTGTCTTCATGGAGATAAGCATCTGCCAGGAAAGAAGCTCCCTAAACACCAACAGGAAACACAGCTCACGCAGGGATAGGTAGGACCGAGTGCTTGTAACTGGCTGTCTAATGGCATGGTAAGATGCAAAGCTAAAAAGCAAATAAAATCAGGACATGTTGGCTTACACAAGAATGGATAATGCTACTCTGCAGAGAGAAAAATGGAAAATATGAGTTCAGCATATGATCCTGATTATAAAAGGGGGAGCAGTGGGACCCCTGGGTGGCTCAGGAGTTAAATGCCTGCCTTCCATTCAGGTCATGATCCCAGGATCCTTGGCCAGGAGTCTGCTTCTCCCTTTGCCTCTCCCCCTGGCTTATGCTCTCTCTCAAATAAATAAATAAAATCTTAAAAAAAAATGGAGTGGTTTATCTTAGACAGCAACAAGACAGCAAAATGAAAATGGGAAGAGTTGAGTTCCATAACAGACTTAGAATTAGGGCTCCAACAGCCCCCTCGCTTTCTTAGTTGTACTGGCTGCTCCAGCACTGGGCTGTGAACGGGGCACACACACCAACAAGGGGACATCCAGTGAGCATAAGAGCTTGCAAATGTGCTTCCCTCTATAATATATTGGTGAGCACTCATTATCCTGGGGGAAAGAGGTGTTCAGTCCATCTAGAGAAGCTGCTTGGACGAGTCAAAAAGAATTTGTTAGTTCTCATGACCATTGAGAGGCAAACCATTCCAAGGAATTCACAAGGAATTCACAGTGCCCCCAGACTAATGCTTCCCTGCATTTAGGTTCTTCCTTTATACCATGTAGCCTAATCGTAACCATTAAATGAAATTCCTCAAGAAAGATCAAAGATAAAGCAGCTAAGGAAACAACCTCTTTAAGTTCAGGCTGCATGACTCACTAAGCTGAACACTGCACTCGAGCCATGCTTGAAGCTGAGATTCAAGCCCAACCGGTTCTGATCTTCTGCCTCCTACCCAGTTAGACAAATCTGGGTCACGCCCTGGGGGTAGAACCAGGCTCATTTTTAAATGGAGAAAGATCTGAAATTCTGCCAACTTCTCTTCAACCTTAATCTTGAGTTTCCCAGAGAATAATTGTTTTTTAATTACATTGTCCTCATTCTTTTTGGGGAAGGAAACATGCAGAAGTGTTTCTAAGTAACAATACTTCTCTTTAAGTCTCAATATATCTGCTACAGCTTGTGTAAGAAACACATTTTTGTCTAGGGGTTTTCTTGTGATAATTGTCCAACACCTAGTAGCTCCAAATCAAAGCTGTTACATAAACCATGCTTTATCCAGAATTTCTTGCTTCTGGAAGACTAAGAAATGGAGAAAAAAATTCCAGGTAATGACAGAAGTAAAAAGATACACAGAAAAAACCACAACCATAGTGACATTTTCACACAATATACCTCTCTGAAAAACGAATAGGAAACATGAATGGAAAAATAGCCGTAAGACAAAATAATGCCATCCACAGACACACAGAGAGAACAGTGCACATACCAACTTCGGGACTCAAACCTTTTGCAGACACAGATGAAGTGATCTCAAATTTGACATTTTACTAGGCCACGAGGCAAGGCTCCAAACACGTAACCGGGTTGGATACATGCTATTATTTCACAGCAATAAAATTATGCCAGAAATCAAAACACGAAAATGAAAATCTTTTTTTTTTACAAAATAAATAAATATGCTTCTAAATAATTTATGGTTCAAGGAGAGGTCGCAATTGAAATTAAGAACTGTTTTTGAAATAAATGAGAAAAATAGTACATAACAGAACTATACCCGTACTGTGCAGCTAGAAGTGTACTTAGAGGGACACCCTTATGTACAAATATATTAATAAAATAAATGCCAAAGAGTAATGTTCTAAACATTCATTACATGAAATTAAGAATTAACCATATTTTGTTTAGCCACCCATCCGTGGATGGACATTTGGGTTGTTTCTACTTTTTGGCTGTTGTAAATAATGCTGCTATCAACACGAATGCACAAATAAATACCTGTTTGAGGAGTGCCTGGGTCGCTCAGTTGTTGGGCATCTGCCTTTAGCTCAGGTCATGATCCTGGGGTCCTGAGATCAAACCCCGCATCAGGCTCTCCCACTCCTTGTGTTGTGTTCCTTGTCTCACTGTTTTCTCTGTCAAATAAATAAAATCTTAAAACCCCAAATCCCAAATATCTGTTTGAAATAATGCTTTTAATTCTTTTGGGTATATACACAGAAGTGAAATTGTTCGGTCCTATGACAATTGGATTTTTAATTTTTTCCAGCCTCATTGAGATATAATTGACATCTAGCATTGTGTGAGTTTAAGGTATTACCACAGTAGGTTTAGTTACCATATCCTTATCACATAGTTTCAATTTTGTGTGTGTGCGTGGTCTATTCCAGAAATGCAATGTGATTTAACATTCAAAACTCAATCCATCAAAATACACCTTTTTAATGTGTAACATTAATAAGTAAAAGAATAATTATGTGATAATCAAAATACGCATATAGAAAATATTTGGTAAAATACAGTTTCCAAGGGTGTCTGGGTGGGTCAGTGAGTTAAGCATCCACCTCTGGCTCAGGTCATCCTGGGATCAAGCCCAGCGGGGAGCTGCTCAGCTACCATGTTTTATTCAGAATTTCTTGCTTCTGGAAGACTAAGAAATGGAGAAGAAAATTCCAGGTAGTGACGGAAGTAAGAAGAGACACAGATAAAACCACAACCATAGTGGGACATTTTCACCCAACATACCTCTCTGAAAAACTAATAGTAAAAACTAAATTTACATTTATGTAAATGGAAAAATAGCCGTAAGACAAAATCATGCCAACCACAGACACACAGAGAGAGCCTGTTTCTCCTTCTCTTCCCTGCTCGTGCTCTGTTTCTCTCTCTCTCAAATAAATAAATAAATGAAATTTTCTATTCATATTTTTAACTTAAAAAGACTTCTGTTTTCTAGGTATTTACCCAAAGGATACAAAAATAGTGATTTCAAGGGGCACATGCACACCAATGTTTACAGCAGCAATGTCTACAATAGCCAACTAGGGAAAGAGCCCAGATGTCCACTGAAGGATGCACAGCTAAAGATTAAGTATAGGCATATAATGGAATATTACTCAGCCATCAAAAAGAACAAAATCTTGCCATTTACAACACCATGGATGGAACTGGAGGGTATTATGCTAAGTGAAATAAGTCAGTCAGAGAAAGACAAATACCATATAATCTCATTCCTTTGTGGGATTCAAGAAACAAAACCGATGACATAGGGGAAGGGAAGGAAAAATAAGAGGAAAACAGAGAGGGAGACAAACCATAAGAGACTCTTAACTCTAGGAAACAAACATGGTTGCTGGTGGGGGGGCAGGGGAGATGGGGTAACTGGGGATGGGCCCTAAAGAGGACATGAAAAATAATGAGAACTGGGTGTTATACACAAGTGATGAATCACTGGACTAATAAAATGCTACATGTTAATTTAATTGAATTTAAATAAAAAATTAAAACAGAAAAACTTGTTTTTAATAGTTACAGATTCATAGCAAGTTGCAAAAATAGTGCAGAGTGGTTTCATATACCCTTCACGCACTTCCCCGGTGGGTTACTTCTTACATAACCAGAGCACAATATCAAAAGCAGGAGATTAATGTTGGCTCAGTGTTCGTGTATAATTCTATCTCAAGTGAAAGAAGCTAATCCCCAAAAGTCACCTACTATGCAGGTTCATGTAACCAGTAACAGAACATCACGGCAACAGTCTCCCACCGCCTCCCTTTAGGGTCATGCCCACACCCTCTGCCCACCATCCCTAAATGCCTGGCAACTGCTCATTTGTTCCAATCTCTATAATTGCGTCATTCTGATAAGCTCATGTAATTAGAATATACAGTATGTGACCCACGAGATTGACTTCCTCCTCTCAGCATTAGTGTCCTTGATGTGCTTCCAAACTGTTGATTCATCCTCAGTGTCCTCCTCTTTCGTGCTGACTAGAGCTCCCGAGGACATGCTGCTGTCTGTGTCCTCACTCACCTGCTGAAGGACATTTGGGCTGTGTTCAGTCTGGGCTATCACAAGTAAGGCTGCTATGAACGATCATATCCAGGCTTTTGTATAAGCATAAGTTCGCATTTTGCTGGAAATGAAGAGTGCAGCCCATGAATCATACAGTATTTTCATGTTTTATTTTGTAAGAAATGGCCAAACTATTTTCCAGAAAGGCTGTGCCATTTTCCATTCCCACCCATAGAACGATTGTATTAAATTTCAAGAACAGTTTCAAAAAAGGTCAGACTGTAGGGACGGGAAACATAGGTGGCCACCAGCAGTTGCTCGTGGGGTTGGGAAGTGGCTATGAAGGGTAACACAGGTTTAGGACTGACAAAACTGTTCTTGTCCTGATTAAGGCAGGCGGTTACACAAAAATATGCATCTTCTTTCAAAAAGTCAATTTTACTGTACTATTATCTTCTAAATTAAAATAAAAATAGCTTTCATTTTGTGGCAGAAATACCCTCTACAATTTATCTGAGGGACATTTTCACCAAATTGTCCGTTTTGGAAATAGCTTCCTTAGAGCGGGGTTTTGGGGAGAGAAAACTCAGAGACATCCTTAAATTCTGCACAACGCTGGGCGCAGCTCTATTCCTTCTTGAGAGCAGGATTGTACTCACTCCGTTTTTTTCTGGGAAACACAGGGAGACCCCAGACACAAGCCCCCTACCCCTATACCGCTGTGACAGGATCAGGTTGCAGGGAGAGGGTCCTCTGCTCGAGACAAACTGGGTAAAAGCGACGTAGTCGGCAGGATTCGAACCTGCGCGGGGAGACCCCAATGGATTTCTAGTCCATCGCCTTAACCACTCGGCCACGACTACTGGTGCACAATGGGGTTCCCAGAAGTACATTAGGAAAGGTAGGCGAGTTAGCGGCAAGATTCTGGGGGCGGACAAAAGTGTGTTCAGTGAGACGGACAAAGACCCGCTGATTCAACGAAGCCCTGGGGAGGAGGTCGAACGCCCCCGGTGGCCCCCGACGTTTAGGAGCAAGAGGACGAGGGTGCTCCCTACAAGCATCTTCGTTTCCAATGAAGTTGAAGTCGATTCATAAACTACCGCCTGCTTCCCTTGCGGGGAACCTGGGAGAGTGTTGGTGCTGGAGTCTCCGAAACTGGGAGCAAATTTACTGGGCCCGGAGGGGCGGGGGGCGGGGTTAGGGTAAGCACAGTTTTAGACCTGGAAGGGAGCAACCTTCTTCCAGAACTCGAAGGCGGGGTGCTCTGGATGACACTCGGAGAGAGATAGTTGCAGGGAAGGAGGGAAGGAGATACTGTCGCTGATTTGTGTCCCCGGTGCAGGGAGAGCGACAATTTGCTGAGAACCGCTCTGGGTCCCCTCCCTTCTTGGTGTCCCCAGGCTCCAAGGCTCACACCCCGAATATTCATCTCATTGCATTTGGAAAAGTGCTTGCCAAACACCAACGCGTTTTCGCTTTCCATACGGGTTAGAAGAAACCTGTAGGTATAGATGGTCCAGAAGTTTCATTTCCCCTGAGTTCTTAGCTGCTTCCTGAAAAAAATGGATTACCTGGTTTGGGTTTGTTTTGTTTTTGTCAATGCAAGAGCCCATTTTCCTTCAATTGTCACCAACACAGCACGTTTCCTGTTCTCCTTTTTAACGTTTGTAACTCAGCTTCCTTTGGCAGAATTTCCAGAGGTTCTACAGGATCCCGAACCACTCAGAACAAAATGGTTGAGTGTGGATGCTGGAGAACATTTCATGCCCAGCAAAGTGTCAACGGGCAAGAGGTGAGAGCTGATGGATATGATGTCTCTTGAGGAAATAGAGGTAACTGCTTGGATTTAATACATTATATTTAGCCAGAAGTAACAAAGTGTCCTTTAAATAGAGCTCTATTCAATTCAGATATCACTGGGAATGGGGAGGGAGGGGCTAGATCGCATTAAAGATAAAGTATTTTCCTTTTATTTAGGTAGGGAAAAGATAAATCACACCATCACTTATGAAGAGAAGGAATGTGTTTATGGAAAGTAAGGATGTCTCACTGGGAATCTGGAAAATTCCCCACTCTTTGCTTTAAAAATTGTTTTAAATCTTCATTTTCTGCTTCTCTCCATTGGAATATTGGGGGCAGACATTTGTCTTGAGCCTTCCTAAAACATTTTTTTAAGTTGCAACTTTTTGATATTAACATAATAACCGCCTAAGTGTTCTTCATCAAAGTATGCATGCAAAATAATTCTTAAGGTCTAATTAAATGTCAGGAGGTTAGAGACGCAGAGAAGACTCCAGGAATTCTGCAAACCTCTAACTGGCATCCACTAGTCAGGAAACAAACTCAAGAGCCATGTAATTGTGAAGGGTACTGAGAAAGACAGTTGATCAGCAAGGGCTATTGAGGAACACTCAACATCAAAGTCCTGGTGTCCACAAGTGGAGAATTCATTTTTCTTGTGCCGAATGAAATAGATGTTTCTCCTTCATGACTAGAAGAATCTTGGGTAATGAGGACTGTCTCATACTGGGATGAAGGGGGGTGGAGAAAACAACCCACACTCCTACCTCCCGGAAGCTAGCAATAGCAGCACTTGGGTGTATCTTCTTTTTCTCTCCTCCCCCTTGCCCCCGTATTTTGAGTGCAAAAAAGGGGGGGATGGTTGAAGTCACACAAAACATAAATTGTGCCAATATCTTCCAGACAAAAACCATTAGGAATACAGAAGAGGTTGATGGGTGCATCTCAGTAAGAGGGTTTAATCTTGTGTTAGGTGATTTGGGGGGTTTAAAGAATCAGGGCTTCTCTGGACCGGGTGCTGTGTGGAAGGAGGGAGCCATTCTAGGATTGGATAGCTTAATAAATCCTATCCTGAAGGAAAGAAGACCAGAGCAGTGCTAAAACTAGGATTGGTCAAGAAACTGTCATCCCTCATATTGGACAAGAAGAGGAGATGCTGGGTCATTTTTGTGGCTTGACAATACTGGTGTCTCTGGGTCTGTTCTGTGCGTGTTTCACGTTTGTGTTTGTGTTCAGACAGGACGGCAGTGTGATCTTATTTCCATCTTAATCCATAGATGGTCACTTGAAGGGCCTGGCCTGACATCTGCGGTCTGTGAAATTGCTTATGTTAAACAAAAGAACATCAAGGTCTTGCTGAGAATACCAGGTCAGCCCCCGTGTGGCGGAAGCTGCTTTTCTCTGTCTCAATTTTGTATTTTACTAATTTAATTGCGTGTTATATCACCAACACTTTTTTTTCCCCTAGGCACTTCTCAAATGTCATTTTAGTGGCTTTCTAATGTTCCCTTACTCAGATGAAGTCGGAATCAAGCAAATAGTTCCCCCTGCTGGACTTCTATGTTATTTGTGCTCTGCTCTTCTTACCCTTTTTAAAATACTGTAACTGCTTTGTGCACAAAACGCTTTTCTGTAGTTAGGATTAATTCCGTAAGACAGTGTTTTGCAAAATGAATTACCGATTTGACTGTTTTCAAGCTCCAAATGAGCTGAAATACCCGTGTGTGTGAGGTGCAAAGTTTGCAGGAACAAAGAACTTCTTGTGAGAATGTGAAGAAGGAAATATGATTCCTGTCCCCACGAGGAAGGCGGTGACATTTAATCGCAAACGAGAGAGTTTTGCGGACAACGGCTTGAGGAAACGTTTCCCTTGTAAACTGAACATTTGACGGCTCTCCTTGTGTTCCCTCAGAGGGGCTTGTGTTTTCAGCCCTTCAGAGGAAGCCGGCTCGGCACGGCACCCGCCCTCCCGCTCCGAAGCGCGGGCTCGCTAAGCCCAGAAGCAACCCTGTTTACAAAACGGCTCAACTTTGCCTGGTACTTAACCGTTTCTACTTGTCCTTTCCGCTACGTGAGAGACAGAAGGTCGCTAGGTCCGGCTCTGGAAAATTCGTTCTCTGGGATGTCCTTGGGGCGCGGGGCGGGGAGCCCGAGGTCGGGGCGGAGCAACCCCGTTGAACTGCAACTAACGAGTCCCAGCTGCGAATCCCCCTGTGGACGTAACGCGCGTGAGCGCCCTTCAGGCCGGCTCCTCTCCCACCAGCTTTTCCAAGTCCGGGGCTGCCCGAGGCGCCGCTGGGTTCCAGCCCGCCTTTCTGGGGTTCCCTGGACTTAGAGCTGAACCCACATGTCCTCGCCGATCAGTGCGTGGAGAATGGACTAAGGTCAAGGAAGCTCGAAGCTCACCATCCTCATTCGGCTCTGGATTTACTAGGGGTTCGTTCTTGAATCCAAGAACCCTTGGAAAAGCCATGAAATTCTTTCTTGCAAAACTAAATGTGTGCAGACGCTCCACACACCAGCCACCTGTCACACCCACTAGTATCTCACGTTAGCCCACGTGGACAGCGGCTTGCCTACCCCGCCCTTTCATCAAGAGTTAACATTCTGGGGGAGCGAGAATGGCGGCGGGGGGAGGGGAGGGCTGTGCTCAGTCGCTTAAGCATCCAGCTCTTGATTTTGGCTCATGATCTCGGGGTTTTGAGGTCATGATCTCAGGATTGGGGGATCAAGCTCGCATGGAGCTCACTCGGCAAGGAGCCTGCTTAAGAGTCTTTCTCTCCGTCTCCCCCTCCATCCCCACCCCCCCACCACTAATGAGTGAACATTGGTGGGAAGGGCCTGTAGGGTGGTTAAAGGATTAGAAATTCTCTGGGGTTTGCCTGCAAACCCTGCTGACTTGTTGCTAAGGGGCAAGCCAAGGAGACATTTAGTTAGTTTCATCAAAGATTTTATTTAGAGAGAAGAATCAATTATTTAGGAAAGTTAATACATGATCTGCTGTCAGGAAGGTCTTCGAATAAAGGTGTAGCAAATAAAGGTGTAGCATCCATATGACCAATGGCATCAGCCCTTCGAGAAGCTCAGATTGGAGAGGATGGACACTGATTGCTGATAATGTCTACAAGAACAGAGGTGCCTATAAAGTGTGTGTATACCAAGGGTGGGGGGGGGGACAAACTTCACTCTTAATGATGTTCGTCGTCATTCAGTCAGTTGTCATAGCAGTCGGGAAACAGCAACCCAATTTTCTGAGCCACCAAAAAAGAATATCCTTTCCTGTGAACGAGGATGACTAAGGATGTGGTGCTGGTCCAGACCCAGGACCCTCCTCAGTGTGAAACGTGTTATCAGCGACACAGAGGTGGGCCAACAGGCACAACTTAGAGGCTCAGGAACCGGAAGAGAGGGGATTGTTGGAAAAAAGCAAACTATGTTTTCACACAAGTCTATAGTCTGAGAAATCTGGGTTCTCAGGAAACCACAGCAGTTAATCCAGTTAGTTGGACAGCACAGTCTAGAAGATGTGGGGACAGAGAGTCACAGCAGTGTGGATAAACAAATGCTACAGCAAACTTTGGATTCACATGCTCTGTACTAGAAAAGTCTACACAGTATTTTGAGAATGTGGCCGCATCGTTAGAGTAGCCCACGATGGAGAAATGGTCCCGAGGACTGTAGAATAAAAATGTTTATGTATCATCTCTGCATCAAATTCTTTATTGGAAAACATGTTCTCAGATGAGTTTTTAATAATAGTGAGATAAGAGGGAATAAGAAACAGAGGAAGATTTCATTCCAAGGACACTAATTCGGGGGTTTGTTACAGATACAGTAACAAGTGCTTGAAATAATTAACTACTCTATAGTCTAAGGCATCTTATTTTTTTGCTAAGGACCCCTTTCAAGTGAACTTTTTAAAATTGCAGACATAAACTAATGAGAAATACGTTTTACCACTGTCGGGCCCCAAACGACTTCCTTTCCCTTGAAAGCTTTCCGAATCCTCCGAAAACAATATGTGGGCGTAATTATCTCAGTAAAGTAGTTTATAGTATCCTTAGTTATTTCTGTGGATTGCGATCTGATCTGCCCCTCTGACTTGTGCTTTGTGAGGATCTCAGATACTTGGTCGGAAGGAAGGAAAGAAAGGAGGGAGGGAGGGAGGAAGACTTCCATCTGGTAAGCGGATACGTGGGCGTAGACGTGACATCCAGGAAATAGGACGAAGCCGCGCTCGCCTCTGGCCCCGGGGCTCTGGGGCTTCGAGAACTTCTCAGCCAGCTCAGGCTTCGCTCCGGTAAACACGTGTCCTTTCTGCACTGCAGGTTTGCAAGCCGTGGGCAGATCCAGGACTCTGCGTCCTAGGGAGTCCCTCCTCAGTGACCGCCCCTGCCACCTGGCCCTCTCTGTCCACAGGACCTCGACCGATGGCCGCCGAAGGAGCCGGGTGGCTGGAGCGCACGGTCCCACGGAAGAGAGGTCGCAAAGAAAATTCCCGAGCTGGGAAACCTGGAGTATTTCCAAAGATGCTTGGACGCATCCAAAAATCCGTGGGTGGCAGAGTCGTCGTTTGCTCTGAGCAAAGCACACAAGGAAGCCCCCTTTCCAAAAACAACACGGGTGGGAACGGGAAGGGCCTCCCTTCCTCGAGGGAGAACCCCGCACAGAGCCGGAGTGGAGGGAGGGGGACCCGGCGACGTGTTGGGAACATCTTCCAAGGCCGCTTACTGGGAACTCTCCCAGATACCATTTTCGCGAAGCCCACGGCCCCCAGCGTGTCGGTGCACTGGCCGGATGCAATGAGATATGGTTTTTGATCCTTGATCAAACTCTTCCCTATCTTGCAGAGACAAATGACAATGGTCGCTGGAAGGATCAGAAACTCCCCGCGTCGGGTATTGTGTGTCCCTTGCATTGCCTTGTTTCTGTGCTTCTTGAACTTTCGCGGTGACTGCAGCAGAGTGTTTCCAGAAATGTATTACAGTGAGAGCCAAATAAATAATCAACGACCTTAGGTCTCCGTCGCTAACACTGCAACCCACAGGCTCTGTGGCGCAATGGATAGCGCATTGGACTTCTAGCGCTGATAGAAAGAGATTCAAAGGTTGCGGGTTCGAGTCCCGCCAGAGTCGCAAGCATTTTGTGTCGAGTGGATTCCCTCCCAAACAATTTCTCGGCTCCTGTAAGATGTGGACGTTTTGCCCACAGTCAACTTTCTCACTTCGGTGTATTTCGACTTCGTAAACAATTCCACCGGTGTCTTGGGGGGGTGGGGGGGTCAATGACCAAATGGAGAGAAGTGGACGCGCCCAGCGAAGGTGAAGTGTGGAAATAATTACTAGTACTTATTTCTTCGTCATGAGAAACAATTTCCAGCTCGCTATTTTCCTGGTCTTGGCTGGAGGCCCGCAGTCAGGCGTTCCACACGGTGCCTGCAAGAATCCTGCAGCGGCCACTGGAAACCCCCAGGGTCTTCCCGCACGTGCTGCTCAGCCCAAGCCTGCTCAGACCCTCCCCGCTCCGCCCCGCAAGCGCTCACGGGTGGTGCAGAGGTTTGCTCCGCAAACTTAACTAAAGTTTAATTTGTTTTTAAATGAATGGTGGATGAGATCAGTAAAGATTATTCCCACTTAACTGTAGAGATGGAGACAAGAGACAAAAAATAAGACTTCTTTCCATCCTAGAACACCACTTCCTTAATTCTGTCCGCTGGTGCCTAGTTTCAAGTATCCTTTCAGAAATTCTGTATGTATAGATGCGTTCGCCATGAGGGAAAGAAACAGAAGGACGACAGACCCAGTGTATTTCCAGCAGCGCCTGCATCTGGCACCGTTCCCTAAAGGGAGAATTGCTTGACCTTTGCATGTGGAGCATGGGTTTATGAATGTTTCAATAAAGCCTTCTTCTTAAACTTTATCACGTGGTATGGTGGGTTTTCTCCTCCTGGACTGGTACCACAATCTGGCAATGATGGACCCCTTCCCTGTGATCCGCTAGTGTAATGACTAACCTTCTGTAGAATATCGCCCACTACACACTCCTCCTACTCCTCCTACCATGCACATCCCATGTCTAGCAGGTCAGGCAAAGGGACCCCTATTTATTCCTGCATAGATTTCTCAGGAAATTACAATGTCTCACTATAGCTGCAATGCCACTTTTGTCTAATACTAAATTTACACACGTGTGCATGATTTCTGAACTCTCTATGCCCTTGAATGTTTTGTTTATGCCTACACCAATGCATGTTCTTCTTTAGGTGAGTTTTCTAGTAAGGCTTGACACCTAGTATGATACTTACAACTATCTTTTTCTTCTTCGAAATTCTCCTGACTGGTGCAATCCCAGACTCACCTTTTCTGATTATCTTCCCTCCAGGATCACAATCCTGCACTGCCTGTTTCCTAAACTCTGTTTTCTAATGGTTATTTCATACCCTTTTTTTCTGGTTTTCTAATTTTTGTATAGCCAGAGGACAACTCTCCTAGCTGTTAATCCTTGATGGGTGGAAGTAGAAATTTCATTAACAAAAATAAGGGACCACAGATTATTTTCAACATTCCATAGTACTTTTGTTAGATTTTTAGATTATCTGATCTAAAAATCTGATGGGTCTGTTTAAGTACACTCTTAATCAAATGATTGTTGACTTTTTATCTACATATTCTATTACCTGTATCATTTTTCTTCATAGGGAACCATTTTAATGTATTAAGTGTCTACATTTTTGTTATATTAAAACATGACATGTTTTCTTACAGAATATGTCATAGTATTTCGTGCACATCCTTTTTATATTACAAAAATTATACTTTGTATACATAGCTTTCTACTTCTGACTTTTTCCATAACCGTCATTATCTTATCTTATTTATATGTCATTTAAATGCTGATCATTGCCAACGCATCTACCATAACTTATCTTTTTTATTGCTTCCAAGAAGGGGCCCTCTTAGCTCCTGACACTACAGGTAACTCTGCCCAAACACCCTCATACACATCCCTTTATGGATTTGGACATACCCCGGGGAGGCACAGAGGTTAGAGAACCTGTTATGCCTGTATTTTGATTGTGCTGATTGGTGCCAGATTGCTATCTCGGACGGACCCAGCCTTTTCAACAAAACTGAGTAGCCACAAAAACCTATCTGCGGCATTAATACTGCCTCACAGTCTAAGTTGTAAAGTGATGCCCCATCGAGTTTGAATCTCTTGTATAATCGTTGACTCTGAGCTCTTCCTGGTTCCAAGGTTGTTAATTCTTTCCTGTAAACTGTTAACCTTGACTGCCTGCTCCCTAATTGCATCTGCTGCTTTTAATTGAAGGTTTACAGGCCATTCTATGCATGGATACCTTATCAGTCTCAAATAATTGCCCTGTGATTTAGTGATAGCATTTTTTATTTTCAGACTTGATAAGAGTACCAAAGGCTACTTTGCTCATGTTCAACTGCTAATATCAAAATAAGACAACTTCTTAGTTGTGACAGAAACTAGACCCAAAGCCACTGCCTAGATGCACAGCTGGAAATTCATCTTCCTTTCTTTCTTTCACAGAGAGAGGAAATTCACCTTTCTGTCATCATGTCTCTCTCTGTGTGTTTCCTTACCATCTCTATTACCTTTTTAATGCAAGAACATCGGCCCTTTGTACTTACAAATTACTACAGAAGATCTGTCCAGAAGGTCCCCAGCTCAGCGCTGCGCACTTGCTGAGAACTGCCTTCCCCTGAAAGGCCCCTGATGGGCAGCTCTCCGCTTGACAAATGGGGAGAGTCCTTCCAGGGTTCATGTGTGAAAGAGTGGAGGAAATAATGCAGGGGATGGGAAAAACTCTTTCCTCAAGTTGCTTTTCAGTCCAATTTCCCTGACCTCACTGGAATGAAATCCAATTTTGACCAGTCTAGGTTAATGTGTGTAGATAAACTCCATTCCACAAACCACCATGGAGCAAACATGGCCACCTTCTTGGCTTTGCCAAGCAGTTAGACCGGCAAAAGAAGGCTTGGGGTTTCTCTGTAGGACGAGGGCCTTGACTCTTTAGATGGTAGCAGGTGAAGGAGAATCAGAACGCCAGATATCAGGGAGAATTGGGACTTAAATTATCCTTGGAAACCTGTGGGGGTAGAAGTCGATTCTCACTCTCCAGGTTGGAAGCTGTCACCCTCAGCCCTCCATTATGTACACAGAGCTGCTACTGGACTCCGGACTTCTGGCTCAGAGCTTTTAAGCAGTTGCAGATGGGTCGGTGGCTAGACAGGGCAAGCTGGTGCTCACAAGAATGCCCTCACAAGGCGGAAATGGAAGCGCCCTGCACATCTGGGGTCTAAAGATACGCAGCCACAGAGCCACAGCCGTAAGAAACCTGCTCTGTCACACAGAGAGAAAAAATGGCTTGGCTTCTTTTGGGAGAGTTGGTCCCATTAATGCCACAGTTCTGGGCCCTAACTTTATACACCACTTCCGTGCACACTGTTGAAAGCTGAAATTATGAGGAAAAGTGAGGATGGCCAGAAGGGGTTGGTGATACTTCCCTGCAGGAGAGGGTGAGGTAAGTGCATGGGAGCCCACTCCCATGCAGTGGGATGGCCTGGCTTCCGCACTAGGATAGCAACACATAGTCCGCTCTTCTGGCAGAAAATATGAAAAAGAATAGGATTCTCTTGGAGAAGAGCAGCACCTTGCAGAATGTAGCGGGAAACCACAAAGGGGCAAAGGATGGCTTCCCAAGAAGCTCGGTCAGCATCTCCTCAGTTGGACCAGGCAAAGGGGTGATACCCTGCATTTACAGAATCCCAGTCAAAACCTTACCTACTCTCGTCCTTAGAGCATCCATTCTGCGTGGGAGCAACTTTCTCAGATTCATGATATTTAGTCATTGATTTGTAGGTAGGAAGTCGATGGACTCCAAGGGGAGTTTATCTCACTGTTCAGGCTAAGGGAGTGTAGGAATTTCTGAAAGTTGGGCAAACTTATGTTTGATATCTTCATCTATTCTGTCTGTCTTACCTTAAGAACAAAGATGACGTGGGCAAGGGGGAATTTGCATAGGGGTTAATATCCTACAAAGCTCTTTGGTAGCGATTCTGGGAAATAGAGTGCACATCACTAAAGAAGCAATTCAGACCTCACCAGGTAGGACAGATGAGTCAAACAACACTTTTGCTATGGCTAAAATTACGGCTTTCTGACAAAATGCTCCTGAAAATTGCTTTAATATGCATTTTATACACATTTAATATGCATAAACATGTTTTTATATACAGTATTTTATAAACATTTTTATATCTGTTTTTGGTACAATAGAATAAATTAATTTTAGAATGTGTAAAGAAAGGGATCTTGGGAGCCTGGGGGCTCAGTCAGTTGGGCGTCTGCGTTTGGCTCAGGTCCTGATCCCAGGGTGCTGGTATTGAGCCCCATATCAGGTTCCCTGCTCTGCAGAAAGCCTGCTTCTCCCTCTTCCTCTGCTGCTCTCTCTGCTTGTGCTCGCTCTCTCTGTGTCAAATAAATAAATAAATAAATAAAACCTTAAAAAAAGAGAGAGAAAGGGACGCCTGGGTGGCTCAGTTGGTTAAGCATCTGTCTTTGGCTCAGGTCATGATCCCAGGGTCCTGGGATTGAGTTCCACATTGGGCTCCTTGCTTGGCAGGGAGCCTGCTGCTCTCTCTGCTTGTGCTCTCTCTCTCTCTGACAAATAAATTAAAAAAAAAATAGAAAGAGAGAGAGAGAGAGAAAGGTGTCTTGAGGCTTGAATCTCATGTCTTCATAGTTTTGAGAGGATCACAGTGTAGGCAGGTCAGATAAACATCAAAAACATCCTTGGCTTTGCCTAAGACTAATTTGCCTAATTTCTTGCCTATCCTCATTTAAGGTTGTAGTCAACGCATCTATGGAATAGTAGTAAGACTATAGCTCCAGCTAATATACTGAGTTAATCAGTGCTAGCAGAATAGAAGATAGAGGGACCCCTTCTTGTAGTATAACAAATCACTTGTGGAGTGGAGATAAAGATTATCCTGTGAATAGAAACATATCATCAACACCGAGGATGTTGGCAAATCTCCAGGACCTCTGTTTTACATCATAAAGTTTACTATCGTTGTCCCTGATTCACCATCACTTTATAGGCAATTTTTATACCTATCTTTGTGCTTGAACATGAATATGTTTTCTATTAGCTGAGAAATAAAAGATCATTGAAATGTATTTTATTAATATATTTTACTTTGTTGTTATGAATTGAATTGTGCTCCATCCCCCAACTTCATATGTTGAAGTCCTAATCCCCTGTACCTCAGAATGTGACCATATTTGGAAATAAGGTCATTGCAGGTGTAGTTAATTAGGTTAAGATCAGATCATTAGGATGACCCCTATCTAATACAACTCATGTCTGTTTGAAAAGGGGAAATTTGGACACAGAGGCATATATGCATAGAGGGAAGATGATATAAAGAGATAGAAATAAGTACGTGAATATGAAGATGGCCGAGGAGGGAAGTCTGGAACAGAACCCTGCCAATACCTTGATATCGGAAGCCTGCAGAACTGTGAAATAAATTTCTGTTTTTAAGCCACCCAGTTTGTTTTGTTAAAGCAACCTTGGCAAACTAATACATTTATACATAATTAACCCAGGAAGATTGTTCTCTTGAATTTTATCGTTTATTAAGTCTAAACTCGATAAATAAAATAATTCTTACAATATTTCTGAGTTAAAGTGTGAAAAATGATAAAGCAAACCTAAGTATTCTATTATTCATGATTTTTATAAAGTGGAAGAACAAATCTTTGTGTTATTTGGAGGCCATTCTAGAAAATCTAAAGAATTCAGGCATAAAAGATATTTTCACGGTTGTTACTATTCCGGTTTAAGGCCTATGCTTGGGAAAATCAGCTCAAGATGAATCTTCTTGAAAGACAAAATATGAACACAAGTCATAATTTTGTCAAACCGAGGCATGCAAAAACCACAGCAATAATAACAGTGATCATTAGAAACTTAAAAATAAGTAAGTTTTCTCAAAATTATTTAAAATATACCAACACTACAAAGAGGTAACAGAATGTCTTGACAATTATAAAAGAACTTTGGTTAACATGGCACAAATAACTCGGTAATTTTGCAGAAAAAAATTCTAATTTTGCTGTTTAGCACATATTTTCATACCAGGATTCGCATGTTCTTTTCGTATAAACAAATCAATTAAAAGTAACTATCTCAGAGTTTTAAAGCATCATGTGTACATTGTTTTTAAAATGCATCTTACTCTATCCCTATATGTATGTATTTAAATAAACACAAATACGGAATCATAAGTATCTGCAGACATTGCCAAGAGTCCTCGGAGGGTGGGACGGGGTGCAAAACCGCTCAGGGTTGCGAACCACTGTTCTAACCCTTCTGCCTCTCATAGGCCTCTCGACGATCTCGTGGTACTGAATAGAGGCATCCAAACTCTTCACTCCGCAGCCCACGCCCTCAGGGTGGCAGAGTGATGCGATGGGGAAAAGGTGTGCAAGGAGGGGAAGCGGAAGGTCGATAGGAAAAGAACAAAAGTTCAGGCGAGGGCAAGGGAGAGGGAGGGACCCGCAGGAGAAGGGCCCAAGAACGCTCAAACCACCTGCCACTTGCTCTCACAGAACAGTTGAAACTGGAAACGGGAACTTAGAACCCTCCCCTCACCTATATTTTAAGACCTACACTTTAATACTGACCTATTACTATCCATATAGATATTTATAAACATCATAAATGTCAAAAGGAAAAAGGAAAGAAAGAAAAAGAAAGCAGGGAGGAAGGAAGGGCAGGCGAAGGAGAAACACCTCCGAACACCACCGGCTTGAGAAGGGTGAAGTGCGGGTAGTAATAGAGAGGAAGGATAAGCTTTGATACCGCTGCCTAAAAAGGAAGTGATTTAATTCTAAAAACTTGCAGAATTGAACAGGGCAAGAATAAAATCACCAGCCTGTCTGAAGTGGGATTCGAAACCACGCCTCCACCTGGAGACCAGAAGCTCGAAGCGGACGCTTGAGTCTGGCGCCTTAGACCACTCGGCCATCCTGACACTCCTGCGCACAAAGCGCTGAGCACCGGGACTGTGATCCGCCTCCGGGGAGCGCCTGGCGCGGCCGGGAGCATCTGCGGCCGACTGCGCGCCCGGAGCGCTGCCTCGCGCGGGGGAGAAAGGGCGGGTTTGCAGGAAGCCGGAGGCACAAGGTGGCACAGGGGGAGGCGCGCAGAGCCGGGCGGTGAGGTTCGAAGGGCTCACAGCCCGGGAGGGGGTGGGGGAGAGGGGCTTACACTCCCCCTTTTCCAACCCGTCCAAAGTTTTCGAACCGTCCGTCCAAGAAGAGGAAGCTGGAAGGCTGGTTTATATTTTTAGGTTAAGTCAAAGTGACTAAATGTTTCCCTCCGGGATATAGGTTTGTCATTCCTGAATTCTGTGTATAATTTACGTACTAAAATAACTCCTGCACATTATTTCGTGGTAGTTGGCATCGTGGGTACCGCATTAAGTCCATGCATTATTTTCTTCGCATTTGGTCAGAATTGCATTTGTCTTCATGAATAGAAAAACCAAAAAAGACCCGGAGAGAATGACTGGCCCCGGAGAAAGTAGTCCCGGGTTAGTGTGTGCAGGGGCAGGGGAGGGTGTAACAGCTCCCCAAGGAAATAGGCGCTGGAGCCGTATTCGGGGTGGGATTTTTGACTTCAGGGTTTCTGTCTACAGGCGCTCAGAAAACGTTTCAAGAACCGGTAAATAATGAACCACGAGCCCTAGTTCCTCAACTGCCGGCCTTTCTTGTCTTGGAACGAGCTGGGGCTCACGATGAGAAAGCCAGAGGCGGCCATGCACTGCCCCCTCCCACCGTAGCCCTAAAGAACCCAGACGTCCCATTTCTGAAACCACCGGGAAAACCCCGAAGGGAACACCGGACATAATTCCCCGACCGGTGTCAAGTATAACCTTCCTCTTCTGTCTCCATCTTCTCTTTCATTCTCTTGAAGTTGCTCCTCCATTACCACAACCGTTCCTAAGAGGGGTCGCCTCGTCCCGGTTTCCCCCACGGGCTGGTGAGGGAGTCTGCGCCGCGGCTCTTCCACCATCTGGGGAGTAAACAGTGTCTCCGAGGGTCTTTCTGCCCAAACCCGCGAATCCCCTTCGGCAACGACTGACTCTAGAAGGGATCTTCATTCTCCCCGCAGCTGTGCGCCTGACCCGGCTGTTGAAAGCATGTACAGTGTGGCCGTTACTCGATCTGCTCGAGGGTTCGATGACCCCGGTAACTGAGCCACACTTTTGGAGGATCCTTGAAGTTCCTGAAACCTTGGTTCACTCCAGCTCTCTCTGGTAACCCAGAGTGTTTATGGAATTTAGTTATTTATGAGATAAATTAACAACTCTTGACAGAGCCTGGGTAGCTCAGTCGGTAGAGCATCAGACTTTTAATCTGAGGGTCCAGGGTTCAAGTCCCTGTTCAGGCGTTAGGTGTACTTTTTATTTCAGCCACACGCAGAAGACCATACTTGTGGCCCAGAAGAACTCATTCTTTACAGATTTTCAGGCCTAGTCTGGCTTCATTTAATTATTCCCTCCAAGAATGAACTAAACCAGTCCTACACTTTGCAAGGGAATTTGGAATCGTGGGTGATAGGAAGAAAGGTAACGAAAAAACTCATCACCGAATTACTATGAATTCTGCCCTTTTTAAAATTCCCTCGCATATTGTGGGGGTGACTCCCTGGAAGGTGGGGTGCGATTTGATTAGATCCTACCAGAATAAAAACTGAAGGCAGTGATATCTGGGGCTCCCCAGCTCTTTCACCAGTTGGTGTTACACAAGTCTTACCCACTTTGCCAAACATAGTTGATCAACTAAAATCCAAACACATTCTGAGATTGTGTTAGCCATCCACTTTGTGTTTTCATTAAAAAGCTCCCCTCCTTGGGATGCTTGGCTGGCTCTGTCAGTAGAGCACTAGATTCTGGATCTGGGGGTTATGAATTCGAATCCCCTTTTGGGTGTAGAGATGACCTAAAAATAAAATCTTAAAAAAAAAAAAAAGCTACTTTGTCTGGGATTTAAATATTTTGTAAAAGCTTCTTTGGTAACAAGGTTCTTTGTGTTTGTTCTCTGTCCATTACTATAGATTTTTGTAAGATTTTAACTGGGTTTTGGACAAAAAGGTCGAGGTTTTCACGGTGGGTACTTGCAAAACAAGATTACATTTGCTTCATCATTGTTTCATCTCCACTATGTCATATATCCACAGGAGAACACCATGCCTATAAAGTTGTGGGGGTATCCCCCCCCACTGCCTTAAACCAGACCACAGAAATCCTCCAGCAGACAGGGAAGCAGAAGCCTCTGTAGATGTGCCTGCCATAGACATGTCAAATAGCTCCTCAACAGAAACAGATATTAAAAGATCAAAAGTCGGGGTGCCTGGGTGGCTCAGTGGGTTAGGCCTCTGCCTTTGGCTCAGGTCATGATCTCGAGGTCCTAAGACCCTGCATGGGGCTCTCTGCTCCACAGGGAGCCTGCTTCCCCCTTTCTCTCTGCCTGCCTCTCTGCCTACTTGTGATCTCTTTCTGTGTCAAATAAATAAATAAATAAAATCTTTAAAAAATAATAATAGTAATTAAAAAAAAAAAAGATCAAAAGTCTGCTGTTGTCTAGATCGAACTCTGGCCTGCTCTTGAGTCTTAATTCAGTTGGTAAAATGAGATCTCCCAGACAAGCTGAAGGAATCTACAGCCTCCACATCTCCCAAAAGTGTGGATCAATTACCTAGGGTCTCCTTCTGGAGCCAGAGCCCTTTCTCACTGAGCAGATCATTTAACCTCCACATTGTACATTTGCTGAACAGTGGGTTTACGCACACAATTGCATGGGAAATGAAGGAGAAAGGTTGAGCTCAAATGAGCAGGTTCTGTATAGAAGTGTTTTCACTGGAGTCCATCAGTGATTGCAGAAAGCGGGTAGGTGGGCAGAGCAGAGGGGCCCTGGGACATCATTATTCTTATGGGGCACGAAGAACAGGACATGAGGTTCCCTTATGAACTTGACAAGAGATGAGTCCAGTGACTGGAGTTCACTTAATTATTCAGGAAAATAAAAGACAGGGAAAGAGAGCTAAAGGTCAAAATTACAAGGCAGGGCATATGAGTTCATTGCCCCCTTCAGAGTTTTCCGTGCACTTTCATAATTGGGATTCCACAGGCTCTCTAGAGTCAGAAAAAAAGGGAGGTGGCACCTGCTTCAGAGGGCTTCCTCAGCTGGAAAAGACCATTGCCCTCAGAACCCACTTCTCACTTCTCAGTAGGTGTTCCCTCTGCTCATTCTCCCCTCCTTCCTTTTCTCTACCTCTCCCCAGCCCCTCTCCCTTCCCCTCTTCTCTCTTCTTTGCTTCCCTCTCTGTTACCCCTCATGTACCACCTAAAGTCTCTAAAGGCAAAGCAGAACGGAAATAAAACACGCCATCCCCACCGTGCCCTTTGGCATTCTGTGGTGACTATACGATTTGGAGGAGAAACACGAAGTTACTTTTGTTGTTATATGATGAGTAGGTAGGTAAATGATGATCCAGGCTAGATCACTGGGGGCGGGGTGTCAATGTGCTTTACAAATAGTTTAGATTTTATATTAAATACAATAAACATCTGAATATGTTAGTAACATAATCAGAATAACCAAGGACATGATCTCATGATGGAGATCACCTGGGAATTTTCAACACCTGTTGGAGGCTGGTTCCACCTCCAGACCTCCTAATTTACTTGGCATGGGATGCCACCCTCCGTCAGGTATTTTAGAGGCTTCTAGGTGACTCTAATTACAGCAGCATTCTGACGTACATTGAGAGTTTTCCCAAGGGTGGTTGGTTCCTGTACCACCACCATCTCTCTGCTGGAGAAGAATGTGAATTTGACAAAACACCCAAGTAATCCTGAAACACTTAAAGTGTGAAAGATACTGGCTTACCACACCTATCTCTGCTAATGCTTCCATATTTACTCAGTTTGAAACCTATATCACAACTTCTGTAAATGTTCACCTGTGTCAGAAAAAAGCGTGAGTCTTGCAGATGGACCACAGAAAAGTGCTGGGTGTCCTTTCCGCAAAGTGCGGGACATTGTCTAATAGGCATTGGGAAATTGGTTCAAAGTGTGCACCTTTAACTGAATTTCTATTTATTAAACCATACAAATGGTAAAAGCTGACTTGTAGATAATTGATAGCAATGCAAATGGCATTTGTCCACAGAAATTCAAGCCAATTTTGCCCAAGAAAAAGATAATTTCAAGTATTATTGTCCTATAGACTGCTGACCAGTTTCCCATTGACTCGTTTATTAATATCTCCCCAAGAGTCATGAGGTCGACCTTGTTATCCTAAACGTACAAGTGAAGGGAGAGGACTGGGGGGCACAGCCCCCTAAGACGTCACCCACTATGGAAGCGATGTCCAGTGTCCAATGTCAAACACAGATGCCCTTAATTGGAGGTACTTAGGGTTTCCGCTCCTCTTTCTTAAAATCATTTTGAGCCGTTTCATTTTCTTGGCAGCTCCACCGCAGGCAACTCTGAATGTCTTCGTGGAGACTTTTTTTTTAAATCCATCTTTCCTGAAAGCGATTTTGAACGAGTGCTGCCTAGAGCTTTGACCCCAAGGACGAAGAAATCATGGAGCAGGAGAGTCTCTGCCAGGAGTTCAAGTCCCACGCCTGACACACCTGTAACGGGACAGGTGCGGGACCCCCACCCCCACCCCCAGAGGTTTCCTGTCGCTCCCGCCCCTTGGCCTGCTCCGGGCTTGTCCCCGAGCCCCGCCCTGCCAGCCGCGCCCCGTGCAGCGCCCTGGGTGCTCCCCAGCACGCCCCGCCCGCATTCTCCTGTGCTTTCCCTGTCCCGGCAGGGGGCAGTTCCGCCCCGCCCGGCGACGGCCCCGGACAGCTGGCCGCGCGGAAGGACGCCCCCCACGCGTCGGGACCGCCGGCACATCGCAGTTCCCCGCGCAACATCCTGCAGATTTTCTGGGGCGCAGTTTGAGTCCCGGAGGATCCCCCAGCATGCGGGAATCTGCCTTAAAATAAACAATGGAATCAGAGCAGGAGGACCTGGTTTCTGGGGAACCGCCCCTGGGGAAGTTAGTTGCCCTGAAAAAGGCGGAGGCAAAAAGTGTACCCGCTCTCTCCCCGTCGGGGAATCGAACCCCGGTCTCCCGCGTGACAGGCGGGGATACTCACCACTATACTAACGAGGAGGACATGTAAGTGTCCTGAAAGTCTTGATTGCAGAGGACTCACACGTTCGGTCCTGAGATAGATAGATAGATAGATAGATAGATAGGTAGATAGATAGATAGATAGATATATTTTTTTTTTTCTGCGCATGGAATTCCTGGGACATTCACTTATCTCTATAAGAGTCATTTGTTACAAGATTCTATAAAACAAATTCCACAAGACTTCAAAAATCGAAAAACGGCAGCCCACCAAAGACTAGACATTGCTGTACATAGTTTCATCACTCATAGCAAAGAAATGTTCCTTAACAGCAAGAAATGCATTAAACATTTTTTAAAAGCTCCCCCCAACCCCCACTTAAAATAACTTTCCTCCTTCTTCACTTCAAGTTTATTTCTTATTTTAGATTTGTCTCAAGGGTCACCTTCCCCTGGGACGTTTTCACAGGCCATCCTGAGTGAGATATACTTCTTCTGTTTCCCTTTGTCACTGTAAGAGCTGCATATGTTACGTGTGAATTTCTACATGGAATACAGGTTAAGACCTTACTCTTAAAATCTAGGTCTTAGGTTTTGCAGCGTTGGCATTAAATGAGTTCTTATTTTTGTAGAGCCTTTTAGTTGTAGAAATGCCACTGCTAGGAATATTCCTTAGTGAAATTCCAGCTCAGTTCCACAGGGGGCTTCATAGGAGACAGTCACTGTAGCAACTGGAGGTAGCAAAGAATTGGAGACATATTGGGTGTCCATTACTGAGATGAATGTGTGTATCAAGAGAAGAACGGTGCGTTTCCTGTGGCCTCGGAACAGATCACTACAAAGTGGGTTGGCTTAAAGCCACAGAAATGTGTGATCTCTGGAGAGGAGCAGGCAGAGATCCAAACGTCAGAGGGCAGGCTGTCTCTGAAGGCTAGGGAAAGATGCTTTTTTGGCTTCTTCCCAGCCCCTTGTGGCTCTGGGCCATCCTCCTGGCTCCCTGGGCTGTACCCATCCCAATCTCTGCCTCTGTCTATGTGTGCCCTCTTTTATAAAGACACCAGCCACTGAATTTAGGGTCCACTGTAATCCAGGATGAACTTGTAATTTAACTAATTACAAGATTAGTTGTTTAGATGAACTCCCAATTTAACTAATTAATCTGTAAAAACCATTTTCCAAGTAAGGTCACATTCTGAGGTTCTGGAAAGGCACAAATTTCCAGAGGATGCTCTTTAACCCCCTACAATTAGGAATAAAAGATAAAGTGTTTATACATAAACTTAGTTGATTTCACCAAAGTATACAGCAAGAGCTGGAAATATGCTGATTGAAACTAGTTGTGGTGAAAGGGAAGGCAGGTGGGAAGACGAGTGTAAAGTGCTATGTTATTGTTGCTCGGACTAAGAAGCAGAAGAGATCGTCTGAATAAAGAGGAGAACAAAGTTCTTAAATGACATAAGAAGGACCATAACGAACAATTAAAAATAAAAACCCTCTAAAAATATTTAAAAATGCAAAATGACAAAATAACCTATTTGTAAATGTTTAAGTATATAATTTTATGGATGAGGGACTTAATATCCCAATGATATCATTTCTCCCCAAATTGATCTATGAATTCAATGTAATTCCAACATAAACTCCAACAATTTTTTTCAAGAACTTGATAAAATTTCCAAGACCTTGGTGTAAAATCATATGTAAGTGTATAGGGCCTATGATATCTAGGATGCTTTTACTAAAAATAAGAAGAAGATTGCCAACAAGATTGTAGAACTTATTAGACACTTCAGAAATTAAAATATTACAATACAGGCACTGGCATTGAACCTTAAATTGGTTAAATAGGACAGTGAACTCAGAAGAGATATGTGTGTTCATATAATTTGGAATGTGGACAGTGGTGGCATGTCAGTGCAGAGGAGTGCAAGCTATTTATTTAATAGAGCTAGGGGAAAATATTGTGTTCCCATGGATGGAAATATGACACTAGATAAAAATATATACTAGAAAAATCAATGATATAAATGTCAACACCAAAATTTAAAACTGTTGGTAACATATATATGAATCAATCAGGAACCTGTTTATACTGTCCTAGGTAATGATGTGGAGGATTTAGTAAAGTGGTTACGTTAATGATTGAAGAACTGATGTGATCGATGGGACAGAGACAATCTCCGTGGAAAGCCACAAAAGGCTTAAAGACCAGGTTACCAGGGAGAACTTGAAACTGTAACAGATGTGACTTGAAGGCATTTGATGCTTTGAGGAGATATAGCCAAGGGCAAGTGGTGGTGAGAGAAAAGCCTGATTTCACTCTTGCTTCTCTCTTCTTATCTCCATCGAATGCCAAACACTTCTCATTTCCATCCAATGATTTAAACCCAAACAGAAGCCACCTGACTGAGCGAGTTGGGGAATGCAGCTTCCGTGGTCCAGCTTCCTTGTGTTACAGAGCATGAATGAGCACTGGACACACGTCAGTCTGAGCACAGGCGTGTGAGTTCTGCCCCTTCTGCTACTCATCATCCAATCTCAGCATTTTCCTAAAACGTAACTTACATTCAAAAAATGAATGATCTGAAAATGGCAGAGGAATAGCTACTGAGATGACCTCAGGTCCCAGGAGTTCAGCTAGATAGTTATCAAACCATTCCGAACACCTACAAACCCAACAGGAGATAGAAGAGAAGAAGAAAAGCAATTCTAGAAGCAGAAAGTTGGCCACTTTCTGAAAGGTAGGATGTGTTGAGAAGTGAATCCAGAGCCAAGGGAAGATAGACTGTGGGGGGAGGGGCCGGCTCCTGTAAGCAGGAGAGCAACAGAGTACAAAATCCGAACTTTTAGAAGTCTGCTCCACTGAGGACATCACTCCAGAGGCTAAGTTGGGGTGAAGCCCTCACTGGGACAGTGTGGTCTCAGGTCCTGCGGGGTCACAGAAGAATTGGGAGTGTCTGAGTGTAGCAGAGCTTGCAAGTACTAGAGCAGGGAAGCCGGCTACAGAGACGGAGCTGAGAAGTGGGTTCTCAGCTTGGGGTTACCTTAAACTGTGATGCATGGCACAGTCAGACCACTGCTCTTTGAGCAGGGACCCCACAAGTGGCAGATCTGGGGAGACCCCCCTGGAAGAACAGTAGGGTTCTGCTGGGTTTGGAGACTCCAAATGGGGTGTGTACCACAGAGGGAAGTGCTCAGTCACAGGTCAGGTGAGTCCGAGTGCAGCCGGAAACCAGGCAGATGGGAGGGATTGAGCGCTTTTCTCCAAGAGCATACTGAGGAGTGGGCCCGGAGCTCCCAGGAGGCCGCCATTTTCAATCTGTCCTCTAGAGCTCTATGGAAAGAAAGCATTCAGGGAACAAAAGCTCTGAGAGCAAACCAGAGCAGATTACTTAGCCCAGCCCCTGGCAAGGGTGGCCCAATTCTGTCTCTGGCAAAGACATCTGAGAATCACAACAGGCCCCTCCCCCAGAAGATCAGCAAGAAATCCAGCCAAGACCAAGCTCACTGATCAAGAAGAACAGCAGAATTCCAGAGGAGGGAAAAGCAAAGCATGGATTTCATGGCTTTCTCCCCATGATTCTTTAGTTTTACAAAGTTAATTAAATTTTTTAAATTCTATGTTTTTCTTATTCTAATTTTTTTAAACTTTGCCTCTTTCCTCTTTTAACATTTATTAACTAGTTTACCTTAACAATACCTTTCTAAAAAATCTTCATTATTATAATCATATTTTATCCTTCATTGTATCTAACGTTATTTTTTGTATACATACAGGGTTTTTTTCTTCTAAAAACGTTTTGGGGGGCACCTGGGTTGTTCAGTGGGTTAAGCCGCTGCCTTCAGCTCAGGTCATGATCTCAGGGTCCTGGGATCGAGTCCTGCATCTGGCTCTCTGCTCAGCAGAGAGCCGGCTTCCCTCTCTCTCTCTGCCTGCCTCTCTGTCTAATTGTGATCTCTCTCTGTCAAATAAATAAATAAAATCTTTAAAAAAATTTTTTTTGGGATACAATTTCTTCTAATAGATCAAAATATACCCTAAATCTAGCACAGGGCTTTCTTCTAGTCTCCAGCCTGAGCAAATTCTCTCCACTTTCTTTTTCTTTTTCCAACCAACTTATCAATTCCTTTTTTAGAAATTTTTTTAAAAATTTTCATCTTTACAATCATATTCCATCACTTCATTGTGTTTACCCTTATTTTTGTATATATTTAAGTTTTTCTTTCTTTAAAATTTTGGGTCTCTTCTAAGAGACCAAAATACACCAAGATCAAATGGGTGGCTCTGTTCTATTCACCAGTCTAATATATATATATAAATTTTATAAAACTTCTTCTTACCCCCTTTCTTCTGCCCCCAATTTGGGATCTCTTATGGTTCGATTAGCATACATTTTTCTGGGGTCTTGGCCACCCTTATAGTATTTTATTCTCTCATTCATATATTCTTATCTGGATAAAACGACAAGGTGGAAAAACTCACCACAGAAAAAAGAACAAGAGGCAGTACCAAAGGCTAGGGACCTAATCAATATGGACACTGGTAATATGTCAGATCTAGAGTTCAGAATGACAATTCTAAAGGTACTAGCTGGGCTCAAAAAAGGCATGGAAAATATTAGAGAAACACTGTCTGGAGAAATAAAAGCCCTTTCTGGAGAAATAAAAGAACTAAAATCTAACCAAGCTGAAATTTAAAAATCTGTTAATGAGGGGCAATAAAAAATGGAGGCTCTTACTGCTAGGATAAATGAGGCAGAAGAGAGAACTAGTGATAAGAAGACCAAATGATGGAGAATAAAGAAGCTGAGCAAAAGAGAGACAAAAGACTACTGGACCATGGGGGGAGAATTTGAGAGATAAGTGATACCATAAGACAAAACAATATTAGAATAACTGGGATTCCAGAAGAAGAAGAAAGAGATGGGAGGGAGAAGGTATATTGGAGTGAATTATTATAGAGAATTTCCCTAATATGGCAAAGGGAACAAGCATCAAAATCCAGGAGGCACAGAGAACCCCCCACTCAAAATCAATAAAAGTAGGTCCACACCCCATCATCTATTAGTAAAACTTACAAGTCTTAGTAACAAAGAGAAAATCCTGAAAGCAGCCCATGATAAGAAGTCTGTAATGTAATGTAATGGTAAAAATACTAGATTGGCAGCAGACTTATCCACAGAGACCTGGCAGGCCAGAAAGAACTGACATGATATACTCAGAGCATTAAATGAGAAAAACATGCAACCAAGAATACTATATCCAGCTAGGTTATCATTGAAATTAGAAGGAGAGTTAAAAAGCTTCCAGGACAAACAAAAACTAGAAGAATTTGTAAACACCAAACCAGCTCTATAGGAAATATTGAAATGGGTCCTCTAAGCAAAGAGATAGCCTAAAAGTAGTAGACCAGAAAAGAACAGAGACAATATACAGTAACAGTCACCTTACAGGGAATACAATGGCACTAAATTCATATCTTTCAACAGCAACTCTGAATGTAAATGGGCTAAATGCCCAATCAAAAGACACAGGGTATCAGAATGGATAAAAAACCAAAACCCATCAATATGCTGTCTACAAGAAACCCTTTTTAGATCCAAAGACACCTCCAGATTTAAAATGAGGGGGTGGGAAACAATTTACCATGCTAATGGACATCAAAAGAAAGCTGGGGTGGCAATCCTTTTATCAGGTATATATCCTTTATATATCAGGTAAATTAGATTTTAGGCCAAAGACTATGATAAGAGATGAGGAAGGACATTATATCATACTCAAAGGATCTTTCCAACAAGAAGATCTAACAATTTTAAATATCTATGCCCCTAACATGGGAGCAGCCTACTATATAAACCAATTAATAACAAAATCAAAGGAAACACATCAACAATAACAAAATAATAGTAGGGGACTTTAACACCCCTTCACTGAAATGGACAGATCATCCAAGCAAAAGATCAACAAGGAAACAAAGGCCTTAAATGACACACTGGACCAGATGGACATCACAGATATATTCAGAACATTCCATCCCGAAGCAACAGAATACACATTCTTCTCTAGTGCACATGGAACATTCTCTAGAATAGATCACATCCTGGGTCACAAATCAGGTCTCAACTGGTACCAAAAGATTGGGATCATTCCCTGCATATTTTCAGACCACAAAGCTCTTAAGCTAAAACGCAATCATAAGAGGAAAGTTGGAAAGAACCCAAATACGTGGAGGCTAAAGAGCATCCTATTAAAGAATGAATGGGTCAACCAGGAAATTAAAGAAGAACTGAAAAAATTTATGGAAACAAATGATAATGAAAACACAATGGTTCAAAATCTGTGGGACACAGCAAAGGTAGTCCTGAGAGGAAAGTATATAGCAATACAAGCCTTTCTCAAGAAACAAGAAAGGTCTCAAATACACAACCAACCCTATACCTAAAGGGGCTATAGAAAGGACAGAAAAAAAAAGCCTAAACCCAGAAGGAGAAGAGAAATAATAAAGATCAGAGCAGAAATCAATGAAATAGAAACCAAACCAAACCCAAAACAAAACACAACAACAGTAGAACAAATCAACAAAACTAGGAGCTGGTTCTTTGAAAGAATTAATAAGATTGATATACCCCTGGCCAGACTTATCAAAAAGAAAAGAGAAAGGACCCAAATAAATAAAATCATGAATGAAAGAGAAGAGATCACAACCAACACCAAAGAAATACAAACAACTATAAGAAATATTATGAGCAACAATATGCCAGCAAATTTGACAATCTGGAAGAAATGGATGCATTCCTAGAGACGTATAAACTACCAAAACTGAACCAGGAAGAGATAGAAAACCTGAACAGACCCATAACCAGTAAGGAGATTGAAGCAGTCATCAAAAATCTCCCAACAAACAAGAGCCCAGGGCCAGATGGTTTCCCAGGGGAGTTCTACCAAACATTTAAAGAAGAATTAACACCTATTCTCCTGAAACAGTTTCAAAAATAAAAATAGAAGGAAAACTTCCAAACTCATTTTATGAGGCCAGTATTACCTTGATCCTAAAACCAGACAAAGACCCCATCAAAAAAGAGACTTACAGACCAATATCCTTGAGGAACACAGAGGCGAAAATTCTCACCAAAATACTAGCCCATAGGATCCAACAGTACATTAAAAAGACTATTCACCACAACCAAGTGGGATTTATTCCAGGGCAACAAAATTGGTTCAATACATGCAAATCAATCAATGTGATACAATACATTAATAAAAGAAACAAGAAGAACCATAAGATACGCTCAATAGATGCTGAAAAAGCATCTGACAAAGTATAGCATCCTTTCTTGATCAAAACTCTTCAAACTGTAGGGATAGAGGATAAATACCTCGATATCATCAAACCCATCTATGAAAAACCCACAGTGAATATCATTCCCAACGGAGAAAAGCTGAGAACTTTTCTGCTAAGTCGGGAATACGGCAGGGATGTCCTTTATCACCACTGCTATTCAACATAGTATTAGAAGTCCTAGCCTTAGCAATCAGACAACAAAGAGAAATTAAAGGCATCCAAATCAGCAAATAAGAAGTCAAACTATCACTCTGCAGATGATATGATAACTTTATGTGGAAAACCCAAAAGACTCCACTCCAAATCTGCTAGAACTTGTACAGGAATTCAGTAAAGTGTCAGGATATAAAATCAGTGCACAGATATCAGTTGCATTTCTATACACCAACAAAAAGACAGAAGAAAGAGAAATTAAGGAGTCAATCCCATTTACAATTGCAACCAAAACCATAAGGTACCTAGGAATAAACCTAGCCAAAGAGGCAAAGACTCTGTACTTAGAAAACTATAAAGTACTCAAAAAAGAAATTGAAGAAGACACAAAGAAATGGAAAAACATTCCATGCCCATGGATTAGAAGAACAAATATTGTGAAAATGCCCATGCTACCTAAAGCAATCTACATGTTTAATGTAATCCCTATCAAAATACCATCAATTTTTTCCAAAGAAATGGAACAAATAATCCTAAAATTTATATGGAACCAGAAAAGACCTTGAATAGCCAGAGGAATGTTGAAAAAGAAAGCCAAAGTTGGTGGCATCACAATTCCAGACTTCAAGCTCTATTACAAAGCTGTCATCATCAAGACAGTATGCTACTGGCATAAAAACAGACATATAGATCAATGGAACAGAATAGAAAGCCCAGAAATAGACCCTCAACTCTATGGTCAACTAATCTTTGACAAAGCAGGAAAGAAGGTCCAATGGAAAAAAGACAGTCTCTTCAACAAATGGTGTTGGGAAAATCGGACAGCCACATGCAGAGAAATGAAACTGGACCATTTCCTTACACCATACACTAAAATAGACTCAAAATGGATGAAAGACCTCAATGTGAGAAAGGAATCCATCAAAATCCTTGAGGAGAACACAGGCAGCAACCTCTTCCACCTCAGCTGCAGGAACTTCTTCCTAGAAACATTGCCAAAGGCAAGGGAAGCAAGGGCAAAAATGAACTATTGGGACTTCATCAAGATCAAAAGCTTTTGCACAACAAAGGAAACAGTTAACAAAACCAAAAGACAGCTGACAGAATGGGAGAAGATATTTGCAAATGACATATCAGATAAAGGGCTAGTATCTAAAATCTATAAAGAACTTATCAAACTCAACACCCAAAGAACAAAGAATCCAATCAGGAAATGGGCAGAGGACATGAACAGACATTTCTGCAAAGAAGACATCCACATGGCCAACAGACAGATGAAAAAGTGCTCCACATCACTCGGCATCAGGGAAATACAAATCAAAACCACAATGAGATACCATCTCACACCAGTCAGAATGGCTAAAATTTACAAGTCAGGAAATGACAGATGCTGGCAAGGATGCGGAGAAAGGGAACCCTCCTACACTGTTGGTGGGAATGCAAGCTGGTGCAACCACTCTGGAAAACAGCATGGAGGTTCCTCAAAAAGTTGAAAATAGAGCTACCCTATGACCCAGCAATTGCACTACTGGGTATTTACCCTAAAGATACAAACGTAGTGACCCCAAGGGGCACATGCACCTGAATGTTTATAGCAGCAATGTCCACAATAGCCAAACTATGGAAAGAACCTAGATGTCCATCAACAGATGAATGGATAAAGACGATGTGGTATATATACACAATGGAATACTATGCAGCCATCAAAAGAAATGAAATCTTGCCATTTGTGATGACGTGGCTGGAATTAGAGGGTATTATACTAAACGAAATAAGTCAATCAGAGAAAGACAATTATCATACGATCTCCCTGACATGAGGAATTTTAGAGGCAGAGTGGGGTGTTTGTGGGATAGGGAAGGAAAAAACGAAACAAGATGGGATCAGAAGGGAGACAAACCATAAGAGACCCATAAAACAAACTGAGGGTTGTGGGGGGAGGGGGTATGGAGAGGGTGGTGGGGGTATGGACATTGGGGAGGGTATGTGCTATGGTGAGTGCTATGAAGTGTGTAGCCTGATGATTCACAGACCTGTACCCCTAGGGGCTACAGTGCATTATACGTTAATTTAAAAAAACTAAAAAACAAAACAAAACTGAGTGCTCTTTCCACATGAAGAGATCCCCAAATACTTCCAAAATAGAAAAGCAAAGTACCATCATTCTTTTGGAAAGAGGGGGAAATTGGGAGGATCCAGCCCCCACATCTAATCACACTGGCCCCCGTTCACAGAGAACCGAAGCCAAGGAAATGACAAAGCTACTGCAGGAGATGGTGCCCAAAGCAGAAAGGGAAGGGTCGAAATTACCTGGCCACGCTGTCCCTCTTCTGCTCTTATCTCCCACAAGGGCGTTTTATTCACTAACATAAACTGCAGACAGGTGGGAAGTTGGTTTGGGAAATGCAGCCTGAGGAGGGGAGCCCTCTTGATATAAAGCAGTGCAGAAGGAGGGGTTGGAAAGATGAGGATCCACGGATAAGTGAGGGCCACCTCATGAGAATGTGCATTGGAACAGCAGAGGGTGGAAAGACTGGTGAAATACGACCCAGAAATGCTACAAGGTTCTAGAAAGCTTTGACAGGTTTGTGTGTATGAAATGAAGTTTCTTTTAATCAAATTATCACTTAGAATGAAAACACAAGTTACACTGAGAAAGGTTAACTGCAATTCAAATAACTGAATTGCAAGAAACTGAAGAGAAAAAGAAAAAAAATGTATCAAGAACTCCCACTGAAAGACCCCCTTCTCTTTCTCCTTGCTGAAGGCGAAATTAAGTAACTTGTTACCTCCATAACTAGATAACGGCAAGCACGTATCCTGTGCAAACAGGATGCCTGTGATCACCGGGTCTGTCAAGAAGGAAGACAAATGAGGAACAGGGACCTTCTGGAGTGATAATAAGTCAAGGCTGTCAAGGCTATGCTGAGAGAGCTGCCAGAGCAACCAGCTGTGCCCGTGCCTTGAACCCAACAATGCATGATTTCAAATTTACCAATCAGACCCCTGTAACCATGCATCTACTTCTGTAAGCTCGCTTCCCGCCACCCCAACCCCGCCCTATATAATCTGCTCCCCAACCTAGCCCGGCACGCTCAGTCCACAAAGGCTGATGCGTCCGCAGGCGCCTGTGTAACCAATAAACCTCTTGCAATTTGCATCCAGTGGAGGCGTGCTGTTCGATTCTTGGGTGGGGCTCCAGGTTCTTTCACCACATATGAAAAAGTCAAGCACATCAACCCAGTCAAATAAATAAGTAAACCAGAATTCAGGAGACCATTAAAATGTATAAATCCAAACATATATAGAGATGTTCAACCTCACTGTGACACAAAAATTGTAAGCCATTCCTCAGTAAACTTCTTTCCACTTGATAGGATAAAAATTTAATGAACAAAAATAACAATAGTTGGAGAGGATTTGAATAAACAGTATCCCTTTATACACAGCCCAAAGAGACCATGATGGTTAATTTCAAGTATTACTTTGCCTGGATCACAGGGTACCCAGATATTTGGCTAAAGATTGTTTCTAGGTGTGTCTGTGAGGGTGTTTTTGGATGAAATTAGCACTTGAATGAGCAGATTCACTGAGGCCTTTTGCCCTTGACAGTGTGGATGAGCACCATTCAAGCCCTTGAGAATCTCAGCAGAACAAAGACAGAGAAAGAATTCAGCCCCTCCTGCCTGTTGGCTCAAGCTAGAAACATGGATCTTCTTCTGCCTTTGGCACTCCCGGTTCTCAGGCCCTTGGAGTCAGATTGAATTACATGGGGCAGAATGTTGTGGACTGAATGTTTGCAAACCACAAATTCACGTTGAAATCTTGATCTCCAATGTGATGTTACTGGGAGGTGGATCCTTGGAGAGATGATTACGTTATGAATTAGTCCCTACTGAATAGGATTAGTGCCCTTTAAGGGAGATCCCAGGGAGCTCTCCTGTCCTTCTGCCCTATAAGGACTCAGGGAGAAGACAGTGGCTTATGAACCAGGAAGCTCTCATCAGACCCTTGATGTCTCTAAAACTGAGAAATAAATTTCTGTTTATAAGCCACTGAATCTATGATCATTTGTCCCGGTGGCCCTGTTTTAGAACCTGAACTGGATCCTGATGGAAGAACCAAGTGACACTCAGAGATTTTGGAGGATTAGAAGTTTATTTAACAAGGGCAGGCTCAGAGGAGACTATTCTCCAAAGGTCTGAGTCCTGAGCATGAGCAGGGATGGGAATTTATACCCTTCTACTTCCACATACTTGGCACTTTTGGCATGTGCGGGAAACAGGGTAGGAAAGAAGAACCTGGAAGGTCTTTGAGACAGGGACTGGTTTGCTGGTTTGGTCGGCCATCTTAGAGTACAGTTTTCCCCTATCATTCCCCTCTTTGATGCCCCTGTAAACGCCTAGTTTAGAGGGCATCTTTATCATCTATTATGATGGCCCTGCAAGCCTAGTATTTGGACAGTGAGTGGTTTGCCCAGTGACAGTGTTTTCTATGAACTTACCAATCCATCTTAAGGTTCCTAAGGCTGCCCAATAAGCAATAACAATAACAAGTTTCTGGGAGAAAGTCCAGTCAGAAGGGGCAGCAATGTAAAGTCCAACTCCTGAGGTGAGGGTGTTGGTGTCATGGCGACAATAGCCAGGGACCACAGTGAACAGATGTCCATCAGTCAGTGGGGTCTCATCGAAGATGGAGCTGGGGCAGGTCTGTAGGATCTGGCTGGGCTTTTCACTGTGTGATTGATCCAACTGGTGAGGGCCTGAGACACCTAAAACCCTGAAGGCGGTAGGGGTGGTTAGAACAACAGTGTAGGGCCCTGTCCACCATGGTTTGAGGGGTCCATTCTAAAGCTTCTCGGGAGATGCGCTTTCAAGTTTTTCCAGGGCTTGGAGGTGTTGGGACACTTCTCTGTTTCCAATATGTTCACGGTCTCCTCTATGCCTACTTACTATGGGGGGGGTGGCCTGCCATAGAGTCTTTGAGGTGAATTATAGCTGTGGGAATCTTTTACATCCAGTTGGCTAGAATAAACAGTACCAATGACCCCCAACTTTATGCTCTATAGAAGTGCGACATTCAGGTCCAGGCATAAGGGTGGCTGGATTTAAAGTCTGACAGGTTTTAGGGATTATTTCAGGCATATCTATCAGTGTAGCCTGGTATTTAATAAGTTGACATCCATTGACAGCCTTTGGTTTCTAAGAAACTTTGGACCTGATGTGAAGTCATTACAGTCAGGGGCTGTCCAATATGGAACTTTGAGGCTCTTTTTACCAGGAGCACTGTTGTATGCTTAGAAAGCCTTTGTTTATAATCGTATCTCAATAGAGGTGGCTTCCAGGATAAATATAACTCAAAAATACCATTAAGATCTTTGTTTGAGGTATTAACATTCTAATTACAAAAGATCAGTGGCAAGTGGGAGAAAACTTGTCTCAGGAGGTAAGGTTACCCCAAGTGCATTACTCAACCAATCATAAAGAAAGTGGTATTATCCTTTATCTCCACAAGTCCATAGTTAACCCTATGGAGTAGGGTATGCTCTGGCTTTTAGGGAATGATTTCATTATCCCAGTCACAGAATTGGTCAAGGTGATAACTTACACAATTGTTGGGGAATCAGTCCCATTTTCCAGTTGTTTAATCACGTGCCATGGGGTCCTGTTATTATTATCCCCACAGAATAATAAGCAAGAAGATTGTTTATGTATGAGTTACGCTGGTAATTTCTCTGAAGTTTACCTCAAGTTGTCTAGCTGAGGTAAACAACAAACATTCAGAGACAATCAAATCTAAAATTCAACATTCACAAGTGTGGGTATTATTTAAACAATTTTCTCTCTAAAATAACCTTCATTTCCAGAGATAGCCAAATCAAGACTAATTTACTTGAGACACAAATCCAGTCTAATCAACCTCACCTAATTATTTACATAAGCTCAGCAAGAACAGTGAGTGATCATACAGATCTTTTAGAATCTGCTTTGCTGGAACTTTATAAGGAATCTCTAGGTTGAACGTTTAGTAGCCTCTCCAGGCCAGAAGCCAAGCCATGTCCCAAGCCATGTACTTGCCATCAGACATGCCTGCAATAACTCTTAAGATTTGGGCAAATTCCTCCTCATGAGGTCCCCAAATATCCTGAGGTTCCTGTACCTGCCAGGAAGTGACATTCTTTACTCACCTGGTGAGGCTGCTGGGAACTCTGTAAGGTATCAGGCCAACAGTTCCAAGGGGCTTTATGACTCCAGTTTCACAAAGTCAACCTTAGCTCCTTAAAGCTGTCTGGTCATATCTGAATCTATGCATGTCTTTCTCAAATATGACATTCCAGTCAAAGTCTTGGTAAAATAACCCATGTTTCCAATGTCCTGTTGCAAGAAGAACAGATTCTTACTGAACTTATGAAAATGACTAGGATTGCCATGGAAGAAGGAATACTTACTGAGACCTTTCGCAGGGTTTCAGAGGGTTCAGATAGAGAGAAAAGTTGAATGCTTTAATTTGCTTACAAATGATTATTTTATCATGTTTCTGTAGGTCATAGAAATCTTACATTTCCTTAATCAGGAAGAGTTAACATTAAGGAACCAGCAATGTTTTTCAAACAAGGATCACAAAACTGTAATCATCTTTTTAGTTCATTTAGTCCCATGTTACTGATTCTTGTTCAGTGTGAATGCAGCTTCTTAGTTCTGGAAGTTCTTACTCATTTCAGTTTTAGGATTTTTAATATACTTAATACCTGTATCTGTCCTAAAAGTTCTTTATATGAATCTCTTTGAAGGTATAACTCACTTTACAAGACAGTTAAAATAATTATAAATGACAAGCTCAGAAAAGACATGGTTAATGATCTGATAGGAGAGTTCACTATGATATGATTAGACAAGGAAACTCAGGTATTCTGTGATACATAACACTTCAACAGCCAGAACCAGAACATTAAATACCAAACAAGCAAGCCTAATTAGTCAACAAGACTTTGTTAATGACTTATAGGTTAGGGAAGTTTGTTAAAACTTAGAAAGTTTTAAAGCGCATGCCTACATAGCATTAGGGATGTTAAAGACCTGATAAATTCAAGACACAGAAACTGGTTTTTCTAAACAAGCAGAGAGAAAACAACTATTTGCATTTTCTTATCAAGAGCAGACCAACAACTGAGAATACTTTGTCTTTTTGAAAAGAGAGAAAACCAACTTTCTACACCAGTGTCTTTTTAAAATTCATTTCAATCTTAGTCCATCCTGACCACACCTAAAATTCATTTCCAAAGATATCTCATCACAAACCTTCTACAACTTTCCTTTGTATTCAGGTTTTGTCCCAAGCCATTTCTTTCCAAACAACTATCTCATTTAGGACAAAATTACCTTCTCTTACCTTTAACAAAATGCATGCCCATTCCTTACCTTTCTTACATATCTCCTACTTTTCCACATACAGGGTTGATTCCCTTATTTCCATCAGGCTTAGTTACAGTTAGCAGAATTTTACCCTCTTTAGAAACCTTAATCTCCGGTGAAGACTAAGGAGTAACCAATTGTGAACTGTTACACCAGAATTCTTAAATGGCAAATCTATGAATGAGTTAAGCACAAAAAATGTTTACCAACATATTTAAATATCCTTAGTTCTTTGCAGTAAGCCAAAAGGACAATTCTATGTCCAGTAATCAATGCTTTAGCACTTTATCCCATTTGGAAAAGACTTAGATGTCCAACAAATTTAATTCCATTTGTCATCCAACCAAAACTTTAACGTTGAACAATTACCCATGAAATTACCCAACAATTACCACTTTAACAATTACCCATGAAAACTTTAATGAGACAATTGACCATTTTAGTCATCTTTTTACTAACAACCCAACAGAAGTAACATGAAGTTATTTGACCTTCAGTAAACCTTGACAGAATAAAAGTTTCATGTTTACCACTGATAATTTAAAAGACACGTCTGGGGGCACCTGGGTGGCTCAGTGGGTTAAGCCTCTGCCTTTGGCTTAGGTCGTGATCTCAGGGTCCTGGGATTGAGCCCCACATCTGGCTCTCTGCTCGGCACGGAGCCCTCTCTGCCTGCCCTATCCCTACTTTTGATCTCTCTCTGTCAAATAAATAAATAAAATCTTAAAAAAAAAAAGACACATCTGTCTGAACTAAACCAACAAACTTAGTTTAAGTGCTGAATTATGTTCCACCAGGATCTTCCCCATGGTCAATTTTCACCTGAGACACGTGGGGAAATCTGGAGGGGGTGGTGTTAGGTCCTGGGGGTGCTCTTCTTGCTCCCTGACAGTGAAGGGAGGAGTCATGGTGCTTCAGGCACTGAGCATGGTCTTAAAAGCCATTAATGCAGACCACACCCAAGGTAGTGCAGAAACAGGAAAACGGGGATGGGGAGGCAGAAGAGACAAAGTGCTGCCAGAGGACAGAGAAAAGTTTCTGGGTTCAGGAGACCATCAGTTCCAGAGGAGCAGATGCCATGTTTTCCCGCCAACAAGGGGTTGGGGGGGAATAGACAATCCATATTGGGCCAGAGAGGACAGGGAATTTCCCCGAAACAAAGGAGTTTTGGCAGCTGCTTGGAAATATTCCTTAAAGTTCCCATCCTGAAGGACATGTGGGATCGTTACCTGAGTAGAAGGCACATACTTTGCCAACTGAGCCACCCAGGTATGAGAGCTCCTGTTATTTTACATCCTGTTTGTCTGGATCAAGTTTCCTGTGGGCTGTCAGAGTTGCTAAATCGGGTATCTCCCCACACATGCTACTTACAAGAAGCAGGAACACTGTCTTCCTGCAGCTCAGCTTTAGGCTCTGGGTCAAAGGAGGACTGTGGTCCCCACACTTTCCGATGGGTTCATCTTTGTCCAGAGCTCATCCGCCGCCCCTGATGGTCCAGGGCAGGGCCTTCCTGATAGCTTTTGCTTCCTTACAGGCTTTGGGTTCTTTTACTAGGGTTACAAACGTCCTACTTTGGTCCTTCCTATTAGCACAGAATCAGACCTATGGGGGCAGAGTTTGGGCTATCTGAAGTCAAGAATCAATATATGGAAATTGGTCAGGGTGTCTGGGAATCCTGGCCATAATTTTGTAAATGACCTGGACACTGGGTAGGTCTTAGGGCACCCTTGGAGGGCCAGTTGACCCCAAAGGTGGCCCATTCCAATTCACATAATGTGCCTAATTTTCCAGATGTTTTGATCCCATAGTCTCCTGAGAATTGCTTCTTAAAATTTTGAGTGTTCAGTCTAAGACCTTTCATTTTGAAGAGCCTCCACGATGATGAGCAGGGAGGCTCCCTCGGCCACCCTGTGCGTTCCCTCCCTGTGTCACTGGCATGAAGACTAAAGGGTGGGTGTCCCTCCGAAGGAGAGACCACTCAGATGCCCCCCAGTCTGCCATCCCAGAGGATACCTGGGTGCCTCTTAGCCTTAGCGAGTCTGTATGAACTCCAGACTGGCACCCCAAAGGGGCTCGCCTTAGACGCTATGAGGTCACCACGGAAGCAGGTTAGGGCCACTCGGGCTCTGCAGGCTTCTGGGGACCCTAAGGGTGCCCGCCGGTGGAGCCACAGAATCAGTCCGCCCGACAAGCCAGGTCAGACTGCTCATTCACTCACGCATTCACACCGAAGTTCTTACAGTTCCTCCCCCCAGGAGGCCCGGACCAGTGGAACTCCTTCCGGAAATTCCTTCCCATCCCCCTTACGGGCGAGGTGTTCCAGACCTGAAGGACCCGCCCCCAGGGAGGCCCTACCTGTGAGACCTCTAAGAGGTCCCTGGGAGGTGGTCTGTCTCCCCTTCCACCCTCAGGGGTGGGCCTGCTGGGTCCTGGGGCCCCAGGCCTCACCGGAATCCGACGTCGCGACCAGGTCCTCACCTGCCAAGTCTCCTTCGAGTCCGCGTGGGAACAGCCTGCCGGCCGGAGGCGCCCAGGCGGGAAACTGCCGGAAATGAGCCAGGGCGCGGGAAACTGCCGGAAATCAGCCAGGGCGCGGGAAACTGCTGGAAATGAGTCAGGCACGCCTTCTCCTTTACGACCTCCGGCGGTGCCCCAAGCCGGTGCAACCCAGCGCCCTTGGGTTTCCTGGTCAGGGAACCAAGTGTTACGGAACCTGGCCTGGATCCTGACGGATCCCGACGGAAGAACCAAGTGGCTCTCGGAGACGCTGGAGGATCGCAGGTTTATTTAACACTGGTGGGCTCAGAGGAGACGGTCCTCCACAGGAGTGAGCCCCGAGCACAAGCAGGGAGGGGATTTATACCCTTCTACATCGCATATTGGTACGTTTGGGGTAGGAAAGACGAACCTGGAAGGGCTTTGAGACAGGGACTGGAATTCCCTTGCTGTCGTGGTCAGACAGCTTAGAGTACAATTTTTCCCTGTCACCCCCAATGGCCTAAGACAGGGGCATACCTTTTTACAACTTTGGAAAAAACAGTTTGTCATCACCTCAACTAGTTAAACATTTACATGACCTAGCAAATCAGCAGTTTGTCTTCTAGGAAGGTACTCACAAGATATACCTGCACACTTTGCTTTCTTGAGCTTTGCTTTACTGTTTTTATTGTTCCTTATAAACTGCAGGTTTGCGGCACCCCCCGCACTGAGCAAGTTTGCTAGCGCCATTTTCCGAATGGCATTCGCTTACTTTGTGTCCCCGAGTCACATTTCGGTAATTCTGATGATATTTCAAATGCTTTCATTATTATTATGTGTGTGGTGGTGATCTGGATCAGTGATCTTTGATGTTACTGTTGTAACTGTTTTGGGGTGCCATGAACTGTGCCCAAACCAGAGAGTGAACGTAATTCATAAATGTTGTATATATTCTGACCATTCTACCTGCTGGCTGTTCCCCATCCCTCTCCCTCTCCTTGGGCCTTTGTATTCCCTGATACACACGGATATTGAAAGTAGGCCAATTAGTAACTCTACAATGGCTTCTAATTGTTCAAGTGAAAAGGAGGAATGGCGTGTCTCTCTCTTTAAATCAAAAGCTAGAATGGGTCAAGTGAGGAAGGCATGTTGAAAGCCGAGACAGCGGAAAGCCAGGTCTCTTGTGCCAAACAGTTGGCAAGCAGTGAACACAAAGGAAAAGTTCTTGAAGGAAATTAAAAGTGTTATTCCAGTGAATACACGAGTGATAAGAAAATGAAACAGCATTATTGCTGATACGGAGAAAGTTTGAGTTGTTTGGACAGAAGATCAAACCAGCCACATCCAGAGCTGGAGCCTCATCCAGAGAAAGGCTTTGAGTCTCCAATTCTAGGAATGTTGTTCCTGAACTATTTACCAAAAAGTCTATCTTTGCACCCATGGTTTGAAATCCATTCTTTATCATATACTAAATGTCCTTATGTGATTTGGTTTATTTCTGGACTTTGTATTTTCTTGCACCGAGTTATTTGTCTATTCATTTGTGAATACCACAATTTGATATATTTACATATCTGAAAATATTTACATTTCAAGAAATGTGATAAACTAAAAACAGCTGACAAATTGGGGGGAGGAGGAGAGGAGGAAGGGGTATTTGCAATACATATCACAGATAAAGTGTCACCTACATCTCTTTGCATAGTTTTGACTTCTAGAATGTTATCTTTCATGTGCGTACAAAATTAATAAATAAGATAAACAAGGACAGGATAGAGATTCAAAAAGGCACACACCTGATTATTTCAAATTAATAATGTAACAGCAAAGAAGGAGAGAACTAACACAATTAACTTAAGTGCAGTATTTATACTTCATATCATCAGGCTAAAAGCATAAAGAATTACAAAAACTGAATTCACAGCCTCCTGGTTTAACACTCTGCCCACAGAAACCATGCACTAGGAGCCCAGGATCGGGGTCTTTAACCATAATCCAAATCTCTGGATAACAACAGAAACTTTTTAATGTAAAGACAAAAAAGACAGCTAAGACCATTTCAAAACGTGTTTGCATATTATGGCTTTTACAAGCAGGAGCTTTTAAGATGCCACACATTTTCTATATAGGAAGAGTCAATCTAAACTGTGGGAACAGACTGGACAGAGTCACTGCTTTCTAAAATTCTTGTCGGTTTCCCCCAAATTGCTCCCCTGCCACTCCAAGAGTAACGAATCAGGTCAAGGGGACTTTAAAATGGCCACCTTGGTAATTCCAACACTTGTGTCTTATTTTTCCATTATGTGCTTTTCCAATTCCTCTTGGCAACTCGGGCCCAAATTTCAGTTTTTATTGGGTAGAGGTAATTAATGAAACACTAGAACATAAAGCTCTTCAAGGATATGCCTTTGGTTTGGCTGTTACCAATATCCCACTCTAGAGATGTTCTCAATGAGCTTTACTTACATAGACTTAACTGAAGTAAAAATGCCCAGGATCGCCTGAACAGGGACTTGAACCCTGGACCCTCAGATTAAAAGTCTGATGCTCTACCGACTGAGCTACCCAGGCCTCCTGGAAAAATTTAGTTCACTATATAAAACAACTAAGAGATCCAAGAACTGCTAACTATGTTCATGGTTTCAGAAATTACCAGCCTCTTCCAGGTGCAAGGGTCACACACCTCAGCTCTGCAGTACATCTGAGCTTGATGGCACTGAGCATTGCAATTCTTCCTTCCACAATTATCGGGTGGTATTTACTGCAGGAGGAGTGACAGGAAAGTGGCTCAGAACTCGGTGGGATCCACTGGGGAAGGAATGAGTATTCCTGCAAGTGAGGATTGCAGATAGAACCCTTGGAGCCAGCCTCCAAGGGTTCGCAAGTCCCTCACCAGCTCACCAGCTCACCAGGAGGAAGAGCTGTCCCTTCCACCAGTGGCTTCTGTAAGTGGGAAGAACTTCAGGAGAGCCAAAGCTTGGTAGAGATAGAAGTTGTGGCACAAGGCAGGAGGTTCACTTCCTGTCCTTTCCAACCGTGTTTTCTTTCGGAGTTGGGGGGTTCTAGGACGTTAGTGGCAGAGCAACAGACAGACAAAAGTGACACCCTCTCCTGAGAGGGGCTTCTGTCCGGAAAACTAACCCCCTGGGAAACCCACCGCTCTGCAATTCCGTCCTTGTCATTCCTCATCTTTCCTCCACGCTCCTTTCCTTCACCCTCTCCCCGTGTCCCTACCCCCCCCCTCTCCCTCTCACCTGCCCACCCTCCCCTGTGCCAATTGCGCCATTTTTGCACCCATTCGTCCGGCCTTCCACTGCAGTGAACCCTATAATGCGCCGCCCCTCACCACCCACGCACGGGAGTCCACTCGGGTACACTGGCTCTATTTTTTAGCTCCACGTTTGATCTTGAGCTACAACCTAGTAAAAGGCAGGAAGGATCAAGCAGATGAAAAGGCGTCCGGCTTCTCTCACTGCAGATCTTTGCTCGCTCATGAGACACGGCAGGCCCACTGCAGAGGCAAAGAAGCAGGGGTAGAGTCAGTGCATATGGGCAGTAAATAAGATGGTGCGTTGTTTCCCAGTGTTGTGAGCTTTAAAAATGTGAATACAGACACAATTTTGATAATGAGTGAGTTTCAACAAGATCCAAAGGAGAACAAGAAATGTAAATGAATGTAAATGAATGTCTGGGACTTGGTTTCCTCGGCCTGGTGTTCTGTGGGAATTTTGGAGCTTGAGAGAATAAAGCGCGCCGAATTCGCGTTGCGAGGAATAAAATACTGTAGCAGAGGATGGTTTCGATCCATCGACCTCTGGGTTATGGGCCCAGCACGCTTCCGCTGCGCCACTCTGCTGACTGCTATGAGCGTTTCTCTGATTCCCACAAATTTGGAAGTGTCTTAGTACAGTCATCCCCGAGCGTCAATTTCCCCTTTTCCTCTTGCGCACCCGTCTCCTCTCCAACCGTCTCCCACTCTGGGTGTACCCCACGTTGCCTTCTCAAACGCGCCGCCTACAAGAAGTCTCTAGGACCCTGCGCCTGTGCAATCTTCTCAAGAAAAACCAGAACCTGAACGGAAGCCCTTTCTCGGGAGCTCGGTGTTCGCCCGTTTGGCCTTCCCACACGGATTTCCAGGGATGGGTTCCAAACTGAGATCGCCCGCGCCTACACCAGAGCACTCCGCCGCTCCGCGACCCCACCGGGACGAGTGCTTGGGGGCAGAGCCTGGGCGCCGGGCTCCGGAGCAGGGCCCGGCAGGGGCGGGGCGGGGCGGGGGGAGGGCCGGGCAGAGGGTGGAACAGGGCCTGAGAGAAGGGCCGGGCAAAGGGAGGGACAGGAGCAGGGCTAGGAGGAGGGCTGGGCTAGGGATGGTGGGGCGGGGCGAGGGCCGGGCGGAGGGAGGGGCAGGCGGGGGCGGGGACGGAGCTCCTAGCGGCGGGTCACTGTCCCCATCAGGCGGGGCGCCCGGGGGCCAGCGGAGCGGCGGCAGGGGAGGAACAGCAAGCGGTAGTTGTAGAACGGTCTCTCGCAAGGTTACAGGGAAGTGGGGACGGCAGGAATCTCGCGGGAGGCTCGGCGCCGTCCTCCCCTGCAGTGGGACGTGCTGCCTACAGGAAATCTCCGATTTCTAGTCTCCACACTGAGTAGGTGCGTGTGAGAGAGTGTGTGTGTGTGTTGTGACCACCTGATCTGTGGACCGTGGAGCGGAAAACAGAGGCTCGGGGCGCTTTCTAGTTATGTCCGTGGACCACTTTTGTCACCGAAGCCTGGTTCTTCCGGACAAAGAATCCCGCAAAGCTGTTTTTAAGGCTTTTCCATCTCCTCCTTTCTTAGCTAACACCCTTTGCCTGCGCCTTCCTTCCTGTCCCTCTCAGAGACTGTCTCATCTTCCACCTTCCAAGGATGCCCGGAGACCATAGTTGAGAAGCTATCTCTTCTGCAAAAGTAGCTGAAGCCTCCTCTCAGTTCCTAAAGGTAGTTTCCTTTTTCCCACCAGGGACTTGGCCTTACAGCTATCACAGCCCAAGGCGAGCTTACCTTGCTGGAATCTTTGCTCACACCTGAGCCCATGGCCTGCTGCTTACTTACTCAAAACCAGACTTCTCTCCTTTCGGCTTCATGGTTATGTGTCATATTCTTTTGTATGATTCGGATTGCTCTAAAGTTTAAAAAGAAAAAAAGTCTTGAACATAGAAGGTGCTTGCTACCGCAGAGGTAAAATTTTTTTAATGGATTTTTGCAAAGACTGGTTATCAATACTCCATACTTCTTAAGGAACCAGAAATCATTCTTCTCCAAGGGCAGAGAGAACCCCAGTTTCTTGAGATGAGCCTGGCTACCAATATTCCGAAAACAGAGGTGTGATGTTTATTGCATGAACTCCAGCCTTGGGAAATTCTAGTTGATTCCTTTCTGAGCTGTTCTTTCCTTCTCAATTTTCCCTCTGAAATCTTCGGACCACTATTCCACTCTTTTTCATTTCCTCTGCTACAGAACCTGCAGAATTTGTGTTAACCTCCTAAGACAGAAGCCATGGGGTCATGACTTCCCGAGGATGGTGTCACACCCAGTGACCTCCCAGATGCGGGAGAGTCTGTGAACCTCAGGGAGAGCCCCCTAGACGGCGGTCGCCACGCGGATCAAATCTGCATTCCCAGCGCCCCACGCCTAAGGCCGGTCCTGCAAGTCGCAGCCAGTAGGATTCGTGGGGGAGAGGAAGAAAGACCTCCAGAGAGGCGTGGGCGCCTGGACTTCAGAGCTGCGTTCATCCCGTCGCCAGCTCGCCGCTTCCCCGCAGAACTCGTCCTGTCCCATCTTCGGGTTTTGCAGGTCGTGCCGAATGCTCGATCGCTCCTGCACCTGCTGGAAATAGCTCTCCGCTCCCTTCCTGGATGGAAGGTCTTTGGTCACTGACAGTTGTTACTTCGCACAGCTCCAGCGTGTCGTGTCAGGATGGCCGAGTGGTCTAAGGCGCCAGACTCAAGCACCTGCTTCCCGCTCTGGGACTTCTGGTCTCCGCATGGAGGCGTGGGTTCGAATCCCACTTCTGACAAGGCTCATTTTTGTTCTTGCCATACTCCTCAAATATTTTGCCCTCCAGTCCTAGGTTTCTCTTCTTCCCGATCGAGACTCCTCCCACTCTCCCCGTGCGCGCAGCCCCATTTCGTTCCTCGCGCGAGGGCAGCACCCTCCGTTACTCCGTCCTTCCCCTCCCCCAACATCTCAGAGCCCCCTCTTCCTAGAGAGAAGGCGGCAGCGATTTTCCTGAGGTCATGCCTTGCTCTGCCATCCTGGTGACCTTAAGGAAGCCTGGGAACTTGTCTTAAAAACAAGCAAAACAAAAACGAAACAAAGATGAAAGGGAACCAGAAGGACCTTCTTCTCCTGGGGGAGACGTGCAACCAGGTTCTGTGGTCTGTAGGAGGAAGATGCATAAAAGGCAAACCTTCTGTTTCAGAGGAGCTGCTGTCGGGCCCCCGCCCCGGCGGGTGATGTAGCTGAAAGGCCCCTGGGGGCTCTAGAGAATGGGGGGACCGCATTATCCCGCGGCGCCCGAGCGACCCCGCGGGGCAGGAGGCTCCCGACCCGTGTGGGGAAGTGAAAGATGACGCGTGGCTGCGGCCGGTGGCCTCATTGTCGGGGACAGGAGGAACGCCTCGAAATGCCCTGAACGGGTCTCTCAACGACCCCCTGCGTCCAGACACTGGTGCGCCGAGCCGGGCCTGCAGGATGCGGGTCGGATCACGAAGATCGCGGTGGCCTGCAGGCAGGTCCCAGGCCAGGTCCCAGGCGGGGTCGCTGCGAGGCCCGAGGCCGGGCTGCGGGGAGGGGCGCCGGCTTCCTGGTCTCCAGGTCTGCAGGAGAGGCTCGGGTTCGCGCGGAGCGCGCGCTCCTCGGTCTTTGCGCTTCTGCATCGGAGTTCGGAGTTTCCGCTTCGGCCGCGAGTCCCGGGGAGAGCCAAAGCTGAAGTAGGAAACTGAAGCAAGCCGCGGCGCAGTGTCAGGATGGCCGAGTGGTCTAAGGCGCCAGACTCAAGCGCAGCTTCCCGTCCTGGGACTTCTGGTCTCCGCATGGAGGCGTGGGTTCGAATCCCACTTCTGACACTCTCTGTTTTTTTTCCCCCTGAACACCCAACCCTCCATGAGGGAAAAGACCCACAATGGTTACAAGCTAACAGAGAATTTGTTACTCGAAAATGGTAACAAATCCTACTGGAAAGCAGGCAGGAATCAGAAAAGGATACTGCAAAGTCCTGAAGACAGCTCTGTCCGGTTTCCCTGGTCCCAAGTCTGGGATGTTCAAAGGAGAGTGAGGAAAAATGCTACTAGAAGCTGGAGAAGGGGCACCTGGCTGGTTCAACCGGTAGAATATGCTCTTGATCTGGAGGTTGTGAGTTCCAGCCCCATGTTTGGTATAGAGATTACTCAAAAATAAAATCTTTAAAAAAAAAAAAAAGTTGGAGGAAGGGAGGGCCCTGCTATCTAAAGTCTAATGGCAGGAGGTTGAGCAACACTGTTCCTGTGCTAATGTGAAAAGTAGGACATGGACCTAATGAATTTAGGGATTCATCCAAGGAAGTGTCCGGGCAATGTTTTGAAGGTGTCACCTTGCTTATCCTAGATGCCTAGATGGTAACATGAGTCATGAGAGAGATAAACAAAAGAAAGAAACATTCATTATAAAGGAACCAGGACTTGATGGATATCCAGTAAGAAGACTGTCCCTTTGCCTGGGTAGTTCAGTCTGTTAAGCTTGTCTTCGGCTTAGGTCATGATTCCAGGATTTTGGGACCCAGTTCCCCATCCCGCTCCTTGCTCAACAGGGAGCCTGCTTCTGCCTCTGTCTGCTGTTCTCCCTGCTTGTGCTCGCTCTGACAAATAAATAAAATCTTAAAAAAAAAAAAAAGAAGATTGTCCCTCATTGCCAGCCTCTCCAGATGACAGACAACATCACAATTAAGAAAAGCCTTCTGGGAAAACATCAGGAAAACACGGTCTAAAGATGAAGCCAATAATGCAACTGTAAAACCTTTGGTCAGATCCCTGAAGGATGCCAGGCGACACCTCGGCCATCATGGGATTCAGAAATTACATATATATGTACCAAAACCCATGTAGTACTGTGTCAAGCCCTTGATTTGGGGGTTATTTGTTATGCAGCCATAGTAATTTAGGCAATAGTAATGGCAAATATAATCATTTTATAATTAAAGGAACAAGCAAAAAAGGGACAGAGAAGAAATTCAAATAATGGCACTCAAGTTTCAAACCAGACTCTGAGAGGTTGTATTCGCCTGTATTTGACAGTCTATATTGTATTCCATTCCGGGGTCAGCAAACCACCCCACTGGCCAAATCCCAACCATTGCCCATGTTCGCAGGGGCTGTGAGCTCAAACGTTCCATTTTAAGACGATTGCAATGATCAATCACGTGAAAATTCCTCATTTCAGTGTCATGAATAAAGAGCTGTAAGAACACAGCCACGGGTACTTGCTTATCTGTTTTCTAGGACTGTGGAGGAGCTTAGTTGTAACAGAGACTACGTGCCCGCAGAGCTGAAAATATTTACTACCTGGCCCTTCATGGCAAGAGCTTGCCAGCTCTTACTCTAACCCATTTTGAGTGCACCGATAACTTTGGGTTCTTCGTTCTTCCGGAGGAAGGTTAGAGCTTCAGTTTCTTTTCAGGTGGTTTTGCTCATGTCTTATCAGTGGAGTGCCCCAACTCCAGCTTCCTGGGTTAACAATTTCTCTCTATTCTAGACTAGCTGCCGCTCATGGAGAAGCATGTCCCTGAGTGGGGTGGGGTGCGGTATAAATTTGGGGTGAGGGGTTTGTGGAAGGCAGAGATCTAGCCACGTTTCTTCCATCAGCCTTATGCTGGAGGCCCCATCACCTTCTCCGCACTGGGGTGCCCTTTATTCCCTTTCTTTACCCGAGAGGGATCCGTCTATCTCCAGATGTCCCATTCACGTGGGCTAGATGGGCCCAATATGCTGGTCTGTTCTACCTCTTCCTGGAACCAGCACAAAACGTCTCACTTATGGAAATCCTGACATTCTTGTCAATGAATTTCTCTCCCATACCCTTTGGACTTGTTTTCAGTTCTCTGTGCCTAGCTAGAATGTGTTTGTGCCTTCTCAGCTCCTCCTACCTCCTTCTCATCCTTTGAAAGAGGAGATAAGAGCATTTGTCTTGCTAAGTCTTACCTGTCAGGGATGGCGAAAGCCAGCCACAGCTAGAGCAGTAACAGCCACACTAGGTTTCAGTCATTAGGAGAGACATTATGGATTCCAGCTGAGTCCCGTTGGCCAGAAACCTGCCTCCAAAAGGAGTTATTACAAAATCAGGATTTTCTCTTTGCTTCATGTATGAACTCAGCCCAATGGAATAGCTGTATCAATAGCTATTGATCTGTATCAATACCTGTATACAATAGCTGTATCAATAGCTATTGATCAATAGCTAGTACCAATAGCTGTATCCATCAGCCCAAGGTGATACACACGTGTGTGGCTGCAGTCAGTGGATATTCTGTTTGAGGGCAAATGACTAGAAGGAGGGAAAACTGTGGGCAGAGCCACTCAAAGTGTGGTTGGCGACCAGCACAATCCATAAATGTTTGGAACCAGTCTGCTCTGTTTCAAGATATGGAGTTTTCGCCAGAGGTAAGTCAACTGTATCACCAAGCATCTTGTTTCGTTCTGCTGATGATTTGCTTGTAGTGAAGTTGCATTTAATTATATCCTGGAGCAAGCTTACCTTTCTGTGGGCCAGTAGCTGATGTTTCCCAACTGGCAACTTGCACATCGCTGGTATTGCCAGAGCATCCCAACATTCAAGCACAGGGTAACATGGTGCATTTTAAAAGGGTGACACAAGGATGCTTGGAGGGCTCAGCTGGTTAAGCATCTGCCTTCAGCTCAGGTCATGATCCTGGGGTCCTGGGATCGAGTCCTGCACTGGGCTTCTTGCTCAGCAGGGAGCCTGCTTCTCCCTTTGCCTGCCACTCCCCCTGCCTGTGTGCTCTAACTCTGGCAAATAAATAAATTCTTTAAAAAAATGTTTTTTAATAAAAGGGTAATTCATTCGGCTCACATCATCAGAATGAGTTTTCCAAAACATTATTTATATAGATCATAAGACTCTCCAAGAGAAACAGACTTGCTTACCCCTCCAGCAGGACTAATAGAGCCAGGAAATACGTCTACACTGCAGCCTTCATTGGCAGTTTGGAATGAACTGAGCTATTGCTGCAACCAGAAGCCCCACATTTTTTCCAGAACCAGATGCCTCCTAAGCCTTACCTGACCACAGAGCTGCCTTGCCCATGCCAGGCTCCCTGGGACACATCTGCTAGAAAGAAGCTGTACTTCATGCCTTCTTCCTCACTTTATGGCAGGCAGTGGCAACCAGATCCATATTCCTCCTCACGATGGCTGTGCTCCTGACATGGGATGATAAAAATTGTTTAGAAATACATATTACTTATCAGCTGCTCAAGCTTCAACCTACCTATGATCCAAGGTTTATACATGATGGAAAGTCATGACTCAACCAACCCCACACTAACCCCATCACCGCAGTTACAACAGCAGGGGCTGAGCATTCGCTATTTTCTCCCTGCTTTTGGGCCCTGGAAGGCAGCATCATTTGGGCTTTCTTGCCCCCTAGCTCCTGTCTGGACTCAGCCAATAGAAGGCACTGGCAGATGGGAGATGGTAAGAAGAGGAACAGTAGAGATTCCTGATGTCCCCTCTTGAATGTAACCCTAAATTTGGAGATCAATCCAACGGGTGTTCTGAAAACCCTTCCTAAAATAAATTCCAACTGGGCAAAGATTTCCTACATTGGAAGGAGGTGGAAATTAATAAAACAGTAGGGAAAAGTTCATTGTCTAAGTTAGCATCACTGAGTCAAAGGGTCAGGTCCAACAGAGACTGAATTCTGGAACATTTGGGTCTTCAGTTTAGCGTTACCTACGATAACGCTAAACTGAATATAGAGAAATATTACTTAGCATCATCTTATGATACATGATACATGATGTATGGATATATAGTATCTTAGTGTGGTGTTTGTAAGTGGAAAGCCCGACCAAAATTCAGAGTCACAACCAGAGACTCAGGCCTGGGGGAGGAGTGGCTCCAGGCTTCTTTGGGAATTTCACCCACAGATTTGGTGGTTTGGTGGGAACAGGTGGTTACCCTCTCCTACTTCCTGTCCTTCCTGTCTCCCTGCTAACTGCATTCTCTTCTTCATTTCCGGTGTTCTTACCACCCCTCCCCTCTTTTTAAAGAGCCCTTGCAGAGCTGCAAAAGCACTTGCAATTTAACTGCATCTGTAGGTAACATAGCCTGACACAGGCTTTGTCACCTGGTAGAGATTTGAGTGCTAGACAGTCTCAACTACCGAGGACTCGGTGAACCAGAGAAGTGTCTCCACAAGCCCCTGCCTGTCATTGCTCCACATGTTAGTAAACACTATGCTGAATGAATGCATTCAAGGATCAGAAGCCATTGTCTCTGCGGGTAGAGGAAAAAAGAGAGCCCACTGAGATCACACTTAAGATCATTAAAACACAAAACACCAAAAAAAAAAAAAAAAAAAGGTCCAAGTGATTCCTCTGAACCCTAACAGACCCGAATTTCACTGAAGTTATACATTTCTGTAGGTGCTAGAAACAGGAGGTGAACAGGGTATCTAAATATGGGATAAAATCTGAAAAAAACTGCAAACTGGAACTCCTTGGGCCTGCAATCCCCTTCTTCTCTTATACTCGGGTGATGACGATGAGTTTCGGGAGGTAGGGTCCCTTATTGCACAGGTGAATTTAGGATTTTGGAGAACTGGAACACACTGGCTCCTCCGGGGTGCAGGAGGCGGTTTTTAATCCTAGGACGTTCAGGAAAGCGTGATGAATAAGCGACGAGACTGACATCCCCTTCACGGCCCGCACTCTCAACTTCATTAATACGACCATTCCTTCGTTTGCTTGGTTCTCCTATCATGCGCGTCTGTGACACTCCGGGTCACAAGGGCATTGTCGTGCCTGTGTGTGACCGCGGTTGTTTTGGCCCGTGGGGTCCTCTGCAGAGCGGGCCTCCGGGCTCTGGCCGGATCGCACCGCCTCCCCTGTGCAGCAGTGAACGTGTTTGGAGTCGGGGCCGACGCGCCGCCGTGCATCTTAGTTTTCTGAGTGTCTTTCCTGAGTGGCGGGTATCGCCCGTGGTCGGGGTGTTGGGGTCTGTGTTGAAGATAGCTGCAGTTTCCTCGGAGGCCGGCGCCCGCCCTGGAGGCGGAGAGGAAGGCCCCTGCTTGCTGGTTTCCGAGACACCTGCGGCGGACTCGGGTCGGGAGGCCTGCGAGATCCGGCGCCGTTTCCGTCCCTACCCCCGCCTCCCTACTTTGCCCGGTCGCGCGTCCGGGCCGAGTCCCCAGACAGCCTTTAGGACGTGACAACTGTCACGGAGGACATCGGAAAGGGGAGGGGGTGCCATATCAAATGTCCAGGAACTCACAAAAACGGAAAACGAAACTTTGGCATAGATAATCAGCTTTAGGGCACGGAGTTGAGGGCCCCTTCAGCGGGGCTCCGTAGCTCAGGGGTTAGAGCACTGGTCTCGTAAACCAGGGGTCGTGAGTTCGAATCTCACTGGGGCCTCCAGCTCTTTCCTTTTTCATCTTCGGTAGATGATTTCAAAAGGAATGTTTCCCTGACACCAAAAGCTGGAACTAGAAATGAATTTGCCAAATCTATATTCTCTATTCCCAGAAAATTACTGCTAACATAAGCAGGGGATTCTAAAACGGAAGTTCATCATAAAAAACGGGGATAAAGCTGCTGTATCATCTTTAAATTGTTGGTGATACCTGAAATTCGGGTGTAGGAAAACAGAAGTGCCACCATTTACAATTAATGCCAATAGAAGCCAGCAGATGCGCTAACTTGTATTGAGTCTCAATCACAACCTAGAGTCAGGATTAGTTTAGCCACTGTAGGGACACTCGTCTGAATGAAAAGAGCATCATTAATAATCACATCAGAACTCCAGGCATAAACAGGGCTGCACTGTCACCCTGATTACAGAATCCAGAATGGCCCCCACGGCTTCTCTGCTCTCCTGTTGGTCTCCCCCGATTCTGCTGCTGCTGTCATAGTGGACTTTCTGCTCCTCTGGGAGCGGACCAATAGTCTATGTCAGGGTCTTGCTCCGGCCGCTCCCCTGCCTGGCATGCTCGGACTACCAATGTCCGCAGAGTGCACGTTTTCATTTCTTTGAAGTCTGCACCCTCCACTTTCTCAGTGATGCCTTCTTCGGTCATCCCGTCTAACATTTCAGTATCCTCCAACATTGTCTCTTTTTCTGCTTATTATTAACATGTATTTATATACTTAACAAAACAGAATAGGATGTGTATTTTAGTGGTCCATCTCCTATACTGTCTGTATCCCATACTGGAGTGTAAGACAGCCGAGCGCAGGTGTTCTTGTCTGGTGGCTAGGATCATATGCTGTAGCTTCTACAGTAATGCTCAGCACCTAGTAAGCAGTCAGTAAATATTTCCTGAGTGAGTTGAAGAATGTATCGTATTTTAATAAAAATTTTTAATTAAATTTAATAAGGGTTTAGGAAATATAAATTAGACTTTTAAAAATGTAGCACACTTGGCAAAATAGACATCCGTCCTTGATCTTAAATGCCTCATTAATGTGACTTGTGTTGGGGGAATGGCTGTTATTTTTGTTGTTGTCATATGTTTATTTATAGGTGTGGTATTTTTCTTTAGGCCAAGACAGAGAGCAGAGTGGGTAGGGGAGAGGGAGAGACAGAGAGAAGCATCGCATCAATGATGGCGGCACTGAGGGGCAAGGACCTCAAGCATCCACGGGATACACAGGCCCAATGAGCAAATTTGGTTTTCCATGTCCTTCTATCTGGATGTCCTGTTACCCATCCCCACTTCATGGTGCCTGAGGTCAAGACTAAAAACTGTGACTTCAGTGACTCTGACTTCTAGAACCCACCTTCACAGTAAACTCTTACTCACGGGGCTGATGAGAAGTGAAAATATAAAAACTAATAGAGAGAAAGGAGCATGTAGATGCTGTCCGTAGCGTCCCACCAAGTATGTCTACAAATCTTGGCATTACATGGGAGACGAAGATATGAAAAGAAAGAAGATCAGGAGATCTTGGCACCTGAAGAATGGCATGGTGGTGAACTCCTTGAGTTTTCTTTATGGGGTTTTATATATTCTAGATTGGATACTATTCCAGATGCCTGCTGTGTAATATTTTCTACATAACGCAGTAGTTCATATATATATATATATATATATATATATATATATATCAATATATGAACAGTGTGGGGGGTTAGGGGTGATGAGAACACAGAAGGCAAGTTGAGGACAAAGCAGAAGCTGACACCCTGCAACCCCCTCCCCCACCATGGGTATGTGTGACATCCTCAGGCACTCCTGGTTGCCCTAAAGGAAGAACAAACAGCTAACTTGTAGAGATCATGATCCTTCCAGACCTGAGTCTCCCTCAGTTTACAAATATCCTAGTGATTTACAAGGAAAGGGCTTTCTTACCAACAGCCTAATTTCCAGAGACCCAGAACTCCGCTCCCGGAAGCCCTAACATCACCCTTCCTCCCTAAAATTGAGGGAGGCTGAGGCAGAGGGAAATGTAAATAAAGTTAAATTTCTTCTAAACCTAAAGCTCATTGATAAGGACGTGTGATAGCAGGAGTGTGACTGTAACGTTCCTCCAGGAAGCTCCCAACTGTCTCACTGTTAATGCCTTACTGAAAGGAAAAACAACCTGAACTTCACAAAGAGCAAAGCCTCTGGTATCCTGTGTGTCTTCTTCAATACATGAAAGCTCTTTCCAAACCTCCCTTTTCCTTACCTCCCCAGTCCCATAGTCTATAATCACCACCCCCACAACACCGGGGCAGCAGCTCTTTCTGCCCACAGGTCCTGTTTCCGCGCATCAATAAATCTATTTTGCACCAAAGACGTCTCAAGAATTCTTTCTTGGCCATGAGCTTCAAACCCTAATAAGGTCTTTCCGACATCATACTCATGTTCTGTGTCTCACCTTGCATCTGGGTGAGCCAAAGATGCTCTGCTCCCACTCCAGGGGGGAGGCAAGAAAGTGCATCATTCTGAGTTTCCTCCTAGGCCTGTACAGCTGGTAGCATCTGAGAATGATGACTCAGGACAGTAGCTGGGAGCCCGCTGCCGGGTGACCTGGGGAGACCCCAGACCCTGAGGCCACCAGCCCACCTCCAAGATGGCGCTTAAGGCTCTGGGTCTCCTCATGGGAAATAATTTGAGGACAGACACAGCACAATGCACAGGGATACAAGCGGGGAATTTTATTAAAGCGAAAGCACATTCTCAGATGTGAGCGCGGGTGAGAGAGAGAGCTGTGCGCCTTGGGATTCACTTACCGACAGTTAACAAGAGGGTGGAATATTCGTTGCTTGGGATCAACATTTCTCGCGAGCAGGATTTGGGGGGGGTTTCCTCCTCACCAGCTAAGGGGTTTCCGGTCGTGGCGCCGCCGTCTTGGGCCTGTCTGGTGGGGTCCGGCTTCTCGCGGGACTTCTGACCTTCCCCACAGCCGGCGGTGGCCTCCTCCTTGCTGGCCTCTGGGCATCCCCTGAGAGCCTAAACTAACTGCCTACCCAGACAGTACAGAGAGAAAGCCTGCATAGAGCAGGGGGTAGTGGAATGGCAGGGGAGGGGGCAGAGGGAGTGGGACAGCAGGCTCCCCGCTGAGCAAGGAGCCTGACCTTGGACTAGATCCCAAGACCCCAGCATCAAGACCTGAGCCAAAGGGAGGCACTTAACCGACTGAGCCACCCAGCTATCCCTTTACAAATATTTTTATTGAGGTTTTAATTCTTAGTTCACTTATTTTTTTTTTCTACTGCAGACAGGTTGACTTTAGATCTCCGTTCTCTTTTAGGTATTTGTCTTTTTCCAGTGAATTCTATGAAACTTTCACTAAGCTTGTTTTGTCGCACATTCAGTGTTTGGAAGGGCGGCAGAGATTTTGCTTGCTGCTTCTCATCTGTCAATTCTGTAATGACCTCTTTACTCACTTGCTTGTCTTTGCTCTGCCATTGTCATTGTCATTCATTTCTGTCCTCTTTAAGTTAATTTTGTTTCCTCAGCCAGAGCATAAGACCATGACCAAGCTACCACCCAGGGATTCACCTGTGTCAGGTTTGGATCCAGGAGCTGTGGACATGGAAAACAGAATGCAAGACATCCATTCTGCTGAGAGTGGCAGAAAATGGAGAGACAGAGAGATAGAGAGAGAGATGATCTTAGGGTTCTTTTGGTCTTGTATGTGATACTGCTCTCTCCGGAGTGCTGGAGAGGGCCATAGACTTTCTGGGCATCTTTTTGGTCACTGGCCCATATTTCCACATTATTTTCCATTGTTCTTTGTGACCTCCCAAGGTTTGGTTTACTCTCAGAGGTTATTCATTCTGGATAATTCTTCCTCTAAGACTCTCCTAACTTAATCCTAAAGAGAGGATGGCAGAAGAGTGAGGTTTGGCAGTTCTTCCATCTTGTGGGAAGTACCCCTTATTGGTGTTGGGGGGGGGTATGGGCTTCCAGGCCAGAAGGTATTGCGCACCCCACCCCCAGGCTGCAGCTCCCACCTCCCACTGCCAACCTACAAGTTTCCAAGTTGGAGAATACTAATGGCTGTTTTCAATTTCTGCCTAATTAACACATTCTGTGAAGTACCCGGGGGTGTTTACAGAGAAAACCTGGCCATCTGCTTCAATTCCTCAACTTTCCTTTTAGACTGGTGCTCTTAAATTATTCATTCTTTGGGTGACTTTTTTCAAATGCATGTATAACTTCAGCCTTTTCTCCACTCTGAGTAATTGAGAGGGATCCAAACAGTTTTCCTTATTTTTCTTTGATTCCTTAGATTAAAAGACAGGGAGGGCCTATGATTATTAGAATCAACTGGAGCTTTTTAAAAATGTTGGTTTCCGGGATCCATCCCAAACCAATGAACTCGATCTCTGGGGGTCAGACTATTCATGGGTATGGTTTTAGGCAATTTTCCAGTTCCTCTGGGAAAGCACTGTTCTAAAAACATAGAATAAATGGGGTTGGAGAGTTTTGTGCCCCAGAAGCACATGGCAGCCAAGTCCTGGGATGTTTAAAATGCTATTTCAGGGGCACCTAGGTGGCTCAGTCATTTGAGTCACTGACTCTTGATTTTGGCTCTGGTCATGATCTCAGGTCCTGAGATCGAGCCCGGGATCCACACTGGGATTCATGCTCAGCAGGGAGTCTCTCCCTCTCCTTCTGTCCCTCCGGCTGCTCATGCTCTCTCTAAAATGAATAAATAAATATGTAAAATGTTATTTTAGCATATTCATGTTATTAATGTGGCCTAAAGATTTGTGGAGAGAAGATACACCCACAGGTAAACGGCATTATTCTCAGGTTATAAAAATACATCATTTTTCTCAAATCGCAAATGGAGCTCAGCCATATCATATTCTTTCCAGAGCAGAATCATGAGAACCTTGAATCATGGAGTCTTCAGAATCATCTTTTTGAGAAAGAATTTGAGCATTCCCTGTAGTCAGTGTCTGAGATGACTTTAATAGGGCACTTTAGTTGTTAGCAAATCTCTATCCTCTTCCTGAAGAGTAGGTCAACGGTCCAATGGTTTCCCTGTATTTGCAATACTATTATGTAGGGAAGGGAAAAAAGTTTTCCTGGACTCTCTTAGGGTCCCTGGCTGGGTCTGAAAATTAAACTGACACAGTTTAACAGGAAGGAAGCATACATGTTTACTTGATAAGAGGTTTATGGGACGTGGGAGCCTTTATAAGGAAATGAAAACACAAGGAAGTGGTTAAAGCTGAGTATTTCTATGCTGAGTTGGACCAAGAGAGGACTGTTGTGGGGAACTATGATAGGCCAAAGGATACAAGGTAAGTCTAGTAAGCTGGAAGGAATTTCTTAGAGTCCCTTTGTCTTTGGACAGAAGGGTGCCCCTTTCCTCAGGGTACCTCTCACATGAGAGTTTTATGATCTGCTTCAGGGGAGAGGCAGGAGCGGGTCAGAGTGAGCTTCCTGCTTTTCACATTTTCTCAGACTCCTTCAGCTTAAAATATTTAATTTGCTAAGTTGTCATATTTTGAGGTAGTGTGTTCTGAACCCCATCAATTACAAAAATATGTTTATTCCCATGTTTATTCCCCCATTCAAAACATAATATTATAAACTATCTCACAAACTATGGTCAGTCATTCATAATTATGAATTCCATCATGGTTTCTGTCAATCAGGCAATCAAGAGGATACAGAGAACTTTGCAATGGGGTATTTTTAGAAGGATTTCAGAAAGGGGCTACTTAAAAAAGGTGTGGGCAGGTTGGGGGGAAAGGCAGAGTAGAGGGCTACTGATATCAAGTGGTTAGTATCCCAAGGGCTTGAAGGAAAGAGGAAGGAAGCCGTTATTGGAACGAGAAGGAAAGATCCACTTGGATGAACCAGGCCGTGTTGACCCCCAGAAAAGAATACAGAAAAACGAACACTCCAACTTCTGTGTCCTCTCTCATTCTGATCTCCTTCTAGTGCTCCCACCATGAAAATCCAGCTGAAGGCAGAGGGCAGGGGGCCGGTGATGTGGTCCATACAGGCTAGGCTTCCCTAGAAGAGTAGATGGAGGTCAGAGATGGTTATTCTTTTTTTAACATTAACTATTCCAAGTATTTAGCTCTCCGCTTTTTCCTCCGTGAACACGATTTCATGCCCTACTGCCCACGTTGTGTGACAGACGTGTCTTCTCTGATGAAAGTCAGTTTAATCCCCAGTGACACTTCGAGTCATGGCAAGTTTCATCCCTTAAGAACAATAATTCCCTAGATACTGACTCCTATCCAGATCCGGATTTGGAGCATAGGCCCGTGAGTGCTGTTAGAGATTTAAGAGATTTACATAACTCACTTCGAACGGTGCCTGGCCTCGGTAAGCTCTGTCCAGGGGGTAACTGCCAGGGTTCTTATTTAGACGGAATGATCGCTAGAGGTCCAGGCGCCCTCGGTGTCTCTGTGTGATGGGGATGTTGGAGGAAACCCTCCGGTGCAGCGGCCATCCACCCAGGAGCTTATGGTGCTTCTCGCTGCTCGTCATGTTAGGGCGTTAATACTCGGAAAGATGCCCGCACAGCGGCGAAGGGGGCGGAGACCTCTTCCCTCCCCGGCCCCACTCTCCGTGTGTCTGAAAGGAGAGAGCTTCTCCTTCCAGGTAGGGCTGGTCGATCACTCCCAGTCCTGTTTGGTAGCCACTATGTGTTCAAGAACAGGCAGGCTATCTCCTTCCAGTTCACGGCAATTAGTCCATAAAAGCCAAAAGGCTTCGGATCTTAGGTGTATGCGCTTTGACAGCTGCCGTGTCCCCAGGCCCGAATCAGACAACTAAGCAAACAAACGGAGAAATGCCCACAACTGGCCTTTCTCCCGAGAGGCCCCGGGGAGGGGGCGAGGATCAGGGGCGGGCGCGGCGGCGAGACCGAGACAGGTGCAGGGGCGCCGGGGAGGGGGTGTGGACACCGCCTTGGCCACGGTGGCCTGCGGCACGAACGAGGAGAGGTCACGATCCGGTAGGTTGCCTGCAGCTCGTGGCCGAGCAGCCGGCTCTGCCTCGGATCGCGGCTTTCAGGCAGGCCCGGGAGGACATGGGCGACGGGAGGCCCAGCTGCGGGGTGCCGCCCGGGGCCGCGCGGAGCCGGGGCGGGCGGACTCGGCTCCCGGGGTCCCGGGGCCTCTGGGAGCATCCCCGAGCCGCCGCGCCTTGGCCACACGGCTGGCGCCTTCCACGGACGCGTTTCCCTTCTTGCGGCGAAGGCGGAGGGAGCCGGAGTCCGCGCGCGCTCGCTCCTCCGCCGTTGCTCCGGGCGCCTAAAGGACGCGTCCCGGGTCGCCGGCGGCCTAGGGGGAAGAAGCACTGCGCTCTCCCCGGTCGGAGGCAGGGAGGCGTGCAGACAGCCCCGGCTCTGCTCCGCAGCCCCGCGGGCGGCAGGTGCGCGGGGCGGTCCCGGGGCTCGGCGCGCTTCCGCTGCGGCGCGGGGACAGGCGCGCCCTGGCCCGAGGCTCCGTAGAGCGCGCGCCGGCGCCGCGGGGAAAGCATGCTCCAGTGGCGCAATCGGTTAGCGCGCGGTACTTATACAGCAGTATATGTGCGGGTGATGCCGAGGTTGTGAGTTCGAGCCTCACCTGGAGCATGTTTTCTTCCCTTTGCGATTTCAGATTTTTTTTTTTTTTTAAAGACACATTTATTCAGCCTCATGATCAGACTATTAAATTTAGCAATCAACAGCATGGGTGCAAAAAAAAAAAATCTACATTAAAACCCTTTGTGGGAATGCTTTACACTTTCCACAGAACAGAAACTAAAATAACCTGTTATACAATTAGTCACAAATACAGTCCTCTTGTTTTTTTGCCCACACACATGAGTATTGTCTAAAACATGTCTTCTTTGCAGCAGCTAGGCCCTGCCACCACTGTGCTTGGCTGAGTTCACAAATCTTGTGTAACCTGTAGCTTCCCTGTCACTTCTCTGGCTCTCCTCTCCTGCTAAGCTTTGTTTCCTGGCAGTAATTAAAACCCTCTGCCACTGCCATAGCTGCTGCTGCTGCTGCTGGAACCACCATAGCCACCTTGGTTTCGTGGTTTGGCGAAGTATTGGCCTCCACCACCATAAGGGCCAGAGCTTCCGCCTCCAAAATTGCCTCCTTTCATGGGTCCAAAATTTGAGGATTTTATTGTTGTAATTGCCAAAATCATTATAGCTTCCGCCACCTCCAAAGTTGCTTCCATCATTACCAAATCCGTTATAGCCATCCCCACTGCCACCATATCCACCACCACCTCGACCACTGAAGTTTCCTCCACGACCAAAGTTATCATTCCCACCAAAACCACCTCCACGACCACCACCACCACCAAAGTTTCCAGAACCACTTCGACCTCTTTGGCTGGATGAAGCACTAGCCATCTCTTGCTTAGAGAGCGCTTTCCTTACTTCACAGTTGTGGCCATTCACAGTATGGTATTTTTGAATGACAATCTTGTCTACAGAATCATGGTCATCAAATGTTACAAAAGCAAACCCCCTCTTTTTGCCACTGCCTCGGTCAGTCATGATCTCAATCACTTCGATTTTCCCATACTGTTCGAAATAATCTCTTAGATGATGTTCTTCAGTGTCTTCTTTAATGCCACCAACAAAAATCTTTCTCACAGTTAAGTGGGCACCAGGTCTTTGAGAATCTTCTCTTGAGACGGCCCTTTTTGGCTCCACAACTCTTCCATCCACCTTGTGTGGCCTTGCATTCATCCACCTCCTCCACAGTGGCCTTTGTGACAAACCCAAAGCCTCTGGAGCGCTTGGTGTTCAGATCTCTCATTACCACAGTCCGTAAGTGTTCCCCATTGCTCAAAATGGCTCCTCAGACTCTCATCGGTTGTTTCAAAGCTCAGACCTCCCATGAAGAGCTTCCGCAGCTGTTCAGGCTCTTTGGGAGACTCTGACTTAGACATAACGGCAGTGGGAGGGGAGACTTTAACGATGCTTACTCGGCGGCGTCCACGGGCAGAAAGCGCAATTTCAGATTCTTATTCTAATGCATTTTTCCCCCTCCTCTTCGAAGAAAAAGCTGGAAGGAGGGCATTTTATTTTCCATGCTGAGACCGCGGATATGCCCACGATGAAGGAGGGCTTTGGGTAGTTTTCGAACCGGAAGAAACCACAGACCAGAGGAGGCAAATGGAATTTACCCAAGGAAGTTCTCCTCCACCTGAGACGGTAAAGACATTGCACACCTTCAGAGGAACCCCTCAGCCGTTACCTGCTGCTTTCTTTAAAGGAGTTCTCAGCTCTTAGGGAACTGCGCAGGGGAGCGGAAAACCCGGGTCCTGAGCTCTGCGGTGGTTTGGTCAGCTCCGGGGTCATCTCCCGGGTCAGCTCCCCGGGCCACCTCCAGGGGTCAGCTCTGGGGTCAGCGACCGGAGCTCCGGGAGGTGCGGAAGCCACCCCCGAACCGGGAAAGAGCAACTTAGCTCGGATGCCACAGGGCGCGGTGAGATTGCTGAATTCCACCTGTGAAATCTTACTGTGATTTGAGTCTCACCAGCCAGCCTCCAGCAGTCAAACATCGGGTGGGGTGACTGGGTATGTATTTTCATCAGAATATAAAACAAGTCCTATTTGGACAACTACATTCGTTCTGACGCTGGATCTGCCCTGGATGATTCAAGGTTACTCTGCTTGGATCCAGTCTCTCCCAGATTTATTCTGTCTCTGGGGCTCTCCTCTTCTGTTCCTTCAGTATGATATTCCTTACAGTTCTGTCCTCCTGATCATATACACATTCTCTGTATTACATTCATGCCCTTGATCATGACCTCTCTGTAGATACTGATGACCGGGTACCATTTCTCCCCACGCCGCCCTGTCTTTCCCTTTGAACCCTGAGCCAGGCGTCCTGTAGACCAACCTGCTCTTCTGACCGGAATCCCGTAGGTCTGTCACAGCAACATGTGAGAAAACCATCAAACTTCAAGCCACTCCCTCTCCTGTGCTCTTTTTCTCCAATGTGGTCATGTAACAAACATGTAACGCCACGTTTCCTGCTAGGTGTGTTTCAAGGCAAGGTCACTGCAGTGACTGAGAAAGAGGAAGTCTCTGGGCTTGGAGGTAAGTTCTAGTTGGGAGGAATCCACAGTGACAGCTAAAAGTAAATACATAAGTAGATGTAGTTTTATAGAGCAAACTAAAAACAGGATGGGGGAGAGGAGATCCCAAGGTATGTCTGGGTGCTGTATTAGGTGGGGCTGTTAGGGAAGGCCCCCTCTCTGGCAGGTGGCATTTCAGCAGTGGCCTGGAGGGCAGGAAGAAGGTCGTGGATACACACAGTCCAAGACCTGTGGGGACAGAGGGAAGAACCATGGCAAAGACCTCTCTGTGGGTATGTCCCCAGAAGCACCCTCAGAGAGCAAGGAGAAAAAGGCCTCATATCAGCACTTGTTTCAACAGAAGACACGATCCCATCATTTTTATAAAGCTCACACCTGATGCGATGTTATTTATGATCCCAGTTAAGGCCTGACCAAGTGGCATGTGAGAAAACAGTGTGACCGTAAACTTGTCAGAGGCGCAAAGAAGTGTCGCCAGGGGTAAATGCTGCTTGCTCTGGGAGTCTCTGACCTGCAGGGACTAGGCTGTCCCTAGCTTCCATGGCCTGATGTGACAACCCTGCAATGACTCTGATCACACCGGCTTCTGTGGAGTTGTTCAAAACAGAAAATAGCACTGCAGTTTCCTCATGTCTCCTTTTTAGTAAGTTTCACCAACTTAGTGGCTTAAAACAGCACAAAATTGTTGTCTTAGGGTTCTATGGGCCGGGGCCTAAAGTGACTCTCCCGCACTGGAATCAGGCTGCTGGCTGGGCCGTGGTCTTCTGGACGCTCTGGGCAAGAGTTCTTTCTCTTGCCTGTTCCACCTTCTAGAGCCTGCCCACATTCCCTGGCTCCTCATCACCTTCTGCCTCCCAAGTCCGCTAGTGAAGGACTCTGGTCTTTGCTTCTGTTGTCACATTTTCTTTTCTGACTCTAAGGCCTCTCTTCCATCTTTCAAAGGACCCTGTCATTATATCGGACCCCCTGCGTAATGACCTTCCTATTTCCAGATCCTGACGCTTAGCTTGTCTGCGAAGTCCCTTTTGCTCTGCGAGGCAGCACATTCCCGGCTTCTGGGGCTTATCCCGGGCCCATCTGTGAGGAGGCCCTACTTGGTCCGGGTCATCACAAACCCTGTATGAGACGAAGATCTCATACCCTCCCCCGAGTCTCCTCCTTTGCTTGTGGGATCCGTCCTTCTGGCGCGCCTTACCTGGCCACCACTGATGTGCTTTCCATTGCTATCCTGTTGCCTTTTCTAGAATTTTGAGTAAATGGGGCCATACAGTCTGGGGCCTTCTGCGTTAGACTTTTACTTAGTATAATGCTGTGCTCGTCTCTGCAAGGGATTCATTTCTGATTCCTTCTCTGTGTCCCTGTGTTCACCTGTTACAGAGTCCTCTTCATTCTCTCCTACCTCCTAATGTCCATCAGCATTTCCCTGCTCATAGTCCATGTTCCCAAAGGCCTCGGTTCTTGATAAATACCCTCATTTTGCCCTGGCTCTTTTCTCTTTCTCTTCACTTCTCCCCCGGAGACCACGGGCCTGTGTTACCCACCCCCCACCCCCTTGCTCCCCTGTGAGTTTTGCCTGCTGGGCCAGGCCCTGAGGCATTAGCTCAGGCTTCTCTTTGCTTTCCTCCCTCACTTACTGGATCAGAAGCTCCTGCAGTTGGGGGGTAGGGGGGATGGGGGAGTTGGGACAAGGACTATATTCTAACTGCTTTCGTTTCTTTAGTATCCCCACTCAACTCCTGACTCTCCCTCTCGGTAAACTTTCTCTACCTGTGGTCTCAGGGAGGCCTCTGGTCCTTTGCTCCCCGCAAACCCCTTGAGGTGAGAGTTTCTTTTGTTTTACTGACTTAATTCATTTATTTTAGGAAAATGAAGGTTAAACATAGATACTGAGTAATGAATACTACTAACAAGAGAGTTGTGTTTTGTCTGGCAGTTTCTTTCACTAAAGAATGTAAAGTCAAAGGTCAAAGAAGAGATTTGCTAGTGCAGATAAAAAATCAGGAGGCTTGTTTGACTCCTTTCTCTACCTAGAATGCTATTCTTCCATGTACAGGACGGGATTGCTGTGCATTCCAGGAAAAAAATCTGATGGTTTCTTCCTTCTTACTTATAGATCATTTGTAGTATCAGGTCTGCATTTACCTCATTGTAAAAAAGATGTATTTATATACACAATTGTCTTTTCTGCTAGTTTGCTTACCGAGGACAATTACCATGACTTTTTTAAAAAAAACTTTTAATTACATAGTCCATTATGTGACATGTAGAAAATATTTTAAAATATCCATAGAGTCTCAAAATGGTGCAGTGGCATAAACTCAGAACTTTGGGGGGAGAAGAAGAAGACAGCAAAGAAAGGAGGAAAAAGTGAGGTGGTTTGGAGGGGAATGAGGAGGAGAAAAAAAAAATGTGTTTCTTTTGATTGTTCCAGGTGAAAATACTGGATATTTCAAACACTACAACTCAAGGCTTTTCTAGAGTTGACATTTGCTTCTGCTAAATGAGGATTAATATTTATGCTTGGCTGACAAGGAGGATTGGTTTAGGTCCCTTGTAAAGTAACAACTCCCCACCCCTAGGCCTCACACTGCCATCAGAAAGGGCCAGATGGCCTACTTTTAAAAATTTCCCGACCCCAGACCCCAAGATCATGACCTGAGGGAAACCAAGATTCCAGCGCTTAACCAGCTGCACCACTCAGGAGCCCTCTGTCCAGTCATTAAAAAAACAAAACAAACAAACCAAAAAAACAACTATTTATGGAGTGATACAATTTTAAATTGTTCCACAAGAAACATTTCTTCCAATTTTGGCTCTTTGGGTCTCTTTACTATTTGTTTATTTCCCCTGGCTTCCATTTCTATTTCTGGTGCAGACTAAAAAGACCCAGATCCTTAAAAACCTCTACAAGCGGATTTACCCATTACAAATATGGCCTACTTTTTGTCTTTTGTCACCTCCAAATTCTATTTCATGGAACAATCCTGTTAATTTTTATTTTTTTGCCTAGGTAATACGTTCCTGTGGTTCCAGATATCCATAGGTATAAAGGTCCTCCCTGGTCCGATTTTTAAAGAGCAAAGAAGAGACTTTTATCTGAGTCCAAGTTAGGTCAGCTGCCCAGGATACACAATCTTCACAAAGAAGAGGGCTCCAGGGAAAGAACATCTCGTACAGGGTTATATATGTTTTTTTACATTTTTAAAGTTACAAATCATCATCATGAACAGTCCAGAAAGTTACAGACTTCATCTTGTGTTTTCAGCATGTGCAAGGCAGTATGACTTTAACAGGAACCAGGAAGGTTTAAAAATTTTTCTTATCTTTATGCTTGGAAAGCTCCTTTTTGGTTATTTTCTGTAAGGAAATAGTTGTACAAAGTGCTGGGGCAGAAATAGAGCCCATGCTCTGCAGTTTTGCTGAGTCATTCTGACCTGGGTAAATGTTAGAGGAGAGCCTCCCTGGGGGCCCAGGGGCAGGCCCCTGCCCGCCACCCCCACAAGGTTGAACATTTCCTTTATTTTACTGCTGTTATTAGTTTCTCAAAAAAAAAATAATAATAATAGCATGACTTCCATTCTTTTCTTTGCCAGATACCATTGTAGCTGAGTGTGTTTTTTCCCACATGGCAAAAAAGAGAGGCCTGGCCCTTGCTTCAGCTCATGGGAGATATCTCATGACAGCTCATGATTATCTCATGGGAGATAATCCATGTCGTACCTAACAGATATCTTTTTAGGGTGGATATGGCCACATGCGGTAGTCATGTCAGAAAGACCAACCCTGTGATTTAGGGTGAGGGCTCTGTTACCCTATCAGTCAGCCCGGAGAGTGAGTTCAAGCACACGGGTCATCAAGGGCTTAGGCCGATATAATGAAACCCCAATAAAAACTCTGGACATGGAAGTTTAGGCAAGCTTCTCAAACTGACAATACTCTGTGCCTTGTCACACAAGGGTAACTGGCCCCGAGGACAACAGGAGTGTCATTTTGGAACTCTGCCAGGGTCTGCTTTATGTGTACTTTCTTTTGGCAGATTTTAATCTATGTCTTTTCCTTGTAATAAGCTATAACCAGTAAGTATAACAGCTTTGAGGAGTTCTGTGACACCTTCTAGCAAATTATCCAAACCAAAGGTATTTTTGGGAAACCTCAAAACTTGCAAATAATGTCAGACGTGAGGGAAGTCTAGGGGACTCTGCTCTCACACTTTGCTGTTTGACGGACTCAGAGGGAAGGCTACACTCTCTTCTGATTTAACAACGCTTCTCAGGAAACTGATCGATAGTAACACAGCAAATAAATTTAATTATTTCTAACACCTTTCTTTTTACAATATTAAAGAGCAAGTCTTTGCTGATTTTCTGGGAGCCCACTGGGAAATCTCAGCCAGTTTTAGATGCAAATGTCATAAGGATTTGATTTGAGGAGGAAAAATATCAAACTAGTAAATAATAAATAGTAATAGCAAACTAGTAAATAGTAAACAGCTAACTAAGTAGGATCACAAGTTACTGAGAAACAATATGTAGCTGCCTATGTATCCAAGTGACAGATGACTTTCCGTTTGTGCTCCCACATGTGAAAAGTTTGGGACTCACCACTCTCATCCTCAGAACAAGAGAAAAGCTGAACAGTCTGAAAATCAGTAACTCTCCTTAGCTATATCCGAATATTGAGGTCACAGGGCAGCTTGCTGACCCAGAACCTGGAGAGAAGGGCAGAGCGAATGATTCACAGAAGCAGAGACTCACAGCTGGTGAGAATCATGGACAATGTTAAGGACAGAGAAGGCAGAAACGGGCTGGAAGACAAAATATAAAACAATGGACAAGGGAAACGAATAGAAAATATTTACAAATACAGTTCTTTCTTGACTTACAACGGGGTTATGGCCCCATAAACCCATCATAAATTGAAAATACTACAAGTCAAAAATGCATTTAATACACTTAACCTACAGAACATGGTAGCTTGGTTTCACCCACCTTAAACGTGCTCAGGATGCTTACATGAGCCTCGAGCTGGGCAGTCATCTAACACAAAGCTTATTTTGTAATAATGTGTTAAGCATCTCACACAGTTCACTGAACACTGTACTGAAAGCAGAAACAGGATGGCTGTGTGGGGACAGAATGGTTTTTAGTGAGTGAGTAGGTGGTTGGCCCTAGTGATCCCGTAGCTGACCGGGCGCTGCGGCTCGCTGCCCGGCGTCACCAGAGAGGATCCCACCCACATCACAGCCTGGGAGAAGATCAAAAGTCAAAGTATGATTTCTACTGAATGTGTATTGCTTTTCACCACTGTCAGTTGAACCATTGTAAGTCAAGGACCGTCTGCACAGTAATCCCCCCCTTACACACGGCTTCACTTTTGACAGTTTCAGTTGCTGGTGGTCCACGGAGACCTGATAATCCTCCTTCTGACACGTCATCAGAAGGTCAATAGTAGCCTCACACTACATCGCAATGCCTACTAGTCATTCAACTAATGCATTATGCAAATCCATTGAACTGTGCAACGCAAAGAGTAGATCCTAAGGTAAACTGGGGGCTTTAGGTAGTAACAATGCATCAATCTTTGTTCACCCATCGTAATGAATGTATCACAAGACATTAATAATAGGGAAATCTCTGAAGTTGGGAGAAGAGGGGATATGGGAACCTAGTGCTTCCCATACAATTTTTATGTAAATTTAAAATGCTCTAAAGGATAAAGTCATTTTAAAAGGTCAACATAAGAGGTAATATGATTATAAATAACCTTAGCTGTTTCAGAAATGGAAAGACTTTCTTATCTTAGATAAGAACATAACGAAGAGATGGTTCGAGGAGTTGAATTCTGCCATTTTTGGGGGAAATGAGCTGAATTGTCACCGTAGTGCCAAAGCACGTCATGGTGGGGGCTTTTGGAGGGGTTTAGGGGTAGACTTGGAGAGACCCATGATACCAAGTTTAAACAAAAGCCAGCAACAAAACCAAACCCAAAGAATTCTCAAACCAAGAAGTGCAATGAAATCCTTACTAAGTTACCACGGACGCCTGTCGGGAGTACCTGGATGAGGGGCTGGGCTTCCTGTAGGGTCCCACGAGGAAAGGAGCACAGCAGGCTTGGGAGGACTCTGTCTGGGCGGATGAACTGGGTGTTTCAGGTGGGCTTTTACTCCTGTGTGACTCAGGACACCAACCTGTCAAAGACAAAAACCAGGTAAACGAGGACACTGACTTTAGTTAGGCTCTTGTGATCGGGAGAACACCCCAGATTGAAGGATCAGAGTGCTCTCTGCAGGGTAGCCTGCCGTAGACTTTCACAGGGATCACAACTTCCTGATGAGGTTATTTGCAATTGTTTTGCATTGGAGAAGCTTCAGTCCTATGAATTTGAAGTGTTCATTTGGGTGTCTAGCTACTCTCAAGGGGATTGTGCAGAAAAAGTTGGCACAGCAGGCCTGAGACTATTCTCCTTGGAAAGGCCTGCTGGCAAGATGGGCCCTTGGCTGGCATCTGGGAGCTTACATTTTAAGAGAGTTCCCACCATTTCCCAGATGACAGGAGTGGCTCACTGCCTAAACTGTTCATGCAAACCATATGGTTTGTGCTGAACACCTGCTTGCTTTCTTGGTCTGGATTTTTGATATATGCTAGGCAGCCTCCCCCAAGTATCCTGGATACCAAATCTTTAGTGAACTTCCCTGGTGGACGTTTTCCATGTGTTGTCACGATTTTGCATTGAAGGAATTAAGCGCATCCTGTGTGACTTGCACCTGGTTTCCTGCAGACTTTATTCCGTGTGTCTTTTCCTTTTGCTGACTCTGCTTTGTATCCTTTTGCTATAATAAATAATAGCTGCGGACAACTACATGCTGAGTCCTGTGAGTCTTTCTCGAATCATTGAACTAGGGGAAACACAGGGACAAACAGCTCTCATCTTAGCTAATCACTCATGAGACAAAGAATAAGAACTTGGCTAGGAGTGAAAGGGGAAGGATCTGTGTTTGGCCTTATCAGCATGTTTGAGCAAATGAGGAAGGATTTGTGTTTGGCCTTGTCTGTACCTAAATACTATAACGTTTTGCATTACATAGGAGGTAGGGTTTGTTGACTGCAAATATTTCATGTAATTTTTGATATAAGATATGCTAAATTATTATTTTTTTCAATTACCCAAATAATAGATACTCCTATAATGTAAATGTTTGAAAAAACGTAAAGAAACACCAAAAATATCTTACTCTCTTCCCTGTTAATAATTAGTATCCTTAGTCATCAAAAAATACAAGTTAAATTCACAAAGAAACCCCCCTACATCCTGGCCTGAAAAGCCACAATTAAAATGGTTGACAATATCAGTATTGGCTGGTCTGTGGAGTGACCAGAAGCCTCGCACATCATTGTTAAGAGTGTACACTAATACATGCATTTTGGAAAACTGTTTAGCAACACCTAATAAAGTTAAACATACATATATCCAGCATATGTGACCCAGCAATTTCATACACATATCTGCATATCCAGGTACCTATGTATATATGTATGTATCTATCTGATAGAAGAGTGTTTATGTTCACCTAAAATTTGCATGAAAATGTTCCATGATTTTTGTAACCTAGAACTGGAAACAAGTGCCTGTCAGCATTAAAATGGACAAGTACATTGTGGTGTGACCAAATGGAAGCTGACGAAAAGGAAGAAACTGTTTTCACAGCTAAAAACACCGATGAATCTTAAAGGCAATATTGAGTGAAAGAAGCCAGACAGAAGAATGCAGATGCAATTTGACTTAATGTATATGAAGTTACAAAATAAATGACAGCACATAAGTGGGAATTCAGACCAGTGGCTAACTCTGGGAGAACAGCAAAGAAGAGGGTCCTGAGGGAGCCAAGGCGGTTACACGGGAATGTAAATTTGTAAAAATCATTACCTGTGTGCTTAAGATATGCATACTTTGCTGTATTAATTTATACCTTAATAGAATGAAAGGGGAAAGGAATAAAAACAACTGAAATAATAAAAAAACCCACTATGGTTTGAACTAGAATTTATTCCAAATGGTGTTGTCTTGAATTCCTCCAGCAGGAAGATTTGAATCATTACACCGCAACTAATTCATATCCTTAGAAACTATATATAAAATGTTCATCATCACTGTTTTTTGGTTCTTCCTATTATACTTAGGAAACTTCCAGTATGTTTCCCCATTGCCTAATTTTTATGTTGGTATATTTATTCTTGAAATGGGCAAAATGTTACATTTGCAGAAAACAAGACAAAGACTTTCTTTTCCTGAAATGTAGCATCCAAAAAAGGAAATAGGCTTTTCAGAAAAGGTTATTTCAAAAGTAATTGACAAGAAATGCCCTGTGGGCTGGCTGAGATAGCTCAGTTGGGAGAGCGTTAGACTGAAGATCTAAAGGTCCCTGGTTCAATCCCGGGTCTCAGCAAAGGATGTTGGTCCTTTTGCAAATGTTGACTTTTTCATTGCTGATTGGCAATGAGTAAACCATTGACTACCCACCCATACTGTATGTCAATCACCTTTAAATAAGTTGAGTCCACAGTGCCGGTTATGTGGAAAGGAGCTACAGGCATATTTACCCTCATCACAGACCGGGCTTTGGTAAATTCTTTGGCAAAATACAATTCTCTGTCCATACACCTAATTGCTTCCAGCAATCCTTCGAGGTAAAGAAAACCTCCCCAATGCCTTTTTCAGAGCACTTCGGTGTTCTTAAATGCATCTATAAGAATCAGGGTATGGGCACTTTCAACTCTTCACTTTATTACCTCTCTTCCTGGCTTCACTTAGTGCTGGGCCTTCCAGAACCTTACATTATTGTCAGCACTTTGCATCCTGTAAAAAGTTTTGCCTATCTTACACAGCATTTGGTTTTCAGCTGCGGGGACAGGCCTAGTGGCAGGAATGGTAGTGTAAACATAAATTAAATTTTAAGAGTATTTATTAAGATTCCGTGTGGTGGTATTTATGCATATGCACATGCTGTAAAATGTAATAGAGATTGTTAATACTATTATTTTTCCTGAGACAGTGTTGGATAATTCATAGGCTCTAATCTGGAATATAACACACATAACTTGAAATCTTCTTGCATTTACAGTAGATGTTCCCTTGTGTATTGCCAGCGATGTAGGTGGAGGTATTTAAAGGTATGCGAGAGGACCTGTGGAATATTTTGGGAACGATATACGAGAAACCAAGCGCTCTGGTGGCCTCCGAGGAGGATTTGGGGGAAGCTGGAGTCAAAGATCGGTGGAGATTCCTTCTGTATCATAGTGTAATGTTAAGGACGGATCTTTTAATAAGCCCTTCTATTGATCTGGAATCACTACTAGTAACGGTTCGTACCCAATATTTCATTCAAAAGCAGGCTCCGGAAAAACACAGTTCCGGGGATCTGGAGCCCTCTCAGTCTACCCGGGAGGTAGGTGCAGGTGGGGCTGTGGACAACAGACCCACATCTTGGGTTTTGCCAACTGGTCAGGTGCTGGTTTTTCTAGGAGAGCGAGTGCTCGGCGTGCGTAATCCTCCCGGACACCGTAGGGCGTAGTCGGAAAAGTCGGGGAGGTCTGCCACCCGGGAAACTCCGTTTGTCCAGGGGAGGAAGGAGCCAAGAGTAATCGTTTTGGGGTTGCAAGCCCCGGACCCAAGCGAGGTGCGTCATGGTGGCCTTGCCTGAGGACCCCGGGGTCCGGGACACGGTTGGGGAGGCAGTTCCCCGCGGCTACAAGGAGGACGCAGCCTGCAGAGGCCACGTCGGAGAGCGTCTCTGCGTGTGGGGTCGAGGCTGGGAAGCCCTGGGCCGCGGACGAGAGCCCGCAGACTGGAAGAATGCCGGGTGGAAGATCCGCGGGGACCCCGCCCTCGACCTTGAACTGTGGACGCTGGAGGCTCAAGCTTCTCTCCCGCGCCCGCGTCCGCTTTCAAATCAACAACGTCATTACCTGCTGATTCAGTTAGCTCCGAAAACAAGTATTCGCTGGCAATTGTCTAGGCGTGGGTCAGCAAGAAAGTTGGAAAGTCACAAGTGAACTAACACTAGGGACGCCTCCCACCTGTCTCCGGGTGAGGAAGCCAGTAGGCTCGCTGGGCACCGCGGAGGCACCTCTCCGACTCGGGCCTCCGCTGCCCGGGGCGGGGGTCCCTCGGCTCGCACCCCGCAACCTCTGGGCCCTTGGGTGAGAACTTGAAAGCTCAGCGGGGCGCCGCTACCACCTCGCCCTCTGCAAACCCCCCACGGCCTAACAGGACAATAAGTCACCCCGACTTAGCGTGTGACCAGCCGTCCAGGCGCGGACCGCGTGGCTGATGACGTCAGGGCGGGTGTCTGCGGGTCTTCCGCGACCCCGGGGCTCCGGATCCTTTCCTCCTTCGCTCCTCTTCGTTTCGTCGCCTTGAAGCAGCCTGAACTTAACGGGTCATTAAGCTCCGAGTCATGAAAGACCAGCGTGCAATTTGTCATCCAATGCTACAGACGTGCTTCTAGGAAGGGGGACTTCCTTCACCAACGACTGAAAATCCGGCTACAGTGCACCCTCCACAAATAGAGACTCAGCCTCTGCACACAAGTTTCTCCGTGGATTTTCTTCTCCAAATCCGAAGAACTGGAAGGATGTAGACTCCTCGTTACAGTCTGTGAGTGTGGTTTAATGGCTCCCTTAGAAGGAGGGGGAACAGGGAGAGAAGAAATTCCTTTTAGTAGAGGAACTTACTTTTTAAAACAAAGAAGCTCTGCCTCAGGGTGGCCGGTTAGCTCAGTTGGTTAGAGCGTGGTGCTAATAACGCCAAGGTCGCGGGTTCGATCCCCGTACGGGCCAGGCGCGTTGTTTTGGCAATAAAAAACGTACAACTGCTAGGAAGACTCTACTGAGGAAAAGCAGCGTGGGAGCCAGGCAGGTGTGTCTGGGAAAGGGGAAGCTGAGGAGTTTTCGAACTATGTGTGCTCAGTTTTTAGTGACACTCGGAAGACAGTATTATCTGGGCACGTTAAAGAAGCTTCTGGGCAGAGATGGAGTCAAGCGCAGCGTGGCCAGAGGCTCGGTGGGCTGGAGCAGCGAGACGCCGGCGGTGCTCCCGTCGGCTCTGTGCTCGGTCCCTCCCCTTTATCGAGAACCCTCCCTCCCGGCGGCGGCGAGGACCGGGCGCCCAGTGCGACTCTGCGCGGTCGCCGGCCTTCGTGCACCTGCCGGCGAGGCTGCGCACCCGCTTTCTCAGGTTTGGTCTCGGCCCCCGACGGCGCACGCGTTGACTGCAAGTCACCTGTCATGTGCGCGGAGGAGACAAGCTACACGTTCGGAAATGGGCCCACATATGCAGATGATCTTCTGGGTTGGTTTGAGGACTTTTCCCCACTTGGCAGTGATTTCTCTCCAGCCTCCACGCGCAGCCACGACGCACACGGAGGAGGCTCGTCTGTCCAGAGGCAGCCCGACAGCTGCCACCTCCCAGATCTTCCTTACACTCTCATCTTTTCCCTGCTGTTTACCTTTGCAAAATAAGGAATTCCTGTTGATTCTCTGTCCCCCCCCCCCCCCCCGCGCCTCCGTCCCCATGAACTCGGCCGTGCACGTGGGGCCTCGCAGGAAGGAGCAGCGACAGCAGCCTTCAGGGCCAACCTCTGTCTAAAGGGGCCAACTGAGGCAAAGAGTCGCTCCCGCCGAACCTTCCTTGCCTCCACCTATCCCCAGGAGATGTCTGCCCCCTTCTCTTTGCTGGTGTCACACCAGGAAGGAACTGCGTAACAGAGACCTCTCCGTGAGGACTCTTTCCAATGGGGGAAAAATATCAATAGAGAAGATACTGGAAGAAAAGTTATTTTTCTTTAGAGTTTCTTTGATTTTAAAACCTTCCTTCTAATGGTCTTTTCCGGCCAATCTCCTGTCTCAAGTTCAAGAAGGGATGAAAGAAGAAAATCTTAGAGGATCACTCCTTTGATGCTTGTGACTTCTCCTTCAGACTCAGCTGACAGCGGGTGTGGGAGAGCGTTTGTGAAAGTGAAGGATCAGTTCCTAGAAAGCGTATTCGAAAAACTTTAAGGATCGCTTCAATGTTTTTTGTTTTGTTTTAAAGTACCTAGGAAGTGTGAAGAAAAAGTAAGCTCAGCCAGCCAGCCAGAAGTTGAACTTGGAACCTTCCAATCCAAGTCAGACACATTACCCATCATGCCACTGGCCCTCACCTGTCACAGCACTCTCCATACTTGTATTTTCCGTTCCTATACACAATTCCTATCAGATGAAGAAGTGGTTGATGTTTTAATTTAGACAGCAATTAGGTACAAAATCTGTACCAATTCTGGGAAACCATAATTTATTTTGTGACTTGTTTGCATAATCCACGTTTACATAAAATGTTTTCATTGAAAACCGGTCAATCTTCACTCATTTTCTGCCTGTGTTCATTGGAACCTTGTTCGTTGCTTCGTAGCTGTTTGTTCTGCTTTTGTTTTGTTGTTTTACTTGAACATATGTCCACCGACTCAGTTTCCACGTTCTCTCTTCACTCCTTGCCCAGTTTATATTCTTGCCTAGTTCTGAGCTCTCTGTTACGGCCCTCCCCCAGCCATAATATTCTCTGCCCACAAATTGCAAAAAACACAAAATGCAATAAGAATGCAAGAATTCCATAGAAGTATACATTTTAAGAATCGCATTTGACAAAGAAACTTGGAAACCAGGAACCCACTTACCAACAAATACAAAATTGGCTTAAATTTTTTTTAGTTTTTCAAAGTTGATGAAATAGCTGAAAATGCAAAAGTGCTTATAAAAGAGAGGTTTAGTCCACTGAGGAGACGAGGTTGCATATGGGCTTGAAAAGGCAAAGTCAGAAGTCAAAATTTAGCTTCTCTGTGCCTCAGTTTCCTCATTTGTAAAAAGTGCTGCAAAGAGTGGCAAATATAATGCAGTATTATCCTAAATTTTTTGTGGCTCCCACCAGCCTTTGATGTCAGTACAAACACTAAAGATTGCTGCCTGAAAATGCCTTTAAGGAAGTTGCTGGCTCTCTATAATCAGAAAGGGCACATAATCCCCCAAATTTCAAGTCTCCTGTGTTCTCTTTGCTGCTGTGATCAGACATTTGCCAGATTTAACAACTTCACCTCCAGGCACTCAGTGTTTTTGAGCGCTCCAGTCTGAAGTTCGGTGTGGACAGTGGGGAGGGAGCCCGAGATCTGGCGGTTCCCATGCGCCCAGACGCCAAAGAAGATGGTGGAACTCATAACCGGCTGGCGCCGCCCTCCTAAAGGATTTGAGTTATAATTTGGAACGGCCGCTGAAGGGATTTCTCTGCGGTGCTGGGCGAGGAGCCATTTAATTTTGCAGAAGTTTCAAGCTGTGGGCCCCACACCAAAAGGTATACCGCTGGAGCCATTTAATTTTGCAGAAGTTTCAAGCTGTGGGCCCCACACCAAAAGGCATACCGCTGTGAGCAGGATTTGAACCTACGCGGGGAAACCCCATTGGATTTCGAGTCCAACGCCTTAACCACTCGGCCATCACAGCCCCTCTTCTTGGTGCTTCACTCATTAGACTAAAGACAGGTATATGTCATTTACCATGTAGTATGTTAGAAGACAGAGGATGACTGGTTCCTGAGTGTCCCCTCAAAACCTTCTCCAAGCCCAAGCTTCCCTATTTCACTTAAAGGCAACTTCAACTTCTCCAACAGTTAGGTAAACATCTTGGCAACACTCTTGACCTCAATTATTCTTTCATTCCACATATATGAGGGGCTTCTCTTTTCCTCCCCTCAAAATGCATCTAGATTTGAAAAACTTCTCACCACTCCGCTGCTATCGCCTTGGCCCACGACACCTGCATTTCTGACATGGAATATTGCAAAAATCCCTTAACAGGTTTCCTTTCTTCCACCCTTTCCAGCTTTACAAAAAACTCAACCAGAGAGATCTTTGTGAACAGCTTTGCTCTAAACGCAAAAACATCTTCTGCTTTCATCAGAGTGAATGCCAAAGTTCCCACTTGGGCTGCAGTGTTGCCCGAGAGCTCATTTCTCCCACTGCACCCCTGCTCGGCTGTTCTTGCTTTGCTGTAGGTATGACTCAGCCACTTGCCTTACTTCAGGTGCTTTCTCAGGTATCAGCTTATCAGGAAACACAGCCTGAACATTGTATCTAAGCTCTACACTTCCCTCCTTCCAGTGCTCCTCTCCGTTCTTTGTTTATTTTTCTGCATATCACTCATGGTCCTTTAACACACTAGGCACCTTATTTATTTTGTATGGAACCATGTGAACTATGGTTCAAGCTCAAGTACCCATGGCTTCACATTACATGCTTCTTCCTTAACATCTTTTTGGGTATGTGTGTATTTTCTTCAAATTCCCAAAGCCCTGATTGTCACAATTTCCATATGTAAGGAAGAAGAATTTTTCCTCTATTCTGTTAGGTTTGTGGCAGGGGCCTATGAGTTCAACAAAGGACAGATTGATAGGAGAAAAAGTACAAATTTTGTTGATGTGACTATTTTTTATTTTAATTTTACATGCATGAAGGCTTCCCAGGAAAGAAGTGAGAACCCAAAGAAGCAGTTAAACTTGAAAGCTTTTATACCATTTAACAATATTGTAGGGAAGTGGGTAGACAACGAAAATGAGAGTTTGGACTTTTAGGGGAAATATTTGTGGGACGGTAACTATAAGGGGAAACTAGTGGAAGCGGGGGTAATTTTAGTGGGATTTGTTTCTGCAGACTCATATTGGTGCTGACTTTCCATCTTTGGTGATCAGAGTAGTTCTCCTCCTCTCGTATGGGAGATGAGAGTGGAACACCTTCACAAAGGGACATTTATGCCCCGCTTTTAGGCAGACAGGAGGAAGACAGAGAGCCCTTCCCGTTTGTTTTTTCTTAATTGCTCTCAGCTCAAAATCATCCTTATGCTAAAGTGGCATATTTTGGGGTCGCAAATATTTGCATTTGTTTTAAGTCTGAAACCCTCAAAAGAAAATACAAGTTCATTATCTAAAAGGAAATACGTTCAAAAAGCAAAGAAACCATCTGTTTCCGCCCGGTTTCGAACCGGGGACCTTTCGCGTGTTAGGCGAACGTGATAACCACTACACTACGGAAACCCTGCAGAATAGCGCTCGCGTAAAAGTAAATATTTCTTGATAGCCCAGCCCTTTTTCCTGGAGGGATTTCCCTTTACCATGTTAATACAATCATATACTAGTAGCAAAGTGTTCGCCAAATATATCTACTATAATGTTCAGAGAAGCCTGTTTAGAACAGCCAAAAAACTGGAAACTACCTAGTGCCCCTGATGGTTTTCTAGAGAAAATGACACCAGATCTGAGACATCATAGATGAAGACTATGTTGAAGTATGATGCAGAGAGATTAGAAAGGGGATTTTGTCATTGGGAGCTGAATGGGGTCGGCATGATGGTGGCAGGAGGATATCCAAGAATTTGAAGCAGGGGAAGGAAATAAATGAGATTAAATGGGAATATGTGGGCCAAATCAGAGAAATATACAGGATGTACCTTCCAAAGAGGGAAAGGTGTATTTTGATCTGAATATGAGGAGAGAATTTGGAGCCTAACCATTAATTCTTGGAGTACAGATGTCATCAGTGAAGCCTTCTTTAAAAAAAAAATTAAAGTGTAATCTACATAATTAAAATGCACTAATCTTAAGGACACATCTCAATGAGAAAAAAAGTCACATCAACTTATTGATTCAATAAACTCAGCAAAGGACACCCAGGATAACCATAAAGAAAATTGTAGCTACCTAAATTATACTGAAATACTTGAAAATCAAAATTTAAAAAATCTTAAAAGGAGCTGGAGGGGAATGACCTACATTTTAGGTCAAAGGTTAAATGGAATAATAATCAATCAATCAATCAAAGAAAGGCAGGAAAAAACCCCCCAAAATAAAAAACAAGTGGGACAAATGGAAAACAATTAACTTGATGATGGGCTTAAATCCAAATATAAATAATTGCATTTAATATAATGAGATAAACACATAATTAAAAGGCAGTGAATGGCATGGTAAATAGTGAAATAAAACAAAGAAAAGCAGGAGCCAACTGTACCCTGGTTACAAGAGACACATAAGACGAATAAAGATGACAGGTTGAAAGTAGGGTGGTGAGGGAAGATATACCTTGAAAACACAAACCATTATATCAATATTGGATATATATCAATATCAGACAGAGTAGACTCCAAGGTAAAAAGTAAGATTAAAGATAAAGAGATACATCCAATAACAATAAAATGATCAATTCATCAAGAAGATTTGTTCTTAAATGAAGCAAAACTGAGACAATGAAAACAAGAAATAGAACAACCAAAATTATGATTGGTGATTTTAAGGACTCCTTTGAGTAGCTGATGAGAAGCTGAAAGAAAAGGGGAAATAACTAGGATATAGAGGATTTGAACCATAGCTATTAACTGATCAACTTGATCTAGTCAGCACTTACCAGATACTACTCATAACTACTGTAGAATACACGTGTCAAGAATGGCTTTGATGACCAATCTTGAAGACGGGGGGAACAAGAGGAGGCTATTATAGCTTATGGTCAAGAAGAGATATTGAAGACCCAAATAGGGACCAACAGAAGGAAAAAAAGGGAAAGACATTTTACACATGTTGAAGGCAAAGTTAGCAGGACTTTGTGATGATTTGATGGTGGGAGGAATCAAGGTTAACCACAGGTTTCCAATGGGTTTAATGTCAGTTGAATTTATGGTGCCCTGTGCCAGTAGTACCTATATGAAATCCAAGTGGAGATGGAAATATGAATTTGAAGCTAGGGAGAGATCAGTGTTGGATGTGGATATTTGGGGAGATCCACTCCAGGCAGGCAGCTAAGAGGTTTAGAGTTGATAAAGAAATTCTGAGGGAGAAGAGATCAACTCCAGAAATTCTGCAATGAGTCAAGACGTGGACATCAGCACTGGAAAGCACCAAATGCTTGAGATTCTTCCAGTTGCAATCATGGTGTGGGTACAAGACTCAAGAACTTAAAACTTAACCATCTAAGTGTGCTTGACATTCCTAAGTTTGATGTGCTGTGTATGTGGAATTGTAGACATAAACTCAGCATTAAACAATCCCAACACAGAGAAGAAAGTGTGACAACAGGTGACAGGGACAGATGAATTCAGAAGATCTCAGCTGAGTCTGAAGAGTAATGATTTCTGGAAGTAGGTATCCCCAGTATGGTCATCACCACATTTGTTTCACACCTAAAATTTCCTGGTTAGACACCGAGTGGACATACTTCCCAACCATTTCTCCGTCTCTGCCATTTCTCATCATGACCATGCTTTATCTTTCATATTTTAATAGACATTTCATTCAAGTGAATTCACCAAACTATCCAGTGCCCAACGTTACCAGTGAATAGCTAGACATGAAGAAGAAAGAACCACATAGCTGACCTAAAACAGTAGCATGTCTACTTTAATAGCACAAAAGAGGAGAGCTGTCTGCCTGAGGATCCCAAGCCAGGGAACATTTAATAGGGGAGGTAGTTGCATTTCCAGATGCTCAGCAATCCACCAGAAAGTAATCCTTTCTTAGTAGTCAGTAATTTCACAGTAATATAAAAAATATCTGAAAAGGCATGTTTTTAAAGTGGTTGAGCCTCTGTCACTTGATCTCAAATGGTAGGACCAAAGAGGGAAACCTCAGCTAGACTACTCACCTCCTGCAAATATCATGACTAGCACAAATATTCTGAGTCCTCTCATAAGTCTTTGTATATGTATTGGGAATTCTTCTCAAACCCTGAGTGTTATAAGAGTCATCTTGTGTAAGTTCAAGTTGGTTCCTACTCACCTACTGAAAACATAGGAGGATAAATCATAAAAACCAGGAATAAAGCAAAGAAACAGGCCCTGCTGGGATTTGAACCCAGGATCTCCTGTTTACTAGACAGGCGCTTTAACCAGCTAAGCCACAGAGCCAGGTGTGGTACCCTTTTCACTTACATCTTATTTAAGTATGATTTCACACACTTTAACAAAATTTGTAGCTCGTCTACCAGATGTTTCAGAAACAAAAAAGAATAGACATTGTCTCAGTCAAAACCAAAGAAGAATGTTCTTTGGAAGGATGAACATAGGGACTGGACTGAGATGACTGTCTCTTCTTGGATCATTGTTTCAGTGTGGACACCACTAGTCTCAGTAGACTCTAAACTCTGGCAGCAAAGACAGGCCTTGGTTGAATTCAAAAGGAAATATGAATTGACTTTCTAACCACCATTTTGCTTTAACTCCACCTGGGCTCTCCTCTATGGGTGTGGAAAAGGACATGTTACTGGTCAAAGACCAGCACGTATCTGACCCATGGTTGTCAAAAGAACTGTGAGATTACGTTTGCACCTGTGAGGTTGTGCTCAAGTATGGTGGTACTCTTTTCTCAACTTCAGAACTGTTGACAGCTGGTGGCTCACCACTGAGTTGGTCTCTGGGAACTGTCCTCAACAGAAGAGGCATCTTGCTCAAATTTACACCCACCATTAGGGGTGCTCAAATCCAAGACTGGTTGATGGAAGAGTATAAAGTCCTCCCCTCCTCTTATGGACATTTCTGAAGGGCCGTTCCAGGCTCAAATATCCCTGAGAAATCCGCTGGTGGCCTCTGTTAAACTACACCAAGCTCGTCTTCTGCTTGTTTCCAATCCCACTTCCCTCACTCTCTCCTATTTGCTGATTCTAAGAGCATTCCCAGTAATACTGCATACAACCTCCATCTCTGTGTCTGTTTCCCATGGAATCGACCACGACCAAAGGCCTACTTGCTGCCAGGTTTCCACTGCCATTCTTGGGGGTATACATCTTTGGGAAAGGTGGTGACAGGGCATCCACTAGGCTCCCTGTCCCCCTGCTGCTCCTTCTGTAAGAAAATGGAATATTTTATGCCTAGTACTCACACGCAACATTTCTCGTATTTTGTAAATCGTTTTTGAGAATGCAGACCACCTCACTAAATCGTGAAAGGAGAAGCTATTTTACTTTTGGTCTCTGTGAGTCACATCTCTCTAAAGGTTTACATGAAAATTCCAACTAAAGATGTTTGTTAAAGTTAAACAGTGTGCACTATGAATCGAACATCTTTTTATTCAGCCTGTACACAGATCTTTGTTTAGAGCTCTCAGAATTACTCAGACAACATTTTGTAACTGCTGCTGTTGCTTTATACGTCCACCATAAAATGGCATTTAAAAAGAAATAAAGGAGATGTTGCACAGTTCGATCTCTAGAGGTCGAAGTAAGTCTGAACGTGGCCCGGACTCAGAAATCATTTACCACAGCAAGTACCCTGGTAAAATAAAAGTGATCATAGTATTAATATTCTACCCTACAAACTTACAGACTTGTCGCCACAGAACAACAACAACGACAACAGGAAGACACCTACCAGTTGGTTCAAACGATGTATATAGATAAAACGTGCTCAAGGACCAGAGGAATGATTTACGACAGTAAAAGCAAGTACCTGAAACGGGAGGTTAGAAACTAAACGAGACATGTAGCTGGTCAAAGAACATGATTCTCATTTCTAGGGAAATTTCTAGGGAAATCCAGAAGACCACACAGACGCGCGCACACGTACTTACAAACGGAGCGTGAGGGCCTCTAGTCTGCACGCAGACCGATCGGCTTCTGAAAATGCCAGTACCCCAGCTCAGAAGGAGCCGTGGTGGGCAGAGGAGAGGCAGACGCCGCAGGAGAGCAGGGACCAGAGGACTCGGCGGCTCCCGCGGCCCCCGTGGACGCGCACCTGGAGGCAGGTGGGTCCGGCGCCGGCCGGAGAGGGCGCCCCTCCTCGGAGCTTTCCCGCGGTGCTCCTCAGCCTCGCGACCCGGTCAGTCCCGGCGTTTCTCCCGGGCCAGGTAACGGCCCTGACGCTGGACACCTCCTGCCTCCCACAGACCCCGCCCGGGTTTGCGGGGTCCTGGCTCTCCGCTCCGGGTCCCGGCGGGGTCAGAAGCTCCCGGAGACCACCGCGGCTCTGGTGCCCGCGCCGACGCCAGCCCCGCACTCGGGCGCCACCGCGCGTCCGGTGCGCCGCACTGCAGCTCCACGTCGGCGACGCTCCCGGGGGGACTCGGGGTGGGCGGCCGGGCTTGCAGGGTCCCGGGTCCCCAGGGTCCGGGCGGAGCTGACCTGCGGAGAGCAGGCCCCAGGAGCGGGAGGCACCCGGGGCCCGCTGCCGGGGGTTGGCCTGAATCTTCTCAGGTTTTCCTGGAAGAAGCATGATCCGTTGAGCCCGAATATGGGACTTTTCCCTCCCTTCTCCCCCATCTGTCCCTCCAGAGAGGAAGAACGCGGGGGATCAGAACGATTCTTTTTCCCGAGAGAAACCTGGGGATAGGATTATTCTTTCTGTGTCCTTTCGGAAACACAGCGCGCATCCTGGCCGGTTAGCTCAGTTGGTTAGAGCGTGGTGCTAATAACGCCAAGGTCGCGGGTTCGATCCCCGTACGGGCCAAGCAGTGGGTGCTTTTTGCACTACACCGGGAGCAAAGTCAGACTTCGGGCTTCACGGAGGAACCAATCTCTGAAGCCGTTTGCTCGGAGTCCTGATCCCCAGACGGACAAAGTCAAGGACCAGCCTGGGCTCCTAGCAGGGCCCGCTCGGCCCCGGAGACGAGGGACAACATATAGCGCTTGTCTTGCTTGGTTTTCCCGGGAAGAAATTGTTTTTGGGAGGGGGAAATTGTATTATTTGAGAGTTACCTCTGAAAACCAGTTGTGGAATCACCCTTTATATCACTCCTGGGGCATTCCGCATTTCCCAGTTCAGTCTAGAAGAATTAAAAAAAATAAAAGACTAAAAAACGAGAAAAAAAAATCTTGCTTTAATAACAAGAACGGCCAAGATCTTTGTTTTATACGCTCTCACACTTTATCTGAAATAAAAGGGTTAAGTAACTCGAAACACAATTTTATTTTTTGCATAAGCAACTACATTGATGTGTTTCAAAAAGAAACTTTAAAGATAAATGGAGATGTTTCCCTTTCACCCTTATTCTTCATCAGCCCACTTCTCACCATCACATCCCAGGTAAGCTCTGTCCATAATTTCTCATTTAGCCTTACTAGTTTTCCTTAGGCGTGGACACATAAATATTTATATTATTTTTTCTTCTTTTTCACACAAAAGATTTACGTATTGTTTTGCATTTGCACTTTTTTCTAGGTATATCTTGAGTATTTGTGATTGCACTTTGTACCTGGTACACTGTGAAAGTTAAAGCTTATTTTCAAATGACTTGGTCCTGCCCCTGGTGAAGTATAGATGTCGCAACCACAGAGGCGCAGAAACCTCCAAGTTCCTAGAGCGGACCGGAAATGACGCCCGCGGTGGGAAGCCGAGCGTCGGGTGGGGGACCCGAGCGGTCCCTGTGCTCGCCCGCTCCCTGCGGCTGTGGGCTCCGGCGGAGTGCGAAACCGGCTCCCCAAAGCCGGAAGCGCCGCAGGACCGCCATGGGCTTTGAGGCGGCCCGAGAAGGGCCAGGCTTCGGAGCCTGCCACCTGACGAGGGCGGGACGTGGGGGGACGCGTCCAGAAGCGTAGGTCTGCGACGAGAGCTGCCCCCGCAGCACTAAGGCTGGCCCCGGAGGCGCCCGGCTGCGGGGGAAGCAGTAGTCGCTTCTCCTCGGCCTTCAGGAGGGAACGGAGGGGATGGCTGTGCGGAGACAGCCCTCGGGCCCGGCTGCAGAAGGAGCTGGCCTGGCCGCTCCCCATCAGGTGAGGTCCACCCGCAGCAGCCTGGCCTTGCAGATGGCAGGACGTCCCTGTTGGTGCGTGTGGTTGGGGGGCGGGGGGAGCACCGAGGGGTTCAGGTGCTGGCGCGGCGGGTGCAGGAGGATAACAGCAACTGCTCAGGTAGCAGCGTCTTCTGCAGAACCACCCTCTGGAGGGCAGAAGCGATGTGACTGTGTCGAGTGCACTGATGGTTCTGCGCGTCGTAAGTGTGAGATGTGTATTGTCGCCGGGCGAGCCTGTGGTCAGATGATAGCAGTCCGTCGACCTCAACAGCCTGCCTCTACCCTGAAGTCATTAGAGATGAAAGTTCTTGAGCAGCGTTGATGTGCAGAGAGTGCTCCGCCAGATCCCCGAGTCCGTCTGGCCCTTCCTTCTGCGCGGGCGCTGTTCTGGGACGCTGCCTTGTTCCTGATCTTAAAGGGAAAGCTCTCATTTCTTCACCTTTGAGAATGATGTTAGCTCTGGGCTCATATTCCATCTCAAATTATGTTTAGGTACATCTTTGTAAACCTAGTTTGTCGAGAGTTTGTTTGTTTGTTTTATCATAAAAGGTGGTCGAAACTTGTCAGATGGTTTTTCTGCATCTATTAAGATGATCATGTGATTTTTACCCTTTGTTCAGTTCATGTGGTGTATCCCACTAATCCAGTCATCTCTGAGGTGTGTTGATGATGATGAATATCCCGGCAAACCTGGCAAGACTGTGTCCCAGATCTACCAGTTAACGGTGAGTCAAATTTTGTGTTCATTTAGGCTGCAGAAGCCTTTCAGTTTTTGATTTCTCAAAAAGGGAGTCCACGAATTGATGCTAAATTGGTGTGTTTGTGGGAATAAGGAGGTCCTCGGCTTCCTACACCATGTCTTGCTCTAGAAATAGCACTGCTCCCTTGTTCTCAGCTCCCCTCGGCCCATCCACCCACTCTTGGAGTACGGCCCCAGCGCTCGTGGTGGCTGTCACACCCACTAGCACCATAGTTCCAATAACTGCTCCCTGAGAGTGCGGAGACCATCCTGGAAGCTTAACTAGTTCTGTGGCAAAGGAGCTCGAGCTCTTGACCATTCCAGTGTTGGAATGATTTATCGTTTTCTGAGCACTGGGGCCATCATTCTGTGATGCGTTCGTTGTTCAACAAATAGCGTGGTGTCCTAGGCAGTGGGGAAACAGACCAAGTCCTCAGGCCATTCCTGACTCCTGTTTCTCTCCTACCACGCGTCTCATCTCATCACTAAGTCCAGTGGCTCTACCGGCAAAGTCAGCCCAGTTTGAGACTTCCAGTGCCCTCCTCAACCACAAACTGCTCCAAACCACCATCATCTCATATGGCCTCACTATTCCAGTAACTCCTGAGTTCCTCGCTTTACCTCGGGCCCCATAGTCTAATCATAACACAGCAACTGAGCGAATGCATAGAATTGTGAGTCCGATCTCCTGTTCCTTTGCTCCAGTGGTTTCTCAGAATAAACACCAGATTCTTTAATGTTACCTGATGGATCTTACACAATCTGGCCTCCATCTCCTTTCTGACATCTAGTGCTCTCCTCTGTCACTCCACCATGCTGGCCTTCTTGCTTGAAGCGATACATGATTGACTATGAAGTAGGGAAGTCAGTCATTGTCATACGTATCCACACAAGGTGAATAAGGTTTGGGCAGTGCACTTGGGTAAGCTTCCAACCCAAGCTTGGGCCTTGAAAGAGAGATTTATACTGGCAGACGAGAAGAGGGAAGCAAGAGGACCTAGCAGATGGGATCGAGCAAAGGCAGAGGGTTGTAGCACGCTAGGGATATCTCCATATGGTAGCCATGTTTGTTTGCAAACCAGTATTAGGCACCTGGAACAGTACAGGCACCACAGTAGGGGGTTGAGACTTACTTACTGAATGAACGAGAGATATTTGGATGGTACTTAGTGGGCAGTGGGACAGAAGGTTTAGATGACACCCATTGAAGGAACACTTGCCTGTATAGGATTCGAGAAACAATATGGCGCATGTTTTTGGCAGAATTTGCCAAAATTCTGCCAAATTCATTTGGTTGAATTTTTGGAGGGAGTAGACAGAAATAAAGCTGGAAAGATAGGTCGAAGTGAGATTAAGGAAGGGCTTGGATGTCACTCAGAGGTTTACATTAGGTGTGCTCAGGGAGATGTTGGGGGGCTTCCAAGCAGGGGGAAACCAGATGAAGTGACTGTCAGTCTGGAGTCTGGAATGATGGCAATAGTGGCTGGAGCCCGGGAGAGACATGTTCCAGAACCTCAGGCTTAACACACTGTGGGCCTACAGTACTTGTTAAATAAGGAATTGAATTGCAGAGGGGATATTGGGGCTAGAATGGGAGATTTAAGAAAGTTTCAGGAATGAGGGATCATTAAGAATTGTCTTTGAAGGATGAGGAGGAAATTTGGAGGGTCTGGGGACACACTTCCCCACGTCTTCCCTTTCCATCAGTGCTTTAAGAGGAAGAACCTGAACAGAGACATGATCCTCACCTGTCATGTCCTGGCCACCATCCTGGTGTGCTCTTCCCTTGTCTCCTCCTGGGTGGAAAGAGAACTGCCTGGAGAGGCCTGCGTCCTCGTCCGTGCACCCTTCAAAGACCACAGGAGTCAGACGTGCTGGGAGCCCAAACACAAGCCCAGTGAGTCCCGGGGTAAGCTGCAGCCTCGGGTACCTGCCGCCCCGGCCACTCCTTCCTGCTCCCTGGACACCTGGGCACCGGGAAAACCGGGGAGTGGACCCTTAAAAAGGATGAACTTCTCAGACTCTCTTGTCCTTCTTCCCTGATTCTAGCCTACTTTCTCCTGGGTAGAGTTTTCGCGGTCAGCGCCCTTCTTCTCTACTCTGCTTCAACTTTGTGTTGCTGACCTTCCCGCAGTTACTCCCTGAGACCCAGAAACAGTATGTTTCCTGTGCTGGTGTCTTCATTGTCACAGGCAAGGAGAGGCGGGAATGAACTCGGAAGGTCTTGGCTTTGGGTTAGGGTGGGATTTTCGCTTGATCTGCTTTTTAATCACTGTTCAGGAAAGTACAGAGGAAGAGGAAAGTCTAGGAGAAGCACATCGTCTCAACGGAGGCAGAAGGAAAGTGGGGGGCAGTAGCAATGGCACGATTCTGGTTCATCGATCACGACCCTGCCGTGAAACCTTGGAGGACTGGCAGAGGCTAATCGGGAGACCTGCATCTCCCCTTTCTTGGGTCCACAGGTAATTTTGTGTTCCTCTCATTATTAATGCATACATGCAAATTTTGGGAGTGTCTCAGGGACCCAGTCCACCAAAAGTCACCTGTAAGTTTTCTTACTTCATGAATGTGTCCAGCTCTGTCCTGTTTCTAGTATCTGGTCAGTGATCATTGGATTCTGGTGAGGAAGGTGAGTTAACCTCCCAGGCAGTGGGTAAAGCTCATTTCTTTGATCTCCCTTTTTTTTTTTTTTGTCTTAGAGTCTCAGACATGTGGAAGTTACATCCACAGCTGATTATCTAACTTTCTCCAATTCCTCTGTGGTTTCTGGGCATTGGTGGCCCTTACGATGTTTGCCTGCGACTTCTTCCTATTGTCCAGTGACCTGTATTAGAAACTTTGTTCCTTCACGATTTCTTCCTGCAGTTCAGCTTTGCAGTATAAATCCTCAAATTGGTATTGAGAAGCAATCTCTCTGCACCAACTTGAACAAGGGGTCGAATGCAGAATATGGGAAAGAATTGTTTCCCTTTTTTGACAACAGGAAACAGAAGACCACTTGTAGGACTGGTTACATAATTTGGGCGGCCCGGTGCGAAATGAAGGTGTGGAGTCTCCTGGTCGAAAATTATTAGCAATTTCAAGATGCTGACAGCAGAGCTTTAAAGCAAGCATGAGCTCCTCTGAGTGTAGGCCCCGTGTCGCTGCCCAAGTCGCACGTCCTGGAAGTGAACTCGGACAGTGTATTATGCGGTATGTGATAACAACAACGTGTGTGGGTGACCCACGCTGTAGTCTCTGGGCCCATTACACTCTTTAAAATGAGAGGTTGTCCTAGAATCATGAGTGTAGTTATTTTGTTAGGAGCCCTCTGTCTTCGCAGTTCCCAGCGTTTGGAAGCTGTTGGCGTTTTAAAATCTCGACCTCGCCACATGGATGCCGTCTCATCGGAAGACACAGAACTGGACCTGGAACCATGCAGAAGGCGTGAGTGTGGTGCGGAAGACTCCGCGCCCTAAGTGGGGATTTCTCAGCCATTCACCCCAAAGACGGTGTCACTGATTCAGGAAGGCCCTGACTTCTTCCCCTTGTTCTGTTCATTTCTCTTTCTGGAGCCTCGGGCCACAAGTCTTTTTTGGGGCAGAGGAAGGGAAGAGGTAGCATTGTGTGTGCGGGGCTAGCAGAGAGGCGGCCTTGCCTTTCGGCTCCTGGATTACGCAGGTGCCTGTTCGCCGTTATCTCTGCTTCTCTGTGCTTGCTGGGGGCCTGCCTCACAGGGGTGTCTCCTTGTCCTAAACAAAGCCCTTTCCCCATCTGTGAAGTTTAGGTTTTAATAAAAACTCTCTTCCCTCTGGAAGTGTGACAGGTTGTTGATTCCCACAGCGTCATTTCCACAACTGTTGCTGGTGGGCACAGTGTTTGTGTTTGGGGGCGGGCCTTCCTCACTCTGGTAGCTGGTCATCTGGTGTCACCAGAAGGGCAGCGTCTGTGGGGACCTACCTCTAGCAAACAGCTGCTGTGGGAGGGGACAGAGAGGAGGCCTAGAGAGCAAAGGGACACTGCCAAGCTGGAGGCGGTCTTGTGGGACATGTTGCCTTTGCAAGGAGCGTATCCCACACAGGTGTTTGACTGATAAAGGTGTTGATGAGATGATACAGTTTTTAGAGAAGTGAGAAATGAAGTCTAGACTATTTTAAAAGCTACAGAAATTAATCAGAAGTATTTTCACTAAGGTCAGCTTATAAAGGAAAAGAATGTTTTCCTTTTAAGGGGCAAAGGATGAATATTTACTGAGTACTTACTTACCAGGTGCCGTGCTACACATAGTGTGTATGTATGTCCTGTGCATGTGTGTCTGTCTCTGCATGTGCATGTGTGTCTGTGCATGTATATGTCTGTATGCATGGGTGTGTGTGCACATGTGTGACCTTGTGTGCGTGTGTAATAAAGTTTTATTTTAAGTATTTCATCTTTTCTCTGTTGTTCTGCATATATCTTCAGTGTAAAGAGCCAGAGGATTGAAATCTTGCCATTTGCAATGGAACTAGAGGGTGTTATACTAAGTGAAATAAGTCAGTCAGAGAAAAACAGTTGTCATATAATCTCACTCATACGTGGAATTTAAGATACAAAACAGGGTCATGGAGGAAGGGAGGGGAAAATAAAATAAGATGGAATCAGGGAGACAAACCATAAGAGACTCTTAATCATAGGAAACAAACTGAGGGTTGCTGGAGGGGATGGCAGTGGGGGGATGGGGTAACTGTGTGGTGGGCATTAAGGAGGGCACGTGACGTGATTCTCTGATGAGCACTGGGTGTTATATGAGACTGATGAATCACTGACCTCTGCCTCGGAAACTAATTTAAAAAAATCCAAAAGATTGTGTTTTTTTTCACTATTTCTGAATTTACTTTTCTCCTCTTTTTAATTATGCAAGTATTATAGATGGTTGTTGTCAAAACACATAAAACACATCAATTTCCTGTTGAAAACAAAAGCTACCTGTCAGTCTCTCCCTCTATTCAGAAAGCCTGGTGGGAACGGAGAAACTTAGTTTTTTTTCCCCTCAGTATTGCATTCCCAATATCAAGATGCATGTTTAGAAAAAAAGTTTAAGAGAGAAATTGGTAGCTATAGTTAGTTATATATTAGATGAAAAATTACTATCTGTAAAGGATTTTACAGGGCTTATACACCATGGGAAGGCACCTTGGTGGCCGTCAGAGAATTCTGCCTACCTCAACATACAACAACAGAGGTTGGAGTTGAGTGGAAATTGCCAGTATCACTGACGATTGGAGGAATTTAATAAAATCAAGTGCCTCATACAACAGGTTCAGATCTTCCCAGTGGCAGAGATAGGTATGGGATCATAGTTTAGATCAGCTGGCTCTCTGGTGAGGAAAAGTGACATAAGGATTATTACCTCCATTTAACAAAGAAAGATATCAAGGCTCAGAGAGTCAATGGGAAAGTCAGGATTAGAACATTGGTTGTCAAGTTCCAAACTTCATAGTCTTTCAAATCATCTTGCCCCATACATTTTAGAGAGAACAGAATTTAGTAGTCTGGCTTTTCAATGGGGGAGAATATGGACATTCAATTATACAGTGTTGGCCTGCAAAAGAATTAAACTGGACCACTTTCTAACACGATACACAGAAATAGACTCCAGATGGATGGAAGACCTAAATGTGAAACAGGAACCCATCAAAATCCTAGAGGAGAACACAGACAGCAACCCCTTTGACCTTGGCTGTAACAACTTGCTAGACATGTCTCCAAAGGCAAGGGAAACAAGGGCAAAAATGAACTACTGGGACATCATCAAGATAAAAGGCTTCTGCACAACAAAGGAAACCATTGACAAAACTAAAAGGTAACCTATGGTATGGGAGAAGATATTTACAAATGACATATTAGATAAAGGGCTACTATCCAAAATCTGTAAAGAACTTACCAAACCCAACATCCAAAAAACAAACTGTCCAGTTAAGAAATGGGCAGAAGACATGAACAGATATTTCTCCAAAGGAGATATCCAAGTAGCTAACAGACATGAAAAAAAAAAAAATGCTCAGTATCAGTCCTCACCAGGGACATAAAAATCAAAACCACAATGAGATTACCACATCACATACAGTCAGAATGGCCAAAATTAACAACTCAGGAAACAGATGTTGGCAAGGATGTGGAGAAAGGGGAACCCTTTTATGCTGCTGGTGGGAATGCAAGCTGGTGCAGCTGCTCTGGAAAACATTGGGAGATTGCTCAAAAAGTTAAAAACTATCCTATCACCCAGCAATTGCACAACTAGGTATTTATCCAAAGGATACAAAGGGGCACAGGTACCCCAGTGTTTATAGTAACAATTTCCACAACAGCCAAACTATGGACAGATCCCAGATGTCCGTTGACAGATGAATGGATAGAGAAGCTGTGTGTCCATATAGGCTATGGAATACTACTCAGCCATCACAAAGAATAAAATCTTGCCATTTGCAAAATGCAACTAGAGGGTATAATGCTAAGTGAATAAGTTAGAGAAAGGCAAATACCATATGATTTCACTCATATGTGGAATTTAAGAAACAAAATAGATGAACATAAGGGAAGGGAGGGAAAAATAAGAATCAAGAGGGAGGCAAACCATAAGAAATGCTGAACTCTAGGGGAAAAAAACGGTTGCTGGAGGGGAAGAGGGTGGGGGAATGCGATAACGGAGTGATGGGCATTAAGGAGGACACATGATGTAACAATAAGGAGCACTGGGTGTTATATACAATTGATGAATCACTGAACTCAATCTCTGAGACGAATACAGTATATGTTAATTAAATTGAATTTAAATGAAAAAAAAAGTGTTGGGATCACTGGCAGTTCTCTGGAAATAAGGTGGAGTTGGATCTGTATCTCACATATTAAAACACAGGAAAAATTTGGATAAATCAAAGACCTAAATACAAAAAAGAAATCCTGTACATTCTAGAAGAAAGCATGGCATTCCTCTGTCACTCTTTTTGACCTCCTAGCAGGGGAAAGGCACATCTAAGTCAGACATTGAACCAGAATGCCCCTCACTTGGGCCACAGACCCAAATCACTGCAAAGTTCTAGGGCAAATAACAAACTGGATCATTGGGGACATACCAGAACACATTGGCTTAATTGATTCATATTTAAAGAGCCCCTCTAAATCCTTAAGAGAAAGACGTAACAAACCGATAGAAAAACGAGCACACAGAAAGGGAAATGCAGGTGGCTCGTGAACTTAAAAAATGCTCAACAACACTAACCCGAGAAAGGCAAAATCAAGTGCACTGAGGGGCCGATTTCAGATTTCAAAGCCCTCCTGTTCTGCTGGGAAGGGTTCGCCTCTGCTCTCTGGGGCGAGCTGGAAGGGCAGCGCCCGCAGAGCTCTGACGACCTTTGGAAACAGAATCCCGCGGCAGGTGGTTCTCGCTTCGCAGGGGCCGCAGGGAAGAGGGTTTCTTCCCTGTGGCCTCAAGGGCAAAGCCCCCGGGCTTCCACCCCCTTGCAACTGCGGGGCCCGGAGTAAAATCTTACTAGGAGGGGCTGTGGACGTGGGAGAGTTCTCCTTAGGTTGGCAGTTCGGCGGGGCCGGGGCGGAAAACAGTTGGCGCAGGTACTACCTGCTAGTCCTCCTTACTGCTTGGAGGCAGAGCAAGATAACATTTTCTAACGTGTTCGCGGGGGGACAGAAAAGCAGACGCGGGATCCGACCCCAGGCTTTGCTGGAGGACGGCACTTCCCTGAAAGGGCTGCAGAGACGGAAACCTGCTCTACCGGGAGTGGGGTTCGAACCCACGCGGGCACACGCCCATTGGATCTTAAGTCCAACGCCTTAACCACTCGGCCATCCCGGTGGCTGGGCTCTTGTCCTCGGCAATTATTTTTTTATTGGAACCAGTGTCTCCGCGCTGCGGCTGGAGGAAATACTTCTGCTTCTGGAGAATCGAACGAGGAAGTCGTGATAGAGAAGACAGCACGCTTTCCCCTGAACTCCGCTCGCGAGATCGCCGCCTGTGTTGTAGAGAAACTGATGTTTTTTGTGTCTTTTGATACGAGAAGAAAAACGCGTGGGGGAGGGGCAGAGAGTGAGGAAGGTGCACCTGCTCCCTCTGTCGCCTGCAGACGTGGCCCGGATTTTGCCAGAAGAAACCAGGGCTCCTGCTCTCGTCCACCCCCCTGCAGACGCCCCCGAGCACTGGAGGCTGTAGGGCTGGGCCCCAGGGGACAGAAAGTGAACACGAGCTCGCCCTCGGGAGACATTTGGAAATCCCTAGTGGACACAGAGGCAGCTGGATTTCGTGAGTTTGATTTTAATGACAAGACACTTCCAGCGACACCCAGTATGTCCACAACGGAGCACAGTAAGCTCAATGCGGGCTGCAAAGACAGTAGGACCCCCGTACCCCCAAACTCTGATATAGAGGGACCCCAAGAATCCAAATTCCATTCAGCACCCTCATCTAACTAACGTCATCTGTCTGCTGACTACCCTCAGTCAAGGGCACGAAAAGTGGTCCTGGGGAATTTAAGGACATGAAAGCAGCTCCCAAATGGGACATATGGGGTCGCTGAAATTATATTCTGGTGCACAGGCTGCAATGTAATAAATTTATATTATAATACAGAACACCTCGTGTGTGACAGGGGCTCTCCAGTCGCTGAGGGAAGGCACCCCGGTATGAGGGGGTTATGTCAGGGGTATAAGACAAGCAGAGGGTCTGAAGATAGCTCTTCCCAGAATGTCAGTTGATGTGGAAGTCCATCCTTCATGCTAAATGTTCAGACCAACTGAGTCCCCATCCAGATCTTTCTCTTTGCCTCATAAATTCCCGGGCAAGGAATGACCTGAGTATGTGCTCGGTGGTCCCGCTCTGGGTTCTGTCTCTGGCCAGATCAACGTTCAACTCCTAGAAAGGAGACATCGCCTGGAAGAGTCCTGGACCTCCCAAGCCCTGAAGGAAACCCAGATCCCTCAGTGCTGGGGTGAGAACTGGGTGGGGGACGGGGCTGGATGTCACTGCAGGCTTCCACACAAGACAGATCAGAGAGAGACTCCATCAGGTATGGACATACACAGAACTTTCCAAAATATCCCAGTCCTGCTGTTCTACACAGGGGCTACACAGCAGAATAAGTGATTCAGTCTAATTCTTAGGTGTGAAAGTAAAAAATAAAGCTACTTGAAGTATATGTGGGAGAATATCATCATGTGCTGTGAGCAGAGAAGAAGTTTTATTTATTATTATTTATTTTTTTATTTGAGGAAAACCTTTAAAAACTTCAAGAGCACAAACAACAAAGAAATATATTCTAGCATTTGCTTCCATTAAAATGAAAAATATGTAAAATAAAGGACATAAAAGAAACATAAATAGATAAATGTGATCATGGGAGAATATATTTAAATTGTCCCCAGATAGATGGGGCGAGATGGAGAGAGAGAAGATATCATAGCAAGAAGCCATGACAAGCAGCGAGATCACAAGGACATGGGCCAAAGATAGGACAAGCAATTTAGGGAAGAGAGATCTAGGAAGACCAACAAATCTTGTGCAAAAATCTCCAAAATCATTTATCACCACAGAAATAATAGGTAAAAAGAGATGATACTCTACCACCATTTGATTGGCAAGAGTAAAAAGCTGAGTAAAACCTGCTATCGTAGGACTGGGAAGGAAAGAACGCCCATAGCCTACTGGAGGGGTTTGGCATTGAGGGATGCCGTCCTGGAGAACTTACACAAGTGAAAAATGTCTCCGTGAAGCACGGAGCCATTCTGCTCCTGCTTCTGGATCTTTCCCCGCCCTCCCCACCCCTCAGATCCCGCCGTGACAGGGCACATGGAAGGAGGTCAGCCACAGCGCTGGGTGCGGCCTTGTGAAATTGGAGGGAACTTTGATTTTCATGATTGGGCAGTGTACATGCATGCACATTTATGCTGTGGTGATAGTTTGCAACCTTGGAGCAACACGGACGGAACTGAAAATCCTAGCGCTGTTGCAGGAGAGCTCTGCATGCCGACGACGCCTCCCTCCACCTGTGACCCCTGGCCGGGGTCGGAGTTGCCCTGTCCCGGACACAGCCAGGATGGCAGACACACATCCGTGAATGACCATTTTCTGACCCTCGCTGTCACCACAGGACCTTGGTCCCTGACAGAAAGGAAAGAGAAGCGATGGGCCTGACAGGTTTTAGCTTGGTGCCTAGTGGCAGTTTTTAGGCTCCGGTCCCCCCTCCTTGTGATTTAAGGCACATTGCGGGGGTTGGGGGTTCTGAACAAATGCAGAACCTTAGGTTTGGACCCATCCTAACCAGGTGGGACACAGGGCTCCCAGGGAAAATGTTACCTGATTCTTAATGGAGCAGCAGATAATTCATCCACACCGTCGCCCGCACTGTCGTGGAACGGACACCTCCACGCCGGCTCTTGTCGCTAAAGAGATTTCCGGCCAGAGTGATGACAGCCGGCTCAGCCTTTCTCGCCGTTTATGGTAAAATGTGAGATTAGAGCTTTAAGCTAAGGGAAGAACAGTTAAATACCAATGAGCCCAAGCTGAAAGGGCTTGAAAGAGAAAGCTGTTTCTTACTCCCCACCGCTGCAGATGAAAACCAACACCGAAATTAAGAGATGCCTTTCAGGCAAATGTTAAGGCCAGAGCCCCGCCAGCAGCCAAAGGTGTGATTGAAAAATCTTTTGTTGGCACGGCCAGGTGAGCTAAGGTGGTCTCTCAGCAGAACAACAAACCTCTAAGGGTCTTCAGGACATGTTCTACGTGTCCCATTCACAAACCCACAAATCTGGGGGTGCGCCCCGCCAGCAGCTGTATCGGAAGCCAAGGTAGACAAGGACTCCTGTTCCCAGGTTTGCAAACGCAGTTGTTGTTTAATATGGAGGTTGGAACACTTTTTCTTGAGGGGGCCGGATGGGAAATATTTTAGGCTTGTCTGTTGACATGACTCACATCTGCTGCTGCATCAGGAAAGCAGCCACAGATAATATGAGAAAGTAAGTGTGGCTGTGTTCCCAGAAAACTTTATAAAAACGGGCAGCTGGCCAGATGTGGCCTGGGGTCATCGTCTGCCGACTCCAGGTCTAAAGGAATCCACTCCAGCAATGTTCATGACATCGCAGGGGTGTCAGGAGCATGGTGGCTGAACGCCGACGGTGCGGACTCGAAAAGCCGGAGGACAGCACGAAATGAGCAAAGTTTAGGACAAAGTCTCAGTAAAAGAAATGCCGTATGAACAGGACGGATGAGTGGGACAGAGCGGCCAGGAGTCCGGAGGACAGTTCCCAGCCAGCACGACTGAGTCGCAGTCAAGTGGCATCCTGTGCTCACTGGCCTCTGGAACTGCTGGAACTCGGTGTGTCCCCTGGTTTTGTTCTCTTTGAACGGGAGTGTGGATGGTGTTTAGCCTCTGCCTCCGATGCCGGTCTGTGAAGACGGGGGACTTGGACCTTCAGTCCACAGATGTTCCACTTACGAAGAATCTGGCTTGAGCTTTCCCACCTGAGGAAATTCACCTGAGCCTTCCCCTAATTTGGATGACGCCATCCTGGATTTCACAAAGGAATCTGACTGAGAGGGAGAGAGTGTATTTTTGCCTGTGGAGGAGACAGCATCATCGGAGGTCAAAAGTTAGGGGGCATAGGGGTCAAATCCAGGGTCTTATTTCTCCCATCGGTCACCCACAGAGTTGGAAGGGCAGGCTCCTGGCTGGTCCTAAGGGTTTCAGTGCCAAGCAATTTGGGCTTCCCAGTGCAGTTCTTGTTCCACAGAGGGAGTGTTCTTCTTTGGTTCTGACTGGAGTCTAGGTTCACTTTCTTGCTAAATCCTAAAGAAATTGCTGAAATAAGAACACAGATTAAAATGTGAAATTTTAAAACAATAAGTGAGATAGAAGGGCAGACTGTGAGGCTCTGTGGCTTAGTTGGTTAAAGCGCCTGTCTAGTAAACAGGAGATCCTGGGTTCAAATCCCAGCAGGGCCTTTCCCTTTGTGGTTTTATGCAAACTTGGGGTTATAGCTTATTGAAGCCAAAGATGGCCAGTCTACCTGTCTGAGGCACTTTGTAAAGGAGCTGGAGAATTAATCCCATGAATTAGCAAAGTCTATGCTATGAACTAGACGAGCTATAGTTTCTTAATTTTAAACTTTTGTAGCTACGCTCCACATTTCCTAAGAAACGTGCAGTCTCCCTTCACGTTTTGTTTTGAATATAATTCGAAGAGAAGGCAAAAAAGAGATAAAATGTGCATATTGTATAAATTGAGTGCTGTGATAACAATCTCTCCTTCTCCCATGATTCTGCATTCTCTAAGACGTCCTTGAATATTTTGAAAAATAGAGCCACGTGTTGGAATCTTGAAGGAGTAAGAACGGTTAGTGCTGAAATATACAGAAAGGAAACTCATGGGAAAGCCAGAAAGTTGTAACAAGAGATGGGAGTCAAGTGAGTCCTGAAGGACTCAGATGAAAAGAAACGGCTGGAAAAAATCGTCAAACCCTAGAATAAAGTGTTAATGCTTTAGTGGATCTTTATCTTTTGATATTCTAGGGTTTGTCTTCAAGTGTTACCATAGTCTACAAACGCACCCTCTCACCCTCAGTGGCCTGCACATTTCTTGTCAAACAGAGGGTGGCCTTCTTCTCAGCTTCCCCCTCCTCCCTGTAAGGAACACTGAACTTGGATGATTGTTCCCTTTGTGATCTTCTTGGAGAAGAACTTGTTACACTACTTGTGGTCCCAGTGCAAAATGAGAACGCAGGACTTTTTGTTCATAAGTTCTGAGATTTCCAACCAGCCACCACAGAGCATTGAATCAAGGGTCTGGCCTGGGACAAATGCCCAGGTTGGGAACCAGGAAGCCAGTCGTCTCTGGGAGTGCAATATTTTTTTGCCCAAAGGCTGGATTTTAAAGGACACCTGAAAGTGGAATGGAATCCCAGGCGATGGTCCATGATACTGAGTACTTGCAGAGAGCTTGAAGAAGGTACTGATGCGGGAATGTTACACTCTACAAACAAAACCTGTGAAAATAAACTTGGTTGAAGATTTTTCTTTCCAACACTATATTTCTCGCTCATGTTCTTTCCTCAAATAACTCCTTCTAAGTCCCAGTAAATGTCACCTGGCCTTGGCTCTAGGGCACACACCTTGTCCCTGCTCCTGGGACTCTGTAACTTGGGTTCGATTCCACACAGCAAGTCACTGTTGTTTCATGGGTAGGTTTGACTGGGATGCTGGCGTGAAAGGTGTCCAGGAAACGCGCGATCTAATTGTGAAAGGGAAGGAAAAGCTAACCCGCCGCCGGGGGTGTGTGTTTCCGCCCGGTTTCGAACCGGGGACCTTTCGCGTGTGAGGCGAACGTGATGACCACTACACTACGGAAACCCCTCCCCGCGCCCCTGCGCTCTGGACGCGCACTCCTTCGCAGGCACCGGCGCTGGTTCCTACAACCGCGGGGGGCTGTTACCGACTCCACCGCAGCTGCGGCAGCAAACGGGCCCAAAGGAGCAGCGCGCCCCGGCTAGGAGCTCTCCAGCTCCCAGGTGTGTTAAGGGCTGAAGCTCTGCGCGCCTTCTGCTCAAACCGCGGCCGGCACCAGAATGCTCGGAGACACCCCGGCGCTCACCAAGCTTGCATGTGACTCCTGTATCCCTCGGAGTTCCTTCCCAGCCGCTCGCTCAGCGTGGAAATGCCGACCGCGCTCTGCAGGCTTTGCCTTCAGACTCTGGAGTGGCCTCCGCTCTCCAGTCCTCCTGGGGCACTAGTTAAGGCCCCCTCTCTCCGCCAGACTCCCAGGCATGGCTCTCATCTCTTCCCTGCCTAGCCGGAAATTCAAAACTGCAATTCTTTTCCCCAAATCCCACAAACAGAAACCACTTTCTTTTCTAACAGAGGTATTTATTTATGTTTTAATTGAGTTTTGTTTTGAAGAGCTGCTTCCGATTCACAGCAAAACGGAGCACAAAGTACAGACATTTGCTGGGAGTCCTTATCATGAAAGGCAGTTGGATTTTGTTGACTGCTTTTTCTACATCTTTTGGTCTGGTCATGTACTTTTTCTCGCTTAGCCTGTTGGTTTGATTGTCGGTGTTGAACCAGCCTTGCACACCTGGAATCAATTCCACTGGGCCATGGGATACTCTTTTTATACGCTGCTGGATGAGATTTGCTCTTATGTTGCTGAGGATTTTTATATCTGTGTTCGTAAGAGACGATGGTCTGTACTCATCTTTTCCTGTAATGTCTGTTTGATATTGGCATTAGGGTAACGCTGGCCCCATAGAGTAAGTTTTGAAGCATTCCCTCTGCTTCTGCCTTTTGAAAGAGATCATAGAGAATTGGTATAATTTCTTCCTTAAATGTTTGGCAGAATTCACCGTGAACTTTTCTGCACCTGAAATTTCTGTTTTGGAATGTTATTAGTTTTTGATTCTATTATTTAAATACATATAGGCCTGTTCAGATTATTGCTTCTTGTGTGAGTTTCAGCAAATTTTGTCTTCACAATGTCAGCTGGTCCATTTCATCTAGGTTATCCATAATGTGGGCATAAAGGTTGTTCATAACAGTCATTTATTATCCTTTTAATATGCATGGGATCTGTAGTGCTGTCCCCTCTTCCAATTCTGATATCACTAATTTGTGTCCTCTCCTCTTCACTTTTTAGGGATAATTTCACAGGGTGCAGACGTCTGGATTGGTGGGTTTTTCTCTCAACACTAAACACTTCATTTCCCTTGTTTGCCTGGTTTCTGAAAAGTTTCACCTTTGATCCTCTGTAGGTAATTGTTTTCCCTCTAGCAGCTCTCAGCAATTCTTTTTTCTTTTTTTTTTCTTTTTTCTTTATCTTCCTTATTCTGTAGTTTGAAAATGATGCATCTGCGTATAATTTTTTGGCATTTTTCCTGGTTGGTGCTCTGTGGGCTTCCTGGGTCTGTAATTTGGTGTCTGACATTCATCTGGGAAATTTCTTCAGTCATTGTTGTTTCAAATATTTTTTTCTGTTCTTTTCTGTTTAAATATCGTTTCTGTTCCATTATGCCTATGTAATGTCTTTTATATATCACTGTTCTTGGATATTCTGTTCTCTTTTCTTTGGTCTTTCCCACTTTGCTTCTCAGTTTCAGGCGTTTCTATTGAGATGTTCTCACGCTCAGAGGTTCTTTGCTCGGCCATGTCCGATCTGCCAATAAGCCCATCTGAGATGCTTCTCATTTCTGTAACAGTGCTTTTGACCTCCAGCATTCTTTTTGACCCTTTCGTAGCATTTCCCTCTCTCTGCTTCTATTGCCCTGCTGTTCTTGCCTGTTGTCTACTTTATCCATGAGCTCCTAACATAGTTATCATAGTTGTTTTAAATTCAGGGTCTCATAATTGCAACATCTCTGCTTTATCTGAGTATGGTCTGATGCTTACCCTGTCTCTCCAGACTGCGTTTTCACTTTCTCTGGCTCATGTTTGATTTCTATCCTGTGTGAAGGACCCTCTTGATTGTCCTGTGGGACACCCCCCCAGGGGTCCTCAGACCCAGCCTACCTGCATCGTTACTGGGAGGTACAAAGTCTGCTTCTGGTGAAGGGGTCTTCTAATGTGCTGCTCTTATAGGCACAGTCTAGTTACTTGGCTGGTCTTGAGCACCAACAGCCCCCACCCCCATGCCCTTCCTCCTGAAAACTTACTGAATCCAGAAACCATAAATTAAATATTTATTACTAAACAACATAGATGGGCAGATACGTAGTGCTCAGAAACCACTAAGGGTCTCATTGTAACTCATCCATTTAATTAATGCACTCCATAGTCATGCCAAGGGTCATTAATTTAGAGGTAAGAATGATTGAGACTCACCCAAGCAATGCACATATCTTCGATAAAACTGAACTGGACCACTTCTTGTTTCTCATCCTGCACATCAACTGTTTAGAAGTTGTCGCTCCTGTCCTCGGAATGACAAAAAAGCTAAACAAACTGAAAATTAACAACTTTTCTTAGCTCCGTCAAAGAACTGCGGTCAACAGGGTCAACCGCATTGGGAGGCATCCCAGCTCACTGTTGTGGAAACCACCCCTGGAACCAGTATGAGGGAGGAACAGGTCAACCAGGAGTTGCTGGAGGTTTCCTGTGGACAAGCATGAAGTCAAAAACCAGAAGCAGCCACTCCTACGGAAGCCCCCACACTTGTGTGACTTTTACCCTTGGGAGTCCTACTTGGTTCTCCCAGTGAAGACTGGAGAACAAAATCCCTTCCCACACTCTCCCCCCACCCCTTCCGGGAGGGCAATAATGACCATTTAAATATACCCTCAAAGCCGTCATTCTCCCTAACAAGGCCTGTGCGTGGGGAAGACTGTCCGCCAGAGCCCAACAGACCTGAGGGGTAGGTACTCCCAGCCCCTTCTGTGCCCACCCATGGGGGGAAGTGGGAGGCCTGTTGACCTCAGCTCCTTTCACCAGCACTCGTGTTTGGCTTTCAGAAAAGTGACAAGTCATGCTGAAAGACAAAAACACAAGTTTTAGAGACAGAGAACGCCTGAGAGTGAGATTCTTAGGGGAAATTTTTGGAGTCATCAGAACAGGAAATGATTAATGTACCAAGAGCTTTCAGGGAAGGGAACATTTTTCTTTCCCCTCTTAGGGCCCCTGGCTGGGTGTGGAAATGAGACTCAGAGACAGATGAACGGGAGGAAGACACACACATTTATGTACGTTTTACAGGGCGTGGACCTTCCTGAGGAAGGCAGACTCAAAGATGAGGCTAAAGTCGAGGGCTTTTATGGTGGTTTGATGAAGGAGGTGGGAAGGCCTTGCCTGGAGGGGAGCCGGGATAAGAATGCTGGCGGCCTTCTCCTCAGAAACCATCCAAGCACCAAGAGTGGAGTCAAATATTGAAAGCATTGAGAGAAACAGCTACCTATGTGGAATCTGTTACAATGACACTATCCTTCCAAGTGCAGGAGAAAAAGACTTTCTCAGAAGAACAAGAGTAGAAGGAGTACATTGTCATAGACAGGCCTTGAAAGATTGAATAGAAGTACCTCGCAGAGGATGCAGACGACGAAATCCTGCAGGAATGATGGAAGAACACCGCAAAAGGAATCCAGGAAGGAGATTGTGTCTAGGTACCTGCTGGGCAGCCTCCTTGGTCTCCCAAGGCCTCCAGCTCCCGGAGAGAGGGGCAAGGGCCTTGTGGGCCTCAGGGAGCAGGGGCTGGGTTACAAGATAAGCTGCTGAGGCTCATCCCTAGATGGCAAATGCCAGGCCCCCATATCTTGTGGTCCTGGGTCACCTGGATCTGTGTTGCTGGGGATCCCTCTTGTGCACGGGAATCCCTCAGCTTTCTCCTGTTCCCGCACACGTTCCTCTCTTGTCCTTAGGGGACGGTGGTACCGGATTTCCTTCCAGCCCACATGGGGGAGGGGCTCCTTTCCCGCGGGTCTCTCCCAGGCACCCAGGAGGTATACGTGTTAATAAACTTGTGTTTTTCTTTTGCTGCTCTCTTGTGACAGAGTTCCCAGCCAAGGGCTTCCAAGGGTAGAGAGAAAATGATTTTCCCTCCCCTTCCTCAGTAACGGACACCCTGAGTGCCCTGGGCCTCTGCCCCCAGGTTCTCGGTGAAGGCGGAGAGACCCTTGCAAAGGCAGGTGCAGGAGCTGGTGACGGAGCAGAGGAAGGCGCGCGGGGTCAGCGGGTGCCGGGGGCTGGAGGGCACTGGCCGTGGGCACCGGCCGTAGGTACGGCCTTGGCTTCAAGCCCAAGGCAGAGGCAGAAACCGCAGGAGCCGCGCGGTCCGCTGCCCAGACGCCTCTATCCCAGCCGCTCCGGGGGTCGGGAAGCCGGGCTTCTTCGCGCCTTCTAGCCCGCAGGGGTGCGGGGACCGGGCGCAGAGCGGCTCCCCGAGGTTCCCGCCGACTTCCAGGAGGAGGCGGTCCTGCGGAGGCCAAGGCCAGAAAGGGAAGTGAAAGACGTGTGAATCAAACTGGCAAGGGTCTGATCCTTCCTATGATAAATAATAAGAGTAAACCCATTCTCAGTGGAGCAGAGTGGCGCAGCGGAAGCGTGCTGGGCCCATAACCCAGAGGTCGATGGATCGAAACCATCCTCTGCTAAGTGTTTTTGATTTCCCTGCGTCTGGACGGGGAGATGGCCTCAGAAAGGAAGTGCAAGCCATTTAATAAAATCCAACACTGACACTGTATCTGATTTCTAGGAACGTGTGATATTTTCCACCTCTCTCCCCAAATGATTGCATAATTCCCTTTTTGCTCATTTCAAAGTGGAGGCAAATCTTATCCCTGGAAGAGAGAAAGGGAAGGTGACAAACTCACATGTTTGTTCCAACAGGTTAATCCACCTTCCAGTGAACAGACTCTACCTCGAGGCGGTATAGGACTTCCCTTGCACATTTTCTCACACTTAAAGGAAAAACATTACTTTTGTCTGAGATCATTGCTTACTGTAAAGCTATAATGCCTTTTTTTTTTTTTTTTAACTTGGGTGGGAGTTTTCTGCTTCTTTCACTCTTTTGTCTCTTTCTATGCATGGTTTTATTACATTCATTTCAAGTTGATGGTAATGGGCTGAAAATTCTTCTCTAAAGCAATTTATGTACACTAACTGGGAAGATGTCTTTTATAGCCTCTCCTTGTCCATATCCACAGAAACTGGATTCTTGGGAATGTTATGAGAAAGACAAGAAGTTAAAAGTGAAATGGAAGAAAAATTGGAATACGTTAAAATGAAACATTTTGTGCATCAAATTCCATGGATGAAGAAGGAAGAAAAATAGTTTTTCTGATATATTTGCAGAAGAAATTGGGAGAAAATGACTACTCAAAATACTTTTAATGAGTGCCTAGAGTGTGGCAGGAAAATAAAAACGCTTCTAAACAATGGGAATTCACAGAGCAAGATATCAAAAGCAAAAATATTGACAAAAAGGTGTATGCGGTAGACCTGTCTTGTTCCCTCGAGTTTAGTGATGAAGATGTTCCTGTTTGGCAAGACCAACCATCTTCAATTTATTTTGCTTGTTTACCCTCTAAAAGCATTTTAACTAACTTTAAGTGTCCAGGCATAGGAGATTGGTTGAATAAACAGCGGCATACAGACTCAAAGGAAAAGCCCCATGCGGCTACAAAAAAATAAACAGACTGATTTCCAAGTGATATTGTTAAGTGGGGGGTGGAGTGGGGGAACCAGAGCAGGTGAACATTACACTATGCTACCATTCTTTAAGAAAGAAGGGGAGTTAGGATAACCTACACATACAGTATCATTCATAGATAACCAGTGAAGCTGGTTATTTTATGAGCTGAGCCTTTTTTTTTTTTTTTAAGGAAGCTGGTTATTTTATTTTATTTTATTTTATTTTTTGGGATGGAAGCTGGTTATTTTAGAGGGTAGTAATAGTTGTGGGGGGGAACTGAGTATAAAGGAATATGGGAAGAACATTTCTCTGACTATACTTTTTGACAAACTTTTACCTTTTGAAAGCAGGTGAAAAATCTGCCTGAAAATTCGAAATGAGTCAGTCTGCTGGAGACAATGGAAGGGGCTCCTCTGGCCCATCACTTGATTGTTTTAACTAACAGTGCCTTTAAGCAATTTTAATTCCTTGGAGTCTTTATGAATTGCCACAGTATTTTTGTGTTCTCACACATTGCTTTCCAGTGGTCTTCTAAAAGGTTTCCTCATAAATTTAAATTACTCCAACGAATGTAACTGCTAGCATATGGTAAAATTTGGACATGGAGAAAGAGTCCTGTTAGCGATTGGATTTTGTCCATTGGAAACTAAAAGCTCTAACGATTTGATATGCATTAGCATTCTCTAAAAATATATTTGGTGAAAAAAGTAGGACAGAGAAAGGCAAATACCATATGAGTTCATTTGAATGTGGAATCTAGCAGAAAAACAAACAAAAGAGCTCATAGATACAGAGAACCAGTTGGTGGCTGTGGAGGCAGAAGATGGCAAAAGGCAAGAACCAGGGTTCAAAGGTACAAAGTTTCTGTTACAAGAGAAATAAGTCCTGGGGAGGTAATGTACATCATGGTGACTGTCCTAAATAAAACTGATTTGCAGATTTGAAAGTTGATAAGGGAGGAGATCTGAAAAGTTCTTATCACAAGTAAAAAAAAAATTGTAACTATGTTACCAGATTTGTTGTGATCATTTTACAATATATATATCAAATTATTATGTTGTACACCTGAAACTAATGTTATGTATTAATTATACCTCAATTTAAAAAATATGGCATGCTTTTATTGAACAGTTGAAAAACGTTCGCGAATTCTTCTTTCTCTTTTAAAAGCATTTCTATTCTGTAACTGTCACAGAATTATGTCCCCAAATGTTGCATTTATATGCTTAAAGGCTGTGATTAATTACCCTATCATACTAGTCTAAAACAGAAAAACATAAAAATTGAGATTTTTAGTTATTTCAAGTGTTTTAAATTCTATTTTAAGTGTTTTTCTTCTGGTTTGAGTTGTCTTTGCGATCAATAAAAAGTGATTGTATATTTTTTCATAAGTATTCAGTATATGAAAAAGAAAATTGTATTGGAACTTAATAAAAGGGTTGGGATTCCCCCATTCAGGTCACGGGTCTGTGGATGCCAATTTCTTGGCGCTGGAATGGAAAGGGTTTGGTAAAGTCAGGGGAATGATCAGGACATGGATAAAAGTCTCAGGCCAAGGTCCCACCGAGATTTGAACTCGGATCGCTGGATTCAGAGTCCAGAGTGCTGACCATTACACCATGGGGCCCACCTGTCAGGCCCCCCTCTCTGATTCGTAAAGGACAGAGATTTTCCTCCCCAAGCCCCCGCCCTCGCCGGCTGAAAGGTGCTCAGAAGCGCGCCGCGTTTTCCTGCTCTGGGACGCTGTGGACCGGCACCTGTCGCGCACCCTCTGCACCAGAGTGTCACGCAGAGCCCCGACTCCACACGTCCGGCGCCTCCCCGCCAGCCCCGAATTCCCGCCCTCGCGGGGTGGGAAGTGGTTCTCGCCGCAGAGCAGGAGAGGCCGTGACGGAGACCGACCGTCCCCGAGGTGCGGGCCCCGGGACGCGGGTTTCGTCGTGTTCCGCACCTCAGGCTCACGGCTGCCCTGAGGTGGGACACCACTGTCGCTCCTTTACTGGGGACACACCTGGGGCAGAGCCCTGGGGTCCTCACGCCGCTTCCTCAGACTCTGCTCCTTCCACCAACGACCGTCCTAACTGCGGAGGTGGCGGAGCCCGCGGACCGCCTGAGGGAGGGTCTCAGCAAAGCCCGGGGGGGGGGGGTGTCTGTTCGCGCAAGGACTGGGGCGGGAGGAGGGTCGCGGGGGCACCTGGGTGGGGGGGATACCCGTGTGTGGCGGGGGGCACTGGGGGCCGGGGGAGGAGGATCCCCGCGGCCCTGGCGCACCTCGGGTCGCGGGGAGGGGCCCTCGGGAGCGCTCCCGCAGCAGCGCCGAGCCTCGCGTCCTCCGCCCGGACGGAAAGCGCGCGCAGGGGAGGCCCCCGAACTCCCGTCAAGGCCCGGCGCCAGCTGCCGCGCGCGTCGCCCGCACTCGCCTGGGCGCCCCCTGTCAAACCCGCGCGGCCCGCGGGAATGCGCTTGTGTGTGCGGAGGGGCGCGTCTCGCAGAACGCGGGGCGCCGTCCGGCCCCGGCGCGCGAGGGAGCTACCTGGGTCTCCCGCGACAGCACTCGGCGTGCGAGCGAGCGAGGGCCGCGGCCACTTCCTCCGCGCGCGGGGCTGCACGTGCCCTTCCACGAGCCTGTGGAAGCGGGACCGCGGGGGGCGGGGGCTAATGCAGTTTCCGGCCTGCGCGGGGCGGGGCTGCTGCCCCCTGGTCTCGGGGCTCCGCGGAGCCGCGCTTCGAGGGCGGCGCGCCCCCTGGCGGACGTGGAGCGTAAAGCGCAGCCAAGCGAAGCGAAAGGAAACAGCCCACCCCGACAACGCGGACTCCCCCTGCAAAAGCCAGGCCTCGCTCGGGAGCCCCTTGCAGCGGGAGTTCTGCAGGGTGGCAATTACTGCACAGTTGGGTCTGTTCTGGAAAGCCAGGCTGGGAATCTTCCTCAAGCTACGACAGGTGGAGGATGGTCAAGGTCGGTCGGTTGTTTGCAGAGAGGTGGTAGGAGGTCCTCAGGAAGGAGGGTGACAGTCCTCCACAGGTGAGTCCAAACTGTCAAAGCCTGGCAGAGATAAGGAAAAGGTCCTCACAAAGGAAATACACTTAAACGTGCGCTGAGAAATCCGCAGATTTCCCTTTCCTTCGCAAAACTAGTCAGCGATGAATACAGTAGTTAGGTCACATCTTGTAACGCCAAAGGGAAGAGCAGTTCCGACGGCCTTGACCCTGCGGGGTTCTAAAGGCAGCCCGGACTTGAGCAGCGCGGCTCTCCGTTTAGCGAACAGGGTTTCGGTGCTGCTCGTGGTCTCCTCCCGTGGGCCTCCTTCCCTCCCTCAGTTGCCTGGGATGGGAGCCAAGGTGGGGCACGAGTAAGAGCCCAGGAAGGGCCCAGTTCAGAAGCCAGTGTCTCCTTCCTGAGGAAGGAAATAGGGCATCTTCAGCCCCAAACCCTGCTTCCTGGAGAGCACTCAAAAATCTTCAACTTACTCACAGACGTGCAATTAGTGCTTTCCAGAGGCTGGGCCCCTGGCAGACTGGGCTCCTTACAGCCAACAGGAAATCAAAACTAGGCCCATGCAGACCTCAGGATGACTGGGCAGGAATGCAGTGAAAGGAGCCTTTCTTTCCGGAGGTGAATTTTCACCCAAAACATGCAAATTACAATGGCCCACACCCCCACGCCCACCCCTCCTGCCTTTAGCTACGGAGGGGTCTCATTAAGAGAAGCCATGGTTGGGGCCTTGGTCTGCTAGGTTTGGATCAGGTCATAATCTCCCTGTCAGGGGACTGAGCCCCTGGTCTGGGCCCCCCAATCAGCAGGGAGTCTGCTTCCCCTTTGCTCTTCCACTCCCCAGTCTCCCGTGCCCTGCCTGCCCACTCCTTCTCAAATAAATACAAAAATAAAAAATAAATTAAATTAAATTTAAAAGATGACTTTTTAAAAAAGTCATGGTTGATGTTTATCTCCAAGGAGACTGGTGCTCCAGTCTTGGGCCAAGCTCATTCTTAGTGTGGGCAGAGACTAGGGGTCATCAAAGGAAAAGGAGGCAGAGGAAATCTGGGAAGAAGCAGAGCAGAACGTCTGAGAACCCAGCAGGGACAAGAGCTCTTCTGGGTTCTGGGATGATCTAACCAGAACAGGCGAAAGGCTCTGGGCTCAGCACGTCTTTGGGAGCTCCTGTGTCAGCGGGGGGTCTGCGGGGCGGAGAGCGGAACGGCGAACAGGCCCCAGGACCAGGCCCTCTCGCTGGAGAACGAGAGGCCTTGAACTTGGGGAAGGGCCTATTAAACAAGCAATTAGGACAAGTATGAAAAGGGGGTTTTGGGGTCCTGAGGAGACACAGAGGAAGCACTTAAGCCCAGATAAAGGGAGCCAAGGATGGCCTCAGGGAGAAGGGCTGAGTTAATAATGGTCTAATTAATAAATAGTCTAAATTAATAAATGAATAAAGGTCTAAGTTAATAAAGGAGGAGTGGGGAGAGAACCGGACCTCATAACAAGAGGCCAGAGAGGAGGACAAAACCGCTTAGCAGATAAAAAATGAGAAGGGGAGGGGAATGGGAAAATAGAAACCAGTTCACCCTGGCGGGTGACTAGAAGCTATGGGGGCGGGGGTAGGTGCGTGGCAGGAACAGTGACAGCGAGGCTGGAGGCGTGGGCAGGTAAAGGCGGCGGTCACCGAAGGGAGCAAGCCGCCCCTCGAGAGCCGAAAGGTTTGTCCTGGGTGAGAATCCTCTACGGGGCCACCAGCGGCGGCCGCCCGCACGAGCGAGGGCACAGTCTCCCAGCACGACCCCCTCGAGAGCAGCGGGAGCACGAAAAGGCGAGGGCAGCTGCGGCGGGACTGGGTGGCCCGAGGGCAAGGCCGCAGACGGCGAGTGCACCTGCTCGGCCGTGGGCTTGAACGCCATCCTCTGAGCGCCGCGCGGGGAGAGGCCAGGCCGCCGGGATTGCGTTCCCAGGCCAGGTCCCCCGCTCTTCTCAGGTTACACGTCCCAAACACTGCCCTACCCCACCCCCCACCCCACTTCCCCCGACACCACCCCCGGGTCCCCGCACAGTTCCAGGATTGGCGGCTGCTTCCTGCGCGGCTCTCTGCCCCTGGTCTGTGGGCTCAGACTTCCGATTATATTAGTGCTCGTTCTGGCTGCTGTATTGGCTGGATTACGAGGGGATAGAGAGGGGAGGGGGGAATGTTAGTTTTAAGAGGGGAGATAGCAGGAAGAAAAATGAAAAAGAAAAAGAAATTGTAAAGGAAAAGCAACGAAGGTCCCACCGAGATTTGAACTCGGATCGCTGGATTCAAAGTCCAGAGTGCTAACCATTACACCATGGGGCCGGCGGGGGCCGTTCCCTAACAGGTACCTCTTGTGATAAATATGCATCACCGAGGCGCTAAATGTCAATTACTAAAATTAACCCCCCACCCCCTTTTCCAATCAAAACCGTACCGCCCCTTGAAGGGTTATTTTGAAAACGTGTGAGTGCTGTAGTCCTCTCCGTGGATGGGGGCACAAATGGCTTTTACAGGTCAGGACCAGAGGGGCTGGAAGTCCTGAGATTCTCAGGAATCCTAGACAAAGAATTATCCCTAGGGCCCTGCAGACTTCGTAAACTGACCTTGTCTATTTCCTCTGGTTTTCAGGGGCCTTTTCTAACAGTGACATTCCTGCTCCCACCTTTGTCCCCTTCTATCCCGAATCATCAGACACACAACTTGTAGGGCAGTGTAGGGCCTTGTTAGGACTCTGACTTTTATTCTGAGGTGGGAGGTCCCAGTTTCTGCTTGGGTGTCCTGGGAGATCACCTTTGCAATGGTCTGCCACCACATGAGAAGTCTGACCACGGTGAGGCCACCATCCTGTTAAGAAGCCCATACCCTATAGCTGGCTCAGCCTGGCTGTCACATGACAGACAAGTGACTGAAGATGCCCGCAGATGATTCCAGTCCTCAGCACCTATCCCCAAAACCACCCTGGTCCAGGAAAATTCGCATCTGAGGGCCCAGACATCCCAGAGGCATCCTGATCACAGAATCCATGAATATAACAAAATGTTTGCTTTATGGCAACAAAGTTTGGGCTCGCTTACTCTGCAGTCACCGTAACCCCCCCAAAACCCCCCTCTAGAAACAGCAGTTGTCCCTATCTACTCCCTCAGTGTTGCCCAAGAGGACTATCCTCAATTTTTTTTGTCACCATAAATAATTTGTTAATGAATATCAGGGTTCATGGTTTTTTAGGGCCTGTTTACGATCTTGTTATAGACTTTCCAAAATGAGGACTGTTTACATAATTGTTAGCCTTGGGGTCTGCAAGAGTTGGATGAAATGGGAAAAGTTGAAAATATGAAGTAGATGACTAAGGTTACGAAAACTCCCCCCAACACATCCTCTAAGCGCTATGTATTATTCCATTAAGGAGTAAAAAGCCATCTGTTGGGACATCAGTCCCTCAGTGTCATTCCAGATGTCTTGGTGCTGGGGGTATGTATGGCTGGAAACAAGATTCTTGTTAGAATTCACCTCTTTAGGGAGAGTTTTATAAGAATGTTATTTGCTTCCCTAGATCTAGATCCTGGTGGAGATGGGGCCATTTTCTCTTTGTGCAGAGCTTACCTGCGACTATGCAAAAACCTTCTGAGTTTTGAGGCTCAAGGCAGGCATTAAGTTGAACTCAGAGAAACAGGCAGACATGTGAAGCAAAACTTCTCACCCCATTACTCCCTTTGCTACAAGCACACCGTCCTCTCTTGCTGTTTCCAGAACATGCTAAGCAGGGAGCTGCCTGGGGTACTTCGCCCTAATTCCTTCCACCGGGAGCAGCTTCCCCCAGATGGCGACTCTGTCAGCGCTCAATGCAGCGCTGGTGCCCCAGCGAGACCCTGTGCAAGGGTCTCCCAGTTCAAGCTGGGACTCCCAGTTCCTTACCCACTTCCTTGCTTTATTTTATACAAACTACTTCATCGAGGGGTTGATATAGTTTAGATTTTATTAATTTATTTCTGATTGTCTGGCTCCCTCCTCCCCTCTATGTGCCACAAGAACAAGAAATCTCACCGACTTTTTTTCACTGGGTTTCCTCAGTGCTAGACTAGTGTCTGCTGTATAACAGACGGTCCTATTTTATGATTAGAGCCATTAATTTTCTTTACACACAGAGGTAAAGTTATGGGCCCTCCAGTGATTTGTGTGACTAATAACTGGGATTTGCAATAATGTGCATATTCTGCTTCCTTTAATGCGTGATGCTGAATTATGTTCGTGTTACACATGGTCTCAAGCTCTGTGGATTATTCTGGCCTTTGTCACAGTTTCTGTCTTGCTCGCATGTTCTGAGACAGACTGAAGAGTAAGTTCAGAGAGGGAAATGGGAGGTTAAAGGAAACCAATTTAGAAATAAAGAAAAACTTGCATGAAAGATGATGGGGAATGCTTCTCTACTAAATGTAGAAAAAAAAAAAAGAAGACCCTTTTTACTGACAATAAGCCAATAAACACACTCGAAAGGACTCCCGGATAATAGACGATAAAACCCCATCAAAGGATGCTAGGTGCCCCAATTGTCTTGTCTGAAAGGAAATCTTCTTCAACCTCTTTTCTATTTCTTCACGTAAAATATGAACTCAAGGCTGCCCTGTGGGATCCTGCCATGCTGCCTGGCGGATATGGAGTTCTGGGCCAGGGCTTGAAGCTGCCATTGGGTTGTTTTCAGTTAAATAAAAAGGAGTATGATAAAACGGAGTATGATTTGATTTGTAAGGGGTTTCCTGAGACTTCGTAGACATTGTTGCACAGATCATGACCTGTATCCGCCCACAGTGTGCCATTCTGATCCCCTGGCTTATTTGATCATAAGCTACAAAAGTAACAAAGTTGCATTATGAAGTCTTCCCTTCAACCTGTAATAGACACTTGTAAGATTCCTCCCCTGCTTCCAAAACAGACAGGTGATGCTTTCTGTCTCTCCTTCATGCTCATGGAGTGAAGAAATCCTACAGATGCTGGATTGATAGTAAATAATTTGAGATCCAGATCCTACAGATGCTGGATTGATAGTAAATAATTTGAGAGTCTGCTTCACTTAAAAAACCAAACACTTATATTGGCATCTAGAATTTGGCATATTTCAGAATCTTACTTGATAAGCTCTTCACAGTTCCTACCTAGTTGTTTTATCATGAGGTCCTCTCATCATTTTAAGGACCACACACTTAGTACTGAATGAAGCCCCGGGTATAACATTCTGTTGGACTCTTTGGTCAGCCCCTTGGGCTGCTCCCTTCTGCCTACCCTTGCAGACTTTAGTCCCGCCAACTATTACGAACTCCTGGAATGTGACACCCACTTTCTTACTTCACCTGCCTAGAACAGTTTTGTACTACCCCCCTACCCCCCCATACACACTGGGAATATTATCTCTCCAGTGCTCCTGAGGTTTTCCACACACATCTTTACTGAAGTATTTATTTATTAGTATTATTTTCTCAATATTTGAGCAGGGGGATTCTCAGATTTATTTATTTATTTATTTATCCTTTCATTCATTCATTTATTGGCAATGCATACATGATTTAAGAGCATAAAAGTGTTACCGTTGAAAAGATCCTCCCTTCACCCATGACAGCTTACCTAGTAACCTTCTAGAGATATTTTGCAATCGTATAAACATACATGCAGAAAATTCTACTGCATACTATCCTGTATTTTTTGCACTTGCCAATAGATCTTGGAAATCATCCCATATCGATACCCAGAGAAGGCTGATAATACACGGTGGTTGCAAATATGGCTTCAGAAGCCAGATTTTTTTTTAATTATGTTTTTACTGTTTATTAGCTGTGCAACCTCAGGAAACTTACTCAACCTCTCTGAATCCCCATTTTATAATCTATAAAACAGGCAAGTAATAATTTAACTCATCAGGTTGTTATAAAGATTTGGTAATTGGATGTATGTAAGCAAACTTTTAGGACATTATTTGGTAAGCAATAAACACCAGCTGCTGTTATTACGAAGAACATTCTCAATTGTTCTTACCATCAGACAGAATAATGTCCTGTAATTCATTCCTTCGTTTTTGATCACTCAGATTGCTCCTTGTCATCTATTCTACTAACCAGGCTGTTGCAAAAGCCTGTAATATGCCATTTTGTACATGGTGCCACCCCAGAGGTGGTGTTTCTGGTTGTAAAAATATATGCTTTTTTTTTTTTTTTTTTTTAAGAGAGAGGGTCTTTTATTATTATTATTATTTTTAAAGATTTTTTATTTATGTATTTGAGAGAAAGAGAGACAGTGAGAGAGCATGAGAGGGGAGGTCAGAGGGAGAAGCAGACTCCCCATGGAGCTAGAAGCCTAATGTGGGACTCAATCCCAGGACTCTAGGATCATGAGCTGAGCTGAAGGCAGTCACTTAACCAACTGAGCCACCCAGGTGCCCAAAAATATATGCATTGTTTTGAGAGATATTGCCAAATTTTCCTCAATGAACGTTTTACCTATTTTCAGGAACACCAGTGATAACTGAGAAATAAAGTTCAGGAATTCCCAGCACTAAGCCAACATTCAATGAGCCGCCTGTAACGAATAGTAAATGCTAAATAAAATATTAGTTAATTGGTTGGAAGAATGGTTTAGGAGGTACAGTTGGATTTGGAAGAGTAGCAAGAAAAGCATTTTAAAATCCACTGTGTCATTCATTTGCTGGTGAAGTCACTGATTATTGGAAGGCAAAGTACAGATAGTTAACTTTAACTGATCACTTTGAGTTGGTCTACTATTACACAGATTTATTTCAAAATCTGGGAAGAGTAATAAATTACTGCTGTTTTGTCAATACCTTGATGCAATAGGGTGGCAGAGGATTATACATAGAATTTGGGGCATAGTATAATGGGTTTACTGCTTTCCTGTAGCAAAATGCTTTCCTATTGTAATAATGTGTCTTCACTTTTATAATTTCATGTGATTCTAATACATATGAAAAGATACAAGGGCAGAAAACAAATGAACACCGAGGGACTAAAAGCTGCAAGCTCCCTTACATTTATCCAAGTAATCTTCAACTTATTCCCATTTTAGAGGAAAGATACAAAGATCCATGCCTTATGTAATGTGCTGCAAGACACAAGAGCCTAGAAGTGGCCCTGGTGGCCCTAAGAACCCAGTTGGGCTCTGGGAACAGTTAAGGCCTGATAGACTTGAATCAGTTAATTGTTGTGTAAGAATGACTGGTAAGAGCCAAGACCTGTTCTGGGTTTGATTTGTGCTCTCCAGCCTCCCAAAGGTGGAGATTATGACCTAAAACGGGCAGTAGATCCTACTACAAGCAGGGACTCAAAGTTTGGAAGCTTAAGTTCCACTCACTCCACTTTTTTTTTTTTTTTTTCCTGTATTACCTCAGGTAAGTTACTTCTGTTTTGCCTAATTTGAGAGTCAGAGATGACTGTGCCGTAGCAAGCGGAGGTCCTTATCCACTAACTTCTTTTTCTTCCCTCAAATATTCATACCGGAGTCTACAGGACACTCCTATCCCTGCAAGGGCACCGCAAAGTCCGCCTCGCCTTCCCCCACGACAAGCTCCAGACACGTACCTCCCTCCACCTTTGCTTGCAAGGAGGAAGGGGGCAGAATCCAGCGGTGAAGCTTTCGGGCCTGCGCTCTAGTTTTCAATTTGGTCTGAAGGGTTCAAAACGCCTTTTGCCTCTTGAGTGCACCAGTGTTTGACTTTTGTTTTTCGTGTTCAAGTCTAGCTGTGGCAAAGTAGGAGGGGCTGTGACTGGACCTGGGTGATGGCAAGCGCCACCATAACGCGGTGCACAACATGCACGGACTGCCAAGCCCGTCATCTGGCTTCACTTACAGGAGATCCGCGGGGTGCTCAAGGTGCTCCTGGAGCGAATGATCCCGGATCCAGTCACCGAGACTTTTCAATAGACAAAGCGAAACAGCTCTTTCTTGGTAAAAAAGTTAAGTGGCTCTGAAAAGAGCCTTTGGGTTGGAGAACAAAACGCTTACTTGGCAAGTTTACTTGGAGCTGGTGTACTTGGTGACGGCCTTGGTGCCCTCGGACACGGCGTGCTTGGCCAGCTCCCCGGGCAGCAGCAGGCGCACGGCCGTCTGGATCTCCCTGGACGTGATGGTCGAGCGCTTGTTGTAGTGCGCCAGGCGGGACGCCTCGCCCGCGATGCGCTCGAAGATGTCGTTGACGAACGAGTTCATGATGCCCATGGCCTTGGACGAGATGCCCGTGTCGGGGTGCACCTGCTTCAGCACCTTGTACACGTACACCGAGTAGCTCTCCTTGCGGCTGCGCTTGCGCTTCTTGCCGTCCTTCTTCTGCGCCTTGGTCACCGCCTTCTTGGAGCCCTTCTTCGGGGCCGGCGCCGACTTGGCTGGTTCAGGCATGCTGGAGACACTCGGAACGCGCTCAGGGGACAAGAGAAAGTAACAGCGAGCAATGCCCCACTTGCCCGTCTTATATAGAAGCCCTTATGCAAATACGGTGTGAGCTACACTCCTGTGTCTGATTGGTGACTATCCCCTGAATTCGGGCATTAGTGCTGCCCAATCAGAACGCACGGATCCCAGGGTCGCATTTCCATTGGTTGAGATGAAAGTGCCTCCTTAAGCAACGCCAAACCTTGTTTTTCGCGCCCTAGAACGGTTATAAAAGCTACTGTCCTTGCTCCTCGCTCGCTGTATTTGCTAGTGGCGCATTTGACCTCGGGATGTCTGGACGCGGGAAGCAGGGCGGCAAGGCGCGCGCCAAGGCCAAGACGCGCTCGTCGCGGGCGGGTCTGCAGTTCCCTGTGGGCCGCGTGCACCGCCTGCTCCGCAAGGGCAACTACTCGGAGCGGGTCGGGGCCGGCGCGCCCGTGTACCTGGCGGCCGTGCTCGAGTACCTGACGGCCGAGATCCTGGAGCTGGCGGGCAACGCGGCGCGCGACAACAAGAAGACGCGCATCATCCCGCGCCACCTGCAGCTGGCCATCCGCAACGACGAGGAGCTCAACAAGCTGCTGGGCCGCGTCACCATCGCGCAGGGCGGCGTGCTGCCCAACATCCAGGCCGTGCTGCTGCCCAAGAAGACCGAGAGCCACCACAAGGCCAAGTGAGGAGGAAGATTAAAAACAACAAAAGAACAAAAGGCTCTTTTCAGAGCCACTTATATAATCCTAAAAAGGTGACACTTTTTTTCACTTTGTGTCTCAAATCAACCTCACCGGTGGGATACTTATCTTGCCAGTTACGCTTTAGTCCTAGCTAATCCTTAACCCATGTCCACACTCAATTGGTATTACAGTGGCCAAGTGCAGGCAAACTTACCACAATGGTACATTGGTTACTGTGAATCGAGGCTACTTGGAAACCGCCAGATTAAAGACACAAGACCTTCCTGTTTCCCTGGAAAGCAGGGATTAAATGTATATGAAAAACGCCCTCCTGGTACTAAGGTAAAAAGGCAGTCTTGTCACTGGACATAAATGAACTCTAAAGGTAAGGAGCTGTAGAAACAAACCTTGTTAACATTTTTACTAAATCTGCAGCTCAAATTCTGCTATTTCCTCACTAAATCATGCTCCCAAATGTCGGTTTTCTGTATTCTGTCAAGTCCTCACACAGTTCTCTAAAAAATAAAAACTGGCTCTGCGGTTATTTCTTTGGCGTAGGAAGTTTAAGTGGGCCTCTGCTTGTAATCAAACGTGTTTTTCCTCCTGTTCAATCTGTCCCATGTCAGTTTATTTATTTAGCCAGGTAGGGTGGAAGGGTAGGGGGTGGGGGAAGGTTTAAGAAGAAAAAATTATTTTCCATCCCTACAGTATTTAGGATACATTGCCAATGCCAACAAGTTGACGTTGACATTTGTGAGCTTGACTATTATTTTAAAGTCATTTATATTGAATATACAAGAACAATAAGTTGACTTTTGATGATTACCTAAGTCTGTATCTGGAAATTCGGGGTGGCTTATGGGTGACAAATTTTACTATCAAGTCAAAGTGGCTTTGGGGGGGGGGGTGGGATGCGGGAATGGTTTCCCTAAATAGTATACAGAAACCCACTGGGGTTGTCAGCAGGAAGGTAGTAAATCTTGTATCTTAAAAAATTTGTCTTTGGGGAATAATTTTTAAAATGATGCTTACTGAAAGTATTCAAATACGATGTGTAGTATTCTGCTTATCCATGTTTTCTACCTGACAGCATATAGATTACCACACTGCCAAATGAGATCTTAAATACGACAGTAACAAGCTTGGTGGTAACAAGGACAACACTGAATACTATCAACTTGATTCCAAATTTTGATGATGGAGAACCACAGTTTGAAAAAAAAAATAGGTTCATTTCAGAAAAGCCAAATGCTGTTTTGAGAAGAGTGAGGTCAAATATCCTGGTATTTTGTTCATGTTTCTATACGGGCAAAGCTAGATCTTTTTATTCTAGGCCTCAGAAAGGAGTGGAATATTTACTCCATTTACTAGTTTTGCCATCTGAGGAAATGGAGGCACAAAGACTTTCTTCTGTTTCCTTTTTTATTGAATCTTAATGTTCTTACACTTTTCTTAAATTTTTATTTCATGATCAAGTACAATGCATTAAGGACACACCAATAAACCATGGCCTGTCCAAAAGAAATTCAGTCTAATGGGAAGAATCAGACAAAAGCAAATAATGAAAACACAATGTAGCAAGAGACATAAGCATAGGGTATTAGGAGGGCAAAGAGGAGTAAGATCTGTGTGAGGGAACATTTGACCTAACGGTTAAAGGAAATTATGAATTAGAGGAAAGTAGGGGGATCACAGCAGAGAATGAGCAAGACTCCTGGCTTGTGAAATGTTCAGGCAAATGACATGAAGTTTGATACTGGCAATAAAGTGGAGATTGCAAGAGACGGGATGGAACCGTAGGGGATCTGCGGGCCACTCCCTTGGTTTAAAATACTATTTATAGACTAATGACTCCCAGAACTTTATGTCCATCCCAGACTGTATCTCCTGAGCTCAGATGTGCATATTCATTCTTGTAGATCTCCAGGAAACCCTAAATGCATCTCGGACTGATCACCACTATCACTAGTCCAGTGAGATATCTTAGTAGACGCTCCCACCATCTACAAGGTAGCAGAGCCCAAATGATCTGGTGTCACTGAATATTTATTTGTGTGTCATTCCTACAGAAAAACTAAAGTCCTGGTACATGGTTATGAGAGAACCTTGAGCCCAGAAAGAGCTTAGGTGGAAAGCCACGAGATGATCAGTTTTGCACAAGGAGTGTTTTGAGAAGCATGGAGTATCGATGTCCACAGAACCAGAACCACGTGTTGCTCCTGAATAAATCTTCACATAATCAGAACCGAAAGACTAATTTAGAAAATTATACTGACTGCATGTCTCAAGGAGAGGGGGCTCTACCCAGCCAGCATGAGTATTGTTCAGTGGGGACAGGGACTTTGCAATGTGTGGGCCCTTCCTAATAGCTGCTTCCCAGCCCATATGAAAGGAACTGTTTGCTCTCAAGAACATCAATCTGGTTAGAATTTGGGCCTTAGATTGGATCACCACGGCATTGAGGAAAGGGAGTTACGAGGGAGGGCACTTGCTTTCCTCCAAATAGTCTACCTCCCCTACATTTCTATTTGATAAAATCATGGCATCATCCTAAATTCCAGCTGTGGACATCCCAGATTCTACTCACCATAAAGTCACTTACAGGAAGGCAGACAGCCTGATTATGGTCGATGGTTTTAACAATTAGCAGCTGTGACCCTACCATGCAATTTAAAAAGTACCATGTAACTTAAAAATGTCTTTCCATCTGTTTCACAAAGTGGAGAAGGATACATTTTGGAGGTGGTCTCACTGCATGCTAAGCCGAAGTTCTTTACTGTTCTGAGATCAACGCCAGACAAGAACAGGTAAAGGTATGTAAAATACAAAACCAGGCCACCTATCAAGACAAAGGAGGAAAACACACCTATAAGGTTATCTTGTAGATACTTAGAAACCACAACTGTGAAATGCCCAGAAATGGGGCACATCCGTGCAGAGAAACAGACCTTTTCAGCACACGTGGTGGCTCTGAAAAGAGCCTTTGGGAAGGAGTGGGAGACCGTGTGGCTCAGGCCCTCTCGCCGCGGATGCGGCGCGCCAGCTGGATGTCCTTGGGCATAATGGTGACGCGCTTGGCGTGGATGGCGCACAGGTTGGTGTCCTCGAAGAGCCCCACCAGGTAGGCCTCGCACGCCTCCTGCAGCGCCATGACGGCCGAGCTCTGGAAGCGCAGGTCGGTCTTGAAGTCCTGCGCGATCTCGCGCACCAGCCGCTGGAACGGCAGCTTGCGGATCAGCAGCTCGGTGGACTTCTGGTAGCGCCGGATCTCGCGCAGGGCCACCGTGCCGGGCCGGTAGCGGTGCGGCTTCTTCACGCCGCCCGTGGCCGGCGCGCTCTTGCGGGCCGCCTTGGTGGCCAGCTGCTTGCGCGGGGCCTTGCCGCCGGTCGACTTGCGCGCCGTCTGCTTCGTGCGAGCCATGACTTCAAGGCTCAGTTGCAGTGGAAAGTAAGACCCTGTCAGAGTATTTATAGTGAGAGTCAGAAGCTGATTGGGCAGAAGGGACTACACAGCCGGGAACCGGATTGGTTAAGGACTCGAGCTTTTAACTTGTGCCCCAAATGCCCTGATGTGACTTGACCATCACCTTAATATGTATGTATGTTTTCTGTCCGCTTTCTACCGGCGATTTCCAGTATAAATAAAGGCAGCTACGTAAGAAATAGCAATTTTTCTAGGATCCACATCAGAACAAAGTAACACCACGAAAAATTATTTTAAATATTATTTTTTAACCCAATATATCCAAAATATTTATTTTGAATGTGGCCAGCAACTGTTAGATATTTTACCTTCCTTTTTGTTTTGTACGATCCCGCAGAGTACAATATATTCCATAGATCCGCACCCCTTAAGTCAGACTAGCCACGTGCCCAGTGACTGCCGGCCACGATTGGCTAGTGGTTACCACACAGGACAGCTCAAGTCTATACCCTCTTCTCGATTTCTTATTCTTTGAATACTTAAATTTATTTTTTATTTTTCTGCTAGAAAAGCCAAATTGGCACGTGAGCAATCCAAGACAAGTAACTTCACAGAAAAACTTCCTTACATAAATTTTTCAGTTGCAGATAATATCAGGCAGTCCCACTGCAGCATGCATGCTTTATTTTTCTGCTATCCTGGAAATTCAAAATTATAACAGAAACCGACTGTCTTGTTCTATTACTTTGGGGGTGGAGGGGCTGGATCTGCCAGGGGCATAAAGCATTGTGTGTCTGTAATTTACCATAATGACTCATAATCCCTTTGTCTTAAAGAATCTAATTCCCCACCACCAGTAAGCTACGTAGGGATGAACTAAGCCACCCCTTTGCATCTGCATGCAGCACTTCTCATTAGCAACCGGCAAAACCATAGGATAGGCTCCTTGCAAGGCATCGTGCATCTTGAGGACCCCTGAGCTAGAAGTCACCAAGGCCGGCAATGATAGAATCTAATTCTATTCGTGCATCAAGACCTTTAAGCCACAATAAAAAGACTAAGACAAACACATTTTAAAAAGAGGAATGATTATCAGTAAATCAGCTACCTGTTTACTTTTCTAATGGAAAACGGACCGCATCAGGTCTGTCAGAATTCTAAAGGCTTTACAAATAGCTTTGGCTCCATATGGAGATTTGGGTTGATCCCTGTATCTTCAGAATGTCTTTAATTGCCAAGAGCCATGACGAGGGTTTAAAACTGCTGCCCCAAAGAAATACATCACCAGAATTTATCCCTTTAAGAGGCCTATAATATGGGAGGTTAGGAATGCGTTTCTAATGAGTGAAGGAGACAATGCATAGTTCGTATTCCAAATGCGAAGGAGCCCAAACCAGCATTCAGAATGTTCCATACACGAAGATGGGATGAAGACATAGGATTTAAAAAAATTTCAGGCTTTGGGGTGCCTGGGTGGCTCAGTGGGTTGAAACCTCAGACTATTCGGATCGAGCCCCGCATCGGGCTCTTTGCTCAGCAGGGAGCCTGCTTCCTCCTGTGTCTGCCTCTCTACTTGCGATATGTCTGTCAAATAATAAATAAAATCTTAAAAAAAAAATAAAAACAAAAACTTCAGGTTTTATAAAAGCGAACTTTAAAATTTCTTTTGCCCTAGTTGTGAGGTTGGTGTTAAATGCTGCTAAATTACTTTTGAAAATACAAAGGATGAAAGGTTTTCAAAGTGCTCAGTTCTTCAGAGTAGTAGGTGGCTCTTAAAAGAGCCTTTGGTTAGGCTGGGGAAGAGCTGGGGTGGCAAGTTGAACCACGATTCTACTTGCCCTTGGCCTTATGGTGGCTCTCAGTCTTCTTGGGCAGCAGCACGGCCTGGATGTTGGGCAGCACGCCGCCCTGCGCGATGGTGACGCGGCCCAGCAGCTTGTTGAGCTCCTCGTCGTTGCGGATGGCCAGCTGCAGGTGGCGCGGGATGATGCGCGTCTTCTTGTTGTCGCGCGCCGCGTTGCCCGCCAGCTCCAGGATCTCGGCCGTCAGGTACTCGAGCACGGCCGCCAGGTACACGGGCGCGCCGGCCCCGACCCGCTCCGAGTAGTTGCCCTTGCGGAGCAGGCGGTGCACGCGGCCCACCGGGAACTGCAGACCCGCCCGCGACGAGCGTGTCTTGGCTTTGGCGCGCGCCTTGCCGCCCTGCTTCCCGCGTCCAGACATCCCGAGGTCAAATGCGCCACTAGCAAATACAGCGAGGGAGGGGCAAGGACAGTAGCTTTTATAACCGTTCTAGGGCGCGAAAAACAAGGTTTGGCGTTGCTTAAGGAGGCACTTTCATCTCAACCAATGGAAATGCGACCCTGGGATCCGTGCGTTCTGATTGGGCAGCACTAATGCCCGAATTCAGGGGATAGTCACCAATCAGACACAGGAGTGTAGCTCACACCGTATTTGCATAAGGGCTTCTATATAAGACGGGCAAGTGGGGCATTGCTCGCTGTTACTTTCTCTTGTCCCCTGAGCGCGTTCCGAGTGTCTCCAGCATGCCTGAACCAGCCAAGTCGGCGCCGGCCCCGAAGAAGGGCTCCAAGAAGGCGGTGACCAAGGCGCAGAAGAAGGACGGCAAGAAGCGCAAGCGCAGCCGCAAGGAGAGCTACTCGGTGTACGTGTACAAGGTGCTGAAGCAGGTGCACCCCGACACGGGCATCTCGTCCAAGGCCATGGGCATCATGAACTCGTTCGTCAACGACATCTTCGAGCGCATCGCGGGCGAGGCGTCCCGCCTGGCGCACTACAACAAGCGCTCGACCATCACGTCCAGGGAGATCCAGACGGCCGTGCGCCTGCTGCTGCCCGGGGAGCTGGCCAAGCACGCCGTGTCCGAGGGTACCAAGGCCGTCACCAAGTACACCAGCTCCAAGTAAACTTGCCAAGTAAGCGTCCTGTTCTCCAACCCAAAGGCTCTTTTCAGAGCCATCCACACTTTCTAAGAAAGAGCTTGTGTGCTGATTAGCTTTGGATACAAGTAAAGAGTGAACATTAACTTTTTAAACATACGTAGCTTGACGTTAACCTGTATTCTAGCTGGCTTATGGGATTTGCCCAGTGCATTTTAGCGTTTCCAGTTGCATATTAGTGTTACATTTTGCCTAGTAAGTCACCAATGCAAAGAACACCTCGTATCTTTGTGATACAAAACTATTTGGAAGTTCAGTGGAGAAACTAGTCGTTCCAGCTCCTTCCACTGATCTCTGTAGCCCTGTTTCATTGCCTCCAGGTTTAAAGCATTAGGCAGGCTCCTGGATGGTCGGTCTACGTTGATTAGACTGTAGAATTACTCAGCTGGTTTATCTAGTTCTTGCTCCCCAGGCTGAAAGAGGCCCATGTTCTGTCTGTTTAATACTTTCTCACCTACTTAACCGAGGCTGGTTACCCCGGGACGTATCCACGCTTGGCCCACCGTCTCCCATTAACATAAGCATTGTTAAAGGCCTATTAGCAGTGTAACCATTTTGGTTCGAAGTTCTTTCTCCTGGAGCCGAGTGAAGAGCGAGTAACGTTTCTTCCCCACGTCTTCCAATTCTCTAAAATAATATTCCCAGGAATGCAGCCTGTCTTTTCATTTCTGTAAGCAGGGAGTCCAGTGCCTCTGAGGATGGGCGGAAGCCCTTTTAAAGGGACGCCTGGTCTGGTGGCTGTGCTGGACTACTGGCTGCCGTAAGTCCAGGAAAACCTACTGTTAGTGTCTTTGCTCAAGAGTAAGGACTTGCGGAGTGGATTGCAAGAACAAAACACGTGTGGCCTGTTTGCCTTTTAAAGCTAACTTGGAGATTTGCTTCCTTGAGGCACCCACCATTCTTCGCTCTTGCCTATATCCCACTCACTGGTCTCCTAGGTGCTAAGAAATAGCACCTGCATACCTTAGCACTAGGTGCTAAGAAATAGCATACCTGCAGTGGGGAAGTCTCAGCATCTTCAGAAGAAACAGTTAAGAAAATACAAACTCTAAAAAGAAGCTTGGAGGGATGCAAAATGGAGGCTGCTGAATGGGGCAGATCATGTGGTGGGGCCGGGAAGGTGCTCTAGGACTTGGAAATCCTCTCCCAGGACTGGAGGCTGGAATGGAGGGAAATGACTGTAGAACGAGAAGTAGAAGGTGGGGCAAAGAACTTCCCATACTGGGGAGCTTTGTACACCTTGAAAATAAATACAAAGTTTATCTACTAGGGGAAGGCAGACTCTGCCGCATTTTAAAATCTTTTAAAATATATGATTCAGAACCATTATTCTGGGGACCTAGTTGAGAATGGATGGAAAGGGGGGGAGGTGTTCAGGTCAAAAGTTTGGAAATCCCAGCCAGAGGTGAGTGTGGGAACGAGGAGGAGGGGAAGCAAGGGGGATAAAGGGGAAGAGGCAGCAGAAAGGTCAGGCCTTGCCGCAGAATGACTTACAGGGGCAAGTGAAGGAGGGGAGCCTGGAACGTCTCGCTTTCAGCTTGTGCGACATCAGCACTCAAGAAAGGGGCTACAGAAAGTGGGCTTGGGAGGAAAGGAGACTTGCCATGTTCATTCCAACTCACTGCCTCAAAGCACCCAGGCATATATGGAATATCTAAAGCTTAAAAGAGTTTGAGAAAACTGCAGAAGCGGGAACGTCAGTAGGATCTCCCCACCCACCCCACCCCTCCCCTGAAAGCGGGAGATAAAAGTCCGCTGGGACAGGCACGCACCCTGTACTCTGAGGAGAGGAGAACTTCTTATCACCAGATGGAATTTAGGGCTGAAAGGCCACAAGTAAAAACCTTGTTATTTCTTCAATTGGCTACCCCAAGCCCAAACCTCTTTGTCTTGTCAATTCTTCACAAACTTATCTTGTCTAAAAATATGAAATCTCCCTGACTAGTTGCTTTGGGACTTCCTTCTCCATGGCTGCCATGTAACATGTAAAAATTTAATAGACTATGTATGCTTTTTTCTCTGTTAACCTGTCTTAGGTCAGTTTAATTCTTGGACAGAGACCCAAAGAGGGCAGAGAATTTTTCTTTCCCTACATTTCATTCATCAAATACTCGTTGCCCCTCTACTGTGAGCCGGGTACAGCTTTAACCTAGCAATAAGACAGTGAAAGGGTTCAGAACGAGTCTTCCCCAAATGCCACTGACACATGGACTGTTTAGAACTGAAGTCCCCTGAGAACATCACGGGCAAGAGAAACTTTTGCCCTCCTCCTATGGCCTTGAAGAATTTAGGTAGGGGGTTGATAACAGAGACAGTTAATAACAGATACAGCTTTTTAACATGAAAGGCTCAGCTTGTCGGGACAAGCTCTGACGTGATTACTAAACTCTACTCTTATCTTGCTTTGAATTATCCTCCTCCCCTCTGAGGCTCCAGGCCCCTCTCCCATTCCTTAGCTGGGGATGGCATATCAGCCTTAAGTGCCTGACCGCCTTTAAGTCTTATTTTTTATAGGGCTTCTGTACTTAGGAAATTAAATGTTTTTCTCCTGTTAGTCTGGTTTTGTTTTGTTTGTTAAAGATTTTATTTATTTGACAAAGAAAGAGAGCGCAAGTAGGTGGGACCACAGGCAGAAGGAGAGAAGCAGGCTCTCGCTAATCAGGGAGCCCAACATGGGGCTCCATCCCAGGACCCTGAGATCATGACCTGAGCCAAAGGCAGATGCTTAACAACTGAGCCACCCAGGTGCCCCCCGTTAATCTGTTTTGTGTCACTTTAATTAGTAGCTCGGCCAAAGAACCTAGAAGGAAATAAGGGAAAATTTTCCAGCTCCTACAATATACAAGGATGAAGAACCCATTCTTTTAAAGAAGTCCCAGTTAATCAGTGTGATGCAACGATGACAAAAATTCCGAAAGGGTTAATTTTTCCTTTAAACCTGAAACAAATTACAATATTTTGAAGAGGAGTAGAACGTATCATCTCAAAATATGCCTCTTTGGTATTGTATGGTAAATTTATATGCACAACACTTAACTGCTGGCAGAGGTGAATGTGGTAAGAATTGTGGAAACTGTACTAATATTAACGAAATACCACAAAAATCTATACCGTCTCTGACAAAGCATTTCAATTCTAGGTTATCTTCAGGAAATAAGTTATGTACAGATCTCCTTTAAAATAGAAAAAAATAGAAAGCATATTATGTTAAGTGCTGGATATTTTGCTTAAAATGTATAATAGAAAATGCTTATGATGGAATATCATACAGACATAGTCACTTTTCACTTTCCCTAGTGTAAAATTTCCAAGATTGAACTGAAAGTAGATTTCCTTTGGCAAAGGACATTGCTTAAACTATAGTTCTATAGTTCTGTATAGAATAGAATTTTTAGGAATAGTTCTGTCAGGGAGCAGGAATATCCTGTCCTATTGGAGATCCTTCCAGCCGGCTAAGAATCAAATAGACATGAGCCAGATTCACAGGAGAAAATAAAATGTATCAGTATACTACAGGGATCTATACAGACATGAAATTTCAAAGACAGTCAAGCAAAATGAAGTATATAAATGTCTTTCCGAACTAAGGAGAAGGGGCCAGGAGCCTGGGACTTCAAAGGGAAGGAATGTAATTCATAGAAGAGCAAATGCCTGGTAAAGAAAATGTCTGCTGGGCCACTTGGAAACAAGGGCCATAAAGGGCTTTGATCCAACAGGCCTTGCTGGTCTCCATCGTCTACACCTAGTATAGTATAGTATAGTATAGTAAAGTATAATACAGTTCTCTCTGTGGTAAATTTCTTTCTGGAGCAGGTCCTCTATCTAATTTCCTTTTACGCAGTTTTGGAGGAGGTAAAAAGCTTTTACAAAATGTGCTGGATTTTAATAACCTTCACGTCAAAGTGACTCATTTTAAGCTAACCTGCCCTTGACCCCTACATTTCCTAGTTTTGAAAGTGGTACATCAGTCAGTAGGGAAAATAATTATTTTATACATGTGACTTATTAAGGAATTACTAGGGAATTGGCTCAAGTGTACTATAGAGAATGTTTAAGAAGGAATAACAAGTAGATATTAAAAACATTTTTTTTTTTTTTTGGTCTTTAGAGAAGGGAAAGTGATTAAAATGTAATCCGTGTGAAGAAGTTCCAAAACGCCATACATGGAACTATGTCAATTTTCTCTGGGGGGGTGGGGAAGATGTGCACTTCCCTATTTCACCAAAATCCCAAACTGGGCAGCAGTACTGTGTTCTCTGCGTGGGGGGATAAAATATTGCTATTTTATTACTTGCCCTTTTCTGTATTTCTCACAACATTCGCGTTTGGGGTTCCCATCGAAAAGCAATTTTTCAAGTTTCCAAACAGAGTAACAAAATAGTTACCGGGTATAATCAAGACACAGTACAAGGAAACCTATGACTTTTTTTTTTTTTTTTTTTTTTTTTTTTTGGTCTTGTCACACTTCTCTGCCCCCACAGGGTGGCACTTCTCGGCTGTGTGAGGTTCTCAGTTCGGTCCGCTGGCAGCGGGATAAAAGCCGTGCAGCGCGGGAGACCTGACAAAACGCTGTGCTGTTGTCTCTCAGCCATGTCTGGTCGCGGCAAGGGCGGGAAGGGCCTGGGCAAGGGAGGCGCCAAGCGCCACCGCAAGGTGCTGCGCGACAACATCCAGGGCATCACCAAGCCCGCCATTCGGCGGCTGGCCCGGCGCGGCGGCGTCAAGCGCATCTCCGGCCTCATCTACGAGGAGACCCGCGGGGTGCTCAAGGTGTTCCTGGAGAACGTGATCCGCGACGCCGTCACCTACACGGAGCACGCCAAGCGCAAGACGGTCACGGCCATGGACGTGGTCTACGCGCTCAAGCGCCAGGGCCGCACCCTCTACGGCTTCGGGGGCTGAGCCTCTGCCCTCGGGTTTGGTTTCTGTGAAAATCCTAAAGGCCTTTTTCAGGGCCCCCACCTCTTTCATCTCGGGAGCCGTGACGCTGGTTTGTCTTCAGTAGTGTTCGATTACGGCTGTGAAAGTAAATCCATTCCCGTTTGCGCAGAAGCTTCCCTGCTTTTCTTGTGTTCAACTAGAGAATGCATGAGCCCTTTCATTTTTCATGTTCTCACACAGGTTTTTGGAGACTTGCATTAAGTTACTGTTGGCACTTTATATTTAACACTTGGCAGGTACACTTATTTAAAAAAAAAAGATTTTATTTGACAATACAAGCAAGGATTGTGGGAGAGGAAGAAGCAGGCTACCCGCTGAGCAGGGAGCCGGATGCGGGGCTCTGACCAGGCCCTGATCGTAGGGCCCTGGCATCGCCACCTGGGCCGATCGCAGGCGCTTAACCTACTGAGTCACCCAAGTGCCCCAGACATGTACATTTTTAAATGATACTTTAATGCTCTAATGGGAACGTTGGCATGACAGTTGGAAGGAAACGGGTTTAAGACTTGAGCAGGAGCAGAACGGCTTTCTCGGTATGACGGAGTGCAGGTTTGGGGGTTGCAAGGAGCCAGAACCGCAGGTGCCTCAGCGCTGAATTCCAGAGAAGGTACGTCTCCGTGTACATGAGGCCGTGCAATGTGATCACGTTTAGTGATCTGCATTCTGGTGCCACGTGTCCTCTGCTCAAGAAACAAATGAGTGTTAAGTAGACTTCACAATTGGAACAGTTGGTGAGACCAAGCATGTGACCAGCCTTGGCTCCAGTGTTGGGGTCTGCTGGGAGTGGAAACCCAAGTTCCTACAGGACGGACAGGTCAGTACCCCACAGACCATGTGGTGAGGGTGGGATGCAGTTAACAGGCATTCCAGCTAAATGATAAGGGAAACAACAGAAATGTTGCCATGAAAATTGGCAACCCTAGCCCAGGAGAGATCATTGGTACAGAGTGGAAAAGGAATCAAACACAGGATTAGGCCATAAATCTAGAATCTAGGATTCTCCTAGAGGAGGTCTTAAAAAGTAGAGAAAGAAACCCAGAGTCGAAGGGGAAGACTTGGGTGTTGGTAGGAAGCTTGGCTAATGCACACACACACAGACGAAAGTAGTAATTGCCCAAATGTATAGAAAAACAGTAAGCGAAGATGAGATGTATACATTTTAAAGCTGAAGTTAAAACCGTCAACATCTGGTCTCACCATGATTTAACCCTTGTTAAGGTCAAAGGCTAAATGTGCATCCAGCCCATCTACCAGCTCAGGAATGTTTCCTCAAAGACCCTAGAGGCATTTCTGAAATACAGTGCTGTTTTAATCATGGTGATCTCCCATTCTCCTGGGAAGACTTGGGTCGAACTTCAGCTAAGGTATGACTCCAAATTGTAACACTACTGTGTTTCAGATGGGTTGTGTCCATTTAGCTATCCAACAGAGTGAGATTTCTTTTTGTCTATTCTATTCCCATAGCAGATTGCCTATGATAGTCATTCTGGTTTAACACTTACTCAATTATAAAACTTCTGGTTCTACTACCTTTGTGCAGCGGTTTTCTAGGCTGGGAGATTTTGTTTTTAATTATATTTCCCAACAGCTTCTGAGGGTCAATTATGTATTTAAGGCTTTCCATTAATTTTTTCTTCTTTTTAAAAAAATTATTTGTTTAACAGAGAGAGAGAGTGACAGCCAGCACACAAGCAGGGGGAGTGGTACACAGTGGGAAAAGTGGGCTCTTGGAAGAGCAGGGATCCCAGTTGTGGGGCTCTGATCCCAGGCTCTGGGATCATGACCTGATCTGAAGGCAGATGCTTAACTGACTGAGCCACCAAGGTACCCTGCTTTCCATTGATTTCTTGCATAATTTTGATAGTAGTCCCTTGGTTATTAACCCCCCCAAAAAATCCCTACATATTCCATATATTATTTAAATATATCTATAGCTAATATTCTAGTACTTGTCTTTAGATGTCTGACTAATGTTCATAACCTGATTTAATGAAACTTAACACTTCTTGATAATACTTTTCCTAAATGCAGGTCCTGCATTTTGTATAATGAAACCTTTTAGGTATCACTTATATATAAACTTCTCTGTAGTTTCCCAAGTGGCCACTGGGCCACACATGGTTTCTCATTTAATGAGAAGAGACATAGTTTGTTTTTGTGATTAATCATATACAATTGTGAAAAGTTTTCTTATATATCATGCAGTAAGGGAAAAAAGAGCAAATCAAAAATAAACTATACATCCTTGCTAACCAGATAAAAATTAATATAAATGTTAATTATACTTTTAAAATTGTATAGAACATATTTACATTTATACTTCCATTACATACTTACATTAACCTTAATGTTACATTAACTGTAACTGAGTGTTTATTGGCAATCACAAATAACACATTCGTCATTCACCCATCGTAAATGCTGAAGGAGTGCTATTATGATCACTGTTCTTAAAGACGAAATGCCTTAAGTTCTCTACTTTTTGTGGTAAGTGATGGAGGCCAGCAATAGGCCACTAATTGTCCCTCCAGGCTAATAGTGACCTCCTGAGTTGCCAAGCCGGGTCCCATTTAGGAGCGGAGGTCAATTATAGTCAAACTTAGAAATTGCCTTTTTCTGACCATTTTTCCAGCTCTCCTAAAAGAACTCTCCATTAGGACATTTCTGGCAAGGATATTACTGGGGTAGAAGGATTCTTTTGTGTCCATAAAACAGCAAACTCTTCTGAAGTAAACTGTGCCCAACGCAACACGCCCCCAACCTCTCACAGGACCATCTTTGAGCAAGTGCTGCAGTAACTTGGGGACACCAAACCAACCTGGGGCAAGGTTCCTGGCTACAAGCTTGATTGGCAGGACTAGCAACCAGGCCGGGGAATGGCGACATGACCCGCAGAGCAACAGGGCCGCAAAGCCCAGTGAGCTCCACTAGTCAGAGTTTCAGCTCCTCTCGTGAAAGAGGGGGAAGCCCTGAAAAGGGCCTTTTGCTTTTTTGGATGGGAGGATTAGCAGGAGGCTCAGCCCCCGAAGCCGTAGAGGGTGCGGCCCTGGCGCTTGAGCGCGTAGACCACGTCCATGGCCGTGACCGTCTTGCGCTTGGCGTGCTCCGTGTAGGTGACGGCGTCGCGGATCACGTTCTCCAGGAACACCTTGAGCACCCCGCGGGTCTCCTCGTAGATGAGGCCGGAGATGCGCTTGACGCCGCCGCGCCGGGCCAGCCGCCGGATGGCGGGCTTGGTGATGCCCTGGATGTTGTCGCGCAGCACCTTGCGGTGGCGCTTGGCGCCTCCCTTGCCCAGGCCCTTCCCACCCTTGCCGCGACCAGACATGTCGGAACAAACTCTCTGCGAGTTCCACACAGCGATAGCCCTTCTCATCCGTCAGCGCTAATTATAAGCAGAAGTCGGACCTAGTTGAGGACTGACAGCGCGGGCGGGCCCCAAGGCCCCGCCCCCACCCCAGCTCCTCCCCCCTCTGGGCGGAGCTCCGAGGACTGTGTGAGGGAGGGAGCAAGGTCGCGTGGAAGGTCTGCCTTCTCCTGAGCCGGTTTGTACTGGTGTCTGCAGGAATCTCCCCCACGAAAACGTTACTAGGGGCTTCAGTTTACAACAAAGTACTGCCTTCTCTCATTGAGAAGAGGAATGATTGTTGGCTGGGAAGGGAACCCTAAGATGTCACCCCGAAACAGGAGTGTAGGGGTTCAGGACATACCGTCTCAAAATAGGCCTCTTCGGTATGGAGGGCAGCAGAAGACGTCCCCTCACCCCCCAACCAAACGCGCCTCTTTGGCTAAGGACTATATGCGAGCAGATGATTTTTAAGAAACACCGACACGGGAGAATCTCTAAAATCTTCCTAACGGGACATTTTAGCATTTATGAAGGAGACCTCAACCTCTAAGTGTCGCCCTCTCTGCAGCAGGAAGAGAAGGACGACTAAATCACCAGACATTCCTGTCCTTGGGAAAGCCCCAGCCTAATTCGGCATCACAACCTTGTTTCCCATCTTTTTCCCGCCAACCCCAGGCTGGCTTCCTGGGCACTCCCTTCCCACACCAACATCTGTTAGCCGAAGGGGGTCTTTCCTGGGGTGGCTGGGGCCTCTTCGGGGAGCTCCGCTCAGTTCTTCAGAGCATCTCCCAAGTACACACGAGGGGTCCATGTCATTAAACTGCTCTTTGTTTTCCTCCTTAATCTGTCTTTTATTATAAGGGGAAGTTCATAGCACCTAGAAGGGTAGAGGGGAAATTATTTTTCCTCCCCTACACTGTTCTGTTTACTACATCAAAATTTTAAATTGTAGTTGCCTTCAGGTCATAATTTGGCACTGTGGGTTCCATTATTTCTTTTCAAAAGTTTCTGATCTAGTTTCACACTCCTTTTATGTGTGTGTGTACGTTTAGAATCACTGTAGCAGTTTTGAAAAATAAATCTCTTTGAGCTTCTGATCATGATTGCATTAACAATAAATTAATTAAAATACAATGAAAGCCCTACAAAAATCAAGTACTTAAATTCAGAAATGTGCTTTTAGTTGCTTTTAAGCCTTTTAATTTTTAATGACTAAACATTCTATTTTTTTATTTTTTTTAAATTTTGGTTTTCATAAGGTATTTAATATGGAATTATTTTTTGCATACATTGAAGTTTATTTTAAAAGAAAACAAATACAGAATCATACTCCAAAATTCTTGAAACTAACATAGTTTTGTAAACTGTAACTAATGTCACCCATTATTCAATTGTTTTAGAAAGTGCTTAAGAGCTGAAACTCGAGTTAGAAAAATTTGATTTTAAGTTGCATCTCTTCTACCAATTGGCTTTTGGACACTTGCTTATGTCTTCTAAACCTTTGCTCATCAAGAGTGGGAATAATATAATAACAATACTTAACTCATAAAGCTATTTTAAGAGCTAATGCAGGGGCACCTGGGTGGCTCAGTCTGTTAAGCGTCTGACTCATAATTTCAGCTCAGGTCATCTCCGGGTAGTGAGTTCAATACCTACATCAGACTCCATGCTGAACTGCAGCCTGTTTGGGATTCTCTGTCTCCCTCTACCTCTTCCCCATGCATGTTTCTTTCAAAAAATAAATAATGGAGATACTTTATATAATATACTGAGTCTACAGAGCACATACCTCCTGTCTGTGATTGCTGTGGTCACTTACGCTGTCTTGGCGCGTTACTGCAATTCAGATTTAACTGTAGGACATATAAAGATTTCAAGAGGCTGTGAAAATAAATTTATTCCAGCAGACTAGGAATGCCAAAGAAGCTGATTTTCATTAAGACATCCATGAGTAATAAGTGAACATTGGCTGCTATGTACAGGGGTGGAGAGGAACAGAAGACCCTCTCTGGCTAGTGACTTGGTGATGAGAAGGGTATGATGAAGGGAGGGAAGGGGACAGCATCATGACTGACTGGGTCCCCAGAGACTTCAGGTCCAAGAATACCCGTGAGGCCCGCCGACCAGGGGCAAAACTGATCCTATCCCTGCAGCCTCTGATCCTACTGTATGGCTCTTTGCTTCTCTGTCTCCGATCCGTCCCTGACATATTCCCACCCCCCGCCCCTCCCGAACAGGTAACTCCAAACTGCCATCTGGAGCAGGGGCGATGACCGATCTGTGGCTACTTCTTGCTGGGGAGGGGCGCCGATGGGTTCAGAGGTCTGTCCTGAGGCCCCTACAGTAGGCAGGATCGCCATCTGTGGCTGCCTAGACAGGACCAATGCTGTCCTGATGGACTCTAAAGGAGAAGAAACAAGTTGGACAAGGGCATTTAGAATGCAAGGTCAGAAGGGAAGCAGGAGGAAGAGGACGAATTCTGGGGTCATTAATGGCCATAGTCAGTGTCTCTGCTGGACCCAAAGGGAGGTCCACCAGAAGGAGGGGTCCTCTATTTGGGCCACCAGGCTACCTGACAAATCTGAACGAGGCACCCCCTGACCTTGTTGTTAATATAAAAGCGGCTTCCTGGAGGAGGCTGCAGGTGTCCCCTGCCTGGGAGCATGGGAGGACAGGAGGTCCCAAGGTCCAGGGCCCGGGGATTCTGGAGGGCCACACCCTCCAAACAGAGGGAGTCCTCGGGTCTCTATATCCAAGGCTCGGACTGGTTTCCGACCTGCGGCATGTGGCCGGCCCCGGGGGCCTGGGGCCCAAGCGGAGCTAGGTAGACGAGTGAACAGCGCCCTGTCCACTGCGCAGGTAAGAACGCGCGCGCCCTTCTCCCACAGTAGAAGAACAGACCGTCCTCTGCTCGGAGGCTTAGGTGGAACCCATACTTAAAGAGAAGCTTCGGCGGGGAGGTCAAGGCCGCGCCTGACAACTTCCTCCATATCAGGGAAGCATCGAACCGGAGCCGCTCGCCCGCCGTGACGGCAAGTGAGCTGGAAGGATAGATTTTCAGGAAGAATTCTTGGGACGAGAGGAGCAAACCTCTGGCCAACCCTAGTGTAGAGGAATTGCAGGACTCCGGGGACCACCCTGCTGAGCAGGAGTTGTTAGCGGGGGTCCAAAAAGATGTCTTTTCCTTTAGGGGATCCTGGGCCCGGAAAAAGAGGTGCGGCTGATCAGGGTCTTTGTAGGCGCTGAGCGAGTTGAAAAGGGAGCTATTCCAGGGCTCCTCTGCGACGCTTGAAGGGATCCGGAAGGTGAAGTTGCACTGGGACGTGGAAAGGTTTCCTACAAAAATCCCCGAGTTCGGAGTGTAGGTGTTTTCGCAGCAAATAGGGAATATTGTTGAGGTACTGATCCGGAGCCGAGCTAGCCAAGCAAGGTCTGGGGTGTTGTCAGACCAGGGGACACTGGCTACTTTGGTTTCCATGTCCTTCTTCCAAGCTTTAAAAAATAGTTGCTCGATATTTTGATTGGGGAATGAATTAATATAGGAGACAAAAGGAGTGACAGAGTAATTAGCCCGCAGCCAGACCTCAATAGGGGCGGGCACAGCGGTCCCTACTGAGTCTTTCCCACATACCGGACAATCAGTCAAATTGAAGGGCGTGGTACTGGGTTGAACCCATGCTTGGGTCCCTGCAGATGAGTGGCAATGTAGAAGTTTGGGAAGAGAAAGAAGGAGAAAGAGAACAAATGCATTCAAGGGCATCTTTGATCGGGGGTTGAAGTACTTAGCTTGGTGTCGTTGGCTTTTCTGTTTTTTAAAGATGCGTTTAAGCCCTTCCTTGCTCGCAGTGGTATCTTCTTCCACTGGAAACCAGGGCTTGACCCTAGAATAGTGGATCCAGGCCTTGACCTTGGGTTCCTTGACAGCCGTTGGGGAGGCTAAGACGACTGCGTGTGCGCCCTCTTAGACAGGCTCTAGAGACAAAGATAAAGAGGAAAGATCTTTAACAAGCACTTGGTCCCTGGGATGACCGGGAAAGGTTGGTTGTCTTGGAGCTGAGGGTTAGGAAGCGTCCAAGGAGCTCATGGAGACCTTGCCAGAGGGATGACATGATTTTGTCAAAGCCTCCCTTGTGCACCAGCAGGTCATTTACACAGATGGGACTCCCATACAAGACCTGGAAGGGGCTCCAGCCCGTTTCCACAGGGACATTTCTAATCCGGAGTAAGGCAATGAGGAGTACAGACCAGGGGAGTCCCAGCCAAGGGATGGTTTTACTTAATTAGTGCCTTTACCCCCCCTGAGGCCTTCTGGTTCTGTAGGGGAAGGCCTCTGCCCAGCATGGGATGGTTATCTACCCAAACCCGGAGGCTTTGGGACCCTTGTGCCTCAGGCATACCTGTGAAATCCATTCGCTAATCGCCAGTCTTCCCCACTCACTGTCTGCCTCTGGGGATTTGGGGATGAGAGTACGGGTTATGTGTTTCCTGTGGCAGACTTCACAAGTCTTTAAAAGGTACTTAAAGGTTTTGTCCAGGATTTTTCCTGTAGAAAGCATGTGGGTCATCTGCAAGGTTTTATCCCATCCCAGATGGAGGGTTTGATGTAGGCTTTTCCCAACCTTCTCTTGGTTCGCTGCCCAGGGCTGAGCCTACATTCTTACCCCGGAGTCGGCCTGGAGGGTGAGGGTTATTGCCTCCTTCTGATGCCCATTGTTTTTTCTCTGTGTGGGAGCAAGTTTTCCCCTGGGTTTGGAGCCAGCTAGATTAGGGAGGCAACCACAGGGGCAGCCGAAGACTTGGCGGCAGATTTCGCTGCATCTGCCAGGCAGTTCCCTTCCAGCACCTCACCTGTTCCTCTCTGGTGTCACTTTCTCCCACCTCTCGGGGGTAGGGTATGGCCTGTAGGGGCGGGTGATTTCTGGGTGATATTTAGTGGGGGAACCTGAGGCAGTTAGACACTTTCTCTCCTTCCACCTTGTGCCGCGGGCATGCAAAGGCAGGAAGGCGTGTTTGGAGTCAGTAAAGACATTGCCACTTTTGTTTTCTACTGAGTTCCATCGCCCGGCTGAGTGAGGGCTGTGGTTGGAGGGGGGGCTCGATCCAGACAGCACGGGATCGCTTTTTCTCGTTTCGGGTGATGTGGTAAAGTGACCACAGCACACCCAGCCTTTCGGGTGCCTTGCTCAGCAAATGGGCTTCCTTTGTGAATAGGGTCCCCTCCAAATTCTCTGTTGGGGGTCCCCTTTAGGTTCTCCCAATAGCACAGGTTTGAGCTAGGATGTGTTGACGGCCGTGCACTGGCTCTGTACCCTCTTCTGGAAGGAAGGGGTCAGGGTTTAAAGTGGAGCGAGTTTTTATTTGCACGACTGGACCTTCCAGCAAGAGCGCTGGGTGCGGTGAAAGGCGGCTCTCCGTGAGCCTGCAGTCACTTTCCGTGGAGAGGAGGCCTTGACAGTTATGCGGGAGGGGTGTGTGCAGTAAGATCCCATCCCAGAGTTAATTCGTAGCTTCGGGGATTAAAGGTGCTGAGGTGGCCACGGCCCTAAAGGACGCTGGCAGCCCACAGGCCACCAGGTCAAGGTCTTTGCTTAAAGATCCCACTGGCTATGGAGTGGGCTCCCGGGCCTAGGTTAGGATACCCAAGATCACTCCCTTCTTCTTGGTCACATCTAAGTTGTAAGACCTCCCTGTAGGGAGGCTTAAAGCTGGGGCACTGAGCTTTTTACTTTTTAAAAGATTTTATTTATTTATTTGACAGAGACAGAGAGAACACAAGTAGGGGGCGCGACAGGCAGAGGAGAAGCTGGCCCCTTGCTGAGTGGGGAGCCCAGAGCGGGGCTTGATGCCTGGAATGGACCTGAGCCAAAGGCAGATGCTTAACGGACTGAGCCACCCAGACGTTCCTTGATGAGGTCTTTAGAAGCCCTTTCTGAGTCTGGGTTCAGTATTAATGAGCAGGTTTCCAGCATGTCCTGTCCTTTGATCAATTGACAAAGAGGACACATGATTTCCCATACCCCAGTGTCCATAAGCGACGTACACAGTGAAGCCTGAAAAATCTCTCAACCAGTTAAGGGTTTTGAGGAGATGTTACAAGGCAATGGGGCTGTATCCTATCTTCCTCTGAAAGAACCAGACCTAGATATTGGACACATGTCTCACATAATCGAGCCTTAGGCTGGCAGACCTTCTATTCCCCCCATACTCTGAAAATGTAGAAACTTTTGGGTGCCAGTTTGTATACTTGGCTCAGAGGGGGCTTATAGCAGGAGATGGTCCACACTGTGAAAATTCTCACACCTGAAAATTCTCACAGCTGAAAATTCTGCACAATTTCAGGACAGGGCCTGTCCAAATAAGTGGGGACTGTCTCAGAACCCTCGAGGTAGAACTGTCCGTGTGAACTAGGCGGTCGGATTTGTGGGCTCCTCGACTGCAAACAGAAACAGAGTCTGGATGGAGTGGCTTGCGAAAGAAGGCCTCTTGTAAGCCTAGGACTGTAAAGGAGCTTGTGCCAGGGGGTATCGGTGGCAGCAGTGTGCAAAGGTTGGGGATGACAGGACAACTTGGGACCACGGCCTCATTAATAATTCAAGATCTTGTACCAATCTCCACTCCCCGTTAGTTTTTGTATCCCCAAAACTGGGGTGTTTCGTGGGCTGTTGCATTCTTTTAAGACCCCCCCCCCCCGCTTCTTTAGATTATTTATGGGATTTTTTAGGCCCTTCTTTGCTTCTGGTTTTAGAGGGTACTTGTTCTGACAGGGGCAAGTTGTGGGATCTTTAAAGTGTTTGTGAATGGGCACTGCAGGTAAGGCCCAACCCACTGCTGAGTTGCCCAGACCTGGGGATTAGTATGAGCCTCTAATAAGGGGAGGCGACTGCCCGTCTGTCCAGGGGCCATCAACATGAGTATTCACAAATTGGCCCATAATATCTCTATCTAAGGGGGGTGTGGGGCTGTCAGGCATTAACAAGGAATGAGAGAAAATTAGATCGCCCCAGATGCATCCCAGGGGGAGAGGAAAAAAAAACTGATTCTGGGCTGTCCAGCAATGCTCTGAACAACGGCACAGAGGCTGGGCGGTGGGCGCCGGGGTGGGGAGGAGAACAGGGAAGGTGGAAGGAAACGGACTGGCTTTCCCTCTGTCTCGTGAGTTACCCGAGGCTCTGGGTCCCAAAGGCAAGCTGCCCCAGGGACGCCCCTGTGAAGAGCTCCGGGCCCCATCATACCCCGTTGGGGGTGCTGAGCTCTCATCGGAGCCCTCGAAGATGGAGGTCCTTGAGGGCATTCGGATTTCCAGGGTCCTGCACAAGCAGGACAGGACTTGGGGGCTTTTATTTTGGGTGTCTCCTTTGAGGGCATCCCGGCTGCCAGTGCTCTGGGCGGCCACAGACGAGGCATCTGGTACCGGAGCCTTGGGGTAAGGGTGGGGGCTGATGGGTAATGGCTTATAAGGCCACAAGTGGACCCTACAAATTCTTTCCCAGCCTCTTCTCTTGTTCCTCACTCTCCTCTTGGCCCTGGTTGTAAAAGACCCAGTTAGCAGCTCCGAAGAGCTCTTCTAGGGCCCCCTCAGGGCCAGTGGTCAACTTCTGCAGGTTTTCCCGAATATCTGGGACTGACTGGATCACAGTTTTGTCTTGGGCATGATCTCAGCCTTGGGAGAATCAGGAGAGACAGCTGTATGTTTCATGAGAGCCTCCCTCCTCTCTAGGAGGCTGTTGTGTTTTCCACTGGAGTCTGGGTGGGGGTGGGTAGCCTGGCAAGATTCAGGACTCGAAACTTTTTAATCCCACCAGGACGTAGGCCTGGAAGTGACCCAGGTATCAGTTTCTGAGGGGATCGTTAGGGTCCCAGTTGGGATCTTGGGCCCCAGTTGAGAACTGGAAGTACCCCATGGGCCCAGCGGTGCCTGGGAATTACTCAGCTGTTTGTCCCCATTCTCTCCGAGGTGCCTAGGACTCCGCATTTGTCCGCCTCAGAGAGTGATTGATTTAACAGGAGCATTTCCTCCTTCCCGGTTAATTCAATCACAAGTAAGATTTTGGGAGGCTTCTGTATAGGGTTTTTGGAAAGCTTCCCAAGGTCCCCTTAATCTCTGGTCTTGCAGTGACATGGACACCTGTACCCCAGCCATAGCGGCAGCTGCCCTTGGTCCTCCTCTGGGTCCTGTATATTGTTGCAAGACATAGAGCCCTGAGCGCAGCAGGGGATCTGGGAGAGCCGGACAGGAAAGGGACGGAGACCCCAGGGAAGATGGGGCTGGGGCTGGAAATCCTCTGTGGACACCATTTGCCTGTCTGTCTTTGGTGTGGGTGTGGGGTCCCTGTGTTCCTCACCACCCCCTCCCCCACTGCTCTCTAACCCCCCCCCCGCCCCGCCCCGTGTCCAGCCGTGAGAGAGAGCAGGCAGGAGGCTGACACAGGCCCTTATTTTCCCTTAAGGCCCAGAAACCCTGCACATTGGGTACTTCTCCCCATATCCCTCACGTTTGCAAAACCAGTCCCGTTGCAACAGGGTCTTATAACTGACGTGTCCCTCAGGCCGCTATGTCTCCTCCTCCAGTCTGTGTTGTGGCCATACCGTGGAACCAAAGAAAAGAATTTGCCTTTTCTTTAGGGGTTTGCGGGTCAAACCATTCCAATTACTCAGGAAGCGCCTCCGAGGAGCACCAGCTCCGGTCAGGGGACTGAGACCCCCGTCCACGGGAAGGGGGGCAATGGCTCCCCTAACCTCATTCCTCATAGTTGACCAGGAGGCCTTCATCCTGACCCAGTGTCCTGGGTGTCTTTGCGACTCAGAGCCAGGACTGCTGTCCCTTCTGTGAGGCGCTAGTTAGTCACTCTAACCGGGCTTGATCCTACCTCTCGGGAGCCACCCTGCTTGTCCTGACTTTTACTGTCTCTGCATTTCCCAGCCAGGGGACGGGCCATGACCCAGTAAGGCCCCTTTAGTGGCGGGTGGATGTGCCAGACTTTTCCGGGCCCAGTGGACGCCGGCGTGATGGGCAGAATAAAATCGCTGTTTGACAGACCTGTTGTAAAAGGCTCACAAAGGCCAATTTCTGGAGGCACAGGATGGGCCGCGGGGACGGGGGACACGGCCGAGGTAGGAGTCCGTTCCCTTGTCCTTCTCGACACTACCTACACACATGTGTTCAGCCGGACGGGGGTCCATCCTAGGACGGTCACAGCTGAGCAGAGGGGCGGGCACCTCGCCAAGTGGAACCAAATGGCGCGGGTGGGTCCTGGAGGGTGTCCCTCACCCCGTCAGGCAAGCCCGATCCACAAGGTGTGGGGTATAGTGACCTTCACACAAAAACGAGAAACATGCTCTGTGGCTGGAGGGTCACAGGTAGAACACTGCGTGCGGAACCCCAGTAAGGGGTTATAAGATGAGGGGAGCTGAGGGGCTATTCCTAACAAGTTCTGGGCCAGATCCCGGAGGACGCCACGTGCCTAAGTGCTCTGTCCACTTGACCGGGCAACGGGTGAAGGAGCAGGACCCTGGCGGGGAGGGCAGAGGTAGACGCTGCTCCTCCCTGCAGCAGGCGACTGCGGGTGCCATCCCTTGGAGGCCGCTGGCAAGGGTATGTCTGGGGGGACCCTCCTGGGGTTTTCGCATTCCTTCTCTTAGAGGACGGATCTGTGGGAACCTATCACCCGAGATTTGAGGGCCGCAGCAGTGCCATTCACTCGGAGATGATGAGGCCCATCTTGTTGACTGTAACAGAGACACTGGCTGTCCACTACTCACGGTTAGACGCCTCGATGACGACCAGAGATCCCGGAGTCCCCAAGAAAATGTTTCAGGATTTTTTCTTATTGCAGCTTTCTGGTGCCCAGGGTCGTCGGTCCTGCCGCTCGGAGGAATAAAGAGGGAGACCAGACACAGAGTGAGGGGCAGCAGACAAAGGGTTAAGAGGAGAGATAAGCTCTTCACAGGGAGAGGGGTATCCAAGAATGTCCCCTTTCCACCCCCAGCAACGAGATGAGATTTTCTTTTATGCAGTTTCAGTTTTTGCGCAGTTTTAGCCGGGACTGTTTAGGATTTCTTCAGGTCTTTGTCTGATTGGCCCCGGGGCAAACTTCCAGCAAGACTATGCTCCCCAGCCCAGCCCCCTTGGGTTGTTTCTCCTCTGGTATTCAGGACCCAGCCCCCTGGGGTTTTTTCCTCTGTGGTATCCCAGGGAGGCCACGCAGATAAGGATCTTACCCCGTGTGTGGCCTCAGGTCCTACTAGATCCCTGACTGTCCCTGCCATAACAGGACAAGCTTGTGCTCCAGATGGACCTTTGATCCTGCAGAGGAATCGGGATACCCCAGTTTTGCTCACATGGGCTCATTAGAGCAAGGTTGTCTCTTGGGCCAAACGAGACTTATAAATACCTCAGGCAAGATTTTCTTTGCTTTACAGGATTTGTCAGTATTTAATACTTTGCTATGCCAACAATGTGACTTAAAGGCACAGCTCCTTTTGTTGATTAAGAGAGTGGCTCTGAAAAGAGCCTTTTGGTTTGTACAGGAGATTTGAGCTGTGCACTCGGCCAGTCTTCTATTTGCCCTTGGCCTTATGGTGGCTCTCAGTCTTCTTGGGCAGCAGCACGGCCTGGATGTTGGGCAGCACGCCGCCCTGCGCGATGGTGACGCGGCCCAGCAGCTTGTTGAGCTCCTCGTCGTTGCGGATGGCCAGCTGCAGGTGGCGCGGGATGATGCGCGTCTTCTTGTTGTCGCGCGCCGCGTTGCCCGCCAGCTCCAGGATCTCGGCCGTCAGGTACTCGAGCACGGCCGCCAGGTACACGGGCGCGCCGGCCCCGACCCGCTCCGAGTAGTTGCCCTTGCGGAGCAGGCGGTGCACGCGGCCCACCGGGAACTGCAGACCCGCCCGCGACGAGCGCGTCTTGGCCTTGGCGCGCGCCTTGCCGCCCTGCTTCCCGCGTCCAGACATAACGAAGACGAAAAACACAAATCTCAGTAGGGTCAGAGTTGACTCAGCCGGAGCTACCCTACTTATAGTCTCTATTGGGCAGAAAAATAAAGCCGTGCCATTGGCTGAAATTAGAGTTTCACTTAAACCAATGGAATCCTGGTTTTCAAATACACTTCTTTTGATTGAACAAAATCAATTCGTGACGTTTGCCGAATTCGCCAATTAGATACAGGATTTGACTCACTGCCTCCTTTGTTTAAGAAGCCGTGGATAAGGAGGACACGCACAGCCTCATACTCATTCTTCCTGTTATTTTCTAGTCCTTCAACAGTTACTTTCGGCCATGCCCGAGCCAGCCAAGTCCGCTCCGGCCCCGAAGAAGGGCTCCAAGAAGGCGGTGACCAAGGCGCAGAAGAAGGACGGCAAGAAGCGCAAACGCAGCCGCAAGGAGAGCTACTCGGTGTACGTGTACAAGGTGCTGAAGCAGGTGCACCCCGACACCGGCATCTCGTCCAAGGCCATGGGCATCATGAACTCGTTCGTCAACGACATCTTCGAGCGCATCGCGGGCGAGGCGTCCCGCCTGGCGCACTACAACAAGCGCTCGACCATCACGTCCAGGGAGATCCAGACGGCCGTGCGCCTGCTGCTGCCCGGGGAGCTGGCCAAGCACGCCGTGTCCGAGGGCACCAAGGCCGTCACCAAGTACACCAGCGCCAAGTGAGCCCGCCGGCTGCAAGAGCAATCGGTAAGGCTCGGCACACACCCCAAAGGCTCTTTTCAGAGCCACTCAGTGTTCTAAAGGGACCTGGCACTCATTCATCCTGTGTTGTTTATTTGCTGCAAAGAAACTGAATTCCATGTTTTCACCTCTCGATAAGTTAGTAGGATGTATGGGGAACTGAAGTAGAACCGGAGACCTATTTAAATGGATTTTGATCAGGAAGGATACGGTCATTATCAGACAATTCGGGTAAAATAAAATATTCTTGGTCTCCAAAGCAACACCTGGTCACCTTTGAAAATTTCCACCTGGCAAACTTTTATTAATAAGGCCTCGAGCGCTCTGTCCTTAATTCTCAGGTGTACCTTGCTGAGGGAGCAACGGGCACCCGCTAAAAGACGCACAAATTGTCTTTATTCACTTAAGTTATTTTGGGGGTGCTGCTGGCTCTGCTCCCTGGAGCGTGTATTTGACATACACTGAGAAAGGCAACAGAAAATAATGGAAGCAAGTTCCCGATTGAGCAATCCGACTGCTCGTTGGTGTGAGCGCCATTGCGGACCCCGCGCGGGCAGTTTGAAGTCGCCTCCCCCCCCCCCCCCCCCCCCCCCCGCACCCAGTCCCCGCGACTGCCAGTGTGGCCTGACCGGGTCCTTGCACGCAGCCCGGCCACGACTCCCTCGTTTCTCTGAGTGAAATTCCTCTCCTGGGAAGGACTGGGCTCCGATTCCTACCCTCCGGGTAAGAATCCACTCCGTATCTTCGTTCTGTCACTTGCATTCCGTGTGGCTGTTGGAAGAGGTTTAAAAAAACGTAAAAGGGCCGCGGAAGCCCTGTGCCTTTGTCCCGGATTCCGGAGGTCAAAATCCCTCCTTCCAGTGTAAGCCCTGGGGAATGGCACTTTTAAAAATACTTTGGTCTTTGCTAGGAATGGGGTGGTGGTGGTGGTGGTGGTGGTGGTGGAAACCCTGAATTGTATTTGCTGAAGTTTTTTGATAATATCCTTTATCCAATAACGGAGCCCAGGTGTTGGCACGAGACTATTCCGATCGCTTAGAACAGGAGACACAGGAGAATGGAGCAGTTCTATTCTTAATAGCAAAATAGAGGAAGCAACCATATGCACCGCCAAAAGAATCAACAAATTTAGTGAGATACAGTCACCCAATAGGAGTCCAGTGAGGGCGGGAAATGAGTAAATACACAGTAATATTTGGTTGAATTTCAGAAACCCGGATCTCAGAAGGTTCATATATGATACCACTTTAAAAAGCTCAAAAATAAATTATTATTTAAGCATATAGAGAAGTACATGCAAGTGTATGATTCAAAAATCTTTTTAAGAGTTTCATGAATTAGTTTTTAAAAATCAGGTAGTGAACGCGGCAGTGACAGTCACAGCAAGAGGATGTAGACAAGAACAGAAGTAAACACAAATTGTGGCCAGCTTTCTAGATTTAGTGCTAGACGTTCCATCGTGAGTGTTTGATATAATTTGTTTTATAGGTAAGATGTATGTTACATATGTTCTCTTTATATGTTGAGTACGGTGCTGAAAACTATCCTAGGCAAAGTATCCTTGCATAAAAACAAGTTCCAAGCATCATCTGCTTTGTCATAAAGGTAATTCTATAAAGGAGAATTCCAAACCTTACGGTGTTTCTGCAGATAGAATTACTTTCTTTTAGAGAATGGGAGAAAAGGAAGGCTGACAGTTCACTAAAAAGGCCCATGAATTTAGAATACTCAAGATTTGGGTTACAATTAACCCAGTTCCTCCAGCTCTTGTAAACTTTGTCTACTCAGGTTTTCAAAATCTTTGTGGCAGCTTTCTGGCCGGACTGTGCATAAGGAGGTACATGTGTGCGTGTGTGTATTTCGTGTATTCATGTCAGTGTATGTGTGTATATCCCTCCCTCAATTCTGTTAGAAAAGAAATTACACTTTTTAAATTAATGTATCTTCTCTCCTTCCATCATCACATCAAGGTAGTTGATGATGGTAAATTCACCATATATTGGGTTCTTTTAATCACTACTTTTCAGAGCACAGAAGCCTTTGATCCTGTCCATTAATCCATTAGTGGACATTACAGATACACATACAGGTACAGAAAGAGGTATAGGTATAGACAGGTGTGCTTTGTATATGTGCTGCCGAAGCGAGCACTAGACAGGTGTGCTTTGAATGACTTGCAGTTGTCAGCGGGACTGATATCTAGAAGACTATGGGGCAGGTGGGGCTGAACCCTGCAGAATGGACAGGAGGAAGCAGAGGGAATTTGTGGCCCTTCTGTGAAAGGTTCACATAGCAGGTCCATTACAGTCCAGTATTTAGAAACCTAAATTTCCTAAAAAGAGAGAAAAATAAAAAAAAGAACTCAAAGCTAGATTGTATTGGTTATTTCTGCCTTGGTGATCCAGGCATCCAACCCTCTGTTGTTCAAGGTATCTTGATTAATTTGTGTCATTGCTGATACGTCTTGGGAAATGGACTTGAGCTCAGCCAGACCTGGATGTCACTTTACTACTTTATACTGGAACAGCTGCTGCTTTGATAATTCACATGATTTGCCTCTGATAATATTGTTTGTCATTTTTTCCCCTAAAGAACAATGCTTAGAACACAAAAGAACAGATGGAATATTAAAATAGATGTGAGAGTCCTATCCTAAAGGAGAGATTTTTTTTTTTCCCCAAGTTATGTGACCTGAAACTGGCCTTTGTCCAGCTTAGAGAAATTCGTGTTTTTTTCATTGAAAACTCCCTTCCACAGAGGTTGGACAAAATGTACTGACAAAGCTTAACTCTTTTTCCACTCCTTTCTAGATTCTGTGCAGTTTGTCATCCTTTAATTAGGACATTGTTTCGGGCACATTAAGTTCATTTGACCACAGCTTACTGTGTTACATTTTAGGTTCCTAGATGTGGGAGATGCCTGCATCTCGTTATCCATAACAGTCCAAACAATCTCCAATGTGTATTTTTTCTACAGATCACTAGTTTATCCATTTTCTGATACCTTTCAACTTTGATTTCAGAGGCTTGCCTTTTCTGGCACTGTCACTAAATCAGCCTCTTGGGAGGTTTCAAGAGTAAAGCAGATGTGTGGTATTAAAAAACAAAACCAGGGGCGCCTGGGTGGCTCAGTGGGTTAAGCCGCTGCCTTCGGCTCGGGTCATGATCTCAGGGTCCTGGGATCGAGTCCCACATCGGGCTCTCTGCTCGGCAGGGAGCCTGCTTTCTCCTCTCTCTCTCTCTGCCTGCCTCTCTGCCTACTTGTGATCTCTCTCTGTCAAATAAATAAATAAAATCTTAAAAAACAAAACAAAACCAATTCACAAAACGCACAAGGACATTTTTATCCAGACTTGAATGAGGATAAAAAGTTTCTTTCAACTCCTACAGAGTTGAACACACATGTAAGTATTGCTGGGGTCAGTGAGACTAAAAGGACAAAGGCCCCGCCCCCTGCAGGTGCACTAGAGTTCCCATTGATAGAAGGAAGAATAAAATCAGACCCTCAGCCAAAGGTCTGCATTTACATAAAAAATAAGCAAGTCTTTTGATGGAGAAATTATGAAAAGCTATAAGAGGACACTGGAATCTCAAGGATGTTAATTTGGGGAAGACAGCAGGCACAGGGCTGCTGCCACTGGTGAGAGTGGCAGAGGGGTTTGTGACTGTGTTTCTGGACATCGCTGTGACATCTGTGCTTGTGCAGCTAAATAAACAGGTTACATTCCTGGGGTTCATTTATGAAAAGCAGTGGTTTCCATAGCTGTCATCCCCAAGGCTCCCCTCTTATATCTAGTATTTTTAATGGCCCCTTCCCTAGGCTGAAGTTAAACTCTTTGGTAAGAATACCTAAATGCATGCATAATTTTCCAAAATCATGAAACGCCATAAGCGTTATATAAAAACAAAATAAGAGACAGTTATTTTAACAATAAAAGAGATACTTTCAACATACTAATGTGTGGGCCCCAAACCAAAAAACATAAATTAGAAGCTGGGTATTTGTACTTGGGTTAGTGAGAAATAAAACCAACAGGATGGATGTGCATATAGGTGTGAAAAGATTTCTTATAAGGAACCGGTTCATGCGATTATGGAGGCCACCAAGGCTCGAGATATGCAAGCCAAGTCGGCGCACTGGGGACCCAGGGGAGCCAATGGCAAAGTTCCAGTCCCAAGGTCACCAGCAGCTTTGAGACCCAGGCAGGGCCCATGTCTCAGTCTGAGTCCAAAGGCAGGAAAAAGCCAGTATCCCAGTTCCAAAGCAGCCAGACACCAGGAATTCTTACGCAGGGGAAGGGCAGCCTTTGCATTCCATTCCTGATTTCAACTGATTGAACGAGGCGCACCCACATTAGGGAGAACAATCTGCTTTACAAATCAAGCCTAACAATTTCCATGTTTTACTCTCATTCGAAAACCCCCCTCACAGAAACACCCACATTGATGTTTGACCAAATATCTGGGTAACACACAGCCTGGTCAAGTTGACACACACACAGCACCAGGCATCACAGAACCTGTGGATAGAATCATCCTGAAGAAAACAAGGACCTTGTAGATCAACACAGATGATCAAATACCAAGGGACTCACTCTCAGTGATGTGACTTTTTTTTTTTTTTTTTTGAAAATAGTAATTCTTGGGGGACATGTGAAAAGGAAAAATACAACTTCATTTATAAAATGATGCATTCTTGGAAATTTCAGTGCCTATTGAGCTACACACATGCACACGTGCAAAGACCTCGTGCTTCTTTGTGAAAGGAGTCAGGTTCTAGGATTGATTAATAGGTTTTTCACCTTCAGTTTGCTATGGGATGGTTGGAAGTCATGTATAACCGACTCAGTTCTTCATGGGACATCTAACATCCCTGGTCTTTTCCTGTCAGTGGTGCACCTTCCCCCAAGCCCTGGGACAGCCTAAGAACAGTCTGCCTGGTTTCTAGAATGCTCCTAAGGGTCACTATTGTTCTGTGAGGAGACAGACACTGGTTACTTTCATTGCAGAAGCTACAGAATGGGAATGTCGACAGTGGGAGCCACCGTAAGGCTTCCAGGAATGCCGGAATGTCCCCAGATATAGTCTGTGATGCTGAAATGCCCGTTTCGAGGCATCAATCCTGGGTAAGCCAACTGGTCCCTGTGTCTCGTGGAGCAGTCCCAACTCCTTGTGTTCCCTGCAGCTTATCTGGGGACATGTGAACAAGCAGCGGACCTTAATGCGGAGACGAGGTGGATAGCTTTGAAAGCCAAAGTGTCTCTCACTCAGCAGCCCTCTCCAGTGGCCGATTCTCCGACCAGCTCCATCTGTAGGTACACAAGTCACTGGCTTTGACTTTGGGCAGCAGCCATGAGATTTACATTCAGCTTGAGCCCAGTGATCAGCAAAGCACAGCAGGACACTGAAATACAAGCGGTGGGTCCGCCTCTGTGGGATCCGTGACACTGTGGAATCTACCGTGACCTTAACGTATGGGAACTCAGCTGTCCTCCAAATACTACACAGAGGCCTGGCAATCCCAAAGGAGTGAACTCCCCGCAGCCACCTCCTGAAGAGGCCTTTGCAACAGTGACCTCATCACACTCACCTCCCGCCTCCCTCCCCTGGTCTCCAGCCCCACCTGACACATGGACCGGACTGGTCCCCTCTCCCTAAAATCAGTCAGCGATGTTGCAAAACTCCCCTTTTTGGAACTTCAGCAGTTCGAGAGGAGAGCACATGCTCTGGGAAAGAAAGGCCACTGCACCTGCTTGTCCTGGGACAAGCTATCCCCAAACCTCGGTTTTCACTTGTTGTTTTCCTGTCCTTTTTTCCTGAGATGCAGTACCAGCCTAGAAGGAAAAAATGAAAATAAATGTGTCTTTGGGGGGCAGGGGGTGAAGATGGAAGAAGGAGGTCAGCTCTCATAGAGTGTGTCCTCGGGGAAAGAGGCCGTGCAAAGAAAACATGGTCATTGTCCTAAAGGACATATATCCCAACACAGGACCACTGAAGGAGCTTTATACATGATCTGTCTGATTCATGCGTCGTGATCTCGTGTGCCATATTCTTTCTTCTTTTTAACACTTTATTTATTTATTTAATTGACAGAGAGAGAGAGAGAGAGACAGAGAGACAGAGCACAAGCAGGCAGAGGGAAATGAGCTGTGGCTTCCTGCTGGTGGGAATGCAGACTGGAAACGTGCCTTCTACCTTCGAAGGAGTTTGGCCAATTCTTAGAAAACTACACCTGCTCTTCCCACACAATCCTGAAAGCACGTTCTCTGGTATTTACCCAAAGGAGTTGAGAATTTATGCACACACAAAATTTGCACTCAGATGTCCTTCAGTGGGTGAATGGAGAAATCAATGGAGAAATAAACTGTGGTCCATCCAGACAAGGGAATTCTATTCAGCGCTAAGAAGAAATGAGCTCTCAAGCCATGAAAAGACATGGAGGAAACTTAAATGCGTATGACTAAGTGCCAGGAGCCAATTTGAAGAGGCTACATGCTGTGTGATTCAGCTATGGGGGGAGGGGCCTGCTTCTCCCTCTCCCTCTGCCCCTCCCCCTTTTGTGCTCTCTCCAATTAATAAAATCCTAAGAAGAAAAAGAATAATTTTAATGTCTTGTTATAACAAAACATTGAGACAAAATAATTCCCGGAGGATTTCCTCAGATGCTTAGAATGAAAAAGAATGAAGAAAAATGATCCACTGACAAATGAAGGCTTTTGGGGGGTGTACGTTTTATTTAAAAAATAAATATGATTTTTTATATCATAGCAACTTTACTTGTAAAAATAATGCAGAATATAAAAATGAGAATATAGGTATGGACTATTCATGCAAATATTAAGGTGTTGCATAAAAATGTTGAGTAATGATAACTTTCTAAAGTCCCTGCACTTGTCTAAGAAAAAGACAACTATGAATCACACCCCAATTAATATTAGAAATATGTACGTGGGATGTGAATATGGAGTTACACCTAAAATAGGTTAGAACCGAAACAGTCTAGCAGTTTTTGCTGGTTGGTCCCTTTGAAAGTATTTTGAGAATACAAAACTATATAAAATTCTTCCACTCAAATTTGAGGGGTAATGTTTTATAAATGTAACACCGGATTTTTAAAAAAGAATTCTTGATATTTGGTTGCACTGTAGCTTTATCTTAACTTACTCCCCCCCAATATTTTAAATTCATATCTTGAAAATGAAATAACAGAACATGAAGATATGCTGTAAGTATCAGTGTATTTGTATTAGGCCAAATACAGTTATTTACATTTATTTCCAAGTCACTGAAACTTGACACTGCTTGCAATTTAAATAAACTATATCATAAAATGAGTGTGTGTATATATGGTATGTGTACATAATATGTATCTTATATATACATATAAAATATGTGTTATTTATACACAGTTACAGTAAAATATATTCTATTTTAATATTCCCAATACTTTTACTCCTGGGGGATGTCAAAAATTCAATGGCATTGGCTCTCCAGTTTCTGGTTATTTTATGCTCCTGGTTATAGACCAGCCCTGAGATGGAGAGTACAGATAGATCCTAAGCCTTTGAGGTTTCAGCTATATATTGTATGTGTCCAAATATACTATATGCATACATTAATTCATACATACATACCTTTAAATAATTATATACATAATACATTTTATATGTTATATTTTTATTTATATTGTATTTAATGGAACTAATGGAATAATCAGAAACTGGACAGTCCATATGACCTTCTATTTTTTGGTACCTCTTAGAATAAGAGTGTTAGAAAAATTAAAATTCCATATTCTTTTCAAATAAGTGGTATACAGATGATCATGACTGGGAGAACCATTGGGAACCATACATGCTAACAGCATCCTTAACTCTATTCTGTGGCCTATATATAATTCTTCCAAAAGCTCAAAGTGGAATGTAAAAATTATTAAGGTTATATATATATGGATAAGAGTCCATTGTGTGCTTGCTAAATTTTTTAATTGTACTGTTTTTAAAGACATGTGATTTAGGGGTGCCTGGGTGGCTCAGTGGGTGGCTCAGTGGGTTAAGTCCTCTGCCTTCTGCTCAGGTCATGATCCCAGGGTCCTGGGATCAAGCCCCGGCATCAGGAGCCTGTTCCCCACCAACCCTGCCTGCCTGCCTGTCTGCCTACTTGTGATTTCTGTCAAATAGATTAAAAAAAAAAAAAAAAGACACGTTATTTAGATTGGACAAATCTGGTATATTAACATTAAGAAGCTAGTGTCTTTTGTTGGCAGAGAAGAATGATGTTATTAAGCTTCAGGCAGAGAAGTGAGTTAGATTAAAAACAAAACAGAACAAAACAAAACAAAACTCTGGGTCCAGATTAAGGACTTTCAGGGGGAAAGGATGCCCTTAGCCTTTTGAAACACCACCTCCTGTTAAGTTGTCTCGAGGTTCCCTGAGTCAGGCAGGTGCACAGTGCTCTGAGAACTCCCTCCAAGAAACCCTAGATGGAGATTGTGGTCTCTATTCAAGAACCAAAAGTTGTCGAAGAGGAGTTGATTACAAGTTTTGAATTAATGGGTCCAAGACATCATACTGACCGAAAGAACGATCTCAGATGTCTGGACTCACAGTAACAGTAAAATAAAAAAGGGGGGGGGGGTGTGTGTGTGCACCAGAAAGCATGAAAGAAAGCACGTTTAAGTAGTGCTAATGCGAGAATTAAAATGAAACAAACGGAACCATTTAGCTGTCACTTGGAATGGATTCAGCATGTAAACTGGCAGAATTCATGATGCTAATCAATTGGAACCAATTCTGGAATGGGCTGAATCAGACCTCTACGCTGTGTGTCTTGCACCTGTCTTTCTGAGGTCAGCATCCCATCCAGAGCAAGCGTCCGTCCTGGTTCTCTGGGAGTTCTGTGTGTACACAGGAAAGATCCACCTCCAGCAGCGTTATAGACCAAGCCTCAAAGAGCTTCCTGAGAAACTCACTGGTGCTCTCTGGTTCACTGAAACTTCATTTCAGGAGAGTAAATTTCATTGACAGTCACCACTGGGAACACAAAGTGATTCGTAAGGAATTCTCAAATGCTGCTGTGTATCAGCTTCTGCCAAAGGCCTCCCCAGCCGTACCCACACCACTATGGTTACTAAGTAAATAAATAAATGTTTGCTTTCTTTTTGTCCAAAAGTTAACAACTCTCAAAATATGATCTGGGGACCCAAGCCTCTTTCTGAGACCCGTTTGGTGGGACTGTGAAGCTAACTGTATTTGTGTGATAATCCTGAAACTTAATTTTTGCACTGTTTTTCACTTGACAGTTATATAGCAATTGATTGAAAGCAGAAACAAATACTGTGCAAGAATCCATCTGTCTTCTATTAAACCAGATTATTTTTAAAAATATTTTTATTTATTTATTTGACAGACAGAGATCATTAGCAGGCAGAGAGAGAGGGGTGTAAACAAGCTCCCCGCTGTGCGGAGAGCCTGATGCAGGGCTTGATCCCAGAACCCTGGGATCATGACCTGAGCCAAAGGCAGAGGCTTTAACCCACTGAGCCACCCAGGCGCCCCTCTATTAAACCAAATATTAAAGATACTTATGAAATGTAAAACCATGCCACTTCCTTCCCTAAATTTTTTTGATTTTGAAAAATTTAGCTATTTTTCTTTTTTCTTTTTTTGAGGATTTATTTATTTGACAGATCACAAGTAGGCAGAGAGGCAGGCAGAGAGAGCAGAGGCTCAAGTGGGGCTCAATTCCAGGACCCGAGCCCAAGGCAGAGGCTTTAACCCACTGAGCTACCCAGAAGCTCCAGTTTTTTCATAATACATATATTGACAAAAAATTGGACTTGACCATATGAAAATCACAGTGAACAGAAATGCCACATGGGGATATGAAAGGGTGAGTGATGAACATGAAACAGGATCTATTTCCATCTTTGTGGAACTTCACTAGGAAAGAGGCAGTGGAGAGCAGAGGATCTTGGTTTACCCAGGATACATGCACAAGAAGTTAACAGTAGAAAAATTCAACTGGAGATGTAGAGCCTGAATTAGCAGTCCTCATCCATAACTGGTGGAAATAGATGATTAAGTTCTCATTTTCCTCTTTCTCCATCTTTACCCCAACACCATGACGTTGTTTTGTGCAAATGTAGTCCTAGAGTGAGGGAGAAACCAGTTACATACCTTCCATGGATGTTAAGGAGTAACTGAAAGGAAATGTGACTTGGGAAGATTCCTTTAAATCAATTTATGTGACTCACAGAGCATTCTACTGGGAAGGAAGATGGTGACTGAAAAATAGTGGAAAGACCTAAGGAAGATAAATGGAAGCCCTGCCAATAAGATTTTTAATGCAAGTTGAGAGACATTTTTCTTTTTCACATTAATTTTCAGTTTTCTCACTGATTAACTCAATGGGTGGTCCTTAAAGTTAGAATTTGGATGGTAAGTGAAATATGCACAATAAAACAATGTTTTAAAGTATTTTGAACACAAGCAAGGGGAGAGGGACAGATGGAGAGGAGTGTTTTGCAGATCTGACCCCAGGACCTTGGGATCATGACCTGAGCCAAAGGCAGACACTTAACCGACTGAGTCACCCAGGCGTCTCTGCACAATAAATTTCTTTTGGAGTGCTTGATGTTTGTAGTATTAAAAAAAGAAAAGAAAAAAAGACCTTACTGAAAACACACAGGACCAGAAAGTACCTTTCACAAATGAAGGGTGTACAAAAGCCTTCAGATGAAAATGTGCTTTTGCCTCTCCGTCAGAATTAAAAAAAAAAAAAAAAAAAAAAAGCCTTTGCAGCTGGTAGCTCACTTGGAGCTGGTGTACTTGGTGACGGCCTTGGTACCCTCGGACACGGCGTGCTTGGCCAGCTCCCCGGGCAGCAGCAGGCGCACAGCCGTCTGGATCTCCCTGGACGTGATGGTCGAGCGCTTGTTGTAGTGCGCCAGGCGGGACGCCTCGCCCGCGATGCGCTCGAAGATGTCGTTGACGAACGAGTTCATGATGCCCATGGCCTTGGACGAGATGCCGGTGTCGGGGTGCACCTGCTTCAGCACCTTGTACACGTACACCGAGTAGCTCTCCTTGCGGCTGCGCTTGCGCTTCTTGCCGTCCTTCTTCTGCGCCTTGGTCACCGCCTTCTTGGAGCCCTTCTTCGGGGCCGGCGCCGACTTGGTGGGCTCGGGTACCGCCAGAAACAACTGTCGAAGGCTTGAAAGTAACGCAGTGAGTGTGAGGCTCTAAGCGTCCTCCTTACTCACAGCTTCTTAGACCTGACCGGCTTTGGCAGAGTGGACAGTAACTAACACTCCTCTACCCCCTCCCCAACACCAAAAGCCCAAAGACTAAAGAAAAAACAGGCTCAACCTGTCATCTTTATCAGCTCCTTACACGGAGGTGATAAAACAAAACCAACGATTTGTAGTAAATACTGGGTAGCATCCTGTATCTAACCAATCAAAGAAAGAGTCTTTGGAAACCAGGACTCCATTGGTTTAAATGTAACTGTAATTTTATCCAATGGCACAGCTTTATTTTGGCGCCCAGTGAGGACTATAAGAGAGGAAACTTTCTCCTACTCTACTCAGCCTAGTCATTGGCAATTTCCCGAAACCATGTCCGGACGCGGGAAGCAGGGCGGCAAGGCGCGCGCCAAGGCCAAGACGCGCTCGTCGCGGGCGGGTCTACAGTTCCCGGTGGGCCGCGTGCACCGCCTGCTCCGCAAGGGCAACTACTCGGAGCGGGTCGGGGCCGGCGCGCCCGTGTACCTGGCGGCCGTGCTCGAGTACCTGACGGCCGAGATCCTGGAGCTGGCGGGCAACGCGGCGCGCGACAACAAGAAGACGCGCATCATCCCGCGCCACCTGCAGCTGGCCATCCGCAACGACGAGGAGCTCAACAAGCTGCTGGGCCGCGTCACCATCGCGCAGGGCGGCGTGCTGCCCAACATCCAGGCCGTGCTGCTGCCCAAGAAGACCGAGAGCCACCACAAGGCCAAGGGCAAGTAAGGTCTCCTTTAGCAGCAACCAAACCAAAAGGCTCTTTTCAGAGCCACACACTATTTCTGGAGAAGAGCTGTTGCCGCAATTTAAAATTTGTTTAATGTCTCTAATGTCTCCCGGTCTGCCCCTTGGCAAGAGGGCGGTGTGGTTGACCGACCGTCTCCAAATTCTGAATTCTGTCACTCGTGTAAAAAAAATTAAGGGAATCAAGGGTTAAAGTACTGCAAACAGGGACCAGTGGCCAACCGGGGCCTAGTGAGCCAATGGGGAGTTGCAGCGGGCTTTTTCAAGCAGCAGCTGTGTATAGTTCTTACAGGTCCGGGGGACGTGGTATATATATGCATGGCACTTTTTGAGGTTTGTTGTTTTCGCAACAAGCACGACTGCGTACAGCTGTTTTCAGACAAATTTGGGTGGCTCTGAAAAGAGCCTTTGGGGTTTTCGTTGCCTTTTTGAAGGCCAGCTTCCTACTTCTTTTTCGGAGCCGCTTTCTTTGCCTTGGCAGCCTTAGGCTTCGCTGCCTTGGGCTTAGCGGCTTTGGGTTTGGCTGCTTTCGGCTTCACCGCCTTGGGCTTAGCGGGGCTCTTGGCCGCTTTCTTGGGCTTTGCAGCCGCCTTGGCTTTCTTGGGGCTCTTGGCCACCTTTTTAACACCAGCGGCTGCAGGCTTCTTGGCTTTCTTGGGCGTCTTCTTCACCGCCTTCTTCGCCCCCGCAGCCTTCTTGGGCTTCTTAGGGGTGGTCCCGGCCGCCTTCTTAGGCTTGGCCGCGCCCGCCTTCTTCGGCTTGGGCTTGGCCTCGCCGGAGGCCGCCTTCTTGTTGAGCTTGAAGGAGCCCGAGGCGCCGGTGCCCTTGGTCTGCACCAGGGTGCCCTTGCTCACCAGGCTCTTGAGGCCCAGCTTGATGCGGCTGTTGTTCTTCTCCACGTCGTAGCCGGCGGCCGCCAGCGCCTTCTTGAGCGCCGCCAGAGAGAGGCCGTTGCGCTCCTTGGACGCGGCGACGGCCTTGGTGATGAGCTCGGACACCGGGGGACCGGTGGCTTTGCGCTTCGCAGCGCCGCCGCCCGCCGCCTTCTTGGTGGTCTTCTTTTTGGCGGGCGACTTCTCCACCGGCGCCGGGGCCGGCGTCTCAGCGGGAGCGGTTTCCGACATGGCCGGGAGCAGAAACTGCTACGAAGAGAGAGAATGAAAATCCAAGGCGCAAGTCTGGCGATGCTGCGTGACTCCGGCCAGGGGCTTATATAAGCCGGGGCTGCTCTGTGATTGGTGGAGCGTCCAATCCACTGCCCTCAGGCAGCCGCCCTTCGCGGTTGGACTCCCAAAGTGTGTTTGTTCGTCCCCCAAATCTGATTAAATGCTGAAAATAATCATACAGAATCGGAGGCTTTGAAGCTCTCATGGAAGACAGCAGTCTCCACGTTCGCACACGGGTTTGTGTTTTCATAAATAGTGTGCAACAGAGGAAAGATATTTTTTAAAACTCTTTTCGGCTCGTCCCAGGAATCCCCTGGCTTTAGGGCATCGTGCTAGTTCTCTGGAAGTTGCAATGACTTTCCGCTAAACATCAGGAGGACGTCTTTAAAAATGCTTTGTCCCTAGCTTCTGCTTTGGACTTTTGCAAGAGGAAAGACACGGTTCCCTGATTTGGGCATAAACATTGTTTCGAACTGTAGCAAATAGCATAGAGGCAGGGGGAGGTAGACTGCATACCGCCCCAAATTAACCACATAGATCTTACTTGGAAAACCAGTTCTGTCTCCTAGGAGTCTGCACGTGTGAATGTCTTCAGAGAGTGTCTTTTGCAGTTTGGGAAAGTTCAATAGCCACAATGACGCCTGCTTTGCACCTGACTTGAGGATCCAAAGATCTGGATTCAAATTCACACTTGAATTTGATCTGTTTTTGATTGAGATTCTTTCTCCTTTAGTAACAGGCAAATCCATTAAAGAAAATGGGAAAGCTGCTTTCACAGATAACCCAGACCTGCTGGAAGTACTCCAGGGTTTCCAGCAGTCCTTGAACACACGTCCCATGACATGGGACTCTTCCGGGTTTCCGAGGTGTTCTTCCGCACTCCCCAATTCAAACTCCTTATCCCCACCAACATATTAAAAAAGGGCACTGTCAGAAACACCCTCTTCTGTTACGTGGCCATTACTGTGTGTTTGCAGGAGAGACCTGTACTTCAGGGATCCCGGGGGGTTACGGACTCCTGAGGAAAGCAGATTAGGGACGGAGGGACTGCAAGTCAGAGAGGGTCCAAAGAATTCAGAAATACATTAACATCGAAGAGAACTGACCTGGTGACCATGAGGTTGGGATGCAGGGTGGTTAAGCTTGCTATTTCTTTGTGGGGAGGGTGGAGTGGGGAACGGATGGGATTTTGTGAGGTGGCCTGGATTCTGATGTGGCCTGGATGGTAAGTAAGGTCTAATGATTCGAATGTGTACTGCAGTCAACACTCACTGTGTTCCCAGTGAAGACCGGCAGGGAAGTTTAAAGTTGCGAGCGTATTTCTCTCCAAGGAGCACCTGGAGTTGCAAGTGTAGCCAACTACGGCCATATCTGGACAGTGTCCTATTCTGTGTGGCTCTCAAGCTAAGAGTGGTTTTTATATTTTATTAATTGTGTTAGGAAAAAGAAAGAGAGACCATATTTGGCCGGCAAAGCCCCAAATATTTGCTATTTGGCCATTTTGCTGTTTTGGACTCCTCCATATATGCGGTTTGGCATATTGCTACAAGTCTGCGTCTTTCAGAACAACGCAAATTGAGAACTAACGAAAGACCTTAACAAGGAAAATGTTTTAATCAACCACTTCCCACTATTTCAACCACAAAACTTTTAGAAGATTGGGGTGGAGGGGACCCCTTCACCACATGCTTAATGGGCAGGAGAGAGATATAATAAGGGCTAACCTTCTTTGAGCATTCACTAAGTGCCAGGAACTAATCAAAGAGTGCTCTACGGTTTTGATTCATTTGCCTCGGTTTACAGCTACACAGGCTGGGACCCAGAGGAAAGAGGAGTCGTAACCTGGCAAACGGTTATATGGCTAGTAATTGGCAGCTCTGAGGTTTGAACCTAGATCACCTGGCCTTGGCTCCATTATGATGGGAAAATCCTGCAAGGGATGAGGAGAAAACAATCTGAAGCTCCTAAGAGGCAGCATCAGGTAGTCCCTACAACCAAGAGCCACTCAAGGATCTCTAAACTAATCTGTAGGAAGAGGTTCTGGCCCCTTGGGTCTTTGCCCTCAATCCCTGGGCCTTCCAAAAAGATTTAGGAGCCAGTAGATGGGATAAAAACCTTTCTGAAAGGACAAATCTGAAAACAGGGGAAAGAATATAAAACCCAGATGGCAGAAAGCTCCAGAGAAAAATGGCTAACGCCTGGAGTTAGAATTTGAAACCAAAAGAAGCAAAATGAGTCAATAATGTTCACATGTGAAAAGCATGAGATTTCAAAATCTTAAAGTAATTGGAGAAAAGTAATACAGTGAAGTTGTTAGGAAACCCAGAATTTTACGTGTGAAAACCTGCAACATAACAACTTTAAGACATCTCAGATTGAATACCCAGGCTTATTCTCTTCTTGAAAACAAAACAAAAAACAGGGACAACTCAGCTTCAGACTGAGAACGTTTTTAAAACAAGTGGGCAAATACTTTAGATTTTGAGAGCTATGGGCAGCTCATTCTGACAACCTGCAGGTCCGCATCTAGGTCATTGCTGGCCCATTTTCAGCTCAGTTAAGAGCATACACAAAGCCCAGCAGCATACTCTTGACAAACATTACATTACACTTAAAGAGTGGGAAAGCTAACCCCACTTTTGGCTCTCCCCGTTTTGTTGTTTCACAGGACAGGAAAACGAGTAAGGAGCACATTTCTGAAGTGAAAACGGGGATCATTTGGCAAAAGTTTTAATTGCCATTTGCACAATAATCACAGGAACCTGAACTCAAGTCTCCGACAACTTGAGCGTCTTCCTTCCGTCCCCTCCTGCAGTCCAGGTTTAATTTCTAAAAACGTGAGTCACCTTTAAAATGCCCATCCAGAAAGCGACACTTCCCAGGCTCAGTACCAACAGGGCACGCCGGCATTTAGGTTTACAGCCACATTCTCCAAACCTCAATTTAACTCTCGAGCCTACCAGCCCTTCCTCAAAACATACCCGAGCTTTCATGGGGCTATCAAATTTTCGAACGTTAACAGCTCCTTTGGGGGGACAATGGAGGGGCTCTGAAAAGAGCCTTTGGGTTTAATGTTGGCGCTCCCCTTGCAGAGACTTAAGCCCTCTCGCCGCGGATGCGGCGCGCCAGCTGGATGTCCTTGGGCATGATGGTGACGCGCTTGGCGTGGATGGCGCACAGGTTGGTGTCCTCGAAGAGCCCCACCAGGTAGGCCTCGCACGCCTCCTGCAGCGCCATGACGGCCGAGCTCTGGAAGCGCAGGTCGGTCTTGAAGTCCTGCGCGATCTCGCGCACCAGCCGCTGGAACGGCAGCTTGCGGATCAGCAGCTCGGTGGACTTCTGGTAGCGCCGGATCTCGCGCAGGGCCACCGTGCCGGGCCGGTAGCGGTGCGGCTTCTTCACGCCGCCCGTGGCCGGCGCGCTCTTGCGGGCCGCCTTGGTGGCCAGCTGCTTGCGCGGGGCCTTGCCGCCGGTCGACTTGCGCGCCGTCTGCTTCGTGCGAGCCATGGCGAAGACGAAGTAACAACTCAGAGCTGTGAGAGGGAGAAGCCGCGGTCCGATATTTATAGCGACCCCCGGCGTCCTGATTGGACAGGAGCCTTCTGCCCCTCCCCGCGCAGAGATTGGTTCTTGGTTCCAGGAAGCATTTTCCCGCCTGCCGCTTAGGTCTCTAGGATAATAGACAAAGAAAATGTGACTTTTTAAAAAAGCCTCTAGGATGCATCAAAATTCCTTAAAATGTTGTTTTGAGAATCGGAAAGTGCCTTCCTTCCACTCTTAAATAAAAGGTCTTGTGACTGAATTGATATATTGTTTATTGAAAATTAAAGGGGACAGCCGAAAACATGGGAGGCCTTGACGTTATTTGAAATTCTAGCCACAATGTTCTCTGGCAGGACGTTCAAAAAAAAAGCTTCAGAATCACTCAGCTTCTTCCAGCAAAGACTGGCCAGCTGTACCTTATAGAGAATAAATGGTACATTAGCTCGGCTTTCAGCAGGACTGTTTTATAGTGTGGACACGGGGGTGGGGGGGATGTACTTTCTGGATATGGTGGCACCGGGAAGCCGTTACAATCTGAGACACATTCAGCTTTCACATTTCAAATACATTCCCGTAGACCACGTGCTTATGGAACTCAGGGTTAGGAAGTCTGATATGAATATTTCTACAGTCTACAGCGCTTTAGCAGATTTCGTGGGCGGCCCTGAAAAGGGCCTTTTGGATGAGAAGTACGGCGGGTGAGATCGGTTTTAGCCCCCGAAGCCGTAGAGGGTGCGGCCCTGGCGCTTGAGCGCGTAGACCACGTCCATGGCCGTGACCGTCTTGCGCTTGGCGTGCTCCGTGTAGGTGACGGCGTCGCGGATCACGTTCTCCAGGAACACCTTGAGCACCCCGCGGGTCTCCTCGTAGATGAGGCCGGAGATGCGCTTGACGCCGCCGCGCCGGGCCAGCCGCCGGATGGCGGGCTTGGTGATGCCCTGGATGTTGTCGCGCAGCACCTTGCGGTGGCGCTTGGCGCCCCCCTTACCGAGACCCTTCCCGCCCTTGCCGCGACCAGACATGACTACCAAAGGAGCAGACACAACAGCCCTCCGCTCGGGGTGGCGGCCTATATAGTCGTTTGTCGGACCTGTTTGGGAACAGCGCAGGCTAGTTGTATCCGCTCAGGGAAGTCCCGAGCCAGAGGCCGGCCCACACTTTCAGGACCGGAGCGAAGGGAGGTGATTAAACTCCTCCGCTGAAACCCGACGCTTCCTGGAAAGTTTCCTCCGCGCGGCGCCTGCCCCCGGCCGGAGGGTTGTCGTGTTTCCCGGCCGAGCCTTGCTGGATTTCGGTCTCTGAGCTTTGCTCGCAGCAGTGACTTGCAGCTGCCGGCTTCGAGTGGTCCCCCTCCAGCGCAGCGACTGCAGTCCGCGGGGCATTTTCGCAGCTGTGTCGCGTGCAGCGACCTCAGCACCCCGGTGACTGCTGCTTAGATTAGCGCCGCCTGGTCCCCGCTTCAGGGTGCGGGCAGCCTCACCTTTCTTCAGTTCGCTTCTCTAGCCTCTGCATTTCACTCACTCGGTCGTCTTTCCTTTTCCTCCATCCCAGTCACGTATTTTGGGGGAGAACTGACCACTCTTTATCTGTGCTAGAAACACTTAAGGTTTCTGAAGGTGTTTGAGGAGGAGGGTCCTTGGAGAGCCGAGGAGCGGGAGACCATGCCTTTCAGAGCTGCCTTCACCGCGCACCCCCAATCCTTTGTTGAACTGGGAAATCGGCTGCACCCAGATACCCTCTGCCTTTAGTTTACAGATAAGATGTAGGATGAAGAGACAAGAACAACTTTATCCCAGGAAAACAACAACTTGGAAAGAAGAGTTCCTTGGTTGGTTTCCATGGCTGGGGCTGTTTGGAATGACCTCCCTCCGGCGCTGGCTCGCCCTCCAGCTACCGTCAGATTTACACTGTTTCACAGGTGTGTGATTATTCACCCCTTGAACAAATACCTACTTTTAATCCAGGAATCAGCTACCAAAATATATTATTATAAATTCGGTAATTGCTGTAAGCCGAAAACATTACATGCTCCCGCTCTATGAGTCAATCCATTTCTTACTGAGCTTCTAGTCCGGCCTGTTTTTTTTTTTAATCCTTGTTTATAAAGGGAATCTGAGTGCTTCATACTGAAGATCTCAGACCTGTCTCTGTTGGCGGGATAATTGCCGTCTTTCTCTTGCAACTAACCGAGAACCAGGCAACTTTCTGTTTCCTTATGTAGTAGCTGTTCTTGAAAATGGTACTTTAAGACCAACCTTTCCAAGACAAAGTCTTGAAACACTGAGAAAAGTTATGAATGTTCCTTTACCAGGTGAAGGGAAGATACTCTGAAAGATCGGGAATTTGTTTCATTGCATTTGCCTGGGCTGTGCCCTGAACATGCACGCACATGTATGTTTCCAAAGATGTCGTGCTGTGTTAGATTAGATAAATTCCTCATTCTTTTCTCCCACTTGCATGCAGGGAACAAACAGACTGCCTGCAGATTTTTTAAGCTTAAAAAAGTTTAGGATTCTCATTTCATTTAAATTAAACTAACTAATAAAACTATTAAAATTCTTTTTTTGGGGGAGGGGTCTTTCTCAGCATAGGATAATGCTGATTGACATGAACTGTCCAATAATTTCTTGGTGAATAATTAGGAAAAATAGAGGTTTTTTCCCCCCCTTCTCACATTATGAAGAGATATTTTCCAAATGTTGACTGTTTCAAATCCTATGAGATTCCCTTCCCCCTTAATTAGATGAATAAATGAGATGTACTTGCCCTTCCAATGTTCTGAAAGTTGCTTACTGACCCACACTTATGTAGTTGACAATTTTTAATGTTCTTAGTTTCAAATGTTGGGCTCAATCCTTTTCAATATTGTATTTTCAACTTAATTTGCCACATACTCATTTCCTTGACACCTGATTTTGTTTCGTTTTGGTTAAGGCTTTGGAATTGGCTGGTAGGTTGACATATCTTTTACTTTCTTATTGTTGTTCTTCATTCAAAATTAGTTTACTTACTAAGTTGATTAGTCTCTCTCCTGAGTCTCATTTCTCCTGTCCCCCACATGCATCCACATTCACATAAAACATGCACATCTAAACACTAATTCAAAACACCACTAGCTTTTTGGAGTTTTTTCCTTTCTATGAACTTACACTCTCAAATCTTTTCTTCTATTTTGTAGTGTTTTACCCTTCCACATATATTTAGCCTTTTATCAGCTCAGAATCTTAAATATGAGACCTGGAAGCAGGGAGCTTTCCCGTCCCTGCCCCCACCTATGAGCAATTATCATCTCTGTCCTCATCCATAAAGCTTCCTTCAGCTCCTCATACCTCCATGTGCTATTAAGACCAACCGAAGAAATCTAAGGATATTGCACTGTCCTCCCTGGCCTCTTCATCTTCCCCTATCCTCTTTCTGAGGGTCACTAAGCCATAGTCTTGTCTGCTCATGGCTTGAAAAATGATTCACAAAACTCTTATCAGAGAAAACACTTTCTTCTGAAATTCTCAACTCAAATGTATGCTCTAGTACACAAGGCATTTCATGCCTGGCAGTCATTCCTTTTTTTTTTTTTTTTTTTAAATCTAATACCCTCCCTTGTTTCTGCAATTTCTTACTCTCATGTCATCAGTGATGATCTATATTGTTTTCTAAGCTGGCCTTAATTTAGCTAGTATGCCTAGTTAATGTATCAAACAATGTTGCCAGAAACTTGCATTTATCTCACCTTACTAATATCTCCAGGCTTGGTTATTGAGAACAAGAAAATCAAGGTGAAGGTGAGGGCCCCTTGTTTAGGGGTCCCCAGGGCCCTCCTGGCTTCAAAACAAGGGGTAGAGGCTAAGAACACAGTTCCTAAGCTCCTACTCTTTGAAAGTGAACGTGTTGCGTATGTCCATTTAAAATTTGTATGTTAAAGCCTAATCCCTGATGGGATGGTAATTGGAGGTGGGAATATTCAGAGGTGCTTGGGTCGTAAGTGTGGAGACCTCCTGATGGTGCGGATGCCTCTGTAACAGAGACCCCAGCGATTCATTGTAAGATGACCACCTGTGAACCAGGACGTGAGTTCTCACTAGACACTGAATTTGACAAAGCCGTGATCTTGGACTTCCAGCCTCTAAAACGATGAGAAATAAATTTCTGTTGTTTATAAGCCATGCTGCCTGTGGTATTCTGTTACAGCAGCCCGAGCAGACCAAGACTCTGGTGTCTGTAAATCATGTTTATAAAATACTCAGACGTGGTGCCTTTGGTTTTGGTCGTTATTCCGAGTTAGTCGTAAGTAAAGCTAGAAAATTCTGTTGGAGATCCTGACAAAGTGTCCAAGTATGAACTGAATGATAGAAGCAATGTTGAGCCTTTGGTTCAGCTCTCATTTTTGCCATTTACTTGTTTCTTGATCCCAGAAGAAAGAACTTTCCTTAGAATGCATCTACTGTGTTTTACTTATTCATGCCCTTAATTTATCCCTACCTCTTTGCTTTCACAAATAGCATTTTGATGAATATTTTCAATATGTCCTCTTAGTCTATAGATCTATAGGTCTATAGGTCTGTAGGAGAATTTCCTTAGGGCATAGACTTGGGCACACCCAATTTTAATAATTAGTTCTTCAAAATGTCTTGGGTAAGACCACCATCAGTCAACAAACCACCACATGAAAATGAGTTTCTCCACCTCCCATGTAACACATGATTACATACAGCTTTCTGATTTTACCAATCTGATGTGTGTTCCCTGGTATTGCATTATTTTAATTTGCAGGTATCTGATTACCAAGTGAAGATTAAAAATTCTTTATGTAATTGCCAGCCATCCAACTCTCTCTATTTATTTAAAGATTTCACTTATTTATTTGACAGAGAGAGAAAGAGCACAAGCAGCGTGAGAAGCAGGCTCCCCTCTGAGCAGGGAGCCCAATGTGGGACTCGATCCCAGGACCCTGAAATCATGACTTGAGCTGAAGGCAGATGCTTAACTGACTGAGCCACCCAGGTGTCTCTTAAGCTTCATTTCTAATAAATTTTTGGTTACTTTTCTTCTCTTGTTTGATATCCTCTCAGGGCTTCTATCCTTTAGAGGGTCCTGGGGGTGGGCCATTCTAGAATACATCTGTTCTCATCTAATTTTTCAACATCTTCCCTACCCCCTAAACAGAAATAGTTTCTGTGTTCCAAGTACTGTCCAGAACTGGAAGACAAGTTTTGAAACTTCACCTTGTGAGACAGAGACTAAGAGAAATCTTCCAAAAAATGAGATTGGCCATTAGCAGAAATGCCATGACTTGCTAATGTGTGACTGATCAGATTGGACTGTTTACCAAATCTCAACCCATGACAAGGGGGACTTACTCCTGAATCTCATCTCATCAGAGTATTTGGGTGTATTTCTTCAATGTTACAAGAGAGATACCGAACTGAGATTCTGAGATGAAATTAAGTTTCCTGAGTATTTATTGTGCACCTAATACCTTCTCTGGGGTCCTCTCCTACATGTTCATATATTACCACATTTAATCTTTAATAGAATCTCTTGTGGAAATAAAGTATCCATTTCATCATAATGAAAATGGCATCTCAAACAACATGATCTAAGTGACCGCTAGTCTCTATTGGTGTGCGAGCTGGAGAAAGGAGAGTCACAGAATCAGAGTTTATAATGGTTTCCCTAACAAGTGCATCTGACCATTCGACATGGCACCTCAGTTTTCCAAAAGAGGGAGAGAGAGAAAGTGCTAGTGAGAGAGCGAGGATTCGGTTGTTGTCTCTAGCCCAGCCGGCGTTAAGTAGCTAGAGGTGGCCACACCAGGTGCATGCCTTCAGAGCAGCCCTGTGAGCCACCAAAGATACCATCTTCCCTCAACTAGCAGCACAAAGCTGGTCTCTAGCAGCAGAAGAAAACCCTGCGGCCAATGGGACAAGGACTAAGGCAAGTTCTGGAGAGTCTGGACATCCCAATGGTGAGGGGCAGAGCTGTGAGATGTGCTCGCCTCATCTAGACTAGTGCAGTCCATCCGGTGAGTCTTCATGGACTGTTGGAGAAGGTCTTGTTTCGTATCATATGGGCCTCTCTGCAGGGCTGCCTGAATGTACCCCCAACAGGGCAACCAGGGTCCCCCAAAGTGAGTGGCCTGAGAGAGAGCAGGAAACACCCCCTCCTGTGACCCGCCTCGGAAGTACCTCCCCGTCACTGTGACTTCATGCCATCAGCTCTGCCTGATTCACTAGAAGCCACTACCTAGAGCCAGCCCCAATTCAAAGGGAGAGGAATTGGGCTCCATTCTTTGAAGGTAAGAGTAGCAAAGGATTTTTGACCTTGTCCTAAAACCACCTTTTCTATGTCCAAACCCAGACTTCAACTAGAATAGAAAATGATCCACAGATTCCCAGTCCCCATGGATGTCCTTTCTGAGGAGCTGGAGAATGTGGCAACCTAGCTTCTGCCCTGACCTTTTCACTTCAAGGAAAACGGACTTTCCTGCCCCTAGCTTTTTGTTTCATTTTGTTTTAAACTAATTCTCCTTTATTTTCTTACAGCTGCTGGAGGCTTCTCCGGATCCTCTTCTATCCTAGGGTTTATTGAAAGAATCCTACACATATCAGCGAGCTGTATGTTGGAAAAGATAAACCTAGAGCTACTGAGGGTGTAGTGATGGGCCTGAAACCCCAGCTGTGGCCAATTCCACATTAAAAAAAGGAATGTAGAGCTACTTGGGAAGCTGTCAAGTTTTGTCTGATTGTTGTTGTCAGTGTTTTCTCTGCTAACCATGGGAATCAAAACAGCAGTGACAGGGCCCCCCAGGTGGCTCAGTTGGTTAAGCAACCACCTTCGGCTCAGGTCATGATCCTGGAGTCCCAGGACCCAGTGCCACATTAGGCTCCCTGCGGAGCAGGGAGTCTGCCTCCCCCGCTGACCTCTCCCCTCTCATGCTCTCTCTCTCAAATAAATGAATAAAATCTTTAAAAAAACAAAAACAAACAAAAGATTTAAAACAGAACAAAACAGCGGTGTCAAAAAGCATCTAGAGTGAAGGGAGTAATGTGCTTGGTGACCACCTATAGTTGAGTGGGAGCTATCTAGGTCTAAAAACAGCACGGGCGCCTGGGTGGCTCAGTGGGTTAAGCCTCTGCCTTCGGCTCAGATCATGATCTCAGGGTCCTGGCACCGAGCCCCACATCTGGCTCTCTGCTCGGCAGGGAGCCTGCTTCCTCCTCTCTCTCTGCTAGCCTCTCTGTTTACTTGTGATCTCTCTCTGTCAAATAAATAAATAAAAATTAAAAAAAAAACAAACGAAAAAAAAAAAAAACCCAGCAGATTCCCCATACATTCATTCAACTAGAGTTTAACGAGCACCTGCTGTGTATCAGGCCTTTACTCTTCTACAGATACGACAGTAAACAGAATGGCCTTAGGACACGTGTGTTCTAAAGGAAGAGAGTGGGGCTAAATTTGACTTTTAGAACTTAGGTTCACACTAGATTTGAGGGGAACACTTCTGTAGCGTCCTGTAAGGGGTAAAGGTCAAGTGGACTAGGGGCTATGACCACCCCAAATAGTCTCACTTTGGCTTCTCCCCCAGGGAAATCACCATCATGTCAGGGGATTGTCGTCAGGCCTGAGCAACTGGAAACCAATGTCGAACAAGAACCAGGGGGGCAATTTGCTGAGTTTATAGTATCTTACCTTAGAACGGGTGTGAAAGAGAATAAACATTTCAGAGCTTTATCCTGGACAGTTACTAGATGTCAGTGCTAAACACCAAAAAAGTCAATTGTCATGAGAAAAGCGGTCGGAACACAGCTCATTTTCTTGGTATACGGAGCCAGGCCTGCAGCCCAGTTCCAGCGGGGCTGGAACAGTGAGTGCCAATGAGAAAATCCTGCTAGATCCTCTGCAAAACACCAGCATTGTCTGACTTTAACCTGGAGGAACAGACCACCTCCTAGGAACCGGGACAGCTCCAGCCAGCCAACTTTGCAGAACAACGCACAACGCATAACGTATGACGGGTTCTTCCTCAGCCTGTGGATACAAGGGGAACGCGATTGCACAACGCTGCTCCCAGATTGCTTACACCAGAGGCGGGGGTGGACACACCAGGACGTATGCTCTGACCCTTCCATGGTGGTCAAAATCCTTTTCCTGATGAGTGTTTGCATCTTGTTTCTGTACATCTGGATTATTTAAGGGACCAAGAAGGGAGTCTGTGTGGGGACACTGAAGCCTTTAAACATTTACTGCCTGTTAAGCAACAGCTTCCCTAAGTAGCGGTAAGCACAGATGAAGGCTCCACAACAGCCACTGATTTTGCAAAAAGGGAAGGAGATGCCATAGTGGCTAGAACGTTAGAGCATCCCTATTCCTCTTCCCTTATCTCTCCCCCGAAGTTCAGACTTAAGTCTGACACCCAACCCAGTAGCACAACAGCCACTCTCAGTGAAAACGGGAAGTGGCTCTGAAAAGAGCCTTTGGGAGGGAGAAAAACGCGCTCGCTCGCACAAGCTTCGGAAGGACAGATTAGGCCCTCTCGCCGCGGATGCGGCGCGCCAGCTGGATGTCCTTGGGCATGATGGTGACGCGCTTGGCGTGGATGGCGCACAGGTTGGTGTCCTCGAAGAGCCCCACCAGGTAGGCCTCGCACGCCTCCTGCAGCGCCATGACGGCCGAGCTCTGGAAGCGCAGGTCGGTCTTGAAGTCCTGCGCGATCTCGCGCACCAGCCGCTGGAACGGCAGCTTGCGGATCAGCAGCTCGGTGGACTTCTGGTAGCGCCGGATCTCGCGCAGGGCCACCGTGCCGGGCCGGTAGCGGTGCGGCTTCTTCACGCCGCCCGTGGCCGGCGCGCTCTTGCGGGCCGCCTTGGTGGCCAGCTGCTTGCGCGGGGCCTTGCCGCCGGTCGACTTGCGCGCCGTCTGCTTCGTGCGAGCCATAGCCAGACACTGGAGCTGCGAAAGGTAGCGACTGCCGAGTTGGTGCCGAGACCAGACTTTATACCCATGATCCCATCCTGATTGGCCAAGTCTGTCGCCGAGAGTAACCTGATTGGTTCTCAAGCCAATCTTCATTTGACTGCTAGGATCTCCGAAACGGTTTTGATTTCCAAGCTATTAGTTTTATTTTTATGTCCTATTTTTACAGGATAAGATTATAACTGTACTTCATCCTAAGTTTACTGTTCTCAACCAAAACGTTAAGATTCCACCAGTGAAAGAGAATCGGACCTAGAATCTGTGCAAGTCAGCACCTAAAGTGTCCTTAAAAATGCATTTTTTTATTTCACCCCTTTGTCCCTTTAAACAGAACATGGGGGAAAATCGTATCAGAATGTGTTGGTTAGTCTTAGAAAAGTTGTGTTTCATAACAGCATCATTCAGATCTCCTTCTGCTGATTGTACAGACCCAGAACAGGCACTTTTTAAAAATACTACGGGCACAGCGGCTGCCTGGAACGCCAAAACTTGACTTTGCCCCGCGTGCTGCGGGGAAGGAACCCTGATATGCGTTAGACTAAACACCAGCGAGCGGTTATCTGACATCATTCACTCACTTTCGGATGCAATCAAAGGGCTGATTGGATTATTTCTGTAAATCGTGGTGAATTTAATCAGGAGGTGTGGAGTGCTAAAGATTCACATTGACCAGTAATTTGTTCTTCTTTAGGAGTACCTCTGAAGTGTTAGGAACCTTCTCGTTGACCAATGAACCTCCACCTTCTGCTGGTGATAACGACCCAGAAACAAAAACAAAAACAAAAAAACAGGTTAAGTGTATTTGTTGGGACAGAAGTTTACAAATTGCCCATAACAGTGTTGGGGCGGGGGGCAAATAAAGATAGTTTAGTGGTTTAACAAATTAAGAAAACTATGCATTGTAAGCACTTTATCAGAATTGGCTAAATCAAACGGGAGACCAGTTATTTCGAGTTCTTCATTTAGATTACTTTTAAGTTTCAGAAATAAGTGTTCGTTCAGTTCTTTCTCAGAAATGGTGGGTGGCTCTGAAAAGAGCCTTTGGTCTCAGAGACTTTCAGACCTTACTTGCCCTTGGCCTTGTGGTGGCTCTCGGTCTTCTTGGGCAGCAGCACGGCCTGGATGTTGGGCAGCACGCCGCCCTGCGCGATGGTGACGCGGCCCAGCAGCTTGTTGAGCTCCTCGTCGTTGCGGATGGCCAGCTGCAGGTGGCGCGGGATGATGCGCGTCTTCTTGTTGTCGCGCGCCGCGTTGCCCGCCAGCTCCAGGATCTCGGCCGTCAGGTACTCGAGCACGGCCGCCAGGTACACGGGCGCGCCGGCCCCGACCCGCTCCGAGTAGTTGCCCTTGCGGAGCAGGCGGTGCACGCGGCCCACCGGGAACTGCAGACCCGCCCGCGACGAGCGCGTCTTGGCCTTGGCGCGCGCCTTGCCGCCCTGCTTCCCGCGTCCAGACATGCCGAGGTCAAATACGCCACTAGCAAATGCAGCGAGGGAGGGGCAAGAACAGTAGCTTTTATAACCGTTCTAGGGCGCGAAAAACAAGGTTTGGCGTTGCTTAAGGAGGCACTTTCATCTCAACCAATGGAAATGCAACCCTGGGATGCGTGCGTTCTGATTGGGCAGCACTAATGCCCGAATTCTGGGGGGATAATCACCAATCAGAAAGGAGTGTAGCTCACACCGTATTTGCATAAGGGCTTCTATATAAGACCGGCAAGTAGCGCCTTGCTCGCTGTTACTTTCTCTTTTCTCCTGAGCGCGTCAGTGTCTCCAGCATGCCTGAACCAGCCAAGTCGGCGCCGGCCCCGAAGAAGGGCTCCAAGAAGGCGGTGACCAAGGCGCAGAAGAAGGACGGCAAGAAGCGCAAACGCAGCCGCAAGGAGAGCTACTCGGTGTACGTGTACAAGGTGCTGAAGCAGGTGCACCCCGACACGGGCATCTCGTCCAAGGCCATGGGCATCATGAACTCGTTCGTCAACGACATCTTCGAGCGCATCGCGGGCGAGGCGTCCCGCCTGGCGCACTACAACAAGCGCTCGACCATCACGTCCAGGGAGATCCAGACGGCCGTGCGCCTGCTGCTGCCCGGGGAGCTGGCCAAGCACGCCGTGTCCGAGGGCACCAAGGCCGTCACCAAGTACACCAGCTCCAAGTGAACTTGCCAAGTAAGCGTCCTGTCATTCAACCCCAAAGGCTCTTTTCAGAGCCACCCACCCTCCGAGAAAAGAGCTGGCGCACTTTGCCTGCAGTTTAGCTGTCTTTAGAAGTGTCGGGAGCTAGGTTGGGAGGAGGTGGCCGTTGGGAAGAAAAGGAAGAAGCTGGGGAAGCACCTAGGCTCTCACTATCTTGCTAATCTATTGTGGGTTCTTTGAAGCCCTTTGCAAGGAGGCAAAAGCCGAAATTTCGCCTTAGGTTACACTATAGTGAAGCCCCTGTCTTAAGGCCTTGCGGGTTGGCGGCTGACTTCGCCCATAAGCTTCCGTAATTGGAGAGGAGTTCCCTAATTTCATCGTGTTCCTGAACTCCGCATCCTTATCCCCTCTTTTTCTTTGCTCTTTCCAACATTGAATTTTCCCTCGGGAGACCCTCACCTGCGGGTTAGGACGCGCTGCCCTCTGCTGCCATCTTGTGGCGGAGAGCGGAGGCAGCGCTCCAAGGCCTTGCTCTTTTCCAGACGCAACTGAAATGCTTTCTTCCTAAATTCAACTTCCCAAGGACAACCGTGAGTCTCGGTAGAATTACTATTTCTGTCACCCTTTAACCACTGGATTTAAGTTTCTCCAACAGTCCAACGTGCACATGACAGCGGGAGAACCAGAAAGCGCACGCGGAAGTGCTGAGGACTGACTTGTCAAAGATGAAAAACGAACAAACAACTCAGCAACCTGAAACAAGAACAAAACAAAAGCCCGTTCTCTACTTCTAGTCCTCAAAATAGAAATATTTTAGTATTTCCTGTAAACCTAAACATCTGACAGAACACCCATGATTCTGGTGGGCTGCTCTTTGAAGACATACGTCAGGATTTAGGAATATGGTTACACGTAAGGAAGCTGCACTTTCTTTACAGAACAGGTCAGTATGAACTTGGTGACCTTGGTCATTTTGTAGGTCCTATGCCCTTTTAAATAATAAAGTCTGGCTCTTGCTCTTTTTGCAGGTAGAATTTTTCTTTCCAAATGTTTCTTAGTCCTCTGACACCTCTGACTAACCAAGTTCAAACATCCTATTAAAATGCTTGCATTCTTTTCGGGTGTTGCCACAACAAAATACCATTTATTTGGGTGGTTTAAACACACTTATTTTCTCAGGGTTCTGGGGCTACAAGTCCAAGATCAAGGTGTGAGCTGGCTTGGCTTCCCTCCTGTGCATGCACCTGAGTCCTCATGTGGCCTTTCTCTATTTGCACACCTCTCAAGTCTCTCCCTTTTCTTGTAAGAACGTAGTCCTGTTGGATTAGGACCCTCCTTGTGACTTCATATAACCCTCACTACCTCTCAAAGCTCATGTATCCAAATACAGCTGCACTGGGGTTAGGGCTCAAATATGGGAATTTTGAGAGAACACCCTTCATAAAGCACGTAAAGCCATTTTCCATGCTTTGCTCTCATCTTCTATTCTGACCTTTTAAAATATCTACACTTAGCTTAAGTTACAGCTAAAGAGACGGCTGTGCTGTCCTCCAAACCAGAGGTTTATTTTAAAGATTTTATTTGACAGAGAGACAGCAAGAGAGGGAACACAAGCATGGGGAGTGGGAGAGGGAGAAGCAAGCTTAAGCTCCAGTTGGAGGTCTCTGGGCATTAAGGGAGATTTCTGTGCCCATGACAAGCTGTCCCATGTCCTTCCCCTGCCACCAAAGCACAGGGCCCATGCCTAGACCTCTCCACCTTCTCAAATCCTACCCTGGAAAGAATCTGTTCACTTGACATATCTGGGTAGAGACCAGTCATGTACCCATTAGGTATCCACCAGCTACTTTGTGCCATTTAAGTAAATGGATAAGAAGTGAGCTAAAAGAAAAATTTTAAAAATTCTTTAAGCTATTACAGTAATGAAAAATAAGTGGTGAAAGGCACTGGGAGTATTGTGGATTTAATAGTTACCTGGATAAGTAAGCCCGTTCCTCTAAATCATGTGATGTTTGTCCTACTGTGCAGTATTCTCCTCTACCTACTTTTTTTGGTCTAGACTCCACATTTTCTCCATTTTCTTTTGGTGACTGTCCCCGTCTCTCCTGTCTCATCATGAAGGGAAGGATAGAGACTGTAGAGGCCACAAGAATCAAGAATCTTCCCTTCCTACTATGACTCCCTTCTGCAAATTGCCCATCCTTGCTTCCAGAACCCCCCCATGTCTTTCTCTTTTAGCCCTTTATGTTCTACTGTCTATTTAAATGAGACATAGACTGTCACATTATGTCTAAATCAACTATCCAGTAAATCACTGATTTTATGGTTTTTTTTTTTACTTTACTTTCACGCACAGGAAGGAAATAAGAACCAAATTGTCTTCTGATTGAACAAAGAAATATCACGAAGGTAAAGGTCTTGAAGGAAAAAAAGGGGGTTCCAGTCAGTATCTTATGACCAGGGCAACACATTTTTAAAGAGAAAGACACCAGAAACCAATATTGAACTGTATGTTCCCTAGGCCAAATTTAAATTTAAATAAATAAATAACTAAATTAGAATTTAAATGTGACTTTCAGAGGTCATAGTCACAATCTGAAGTCATTCGACATCTTTGCAAATCCTTCATCAGAGAGATCAGTGGCGAGGTCCGCTTGATGAAGCCCTACAAGCTTTCTCTCTCTGCGGCTGCTGAGAAGGGATTTCTCTCTCCTGCACTAGAAAAGGTGTTTAGAAGGCTAAATGCTGGCATTCCACGACCTGGTACCTACCGATAAAAGCAGGCCTGAGAATGAAACATTGACATGGAGAAGTAAAAAGGGAAGAGGGGATTATTAAGAGGTGTGAGCTGTCGGAACAGATCACCTGCAACTTGCAAGTGGACGAAGGGGATAGGAGTGCAGCCTCTCACTGGTGCCTGTGGGGCCATGAGGTAGTCTCCAGGTTATGGGATCTGTGGAGGGGCACGTCTTTGATCGCCTTTAAATCATTTTTAGGCTATTTTAAGAGCTGACGGAGATAGAATGTAAGTTGTAGATAATAATAAGGTACCAATGATTCCAGGTGAGGAATGTGGAAAGGAAGGTGGGGAAAAGTGAGCTGGTCTCAGTCTTGTCTTCCTCCGAAGCTCATCAAATGGCCACTCACGCAAGGAGCTTCCGGGCCTCTTTCTGAAATTCTGTGGTTTGGAAATCTCAGTAGCCAGCATCCATACAGGACTTTGATCCAAAGTCACCAGGTGAGGACCCCAAGTGAGGATGAAGACTGGGGAATCAGGAGGCTCCAGTTCTACCCACCACTCATCCTAGCTGCAAATGCTGCTCCTTGCAAATAAAAATTATTAACAACATAAAGGGGAGAGATGCACATCAAATTCATGTAGAGTTGCCCTGAGAAAGAAAACTAGGACTGGAGCTGATGTTTAAAAGAGTACTTCAGTTTCTGTGTGCTTTTCTTTTTCTTTAAAAATAAGGTTTCTAGTGACTAAATCATTGTTAAATAATAGATCAATTTTGTGTAGTCATTTTTTTATTATTCCAATAATTTTTTAAAATGTAAAAGAAGATGGAGTAAACTGTCCAATACTGGTGTTTGCTGCATTAGAAATTGCAGTTTTTTACATATTTACCAAATCACCAGCACCTAAGATGGGCCAGGTAGTGTTCTAGATATCACAGTGCCCCCAGTGGCAAAACAGACCAAAACAAACAAACAACAAAAACAACCAACCAACCAACCAAACAAACAACAAAAACCTCTTCTCTTGTGAATTTAAGCTCACGGGGGTGGGGAATATATAGTATAAAAGATACTGTCTACCAGGTAGTGGTAAGTGCTGAGGAGGAAAACAGAGCCTGGATGCGGAGGTGACGGACACTGTTAGGAAAGTTGCTATTTTAAATTTTAAATTCTCCAAACTGGGTGAATCCCTGGGGTATTTGGTTCTTTTGACCTCTAAACTTACAGTCTTGTTTACAACCCGGCAGCCAGCTGATGGGTTAAAATCAATTCTCTGCTCCCGACAGAGGGCACCTGACATTGCTAGTTAGAGACTTCTGATTAGTGGGTTATTTTCGTCCAAAAGTTACTAAAGCTTCAGTTAGAGACCGAAGGAAGATAGGATTTTAAAGCTGTGTTGTAAATGTATCCAATGTGGCGGGAGGTGGGGAGGGCGGACGGCGAGTCGGGTGGGAGCTAAAAAAGAAAGTGAAAAGGGTTAGCCACTTAGCAGAGGATGGTTTCGATCCATCGACCTCTGGGTTATGGGCCCAGCACGCTTCCGCTGCGCCACTCTGCTAGGCACACACAAACTCCCTTCGGGAATGCTTTTACAGTTTCCTCCAAAGGCTGCGACCTTCGTCCGAAGATATATATATTTTTTTTCTTCAAAGTCTACATACCAGTGTTACCCAGGCTTCCAACAAAAGATGAGTCCAGAGCACACAGACTCCACGTATTCTGAAAGCGGAAAATCTGATGTTCCAGTCGGGGAAACAGCGGTCGCCAGCCTGCCACACAGACCGCAGCAGAAGCGACTCTGCGTCTCGTCTCCCATGGATGAGCTGGCTCAGAAACCGAAAGTGGAAGGAATCCTACTACTACACGGGGGTCGTTTCAAAATGATGAAAGGATTTAAAGGAAAAAGCTTTGCATTGGCCGGGAATCGAACCCGGGCCTCCCGCGTGGCAGGCGAGAATTCTACCACTGAACCACCAATGCCTCGTACCCGAGAGTTTACGCTGGAGCTAGAAAACGTTGAGCCCGCTGATTTTCTCGCTACTGCTAACACACTTTACCTTTCTTTCTTTCTTATCTCGTTGTCTGCTCTTACCGACTAGAACCTTGTAATGCCCCTTCTTCCCCCACTTTTCAGGAAAACCTCACTTTCGTGACCAATCCCGCGACCCGGAGGCCGGCCGAGAGGGGGTGACGCGCCCAGCACCCGCCCTCTGCTGGCCGCCTCGGAGAAAAGCAAGGCAGGCGGCGAGGAAGGCCTCGGTTGCCATGGTTATCCAGGTGGCACCGGAAACTCCTTGCAGTCAGAGCGACAGACAGGTCTCAAAGAAGGGTAATTTCAAAACAAACAAACAAAGGTACAGTTATAACTAACTCTCCTACGAATATAAAAACGGAGTATTTTTTTAGCCCCTTAATGAATGAAGTAAGTGATCAGCTGTTACTACCAGGTCAGAGGAGAATTCAAAGGATGCCATGGATAGATCAGGGATGTTGACGTGAACGCGTGCACAGAGCACAACTGGCTTTTCCGCGATGGGAATGGGCGGGGGGGGGGGCGTCCATGTCCCATCAGGAGACACAAATAATTTGCATGTCTAGTGACACGGACTGTTCTCTACTGCTGTCGGCTGCCTACAATTTACAGCTGTAAAGTATCTCCCACTGGGCCAGGATCAGACGGAACAGAAAGGTGTGCTGCAATTTTCCTGTGAAGCACAGATTTTCCTAGTCTGTTTCTTTTTCAGGGCAGTAGGCAAAGTCTGAGGACAAACATAAGGGCCAAACTCAGAAGTTAAACAACCTTTAAAATCTCACCACTGCCGGGGGGCCGTGACCCCGGCTGAAGGAGTCGCTCAACCGACCGAGTATGACCGAGTTTCTGAAGGACCATGCTGCTCGTTCATTGATTCCCACCCCTACCCTCCAGGACCCACAGCCTCCCCTGTAGTTGGTGCTTAGGGGCTCAGCTTAGCCTGAGGGCTTGGGGGCAAAGAGATCAAGTGTAACTGGGCACAGATAAACCCGAGTTCCTTAACATCATGCACAACACTTGAGCTGCCTGTCTCTCTCTCTCTCTCTCTCTCTCTCTCACACACACACACACACACACACATACATCATCTGTTCCTACTCCAGCTGCATTCACCATGCTCCAACCGTGAAGAGTCACGCAATTCCTCTGAAGCCCCCGAGGGCAAGCCCAGACCAAGTGTTTAGTGTCTCTCCCTTGCGGCGCCCAAGCCAGCCTCTCGTCTCCTCAGTCTCTCTTCTCCTCAGGAGTGTCTTTCACTCAGAAGCTCTAGGTCGTCTTACCAGAGGCCTTTCCCGAACACTCGACGCAGCGACACCCTCCCTCAAAAGGACACACACATTCGACCCCTTTCTTGCTTGTGCGTTTCTTCACACACATTCAGTTCCGTGTGACGCGGCGATCGTGCCCCTTGTTTCGTCCATCCACGCCCCGGCTCGGTGGCCCCCGCAGAGGTCCGGCGCGCTTAGCTCACCGCCCAGCTCCGGCTCCGGTCACCGCGCCGGCTCCTCGACAACCGCAGGCACCCGCCGGCCGGGAAGCGAGCCTGCAGCCCTCAGCGCGGCGTCCCTGGCACCCACAGGGGGTCACTCCGCTCGTGCCTCTTCACACCGACCACAGGTCCCGGCCCAGCGCCTCCCGGGCAGTGTGAGCCCGCGGTGGGCACCCCCGGGCGGGCTCGTCAGACAGGCCGGGGCGCGAAGGCCAGAGCGGCGGACCGGGCGGACGACGAATGAGGCCCAAGAACTGACCTTTCCCGCAGCGATTCCCGGGGCAGCGAACTCCCGAGACTTCCCCCGGGCTCTGCCCCCTCCCGCGTGCGGCGTCGGCGTCAGGGGACTCGCGCAGGCGCCGTCCAGCTCCGCCGCGCGGCCTTAGGTCCCGGTGGGCCCGGACTCCGGCGGACGTGGCCCCTCGGAAGCGAGAACTTGCCGTGAGAAACGGAAGGGCCGCGCCCCTCCCTGGCCTGGTGAGCAACAGAACAGGAGAAAAACGAGCCACGCGGGGGCCCCGTCGAAGCAGGAGACACAACCGAGCGGCCGAAGCAGGCGACTGTGTATCTTCCGGACAGAGAACAGCGCGTTTGCGAAGCGGCGACCAGACTGACGGCAAACACGCTACACTGTGACGGGTCTGATTTTCTCTCTACCCAGATTGATACAGACTCTGTTGGGGAGAAAATATACCCCCCCCCCATTATACAATAATACAAGAAACGAACAAGAATAAACAAGCAAGTTTAATAACAGAACTCTCTCATGTCTCCACAGGAGACAGCCGTACTGGGAACGCGCCCCATGATGGCCCAAGCCACTTCAGCTAAAGACGTTGGGGCGAGTGTGGGACAGAGGCGGTTACGGAAGTGACCAGGCCAAGCACCGGAAGGGCTGCCACAGACTCGAGTCTGGGCTCCGCCGCGCCCCACCCCCACCCCCCCACATCCCCCTCCCACACAATTTCTAGTGAGTTAGAGTCGTCATTCTCCTCCTGGTATGGTGGACAGGGAGTCAGCCTTACGAATGGGCACTTCTCAATGTGAACTGTCTTTACAAGAGGGCACCTTCTCCGTTTTTAGAGCTTCTGCTTTTTCTAACCCCCACCCCCCAATATCCGTTTACTTTGGTGTGCATTATTCTGCTGTCCCTCAATTCTGGTTTTCTTTTTTTAACAGCCCTAGATTCCCTCTTTCTGGTGGTAAGGATGTCTTCTCCCCTGCTGGTAGGGGGAGGGTACGTTTCACATTCGAGACTTACCCTTCTTGCACTGGCTGTTTCTCAAGTATCTTTAACTAAAAACAAAAGAAAACAAAGCCAGTGTGTCACAGTGGAGTATTTTGGGGTGGCACGTTCTCTGTTCCCCTTCCCATTGAAAGACCCGCAGATCCCCTTACCCAAGAATCCAACACTGCCACTGGATGCAAACAGCAAGAGGTTTATTGGGGCGCAGGTACTGGCGGGTGGTCGGCAGCTCCAGCTAACCGAGCACACCGACCGAGGGGAAAGCGGGGTTTATATAGACAGGTACAAACAAGTTTTGGGGGGGGACGGCGCTGATTGATTGATCCTTTGAACAGGCATACTTGGCGTCAGTGGACTGGGTCAGGGGACCCGCGCGCGAAAGCAGACAAAGCAATCTTACAGAAGCAGAACTGGCCCGTTAGCCCATGCATGTGAAAAAAACTCTACCAGGATATTGAAGGCCTGGTTACTTATTAAGTAAAGACAATTGGGAGTCTCCTGGTGGAATGTCACACTCCTGCCATCAAGCATCCTTGTTAATGAGATTTAGGTTTAGAAGAAATTTAACTGTATTTACTTTTCCTTCTACCTCCGCCTCCTTCGGTGTTTTATGGAGGGGAGGGTGACATTAGGGCTTGAGGAACTGAGTTCTGTGTCCCTGGAAATTGGGCTATTGATAAGGTAACTTCTTTGTTGCAAATCTCAAGGACATTTGCAAACCAATGGAGACTCCTACCTTGCAGGACTGTGATCTCTGCAAGTTAACTATTTATTATTTTATGGCAGTCAGGGGTGCCTGTGGAATGTCACACATATGGAGGGGAGCGGATGAAAGGGGGGGTGCAAGGCGCCAGCTTTTGCTTTGTCCTCAGCCATCCTCCTGCTCCCTCATCATTCCCCCCTGAACAATTTTGACCCTTAAATCTTTAAGGTGGTTGAAGGTGGAAGGTCTCATCTTCTGTAACTTCTTCGTGCTGAATAGGGGCGTAGAGCTGTCCCTACCTACTGGGGTCGATATTGATCAGGGTAGGAATGTATAAGGGAGTTACGAAAGGTGGAGGCAGCTGAATCCGGCGCTGACAGTGAAGAGGCGTCCTCGCGTGCGACGTAGTGTAGTCATTGTAGCAATGGAGTCTCGGCACCAAGTAGAGAAACATGGAACAAAGCAACATATTAAGGTTAATAAGGCGATAAGAATGAGAAGCCCGAAAAGGAGATTCGGCCATAGTCCTCCTTCAAACCGGGAACTTAACCATTCACTGAGAGAGAGAAGGATCTTGTAGGGCCTTAATTTGGGTATTCATATCCTTTATTAGTCCTGTGATAGTCTGGGATGTACACACAACATTCTGTCTTGATAATTGCACATGTGCCACCCTGGGCTGCTGTCAGGACATCTAAAGCCATCCTATTTATCTCTTAAGGGAGGGGACTCTCCAGGGCAGGGGTCTTTCACCATCACCCCCACAGCCTTGAGGAAAGGGTATCTGTAAGCCGGAATTAGTTTTGACTCCTCTCTTTCTCTTACAGGCCTTGTCTAATCAGTAAACAGTACCAGCTCTCTCCTCCAAATTTACTGCTGAAAAGAAAACTACGGGACCCAAAAGTGTCCCTTGGGTCAAGTCACCAAACCTGGGCTTCCTGCCTGACCCGACTGCAGTTTTGACTTCCCCCAGAAATGCAGCCTTACCCAGTCAGCAGGAACTCTCTCTTTGGCACCACCTTGTCAGCCCACCACCTGGGCCTCTGCATCCTGTACTGCAAAGCAAAAGAAGGCAATTTGCAGGATAAAACCCTCAGTTTTTCTCCCTAAGGGAAGTGACCTTCCCTGGGACAATCTTTTCTTTTCTTTTGCTAATAACTTACTTATCCCACCCTCCCTCCTGCAAAAGCCTCCCATTTTGTACACTGCACACCATCCCCCAGCTCCCCTATGCTTGCTGGGTAGGACACCGCCCAAGGCATGAATTATTTAATAAAGCCAATTGGATTGTTTAAAAAGCAACCACCACAGCAGGCCCCAACTGGCATCATTGAAGGTAAGCCCCCAAATCAGGAAACCAAGACTTAATCCCTAATCTAACTGCAGTTTCACCCTCCAGGAATGTAACCTTTGACCAGTCCACAGGGGATTTCCTGGTCAATACTAAGGCATTTACTATAGACCCCTTCAGCAACCCTTAGAAGGGCGGCCTTGCCTAAACAATGCATACCCTGATAATAAATTCCTCCCTTCTTTTTTAAAAATTTTTTTTTTTTAAATAAACATATAATGTATTTTTATCCCCAGGGGTACAGGTCTGTGAATGGCCAGGTTTACACATTTCACAGCACTCAATCATAGTACATACCCTCCCCAATGTCCATATCCCCACCACCCTCTCCCGTCCCCCGTCCCCCCAGCAATCCTCAGTCTGTTATTTGAGATTGAGTCTTTTATGGTTTGTCTCCCTCCCAATCCCACCTTCTTTCATTTTTTCTTTTCCTACCCCCCAATCTCCCCACATTACATCTCCACTTCCTCATATCAGGGAGATCATGTGATAGTTGTCTTTCTCCGATTGACTTATTTCGCTAAACATAATACCCTCTAGTTCCATCCATGTCGTCGCAAATGGCAAGATTTCATTTCTTTTGATGGCTGCATAGTATTCCATTGTGTCATCTTCTTTATCCATTCATCTGTTGATGGACATCTAGGTTCTTTCCATAGTTTGGCTATTGTGGACATTGCTTCTATAAACATTCAGGCGCAAGTGCCCCTTCGGATCACTACGTTTATATCTTTAGGATATATACCCAGTAGTGCAATCGCTGGGTCATAGGGTAGCTCTATTTTCAGGTTTTTTTTTTTTTTAAGATTTTGTTTATTTATTTGACAGAGAGAAATCACAAGTAGATGGAGAGGCAGGCAGAAAGAGAGAGAGGGAAGCAGGCTCCCTGCTGAGCAGAGAGCCCGATGCGGGACTCGATCCCAGGACCGTGAGATCATGACCTGAGCCGAAGGCAGCGGCTCAACCCACTGAGCCACCCAGGCGCCCTATTTTCAGTTTTTTGAGGAAGCTCCATGCTGTTTTCCAGAGTGGTTGCACCAGCTTGCATTCCCATCAACAGTGTATGAGGGTTCCCCTCTCTCCGCATCCTCACCAGCATCTGTCATTTCTTGACTTGTTAATTTTAGCCATTCTGACTGGTGTGAGGTGGTATCTCATTGTAGTTTTGATTTGTATTTCCCTGATGCCGACTAATGTGGAGCATTTTTTCATGCGTCTGTTGGCCATCTGGATGTCTTCTTTGCCAAAATGTCTGTTCTTGTCCTCTGCCCATTTCCTGATTGGATTACTCAGCATCCTCCCTTCTTTGTTTAATGCCCTCTCTCTGCGTTTAAAAACCTTTAATTTTCTTTTATTTTTTAAAAATTTAGTTATACAATGCAATATTGATGTCTTTTTGGAATACAGGTGAGGTTTAGCAGGGTGAGATCCAGAGCCAACAACCAAGAAGGAATTGTTGAGGAGTGTTTGGTGCAAAATGGTGGTTTATTAAAACGCAGGGACAGGACCCGTGGGCAGAAAGAGCTGCTGCTTCCAGGTTGTGAGGGGTGGTGATTATATACTAGGGGGTTGGCGAGGTGAGGACAAAGGAGGTGTCCAGAAGGACTGTTGTATGCTAATGAAGACTCTCAGGAAACCGGAGGCCTGGTTATCATCAAGCCAAGGCCTTTTTCCCCTCTAATGAGGCACTAACAGGAAAACAGTTGGGAGTCCTCCTATCCCAAGCTCTTGTCAATGGGCTGCAGGTTTAAAAGAAATTATTTGTATTTCCCTCTGTCTCAGCCTCCCTCAGTTGTATGGAGGGGAGGGTGATGTTAGGGCTTCAGGAATGGAGTTCTGGGTCTCTGGAAATTAAGGTATTGGTAAGAAAGCCTCTTCTTCACAAATCACTAGTACATTTGTAAACTAAGAGAGACTCTGGTCTTGCAAGACTGTGATCTCTACAAGTTAACTGTTTTTCCTTTAGGGCAGTCTGAGTGCCTGAGGACTGTCATACCTAATGAAGCCAATAACAAAGGCAATAATCACATGGTTAATTGAGAGTATGTTCCCGGATGAGATGCTATGGGACTCCCATTTCTAGTAGCCTGTAGTACAGAATATGAAGTGAATTCCTCTGTGTTAATTAATGTTCATTGTCATCCATTTACTTATGGCTTCTATCTTTTAACTTTATTTCTGACTTCCATAGAATTATCAATTTCTCCCATTTGGTGTCACTTCTAATCTAGTATGCCTGTCATCTCTGAGTTCATACATGTTTTTGGTAAGTGCATGTTCTAGGAGGACAAATGAGTATAATTCCTGGGACAACAGTGCCTTCCTTCTGGAGTGGTAGGGTTTAGGAATCACCTTTTGAGGGAGGATTTACAAGCAGGCAGTGTAGAGGCCACTTTTAGACAAGAGGCTAGAGCAATGGCAATTTAAGCAAGGCACAAGGGCCCAGGGACTGCAGGGCTGAATGCAGATAGGCTCATTCAGCAGCCCACCTTGCAATAGCCGTAAACCCTAACTAACCAATGTGCTACTTACAGCGAAGCACAGTTAACAAAAAGGGGAATGTTCCATACATCCCATGCCTCCGTCACTCTGCCCTGTAACTACCTGGCGGCAGATGGGCTTTCCTTTGCTGTCCCACCCAGGGCTCTTTCCCAGTGTACGCAGTACATTTCTATCTCTTGTTCTGCCCAGGGTGCATTCTTCCCGGCCCATGCTACCTGCCCCCCATCCAATAGGGTCGCCCCACAGATAGGAGCAAATAGAGTGCTTTGCCGTCTTAGTCATTACTGCACCATATTATACAAAACTATGAGAAGTGGGCAAATTCTACTCAGAAATCGAGATACTTAACATTCCCTAAGAATATCAGTCTAGTACCTCTATAAAATTGGACTAAGTTAGTTTAGTGTTGGTGGTTCTAAATGAAGCCAGAATGAATTCTAGTTATATACATTATGCCCAAGTTTTCGTGTCTGAGAGACCACCAAGGAGCTGACACCGATGCAATCACATGAGGGTTTATTTGACAAGCTTAAGCTTGGGCCCAAGTATACCCGGCGCAGCAGAGTAGGGACTTCGACCCTGAACTAGGTTACAGTCCTAGATAGATAAATGATAGAAGACCTATCATTTAGGCATTCCTATTTCTTGATTAAGAAGACCCTCACAATCAACCTCTTAAATGCTCCCTTTACATCTTTATTCCTAAGTGTGTATATAAGGGGATTCAGCATGGGTGCGATGATCCCATAGAAGAGGGACACCATCTTCCCCCGGTCCTTGGAGCTGGGGGATGGCGGTTGTAGGTACATGGAGATCGCAGTGCCGTAAAACAGTGACACCACAATCAGATGGGAGCCACACGTGCCAAAGACCTTTCGCCGGCCTTCGGCCGACTGGATCCTCAACACTGCTTGGACAATGAAAGCATATGATATAAGGATGAGTATCACAGGTATTAAGAGAAATAGCACACTGATAAAGAACAGTTCCGCCTCGTTGGCTGTAGTGTCTGCACAGGACAACTTGAGCAGGGCAGGGACCTCACAGAAGAAGTGATCCACTTCTCGACGGCCACAAAGCGGCATGTGAAGAGTCCAGGTGGACTGCAGCACTGAGTTGCCGAAGCCACTGAACCAGGATGCTGCTGCCAGCTGGAGGCACAGCCTCTGGTGCATGATAACTGAGTAATGCAGAGGCCGGCAAATAGCTACAAACCTATCGAAAGACATGACGGCCAAGAGAAGACATTCGGTGGAACCCAAGGCCAGGAAAATGAAGAGCTGGGCCACACAGCCACCGTAACTGATCACCTTCCTGGTGCTGCGTATGTTTACCAGCATCTGTGGAACTGTACTTGTGGTGTAGCAAAGGTCCAGGAGTGACAGATTGGTAAGAAAAAAGTACATGGGGGTATGGAGTTTGGGGTCCAGATGAGACACAAGAATTATTGCCAAATTGCCAAAGATAGTCAAGATGTAGGAAATCAGGAAGACCACAAAGAGCGGGAGCTCCAGCCATGGTCGATCTGAGAAACCCAGGAGGAGGAACTCCCGTGGGACGCTCTCATTCACCTGCCTCATGATCAGTGGTTCAGCTCTTTGTTCCCTGAAGTATAAAAGGTCAGTAAGGTAACAAATGCATATTTATTTACTGCCAGTTGGTTATAATCACTTTGCTAATAATTTATATAAATTACAGACTGATAGTAGGAATAATGTGAAAAGTGTACTGATAAAAATATATCTTTCCAATTTCCATTTCAAAAGTGTTTCTGTGTTTGTAAGTGTCTTTGCAAAATGAATTACAAAATTTTAAAAGCATGTCATCAGTTTCCATGTTCATGGGAGGTATCCTTTGACCTTTTGTTATTTTGCAAGTTGGTTGTTCTCACTTCTACCTTGATACCTAGTCTAAGGTAGAAGTTGGCATAGCTCTGGGGCACCTGGGTGGCTCAGTTTGTTAAGCATCGGACTCTTGATTTTGGCTCAGGTCATGATCTCAGGGTCATGTGATGAAGCCCAATGTCAGGCTCTGTGCCCAGAGTCAACTTGAGATTCTCTCTCTTCCTCTCCTTCTGCCCCTCCCCCAACTCTAAATAAATAAATAAATAAAATCTTTAAAAAAAAAAACTTGGCACAGTTCCTGCCATTGAAATTTATTCTAATGTCTCCTTAATGCCAGTGAGATTCCCTGTTTGTGCAAATTAGTTAAAATTGTTTAAATCTCACTCCTCCCACTAGGAAAAAAAATATAGACAGTATCTAGCAAGTTATCAGACACAATTTAAGGAGACATGTCCTTTTACTTTTTAGAAGTTCAGAATTCATACAGGATTTTTTAATAATAAGGAACGTGAAGTCTGACAGGCCTGGGATCACACCTTGCCCAATTTAGTCACGTTGCCCTTGTTTCTTATCCTTTGCTCTTTAGGCTTTTCACTCATAGGGTGAAAATAATGACGTTTTTCTAAGTTGTCTTGACGTCAGGCATAGAAACACCCTTCAATCTGGACGCTGACCCCCAGAAACAGAGCAATGTGGATGAAAGAAATTTTAGTGATTCGGGGCCTCTGAGGTGCTCAAAGAGGAATTATGTTTTTTAGATCTCCAGATTTCTTAAGGTTGTCTATTGAAAGCTTCCCATTTCCTCCTTAACCCCCAAACCATCAACCTGACTAACAAGGCTCACGTAACCACCTGCTGTGAAGTCCACACGTGGTTTTTAGCGTAGATTGCCTGGCAAGGTGCATGGCCTGGAGAAACACAGATATATTTGGGAAAGGATGGGAGGGATATGGAAACTCTGAGATGCTTTGGGCAGAAGCTACTCAGGGCCCTGCATTCCCCATGTGAATATGTCCATTCTACCTGCTAAAAATGACTCATGCCAAAGAGATCTTAACAGGACACTCGAAATTATTTCATTATTTTTATCAATATCGGAATGTAAGTTTTTCATTATTATTCTTGTTCATTAAACTGTTAACAATGTGTATTTTAACTTTGTTTTATGTATTCTAGGGACTATTAGTCCCCCTTCAATATCCCCTCTCTTGGTCTCAGCTGATACACACTCTGGTTCGTGCATGATGTCACATGTGACATCCTCCCAGGCTTTCTGTGGCCAGGGAGGGCACAAGGACATGGAAAGTACTACTGCAGCGGGGAGCACTGGTGTAGAATCGGGAATGACAGCGCTGGGCCAGAAAGCAATCAGGGGAAGAAGTTAGATAGATTCCAGAGCACCAAACTCTTAGACACTTGTTCACTCATTTTTTGGGGGGGGGGCACATTCACTCATCTTCCACACACATAGTAACCCTCAAAGGCTTTATCCACCCTTAAAAGCGTATCTTTAGATTAAATAGTTGTGATATCATTTTGTGTCTTAGATGGGTCCCCCCCCCCAGGAAAAACACAGTTATTAGATAATATTGCAAGAATGAACACACACACACACAAAAATACTTTGAAACAATCTCAACCATTTCTATATTCCAGGAAACCTAATTCCTTTCATACCAAATTCCTTTTATTATTGTATTTGTTTCCAAAATAAGGCCACATGATTGATTCAATTCCTCTCCTTTTGTTATTGTTGTTGTTAACGTGCTCCGCTCCCAGCGTGGGGCTTGAGCGCAAAACCTCATGCCTGAGAGTGGCTTGCTTTACCGAGGCAACCAGCCACCCCTGACTCGTTTTTTCTATCACTGTTAGATTCTGCCTCCTTCATGAGCCTTTCCCATTTACTGAGCTCCTTCCTTTGACCTTCCAGTGGAATTTTGTGTGTAGCCTGACTGTAACACTTCCCTCTTTCCGGTTGTCTTCTTACTTCACATAGCTTGTGCACATCACGTCCTCACACACATTGTACGTGTCACTAGAAGGTTGAGCCTGGAAGCTCCTGCAAGACAAGCTCGACCTTCGCTCCATCTTAGTGCCCTAGTAGCAACTCGCAGCACACTCTAGCCACTGACACAGTTAGATGGACACATCAGTCTTCAACCACTTAGGAGATGCCTCCCCTGCGGACAGAAGTGTGCTAGACCCTGAAGATACAGAGAGACGTCAGAGTTGGTTGGCTCTTAGTGTCCAGGAAATGATGGTATTTAGGGGATCTGTGTATGTACGTAAAAATATAGCAACAGGTGTTCATGACTTTATGATTTCCAACACTTAGACTCATCTTTATGCCTAGGAGGGTTTTTTTGTTTGTTTTGGGTTTTGTTTGTTTGTTTTTGTTTTTAAATAAGTTTCCCTTGTCATGGTATAATTTTTAAAATATTCTTTACGGAAATCATTTTATTTTGGCATGAGTTCAAATCAAAGGACAACCTCATCAATGCCAAATGGGCTCCAAGGCTTTGTGAACTCAGCATGACCCTTCTTTTGGGATTCTGCCCCTCAGTGTCCACAGTTGGTTCCTCCTCAAAAAGGAAGCTGTTGTGTGTGCGGTCACCAAAACCAGAGGCAGGCCCACAGAGGGTATCAGGATAAATTACGTATCAGTTTATTTTTCCTTCGATTTTCAGATTTTTATTTTTACCTTATTACTTTATTTTGATTTTTATTATTTCTTTCCGCTTTGATTCATATGGGACCCAGTGAAGTGCACGGAGTCAGTGGGCTGTCTTCCAGCTCTGCTCTAAAATCCCTATCCCATGGGGTGCCTGGGTGGCTCAGTGGTTAGGCATCTGCCTTAGGCTCAGGTCATGATTCCAGGGTCCTGGGATCAAGCCAGGCTTCTTGCTGAGTGGGAAGCCTGCATTTCCCTCTCCCACTCCCTCTGCCTGTGTTCCCTCTCTCGCTGTGTCTCTCTCTGTCAAATAAATTAATAAAATCTTTTAAAAAAGAAAAAAAGAAAAAAATTTGCATCCTGTGCTGTGAGAGTAGTAGCAGTATATTTGGAGAAGGAAAATCTGTACAGTTTGATTAGCTAATAGCTAATTGGGGGCTGTCAGACAAAACTTAAATGTAGCCTATGTGATTTCCATGTTGTCTACCATCCTTCTTTCCTGGCTCGGTTCTACACCATTAAGTCTTTTTATTTTTTTATTTTTAATTTTTGTAAAGATTTTATTTATCTATTTATTTGGCAGAGGATGCTAAAGCCTCAAGAACACAAAAGAGGTATGAGCTAGTAACTATGGTGGAAAGTTTAAAAAACAGCATGGGGGTGGTGGGGAGCAGAGCTTCAGAACTTGCCCATCCCCCCCTCCAGCAGAGCTGGCCCAGAGCACATATCTATTACCATTAAAAAGTCCTATAGTTGGTACCTCTTTTTCCCTCTTTGTCATTATGTAATGACAGACTTTCAGGTGTCTTTAGAATTTTCAGAGAACTGTGTTTTAGATGGTGGTGTTCCATCTTGTTTTGCTGAAAAGCTGCCATTATCAAGGCTTAAACCTCTTGCAACTGATGGCATTTTAGAATTACAAAAAGATTATAAGCATACATGTGATTTTCGGTTTTCTTGCCTAAAAGCTTTTGACTTCGAGGCATCCTCTTTGCTTATTCTCTACGGTTCTGTTTCTGATACTGTTACACACGTGGGAACATTCTACTACGCATCTAAAGGAACAGAAAACAATGAGCAACTCCAGTTTACCTGTGAGAGATTTTTCTTTAAAAACGTGCCTGAATGATCTTACAAGGAGACAAAGATAGTTCTTTCCTAACAATGGACTATTTCATAAGGTGAGGACCTTTTGAGTAAAATTAAGCAATTTCAGTTTACGTTTCCTTTTTAAATGTATCAAACTACATAGAATCGAATTTTATATAAGTGCATTGCTCTGTCAGGAGTGTTTCCTGATGAATGTAGCCAGGGATACAGACACAGAGTGAAAACCCGAGAGCAGGACACAGGACACAGGGTTGGCTCACTGCTTATCCTTCAATGGAATGTTTTTAAATATGAAAGTGATTTCTAAATGCCCAGTTTATATCCCCCATAAAAATGTCATTATTCCATTAACGTTTCTATTACCTAGTTTTAGTTTTAGCAGGAAAGACTCAAGTCAGTTCTTACAGTACTAAAGGGTAGATTCCTTTAGGGAAGAATTATTTAAAAATACCTATAACTATAATATATTTCAGATTGCATCAGCAAATTTATTTGCTAGAAAATTGGATTATGATCTGAGGGAGACGTGTGTGTGTGTGTGTGTGTGTGTGTGTGTGTGTGACAGAAGGAGACCCAGTGGGTGAGCTCTGGGTTATTAGTGCATCCCACATCAATGGAAGCTGTAAGGAGCAAAATATACAATACATTCCAAGCTGAACCTCATGAATTGAATTTAAATTTTGCAGTGGGGGACAATTTGGGGGACAAATTTGAAATCAGTCTAGGGAGTTTTTCAACAACAAGAAAGGCAACTGGTTTAAATATCTCAAAATAGCACAACTGGCAGCAAGTATATAATGTTGGAAGTAATTGGGTAATTAACTAAACACAAAAGTTGAGCAGTGCCTGAAACTTGCCTGTCTTTCAAAAAATGAAAGAATGGGTTGAAGTGCATCTCATCTTTGTGGCTTTGAATGTTAACTTTATAAACTCTTCTAGCTCACCCGATTTATAAAGCTAAATATAAATTTCAATTCCCAGGAGAATGTTTTACTTAATGAAATGTTTTTATTGCTTGTTTTTTAAAAATTAATATAAAATCTTTTGGTATGCTTCTTAAAATTTTTAGAATATCTTCACGTTTTATAAATGTCTTCTTACCTTCTTTCCTCCCTCAGGATCTTCCTGATGTAGATCATACCTTAGGAAGCCTGGTAGTTTTCTTTCAAGGCCACTGTATATCTTATTTCTGATATACTTTTATTGTCTCAAAATTCATTATTTTCCTGCCCACACACTCCCAACCTCAATCTCACACACTCTCTCCCCAAATGTGTCCATCTCTTTGGTGCTGCTGGGCCAAGAATTCCTCCTGAAACATAACCCCTCTCTAAATGGGATCTCCAACTGACCTCAGCTGAGTTAATCCTCCAAGAGGCATTAGGTAATTTGAATTCTAATTCATAGTCTCAAAATTAGGACTGAAGGATTTGTTAACATTTGAAACAAGCAAACAAAAACCTAGGAAGTCCTTATCTGCATCTCTGAACTTCCATGAGATGGGGTCCTGATTGTTTTCCTGTTTATGTTTATTTCCTGTTCACACATCTGTACTGTTCACACATATGGGCATTGTGGCTAATACCCTGAAGATAACTGAGTAGATTCCTCTGCTTTTGAGTGAAGCTATATGGGCAGCATCTTGTTACCCACACTTTTGAGTGGCAAATGTTCAACTGGGCAGCAAAACAAAACATTTGATTTTGTGAGATACCAAGGGGACTGGTAAAGAGACCACGTCTGGGTTGAACCCTAAGTTAACAGAAGGAGCATTTTAGAAGCTGCGAATGGGATATTAGCAAACTTTATTGGTGATCTGCTTAGAATGTCTTCACCCATGGTTTAGAATATTTGCCCAGATGAACACATATCATCATGTCCATTTTAAAACCTGTACTTAGGTTGACTTTATATCTGTCATCTCTTTATTGAATTCTCCCATCCGCTATCTGAGCTTGAACACTCAAAAAGATAAGGTTTAACAGAATCTTAGGAGCATCTCTAAAAACCACAATATGGACAGTCTTGAGAAAAGAGGTAACAAGAATTTTAGTCCCAAACCTGCCAGTAAGTCATTGTATAATTGGACAAGTTAATGGCTTTGGATGTCAGTTTTATGTTTTATAATGTAATGGGATGGATATTTCCCATCAGCATAAAAACTGTTTATTTTTAAGTTCTCTCGAATTATCTCATATGCCTAAAAGATAGGGTTCGAAATATCACATAGACGCTGTCTTCTTGCTGGAGCATGAGGAAGAATATTGAGTGATTTTTCACACAGCTAACACAATGTAGCTTGGCTTAGCATAATTTACAAAGAAGTTTGCTTTAAAAAAAAAAGTTTTTCCTATTTACAAACAATTAATTTTGCAGGCAGACTGAATTTATGTGTTCAGAGAAGTCACCTGCTCAAGGTCTGAGAGCCAGTAAGTAGGCAACTGAAGATTAGAACTTAAGACTGACCTGTGCTAAAGTGATTTCCCATAGAGATTAGAAACATATTCAAAATAATATTATATATAAGGGCTTATGGAAGCTAAAGTGGAATGAAGCACATTTTTCGTAGCAGATAATTTGGTCTTTGCTGAGAGGTGAAACACGGTAGTCTATGAAATGAGTCCTTAGAACACTCATATTTTACTAAGTATAAATGATACTATACTTGGTATGTAAGTATATTATAGAATTATGGTAGGCTAATGTATAAGTATATTACTAAGTAATACTAAATAAATTTAGTAATTTTTTAAAAGATTTTGTTTATCTGACAGAGAGAGAGCGCACATGCAGGAGGAGTGGCAGATGGAGGCAGAAGCAGACTCCCCACTGAGCAAGGAACCTGAGGCAGGACTTGATCTGGACCCCAGACCCTGCGATCATGACCTGAGCTGAAGGCAGATACTTAAACGACGGAGCCACCCAGACACCCCAAATTTAGTAATTTTTGGAAATGTATTCTACTTACCTCCATTTTAAGCACTGGAGATAGATTCATTTATTTTTGTGTCCAAGAAGGCTTGAATTCAGATAGAATTAAAGTTCATAGATACAGCGACGTCTTCGTAAGTTGTTTAGCTGTGGAACTGGTTTGATGACACTCATTCCGTTTCTTTTAGTTACACTTGGTATAAGTCACGAGTTTCCATTCAGAGTTGACTGAAGAGAAGGACAAAGTATCACAGACGACCAGAATGTTTAGGTATCACGTGCCTTGGAATGAGGGCATCAGCTGCTGTTTTCAGAGGGTTTTTTCCTAACCAGTTTTGTAAATAGAATTATGGTGTGCTTTGTCTACCAAGATTGGTAAACACTAATCTTTGGTTTCTGGTGGAAATCTCAAACACTGAGTTGTAAAATTCTTCCCCCATAGTTTATAGTAATTGGTCACATACCCAGTGGGGAGGGAGAGAGAGGAGATCTTTGAAGTGATATTTCTCTTTGCTCTCGATTTGCTCAGCAAACTTCCTCTAGGGACCAAATTCTCAACTTTTCCTGAGACAGAAGTAATGACAACGGGACTACAGTATTCAGAAAAGTTTGATTTTTTTTTTCTGTTGAATTGGGATTCATTTACTTCCAGCTACTCACTGAGTTCTCTAAAGGCACGCAATTACTTCTATCAGTAAGGGATTCTTTATTCCATGTGTAAATTCTCTAAATAGAACTCCATGTAATTCATATTAAGAAAATTGCCCATTAGCTTGATTTACAATACATTTTACATAAAGTAGTTTTAAAAATTAACATAGAGCCAACATATCCACCTTATCTTTCATGGATTTTAAAACTTCTAGGCTTAACTACTAAGCTCTTCTTCAAGTTAAGATTGCATAGATTGTCTTGTAAGATTCAATTTTTTTATGTTGTAATATTTAATCCAGATAATATGTATTTATTATTTATGTACTATAATATGCAGGCTTATTTCAATTTCATTTACAGGTGAATAGATTTGGAAGACATATATTTATAATTCTGAAAAAATATTAGGACCTATTAAATAGACAAAACCCACAAGCTTTTAACAAATTTGAAGGAACCCCCCCACAAGTAACCCCATAGGAAAATGACAAATTATAGAAATTAAAAATGTAGAGATTAAGCAAGTCCAAATGACCAATGTAAGAAAATTTGACCAAGTTCCCAAGTACAGAAGTGTATATTATAATAGCAATGATAAAACTCTTCATACTCACCAGCCTGGAAGCAAATGGGAATTGAATTCTATTGCTAATAAGAATGAAGGAAAAAGGCTACTCACAGGTTACTGGTGGAAATTCAAAATGTTAAATGTTTTCTGGGGAAAAATATGGCAATGACTCTTAAAAACTACATATTCTCAAACTTGACACCCCTTGGAATCTCTCTCTCTCATAAAAATCTAACATTATATTGGGACAAATGGACATTAATGTTTGATATAGAAATGTTTTAATGGCCAAAGATGGAGAAAAATATAGGGTCTTTTGAGAGGACACTCACTAAATCATTTCTATATTCACAGAATGCAATATTCATCCATCTAAAATAAGCAATGGTTCTAACGAATGGTTTGGAGATGTTTTCCTGAGACATTGCTGAATGAGCAGAACAATGCAGAAAAACTCACAGAACATGATTCTAATTTTGTAAAATAATAACTTAGTACACCCTAAATACAATTTTCTTATGTATTGTCTGTAGGAGATTTTATGAGAAAATATGTTTGTTTTCCTCTAGAATAATAACAAATGCTATTTCTTAGATAATTCACATGAGTAGCCTGGAGACAGGCAGAGAACAATTGCTAGAGGAAGAAATGGAGGAAGGGCCTGAAGAAAAACCTGGGGGGAAAAAAATTTTAAATTATGTGTATATTTAAACTTTTTTTAAATTAATAGCAGTGATTATTTCTGGATAAAAATAAGGATAGGGATGGTCAAGGAAAAATTGTACTACTGTATGAATTTTTTACAGTATTTTTCAATAGGCTGTAATTTATTTTTAATAGACTGTAATTTAAATGAAAAAATACAGTTTAAAAAGAAAATAAGCAAGGACTAAAGAAAATATAAATAAAAATAAATATTTATTCTGCAGAATGGACCAAGTATATATAAACTGACATTGTCTCAGAAGTCCTTAAACATAGAAATTACCAAGAAAGGCCCACTTATTCAGGTCCTGAAAGTGGGGATGGATCTGCTGAATTTATCATCCAAACAGATGCCCAGCTGTCCTTTGAAAGGATTATTTCCTCAATAATCCTATGATTATTGCTATTCAATAGATTAGAGCAATTCATTATCTCTATAGATATGTGGACATTGAAACAAACTTGAAAAGGTTCACACAGAATGTGTTAGGAAACTGAATGCATTATTGAAAGTCCCACTTTTGTTCATTTTTGCTTTATTTTTCCTCTGGCACTGTTACCCAGAGTTACATGCCTCCCTTCTTACAATGAGGACCCTTTTTTTCAGGAACCCACTTATTCGGATAGCTCTCTTCTTTTGCTTGGAAAGAACTTCTGGAAAACTTTATGTGTTATATTATTCTCTGACCACCTAATTTTTTTTTTAAATGGAAGATGTATTGTACAGTTGGTCCTTGAACAATGCAGGAGGTCAGAGGTGCCACCCCTGTGCAGTCAAAAATCCATGCAAAACTTAACCCCTCCCCAATGTAATCACTAATAGCCCACTGTTGACCAGAAGCCTTACTGATAACATAAATAGTCCATTAACACATATTTTGTATGTCATATGTATTACATATTACAATAAAGCTGGCAAAAAGAAAATGCTAGAAAAATCGTAATAAGGAGAATATATATTTACGGGACTGTACCATATTTACCGAAAAAGAACTTGTGGATAAGTGGACCCCACACATTTCACATCCATGTTGTTCCACAGTCACTAGTTTTAGAAATAACTATAGTTGCAACAAGATTAAGGACTTCCTAGCATCCTAATTGCTAGACGTTGTTTATAAGTCATCTGTGCACAGCGCTAGATGTTATATATTTTAAAACTTACAAGTTCATAATAGCTTCGGATGATGTTATCTTCCCACAAACAAGGCTCACTTTTGTTTTGTGAGGTAGAGTGGGACATTGAGCACATTCATCCTGGTGGGGCCCAAGCGGAGTCAAGACAGAGCTGCCATATTGGAAAAGTTTGGGGTTTTTTTGTTTGTTTGTTTTGTTTTTTAGATTTTATTTATTTGAGAGAAAACAAGTGCAAGCATGAGGAGGGGGAGCGAGAGGGGTAGGTGCAGAAGGAGAGGAAGAAGCAGACTCCCCATTTTGCAGGGTGGGACTCGATCCCAGGACCCTGGGATGATGACCTGAGCTGAAGGCAGATGCTTAACCCACTGAGCCACCCAGTTGCCCCTCATTATCCCTGTTCTTATGGATAACAGGTCTTTCTTTTTTTTTTTTTAATTTTTAATTTTTTTATATTTCTTTTCAGTGTAACAGAATTCATTGTTTATGCACCACACCCAGTGCTCCATGCAATATGTGCCCTCCATAATACCCACCACCAGGCTCACCCAACATCCCACCCCCAACCCCTTCAAAACCCTCAGATTGTTTTTCAAAGTCCATAGTCCCATGGTTCATCTCCCCCTCCAATTTCCCCCAAGTCCGTTCTCCTCTCCATCTCCCCATGTCCTCCATGTTACTTCTTATGCTCCACAAATAAGTGAAACCATTTGATAATTGACTCTCTCTGCTTGACTTATTTCACTCAGCATAATCTCTTCCAGTCTCGTCCATGTTGATATAAAAGTTGGATACTCATCCTTTCTGATGGAGGCATAATACTCTATAGTGTATATGGACCATATCTTATCCATTTGTCCATGGAAGGGCATCTTGGTTCTTTCTGCAGTTTGGTGACTGTGGCCATTGCTGCTATGAACATTGGGGTACAGATGGCCCTTCTTTTCAGTACATCTGTATCTTTGGGGTAAATACCCAGTAGTACAATTGCTGGGTCATAGGGAAGTTCTATTTTTAATTTCTTGAGGAATCTCCACACTGTTCTCCAAAGCGGCTGCACCAATTTGCATTCCCACCAACAGTGGAGGAGGGTTCCCCTTTATCCACATCCTCTCCCACACATGTTGTTTACTGTGTGGGAGAGGATGCTAATTTTGGCCATTCTAGCTGGTGTAAGGTGGTATCTCAGTGTGGTTTTAATTTGAATCTCCCTGATGGCTAGTGATGATGAACATTTTCTCATGCGTCTGATAGTCATTTGTGTGTCTTCATTGGAGAAGTGTCTGTTCATGTCTTCTGCCCATTTTTTGACATGATTATCTGTTTTTTGTGTGTTGAGTTTGAGAAGTTCTTTATAGATCCTGGATATCAGCCTTTTGTCTGTACTGCCATTTGTGAATATCTTCTCCCATTCCGTGGGTTGCCTCTTTGTTTTGTTGACTGTTTCCTTTGCTGTGCAGAAGCTTTTGATCTTGATGTAGTCCCAAAAATTCATTTTCACTTTATAACACATCTTTCAACTGAGAGACTAGTAGAGTAACCTCAGGGTTAGTCTTAAACTCTGAATTTACTCCTCAGTACCCTAAGACTGTTGAAAATTCACCTGTGATTTTCAGCAGTGTTGGACAAACCTTTTAAATTTCCTTCCCTTCTTAACTTAAAGGCTTGTCAAATACCTTGGGGGAAAAACCGCCTTGTATTTCAGGCCCTTGATTCATTTGTGTCACACTAGCTAAAGAACGACGAATTTCTGGGTTTTCCCTTTATTCCCTACTGTCAGTTCTTTTACCAGCTAAAGGTAAGTTATTAGCTTCTTCCCCGCATCAAGAATCAGCATAGTCCCCAGGGAAAAAGGCAACCTCAGCTCCCTTCACACTTCTTCATTCCATGGAATATTAAACTGAATACCTATTCACTTCTTTGTTTTTGTTGCTTTAGTAGCTCTCTGATATTTTATACAAATGATTTTCTGTATTTATTATGGCTTTTCTAGTTCTTGACTTCTGAAAACTACTCCCTCTTGCCTGGAAGCAGAACTCTTGACTCAGATTTGAGCTAAATTTGTAACAAACGGCACAGTTTTGCTGGTGCAGTTGGCTTCCAGGGAATGTCAGAAGAGGATTTAGCATGAAACTGATAAAATTTGATCTTTATAAGTCCCTTACCAGCACAGGCATGCACCTTCCAAGACTCTGAGAAGGATCCTAGCAATATGTGCCCATAAACAAAGTATTTTTGTAAAATTTCTCCCCCAAATCTTTATTTTTATATATTATATATAAATATTATAAAACTATTAGACCTAATTAGTTAAGAATTAGTTAAGGCCACTCTCATTTCTACTCTAACTTCCCTCTTGAGGCAGGAGGAAAGGGAAAGTAAGGAGACAAGTTGACCAAAGTACAGCCATTTGGGTTTTAGGCTGACCCTGACCTGAAAGTCAGCAGATCATAAAAAATGTCACAAGGTGTCACTTAGGGAAAACCATAACACCCCACTCCCTCAGATAGGAAAAGCCCCAAAGCTGGACCTTCTTAAAATTGCTCCTTGTGGGTAATTCCACAACCCTAAGAGAAGGGGAAAACCACCCAATATAATGAGAAACCAAAGTTAGAGTAATCCCTTCCCTATACAATCAGCTAATTTTTAAAAATTTATAAAACTCTTGTTACAGGCAAAGGTGGCTTCCCTTCTCTCTTTCTCTGGGAGGAAGACCAATACTTGGTCTGTGAAATAGCTCCTTTCTTCCCTCTAAATAAATCTTTGTCCCTTTTTCTATAGGACTTGTCCTTGAATTCTTTCTCACACCGAGTGAGGAACCCTCTTGGCCATGGGTCTGGGGCCCTGCCCCTCGGGGCCTCAGCCCGGCTGACAGGCTCTGACATAATTCTCATGCCAACTGCTAATGACATAACTGGGAGGCTGTCCTTCACCTGGCTAAAAGAAAGCTGGTTTAGGGATGCGTTCTGTGGCTCCCTGTCACTCGCATGTGCAGGCTGGTGTTTGGCCTCCTGGTGTAGGTCACACGCAGACTTCGGACTCTGCTGACTCACCAGCACCGTGCTGTAGGGTGCAGGCAGGGTGTGAAGGTTCCCGAGGAGGCCTGATCACCTGCGGAAGCCATGACACCTCTGCTCAAGCCTCAGGATACCAGCACTGGGTCACTATAAGGACTCTCCCTCAGCAAGGGGTGTGTTTCCAGAGCTGTAAAAGAGAAACCCAATACAAATGAATCCAAAGAAATTTTCAAAGAGTTGATAAAGCTCGGCCGTCATTTGGAAAGACGTTTTGCAATAGTCAAGTAAAACATGTGAGAAATTACAGATCCCTGAGGCATAGTAACAGAGAGCACCTTCCGTTGTCATCTTTGAATTTGTTTATTACTATTTTTTAAAGATTTTATTTATTTGAGAGAGCAGAGCGAGAGAGCATGAGCAGGGGGGAGGGGCAGAGGGAGAAGCAGACTCCCTGCTGAGCAGGGGCACCCTCCCCAACACCCCCAACCCCCATGGGGGGGCTCAATCACAGGACCCTGAGATCTGATGCTTAACCCTCTGAACCACCCAGGCGCCTCTGAATTTGTTTATTAGAAAACAACTACAGAAAAGCTGTCAGGCAAAATAATTAATGAAATCTGGAAAAAGCAAAAAACTGTAAGTCTGAGTACAGAAATCATTGAAATTATGTTTCCTCAGATAAAATATGAATAGAAATAGTGAATAGGATCTTGATTTTTATTTTTTAACAGAAAGACATGAACCAAAGAGCATATTTGAAAGTGATTTGAATTCTTAGTATTTAGAGAAAATTTTGACATCATTGAAACTAATGTAAAAGTGGCAAAATGTCACTATAATATATACATGGGATATCCATGAGAAAATGATCAATGAAGTGCTATTATGTTATGTTATTCACAAGAAAACTTGAAATACCCCCCCAAATCTTACAAAACACGTAAAAATGGAAATGAACACGAGTTTTCCCCAAATGAAGAACAATATTAAATATTTATAAGCCTTCCTGCTAGTTGTGAAAGCAATAGAGTTGAAAGCAATAGAAAATTTCTAAATATTTGTATTAACTTATAGCAAATAAAATTTGACCAACCATGCCATGCTGAAGGAGAGGTTCACTTATCTCTCTATTCTCTCTATAGGAAATTGTAACATGAAATTATTTTTACACACACAAAAAATGGAAAAGTAACTAAGGAATTCTCAACCACAAAGTAGGAACAGAGAGCATAGATGTGTATCAGGCAGTTAACTTTATTTATTTTTATTTTTTTGAAAGATTTTATTTTACAGAAAGAGAGAGAGAGATCACAAGTAAGCAGAGAGGCAGGCGGGTGGCGGGGGGTGGGAAGAAGCAGGCTCCCCACTGAACAGAGAGCCTGATGTGGGGCTCAATCCCAGGACCCTGAGATCATAACCTAAGCTGAAGGCAGAGGCTTAATCCACTGAGCTACCCAGGCGCCCCTCAGGCGGTTAATTTTAAAATGATATATTATTTTTTTAGATTTTGTTATGTCAGGGAGAAAAATACTTTCCTTTTTCCTTTGATGCTCAGTAACTGAGGGCACATACATTAAATTAACAAAAGACAGATTATCAGGAGAAAAGGCCTGCAGAGCAGAGTGAGAGAGCATGAGCAGGGGGAGGCACAGAGGGAGAAGCAGACTCCCCGTTGAGCAGGGACCTCCCTCCATAAATATTAACATTTATTAATATTTTAGGGCATAGGAGTTCTGAGAAAAGACATAAAACTCAAAGAAGCAGATAGACTCAGGGGCTTACATATTATTTTAACAAAGGAAAGGGTGTTTGGGCTTCAAGGGACAATCAATTGTGGAGAAGTGACTAGCAGTACATGGAAGAAACTGATGGAATATAAGGGCTATTTTTATACAAAGATTGGCTTATGTAGACTCATCTCAACGCTCAGTCTGTCTCCTGTGATAAGAGCACTCTCTCTTCCCGGTATGGAAGAGGGGACCCTTTCACCAGGGAAATATATACAGAAAAGGGAAGGGCAGAGAACTGTTCCTGCATCTGCTGATTCTCATTTGTCTTCAGCTAAAAAGTAATCCTTGTGGCAAACTGATATATTTTTTTAAAGATTTATTTATTTTATATATAAAGAGAGAGGGAGTGATAGAGAGAGACTGTGGTGGGGGAGGGGCAGAAGGAGGAGAGAGAGTCTTAAGCGGACTCCGTGCTGAGTGTGGGGCTGGATCCCATGACCCTGAGATCATGACCTGAGCTCAACCTAAGACTCAGACGCTTAACAAACTGAATAACCCTACGCCCCTTAAAATGACATATTTTAGAGTGGCATATCCTGCCCGCATTCAGTGATGGTAATGATCTTTATCTCCTTTTAGAAATAGGTAATCTGTGTGGTTACTTCTCTAATTCTACAGACATATTAATTATTGTATCACATTTTTACTTATTATTCTATATTCATTTTATTAAAGAGAACCTCCAAGACCGTATAAGCTTCAAGCTTCTCTAAACCTGGATCTGCTCCTATACAGCACAAACGCGGGACTGAAAGTAGCAAGAGCAGTTTTCCAATTACAGTAAAGGGAGATGGTTCTAGAACTTTCTAGTTGCTTTGGCAGCAGTTCTCTGGCCCCAGAATCTTACTGACTCAGGCAAAGGCAGCGTGAGGCAGCACAGATGTGTCCCTTGTCATGCTGGTTCTGCATTGTGGTTCTGGGAGTTGCTTCTGGAAACTCAGCATAAAACACACTCAGGAGCTTGTGAAGTTTCTATTGCTTCCTGGTAACTCCTTTATTTAAGTGAACCAAAAGAATTATTTTGTTAGTATAAGGGCCTGGTTGGTCAGAGGGAGCCATTTTGTTGCAGTGAACTTAGATTGACCCTGCCCCTCCCAAAGGAACTTGCTTGCAAAGCCTAGATACAAGGGCGGGTCAGGCCAGGTGAAGACATCCAATCAGTGGGGCGCACATATATTTACTGAGGTGAGTTTAAATCCCATTGGCCACCTGTGTGTGGGCGGGGCTCAACCACCCCTATAAAGGTTAGTTTGCGAGGCTGAAGCCCAGAAGAAGGAGAGCCGGTGAAGAGGAAGAGCCGTCTGAGCGCTCTGGATCCTCCGAGCCCGATCGTCCCGGCTCCCATCGTCCGAGCTCCCGATCATAGCTCGTGAGCTCCCGATCGTCCGAGCTCCCAATCGTAGCTCGTGAGCTCCCGAGCGTCCGAGCTCCCGATCGTAGCTCCCGAGCTCTCGTCCGAGCTCTCGTCCGAGCTCTCGTCCGAGCTCTCGTCCGAGCTCTCGTCCGTCCGAGCTCTCGTCCGTCCGAGCTCTCGTCCGTCCGAGCTCTCGTCCGTCCGAGCTCTCCTCCCGATCGTAGCTCCCGAGCGTCCAAGCTCCCGATCGTAGCTCCCGAGCTCTCGTCCGAGCTCTCCTCCGAGCTCTCGCCGCCTTGCGGGAGCAGCATCACTCTGGGGAGCACTGAGAGCGGCTTCCTCGATGTGAGGCTTCCTTCTTGAGCAGCCTAGTCCGGAGCAGCCTCGCCCGGGGAGCGGCCTCGCCGGAGCAGCCCCTGTCTGGGGAGAAGCCTCGTCCAGAGCAGCCACGTTGGGAGCGGCCTTGCCGGGGTCGTTGTCACCTTTTCGTAAGAGACAGGCCTGACCGCTCAGATTGATTCTTGATGCTTGGTGTGAAATAAAGCTTTGCTTGACCTTCGCTCTGTATCGGTCTCGTTCCTTTGATCACGGACCCCAACAGTTAGCAGTTAGGAAGCCTTCTACTTGTGGTAATCTGTACCAGAACGGTTGCTGGTAACTGACCTTCAGAGATACATGGTGACTTAATTTTGGTCTTCTGCCTTGAGCCACAACCCAAAAAGACTGGGAAGCATCAGAGGACAGGAAATAGGTGTTATGCGACTGTGGTTTGGAGAGCTTCCGGGCTGGTGAGCTCATGGACAAGCTGGGAGGAGGCAGCCCAGAGGCATGGAGAAGTTCTCACCCCCCTGCCCCAATACCTTGCCCAGTGCATCTCTTCCAACTGGGGGGGTCCTAAGTTGTGTCCTTTATAATAAGCCAGTCACAGTGGATACGCTGCTTTTCTGAGTTCTGTGAGCCATCCTAGCAAATTATCGAACCTGAGGAGGGACTTGTGGGAACCCCTGAAGTTAAAGCAGTTGGTCAGAAGTGCAGCCCCCCCCCCGTCTTTGCTATTTGTGTCTGAAGTGGGGGTGGTCGTGGGGAACGGAACCCCTTAATCTGTGGGGTCTGATGTTAACTTGGGGTTGTGTCAGAACTGATTTGAATTATTGGACCTCCAGCGGGGTCAGAGAGTTGGAGAAGTGGAAAGCTCTGTACCTTTGTCAGAAGTGATGTGAATAGAAGTTCAGAGCCCTGCGGGATTTATTTTAAATGGAACATTGGAGATTATTTGGAATGAGTGGGACCCCAAGAATTAGAACAGGGACTTCTTTGTGGTTTTAGATGATTCTGTGTATCTAAACCTTAAAATTCATGGAGATTTCCATGATAGAAGTAAATTCTCCTTTTCTCTCTAGTGAAGCCCTCAGTTGAGCGGATCTTAACTGAAGCACTTGTAAGAGGTTGATGATTCTCTTTCACTCCCTGCTCCTAAATCCCCTCACTGCCAAGATCAGATCACAGTGTGCCCTGGGGAAGCCACTGTAAGTGAAACCGTGGGAAGAACGGCTTTCACACTGAAAGAGCTGCAGTAGTACCTCAATTTTTATCAGTAGAACTGTAGTGACTATGTGTGGGAATGGTTTCCAGGGAGGGAGACCATTTTACATTGAGGTAAACTCATCAGTTTGGATTTACTAAATTTGGAGTTAATGTTCTAGTTTGAATAGCCGAGAAATCTTTAATGTTTACTTACTTTAAAATTTGGGCTCAATCATGGGCTCTAGTAAGTACATTTGGTTTGCTAGAAATTCATTAGGATATAAATGGATTTACTATGTGCAGCTGCATCACTCATTTCCTGAACATGACATGGCCTGGAGGACCTCAATGTATGGTAGAAGTAAGAACTGGCACTGAGAATTATATTAACGAGAGGGCCAGCATCCTGCAAACATGTCCCGTAAGACCACAAATCCACAAAACGGGAGTATTTCTCCTATATTCCTCCAGTGGTACCTCCAACCATTTATCTGAGTAATTGTGATCTTGGGAAAGGGAGTCCTTTTTTCTAGGATTATTGGATCTTAGCTCTGAGCTAATCTTTTTTCTCCCTGGAGACTCTGATTTCTTAATCAACCACTAAATGTTGAGATTTGCAGCAGTTAATGACATAGACTGCTTTCAGTCAGGTTTATCTTCTGTGGGTCCAGGGGGGCCCCGCAAATCCAATTTGTACTCATTTTCCTTGATTCCAGATGTATGGATCACATGTACTCAACAACTAAAACAATCTCCACCTTGATTCCCTGACCCACAGGGCAAAAGCCATTATGGCTGGAAGGGCAACATGGAAGTAACGGGAATAGTCCGCTACAAAAATACTGTTACAAAAATCAGTACCACTTCCTGGGAGGATTTCAGACAATAAGGCTTTCATGAAAGACCTGAAAGACTGTATTGGTCCCTATTTACATTTTTGGTTTGTCCTGTGCATAGACATTTGCATGATGGGACAATTGGAATAAAATAGATTATTGTAAGCTTAATCGTGTGGTGAGTTTAATTGTAACTGGTCTTGAAGTTGCGGCGTTTGCTCTATAAGAATGAATCCAGCTTTTGGTACCTGGCATGTACCTCCTGGTGTGGCTATTTGTTCTAAAACTCACTTTAGTGAGCCAATAGTACCCATAGGGAGGGACCAGAGAATACCTTGACCGGTTCCTCCCTCAGCCCTCAAGCTGCATGCCGTGACCATTAACTGTAGAATCCTCCATCATCTTAGCATCTCACAGGACTTCACGGCCTCTCCCCGATGGCTAGTGATCTTGAATGTATCTTCATGTGCTTATTTGCCATCCTTATTTCCTCTGTGGTGAAATGTCAGTTATATATTTTTTACCCATTTTCAAATTGTATTACTTGTGTTTTTACAGTTGAGTTTTGAGAGTTCTTTATATATATTCTAGTCATGAGTCTTTTGTCAGGCATATGGTTTGCAAATATTTTCTTCCAGTCTGTAGGTGGTCTTTTATGCTCCTGACGGGGACTTTCACAAAGCAAACGTTTCCAGTCTTGATGGAGTCCAATTTATTGATTTTTTTTTCCTTTTATGAATCATGCTTTTATTATAGTAGCCTGTCTAGGAAAATAAACTTTCATGCAGTTTTATTTTTTAGTTTATCTTTTTTAGTTTCTGAAATTCTTGAATATGTTAGTTGGTGTTCTTTATTGGTTTTAGAAAATTCTAAACAATTATCTTCTTGTATTTTGCCTCTGCCCCATTCTTTCTCACTTCTCCATCTCATACCCTAATCATTTGCATCTTAAACCACTTGTGTTTGACCTGTGTGTGATTATGTCCGTAATTTGTCTCTATCTTCTTCTTTCTTGGTGCTAAAGTTATTGTTGATTTTTTTTTCCTACTTCTAGTCACTCCCTCTCAGACTGAGTTTTCTCAGTTATTTTACTTTTCATTCCTACATTCTATTCTTTTTTTACATTTCAAGTCTCTGGTGAAACTCTCATGACTGGTTTTACTCTTCAACAAACTAATCACAGTTATGTTAATATATTCATCTATTCAGCTTTAAAAAAATTCATCTACTCAGGGTGCCTGGGCAGCTCACTCATTAAGCATCTGCCTTCAGCTCAGGTGATGATCCCAGGGTCCTGGGATGGAGTCCCACTTCCTGCTCCACGGGAAGCCTGCTTCTCTCTCCACCTGCTGCTCCCCCTGCTTGTGTTCCTGCTCTCGCTATCTCTGTCAAATAAATAAACAAAATCTTTAAAAAACTTCATCTACTGATTCATGATCTGGGTTATCTAGGGATCTCTTTCTATGGTCTTTTTTTTTTTTAAATCTTGATTACTGATGATATGGTCCTGCCTCTTTTCATGTCTAATAATTCTTTTTTTTTTTTTTAAAGATTTTATTTATTTATCAGAGAGAGAGGGGAGCAGAGAGCGAGCACAGGCAGACAGAATGGCAGGCAGAGGCAGAGGGAGAAGCAGGCTCCCTGCCGAGCAAAGAGCCCGATGTGGGACTCGATCCCAGGACGCTGGGTTCATGACCTGAGCCGAAGGCAGCTGCTTAACCAACTGAGCCACCCAGGCGTCCCTCATGTCTAGTAATTCTTATTGTATACTTGACTTTGTGTAAATGCACAATAAAGGCATTAGATAATGTGATTTTCCACCAAAGGGGTCTCTCATGATATCCTTTAAGTAGATTAAGCAAAGCAGTCTTTTGCTCCTACTTTACTATCTTCTACCCCTACATACAACCATCACAAACATATCAACTCTTTCATTTTGCTCAACTCCTCTAAATTTTCCCTTCTCCTCACTCTATTTTATCCTCTTAACCAGGAATTTACTCCCTAATAATCTGATTCTTTAGGTTTTCTTTAAAATAAACTAAAATCCAATATAGAGGGTAATAAGTACAGTACAAATAAAAGGATTGCAAATAAAGAGCTTCTGGAACCCAGATAAAAATGCAGCCCAAAACCAAAGAGCATTAAGAGGATCTTCTAGGAAGCATATTAACTAACCTTCATGATTTTAGTATTTGTTTAATAGAATGAACATTCCCACCTGAAAGAACATCAAGCAAGGAGACATATAGTTAGGAAAATCACCATTATTAAAGATCTACTTTATTTCAAGGATAATGCTCTTTAATATTTCTGATCTTATTTAATTTTACAGAAATTCTTCAAAGTAATTTTTCTCCCCCGTGACAGTGAGGTTTCTAATTTTTAAGCCTGTCTCACTTGTTTCTGAGCTGGAGTTTGAGCCATTCTGTCTCTAAGACTGTTCTCCTTCCCCTTTATTACAAGTTTTTTTTCAAAGATGATTCAGCTTGTCATTGTTTAAGGAAAATGGTGAGTAGCTTAATGCATTTGAAGTATAAAATAAACAGAAGCTCTTGTAGATGGAACTGGAAATGGAAGCTAATCCAGAACCAACACGAATACTAAGGAATATATGTGTATTTCCATAGGTAATAATAAGGGTTACTTCAGGGCTTCAAGCACTGGCATGATAACACCTGTATTTAAGAAAAACTCCTTTTGTAGCAAAGTGAGAAATAATTTTTAGTAACAAGATTCCAGAGAGTCTTATAACAGATCAAGTTGGAGTTAATGATTTACTGGCTGGACCAGAGAAGTGGAAAGGGAGAAGAGCAGCAAGGGGAGAAAGAAGGAGGATAATGTGTAACCTCAAAACTTCAGGAATATGAGCATTCAGGGACACTGTGACGTTTTAAGACTTGGTGACTGGCCAAACCACAATGAGGTAAAGACTTGGGAAATGAAGGTCAAAGAAATGATGGACACTTGACATCGAAGTTTATGACTGCGTGTGATAAAAGTTTTCTAAATAATCTGTTCTTTACTTCCACAAAGGCTGAGGATAAATTAGATTCAGTTACGATAAAAGAGGTAATTGCATTTGATGGGGATGCCCAGCTGGCTCAGTTGGAAGAGCATGAGACTTTTGATCTTGGGGTAGTGAGTTTGAGCGCTGCGGTTGGGGTAGGGATTACTTAAAAAAAAAAAGATGGGGGGCCTGGGTGGCTCAGTGGGTTAATCCTCTGCCTTTGGCTCAGGTCATGATCTCAGGGTCCTGGGATCGAGCCCCACTTCGGGCTCTCTGCTCGGCGGGGAGTCTGCTTCCCTGCCTCTCTGCCTACTTGTGATCTCTTTCTGTCAAATAAATAAATACAATCTTTAAAAAAAAAAAGATACTTGTATTTGATGGAAATGACTGACATGGACGTATAGACTTGGTGTCATACGTATAGACTATGGTGTCACATTACAACATGTTACATCATATGGTGACACCAGCAAGCATCTCCTGTAGTCACTTATAACCCTTGGATTGTATTATTTTATCCCATAGGAAAGGGCTTTCCTTAACTATAACATTTCCGTCAGTTACAAATTTAAATGCATTTGTAATAGTTAAGGGTGGTGATGGGCCAGGAGTGAGAAAAAGGGGTAGAAGTGAGGTGGTAACAAAATTTAAAGGTTGGTTCTAAAATGTCCTTTTTGGCTAACAATTTCACGTCCCTCGTGAAGTTAAGCGCCTTATGAGGACCTTGTCTCTGTTTCTCGGGGGGCTCATTATCTCGGATAGGAAATTCTTGACAGCATCAAATTCTCTAGATACTTCTCCCCAGTTTCCATGAGAAAATCTTCGGCTGAGATGGTAGTACAAACTAACAACTCTCTAGGACTCAGAAGCTACTCTTGGGAGTAAGGCTCATCTGACTGTGCCAAGAAGTTTGCTCAAATACAGAACTAATATTGATTAGGTTTGATTGCTCATCTAGGTGTTTCCATATTTGTTAACAGAAAAAAATTATTGTATGCCACTCATTTATAAATTAATGGAAATGATAATTATATCATTTCTCATATATTCCACCTTTACAATATAAGTAATGGTATTAAGATTATACTATTTGAGGGCACCTGTGGCTCTGTCAGTTAAGCATCTGCCTTCTGCTCAGGTCACGATCCCAGGGTCTTGGGATTGAGTCCCACATTGGGCTCTCTGCTCAGCAGGGAGGCTGCCCTTCCCACTCCCCTTGCTCATGCTCTCTTTCTCAAATAAATAAAAATTTTAAAAATCTTTAAAAAAAAGATTATACTATATGACTTTAATAAGTTTATATTTAAAACCTAGTGTTTGACATGGTAATGACCAGTTATGCTCTGTTTCTACTTGGCAGAGTGTTCAGAAGTGTCACTGAAGTTGGTTGGCTATAAATATTAATAATAATGGTTATTAGGGGCGCCTGGGTGGCTCAGTGGGTTAAAGCCTCTGCCTTCGGCTCAGGTCGTGATCCCAGGGTCCTGGGATCGAGCCCCACATCAGGCTCTCTGCTCCGCAGGGAGCCTGCTTCCTCCTCTCTCTCTGCCTGCCTCTCTGCCTACCTGTGATTTCTGTCTGTTAAATAAATAAAATCTTTAAAAAAAAATAATGGTTATTAAAAGCTAAGTGATATCTTAGATATACAAAGCATAATTATAGACTGATCTCATGTGGATCAATTAAAATCTCTTCCTTTGAAGTCATTGACAGCTAAATATAGAAAGTGAGCTTTTGAAATGCAGTTGTTTCTATGTTGGTCACTTTATGACTTTAACAGATAGGAAAGGGGTCTGAAATGGCACATGCATACTATTATTTTTTGTCTTTTTTTTTAATTTTAAAGATTTTATTTATTTATTTGAGAGGGAGAGAGAGAGATCACAAGTAGGCAGAGAGTCAGGGAAGCAGGCTCCCTGCTGAGCAGAGAGCCCCATGCGGGGCTCTATCTAGGACCCTGAGATCATGACCTGAGCCAAAGGCAGAGGCTTAAACCACTGAGCCGCCCAGGCACCCCAATTTTTTATCTTTTTTAAAAACCAAAACCTGTTTAGTCTAATGACTTCGGTGAAGTCATTTGTCAGATAGATAGTAACATTCTTGAGATAATTTCAATAGTTTTATACTAATATTAACTGGGCAATTTGAAATGAAGTTATTTTAATATTTTGGATCCATTTTTTTGTTTTTATACTAACTTAAATGTCAAAACAATCTCTTTTTTAGCTTACTCTTGATAAATCTGCCCTAAATGGAAAATATTCAAGTTAAGCTATCCTATTAAGGGCCTTATAATGGCACAGAAAGTTAATCTTGAATAAACACAATGGTGAAGGACTATGCCTAGCGCCTCTCTACACTGCATGCAATAATAAAGTAGCAGGGGACACGTATCACAAAAGTAAACTGAGGCACATATAGATCCTGGCACATCTTTCCACCGATTCTAGGTTCCTTTCTGAATTGATGTGAACTGGCCCCTCTCTGGGCCTGTGTGGTTATCATCACTTGATGAGGCCCAGTGAGGAAGATCTGGTGCCCCCACTCAGTCTGTCTCGCGGGGGAATCTGGTGTGTGTGTGTGGGGGGGGTGTTGGGAAGAGTCAGCATTTCCCCTGAGACCATAAGTTCTCCCACATCTCATTAGAGATAATTAGTTAGGGGAATTTTTTTAAAAAGAAGCTCCGCAGGGTGAGGCAGAAGAGGAAACATCCAATCCTATATCAACTCGGAAACCAGTAAGAAGTTCTTTTTTTCCAAACTTGAATCCTTTGATCTTTCAGTACTCCCACGCTGTGTGCGCCGCGGAGACATCCCAGCTTCTGACTGCCGCTCTGCGGTGGGAGGGGAATGTGGATATTAGGGGCCCTCAGGGGGCGTAACGACTGTGTGGTCATCCATATCCCCTCTTTGTCTGTCCAGATTCACTGCTGCGTGCGTCTTGCCTCTCTATCCCCTTCCCTTTTCTGCAGATTTCCAAAATGTCCTCTTTCTTTCCTTCTCGTTTTCACTCTGGTCATCCCACTTGGATTTCCAAGTGAAGTCCCAAGAAAGGCAAGGAACCGTGGACATGGCATTTTTGCCACGGCAGTCAAATTTGGTAAGTTAATGATCCTGTGCAGGAAGCAATGTGACCTTGGCCTTCAGCCGGATATCTGGGTTGTTTTTCGCATTAGACCACAGCTGAATCCCATGCAAGTTGACATATTATGCCAATATTCACAGCATAAATGTCTGTGTACTTTATTTTCATAGGCTTGATCAAATTTTAAAGATTGTAGTTTAAGATCACTCACTCTATGAAGAAGTTGGAGAGAGATTTTGAACTCATTAATGGAGTTTTTAACCCTAAAATGAATTTAAAAGGAAGTGGAATCTACTGAACTGAAAAATCTTAAGACTAAAAATACGAATATGGTCCTGCATGGCATGAGAGTATATTGAATAATGAGCTCTCTGTGATTGTGAGTGTTTAATATGATTTTGAACTCGGATTATGAACTCCAAATAGAGAGTCAGTGAAAGAGATTTCTAAAATATTCTTCAGGGTTTCTGTCCTTTGCATTTACCTCCTCTTCCATGTGTCACAGAACAGGCAGCTTGTCTAGCTATGACGTGCCAACAGCTCTCTTTGTCCTGAGACATGATACTCATTCCTCCAAACAATGTAAGCAATAAATCCCCATTCTGACTCATTATAGACAAATTCATAACAGTTGATATTGAGACATTATTTGGTTCAATTTTTAAAAATCTTATGAAATTGAAATTACCTGGTCAAGGATTCAGAAGTCACAGAGGATATACAAAATCTGTTGTTTCCCATAACAATGGAAACTTACTTAAATGCAACAAGTGATAAATTGCATTGTGCCATTAAATAACTAATGCATATAGTTCTTGGGAGAAAATGATCATGGCTGTGTTTAGAAGCCATTGTATTAGGTTTAAATAAGGATGGACACCCTTACATATCATGTAAAAGAATAATCATTTATATACACATATATGCTCTCTCCTGACTATTACATATTTTTAAAATTTCCATGTTACAGGAGGTGGAGGAAAAGCCCTCAGTGCTGGCTTGATTCTAAGTGTTGGTTGTCAGTCATGTAATCAGCGGATTAGGTATCCCCCTCCATGTTATCCTATCCATTCCTGACCACCAGAGATGCTCATCGCAGCCTCTGGACTATGACCTTGACAATCCTGCAAATTCCGATAACTGCAAAGTTTTAGCGAACAAAATCTTAAAGTTGTTAGCAACACATGCCAACTCATGATGTAATTATGACAAAGCATTCTTAGAGCAGCGGACCCCTATTTTGCGCCCTGATGCACCTGAGAGACATAATGAATCCCAATTCCATCACTTCTTACTAGTGCTTAGGAACATGTGCAAAAATGTTAGAATGAGACTTTGCCTTGGTTAGTTTACATTATACAAATACTCACCCTAAGACATGCCAAAGAATTGAAAGAGTACTCGAAGGTATACCATCTTTCAGTTCTATGGGACCCTAAGAGACACATAAATAAAATAATCAATGTAGTCTTCCTGAAAGTAGAGTTCTTTGTGAGAATAAAGTGTGAATCATAGGAGAGGAAATGCTGACAAAAGAACATTGGGTAGGAGCTCCACTGGCGACTGAGTTCTGGCAACTTCTCATCCTTACAGGAAAGCATTGCCAACTTCAGAGAAGTTACCTAGTCCCGGAGTTAAAATAAACTATGGTGATATAAAACATAATTTTATCACAGAGGATGAGGATAGGACTGGGTAGGGGAGAAGATATGCTAGGGTCATGCTCCGGTGAATATAACGAACAGAATCAGAGGTATAGCTATAAACAGTAACGAGGTCATCTTCCTCCTAAGATTTTGCTTGATCAAGATCAAGATTTTGCTCGATCACTTGTACCCTTTTGAGTCTGGATATGACTCTAGGTTTCCCAGTATTGATGGGACAGTATTAAGAATAAGGTTTCACCTAATAGCAAACCTGGTTCTCTGATACAGAGATATAAGCCATTTTTTTTAAATTAATTTTTTATTTTTTATAAACATATATTTTTATTCCCAGGGGTACAGGTCTGTGAATCACCAGGTTTACACACTTCACAGCACTCACCAAAGCACATACCCTCCCCAATGTCCATAATCCCACCCCCTTCTCCCAAACCCCCTCCCCCCAGCAACCCTCAGTTTGTTTTGTGAGATTAAGAGTCACTTATGGTTTGTCTCCCTCCCAATCCCATCTTGTTTCATTGATTCTTCTCCTACCCACTTAAGCCCCCATGTCATATGATCTCCCTGATATAAGCCATTTTTTTTTAAGATTTTATTTATTTGACAGAGAGAGAGAGAGACCCAAGTAGGCAGAGCGGCAGGCAGAGAGAGAGGGGGAAGCAGGCTCCCTGCTGAACAGAGAGCCCGATGTGGGACTTGATCCCAGGACCCTGAGACCATAACCTTAGCTGAAGGCAGAGGCTTAACCCACTGAGCTCCCCAGGGACCCATAAGCCACTTTTCTTATCCATGGTTTACATAATGTGTTTCCCCATTAAAAAGAAAGAAAGAAAGAAAAAGTGGATCAATTTATTTCCTTGTAAAATAATGAGCTGTTGAAATAACGAGCTGTGAAACTTAAAAGAAAGATACAAATTGTTGGTAAATAATCACAGCCATGAATCTGAAAAAACTCCAAATACTGTGCTCCTCCAACCAAATAATGACTGACTTACTGAAATCCTGAGTCAAGCATTCAGCATTTCCAAAGGCATTTCCCTTCTACCATTTTACCCGTCATTTCATTTTGAGGGTGTCTATCTATACTCTGTTCATTTGTTCATTTCTTTGAGAGAGAGTGTGCGAGTGTGAGCGGTTGTGAGGGTGTCGGGGGTGGAGTGAGGGAGGGGCAGAGGGAAAGAAAGAATCTTGAGCAGGCTCTACACCCAGGGAGAAGCCCGAGAAGGGGCTCCATCTCCCAACCCTGAGATCACGACCCGAGCCAAAACCAAGAGTTGGACACTTAACTGACTGAGCCGCCCATGCGCCCTTCTACCTTCTTCAAAGATGCTCATCTTTCTCCTAACAGGTGATACGTGGCCAGAGGTGATGGAGAAACACAACACCAGCTCTTTCGAAGGCTTCATCCTGGTGGGCTTCTCCGACCGTCCCCACCTAGAGCTGATCCTCTTCGTGGTCGTCCTCACTTTTTACCTGCTGACTCTTCTTGGAAACATGACCATCATCTTGCTTTCCGCTCTGGATTCCCGGCTGCACACACCAATGTATTTCTTTTTGGCCAATCTCTCGTTCCTGGACATGTGTTTCACCACGGGCTCCATCCCTCAGATGCTCTACAACCTTCAGGGCTCAGACAAGACCATCAGCTATCTGGGCTGCGCCATCCAGCTCTACTTCGTCCTGGCACTAGGAGGGGTGGAGTGCGTCCTCCTGGCCGTGATGGCCTACGACCGCTACGCTGCAGTCTGCAGACCCCTGCACTACACTGTCATCATGCACCCGCGACTCTGCGGGCAGCTGGCTTCAGTGGCATGGCTCAGTGGCTTTGGCAATTCCCTCATAATGGCACCCCAGACGTTGATGCTACCCCGCTGCGGGCACAGGCGGGTAGACCACTTTCTCTGTGAGATGCCAGCACTAATCGGCATGGCCTGCGTAGACACCATGAGCCTCGAGGCACTGGCGTTCGCCTTGGCAATCTTCATCATCCTGGCGCCACTCATCCTCATCCTCGTCTCTTACGGCTACATCGCGCGAGCGGTGTTTCGGATCAAGTCAGCCGCTGGGCGAAAGAAAGCCTTCAACACCTGCAGCTCCCACCTAATCGTCGTCTCTCTCTTCTACGGCACCATCATATACATGTACCTCCAGCCAGCAAACACTTATTCCCAGGACCAGGGCAAGTTCCTCACTCTCTTCTACACGATCGTCACTCCCAGTGTTAACCCCCTGATCTACACACTGAGAAACAAGGATGTCAAAGAAGCCATGAAGAAGGTGCTGGGGAAGGCGGGTGCAGAAGGATAGCAAAAGTTTGCGGATTGTCTTTTGACCCGTCTTCTGTCTACATTGTTAGGCGTAGCAAATGGAGGACTGTTCTGACATCGCAGACGGAAGAGGCGCTCAGCGAGACTGGGAGCTCAGTGTTTAGAGAGGCTGAGAAGATGCGACATTCCTGAGTCCGCACTCACTTATACTCCTCTCCGGTCCCTGTAAGCCAGGCACCAATCACTAGGAGGGCTGCATTTTGGGACCAAAGAATGACGCACGCTTGCAAGATACCAGCCATGAAAGTAGGCACCAGGCATTCTGGTACTCATGCCAGCCTCTATCACAATAATTTATACTCAGTAAGTCCTCAACATATATGAAAGAATACACTTAGAAGTGGGGGAAAAAAAAAGTATTTTTTTACCTAGAAAGTTCACACGTACTTTGTACTTTTATAGTGCCAAATTTCTGGATGAGGCGCAAAACAAATCATTCCATTATCTAGCTCTTAGTATCTCCAACACCTCCATGTAGGTCCATAGTGTGGCTCTTGCGTATTTTTAATCATTGCTATAACAAGTTTAGAGACATTTATGTTTGGCCTTTCGAGGCAAAAGTGAATGACGACCGTTATGTAGTCAGACCATGAGGCATTTGCTTTATATGGAAGACAGTTTCTTGCTCATATTCAGCACTTGTTAATACTTTGTGACCCAAAGAAGGTTAAAAGGTCTTTGATTTTGTTTTGTTTTGTTTTCTTTTTCTAATTGTAGTAAAATATACACAATATCAAATTTACCATTTTGACGTTTCTCCTGGCTCTTGTCAGTGGCATTAAGTATGTTCACATTGTCGCAGGACCATCAGCATCATCTGTCTTCAGAACTTTTTGTCTTCCCAAACGGAAACTCTGCGTCCATTAGTAATAACTCCTCATTCTCCCCTCTCCCCAGCCTCTAGAAACACCATCCGACTTTTAGTCTCCATGACTCTGGCAGAGATCTTCCTGCTTAAAATGTTTGAAGTTTATTAACCTCTACTTCCCCGCTCTGTCACCAGGATAATCTTGAACAGAGGCAGAGAGCAGTGACACCAGTTCTGGGGAACTGTTGGGATGTTTATGATTGGGTGGTCTTTGCATGTTGATTTCTTCATGTTTATACCCATGGCTGTAGTCCCTCACCCGTCATAGTGGAAGTTGATTAGGACAATCTGTATTAGATGAATGAATCCTAAAGGTAGGCAGGTATCTTCAGACCTGAAATATTACCAGTTGAATAAATCCCATCTCATAACCTGGGAAAATATATGTTATGTTAAAATTTCTGTAAGTAAATAAGTACTTTTAAATGTGGGGGTATTGCTAGAGGTATCATTAGGGACTGGATGAAAGATGGGTTTAGCAACTTCTTTTTTAAGAAAGTTCAGATTACTCTAGAGGCTCCAGGAAAAAAATACCAAATACCTAAATAAATTGTACTAAAAATATATCATTTTCAGACATAATGTGCATATTTCCTTATTTGTAACCAATAATTCTTGTACTTTGTCTAGATAGATTACATTTTATTTTAGATTAGTTAGGGCTTGTTAGAAAGGGTTTGGAGCTTAGTTTTGACTATAGACAATATTCCTTTATTCCCATAAAAGGGTAGAATGATTAGAATACAGTTGAGGGGTGCCTGGGTGGCTCAGTGGGTTAAGCCGCTGCCTTCAGCTCAGGCCATGATCTCAGGGTCCTGGGATCGAGTCCCGCATTGGGCTCTCTGCTTGGTGGGGAGCCTGCTTCCTCCTCTCTCTCTCTCTGACTGCCTCTCTGCCTGCTTGTGATCTCTCTGTCAAATAAATAAAATTTTTAAAAAATCTTTAAAAGAATACAGTTGATTTTTCCTACTTTATAAATTAAGTGAAAAGTGATATGTAGCCATGATGATGTTTATGAAGGCCATTATTAATGCAGAAGAAGTATAGAATTTGGAGATCCATGACCTGGCATTTTCCATTTCTTACACCGAAAAACAACTTTTGTGTCCTCCTGGTACAAAAATATGCTATGCACTTATAAGGAAATAAAAATCCTTTTAGAATCAATCTTCAGAATTATGATTATTGTAATTTTTATATAATTTCTATGCTGTTTAGCTATGCATTATTTTAGGAGCAACAACATCTTGAAGTGGTGGCAGGAGATCAAGAGAGAGTATAAATCTCTATAGAAACAGCACTTTTGGTAGCACGCTATGGAATTTCCAGCTAATTCTCTCAGCCATGGAGCTTAATCTTTCTCCAAAGAAACAAACATTACACATATGTCCATATGTGTAAGGTTGTGTTTAAACCCACTGTGATCTTAAATTAAGGATTATGAGATGATAGTTCAATAAATGCTTATCAATCAGATTATCAGATCATTTTCCATCTTGTCTTGATGGGTGGTATAGGGACCTTGAAGACAGCCTTAACCTATTTTATATTTTGTCTATGTTCACATTTTTCCTTCTCATTCACCTCTTCAGCAAATACATATTGTGCCAGGCACTGGTCTGGGTACTGGAACAAAGCACCCAGCGGATTCCCATGGCACTGAGGTTGCCATGGACAAATGTTGGAAACCTCATCACAATAGGAACATTTGTAAGTTTTAGGAAGATGAGCATAACAGGGACAGAAGCCGGGAAACAGGACAGGGCTACAGTTTTAAGTGGGGAGGGTCAAGGAAGAGCTTGGAATCTACATGTAAGCAAAGGTGCGGTGCAATGGGAAGCAGCTATGCGGCTCCCTGGGGAAAAGGGAATCCGGCAGAGCAAGCAGCAGGCACACCATTTAGATCAGGAAGGCGAGGAGGAAGCAGAGAAGATGAGCTATAAGGACCCATTTTACTGTCCCTGCTCCCCTTCCCCCAGGGGACTTAAAAACAAGTCCTGGAAACCAGCTCCAGGTGTGGAGGCCAAGAAAAACAAGGCTGTACCCACCTCGAGTCTAGCCCTGACATAAGTATAGCCATCTTGGCAAAGCAAAAGCCTGCACCTTGCACTATAAGAGTGGGTTAGCATAAGCATGGCCATCCTGAAGTCCCGGAAGCCATTTTACTGAGCGTCCCTAACCAGCCCACACGCGCATGTAACTTAAGAGAAAGTAGCTAAAACCTAAGAAACAATTATATACAATCATATACCAACAGGGCGGTTAGGTGATGGTGCCACAGTGACCAAATGTTAAAGAAAAACAAGTTGTTAACTTGCAGAGATCACAATCCTTCAAGTTAGAAATCTCCCTTGGTTTGCAAATACAACAAAAAGGCCATCTCTTCAATGGCCCAATTTCCAGAGACAAATGGCTCAGTGCCTCGAGGCCAAAGGTCGCCCTCCCCACCACAAAACTGTAGGAGGCTGAGGCAGAAGGAAATGTAATTAAGGTGAAAATTCTTCTAAACCTAAATCTCACTTAACCCCCAGGGTGACACCGGGGTGGCAAAAAGTTAAACAAAGTTAAACTGTCAAAGTGGGGTGCAAGAGATGTACGTAGCTATGGAAAAGTGCCTTGAAAATGCTATATAAACCCTTGGCTTTGAGTGCTCGGGGTCCTTGTTGAAACCCGCTGCGCCAGGCGGATACTTGGACCCCAACTAACTGGAAATAAACCTCACCATTGACTTGCATTATCGAGAGTGTTCTCTGTCTAATTGAGGAGTGGTCGACTCCGTACCCTAACAGAACAAAGAGTGGGAGGGACCTCAAGAGCATGCGTGACCCTGGAAAGAAAGAACAGGAAGTGTTTCCAGAGGGATGACTGGTCAACCATCCAACATGTGGCAAATGGCCACCTGAGATTGAAGAGGAAAAAGTTACCCAGAGCTGGCCCAGCCCAGGAGACCCCAGAAGATGGAAGGTTACCAACAAGAAGCTAGAGATAACCAGAAGCCCCACTGGGACCAAGAGATAACTAGCTCTTTCTGCTTCTGTAAACATACTTCCCTCCACAGGCTCCTGCACTACTGTTCCTGCCTAAAGCAGCCTCTGCTCCCCCAGTTTAAGCCTACCTACCAGCAGTCAGCATGGCCCTGGGAACTCCCTTCCCCAGGGTCCAGAACTTCGAGCATGAACTCATCTGGGTCCACCGGCATAAAATAAATTCGAGTTGTGCTTCTCCCAGTGTCACTTGGTCTCTCGCAGTTCTGATTTTTATTTTTTCCACAAGATCAGGAATGAAAACTGACCCACAGATTGAGCGATGCGGGTCTCCCAGACAAACCCGCAAAGAACTATTTCCGTGGAGCGATCGGGGATGGTGGGGAGGGGGGGTACTGGTTGGAGCACCTAGGAGACAGTGAAAATGTGAAATGCAGGCCCTGAGAGCCCAGTCAAATCCTCCGAGAAGTCTAATGATGGAGAGAAACAGAGACAGGGTGTTAGCAGTAGGGACGGAAGATTGATCGGATTACCAGAATCATTTTTGAAATGAGAGGAATTTTGACAAGTTTAGAAACCAGGGAAGAGAATGATCCAGCAGTAGAATGAAGATTCAGGAAAGAGAAAATTGCAACAGTGATGACCTTGAGTAGGTGGAAACCGGTTCATGAATGGACAGTTTGGCTTGAACTGGGAGCAAGAGTTCACCGCAGCAAGAGGGATGGCAAAGGGCGTGAGCGCAGGTGCTGACGGTCCGGGAGCCTTGAGCAGGGGCCGGTGCAGATTCTCTTCTGACCGCTATTCTTCTCAGTCCCAGATAGAAGAAAGCACTGCAGCCTCACTGTTAACTCTGCAAGTCTGTTAAACCAATAGAATAAACTGAGTACGACTTAAGTGCCTGAAAGGAATAGATTAAAGGACTTCGTGCAATTTAGTCTTTCTCTCTTTGATAGAAGGTAACTGTTCACTGCCTGTTTGTCTTAGCATTTGTCATTTTAGCTGGAACATTCCTTCCTGCTGTTCCTAACTTGCTCTTGCTATCATTTTTCTCCTCTATATTAAATAATACGGAATATGTGAAAATACATAGCAAGCATCAACACCGATTTTCCTCTCCCTGTAAAAACTGTATGGGCATGTTTTCTATTTCAGACCCAAAGCCCCTGACATATGTGTGGAACGACTGTAAGACAGGGAACACCAAAGGGAGTCTTTGATGGGTTTTCTCCTCCCTTGCTGGTCACGCAGGCATTCTTTTGCTACCAATGCACAACAGAGTCCTTCTGGGGCTTCACTGAGTCTAGGTGTGAATCATCCATCTCATTCTTGCCCATAAACGACGCTGACAACCTGGTCCAAACCTTCCTGAAACTCCTCAGACCAACTGTTACATAATGACATTCTTAATCGGCACATTTCCTGCCTTGACCAGGGTGTGCCATGCAGTGTATCTCTTCTTTCAGTAAAATAGTTCAAGCCAATTCCAGATACACTGGAACTAACCCCCAAAACATGCCCCCGATCCCTTCTCATTCGGCTGTAGCCTTCTGCAGGAGTAGAGTACAAATTCAAGGCTCAAGAGAATGCAGAGGCTTCATGCTGGTCACCAGAATCAGGGGGTGTGCAATTCCTAGGAGAGACATGAACAAAACCCTTGTTCACGTGACATATGCTTCCAAAAGCTCCTTCTTGTTATCTCGTCTCCCATCAGCATAATAGTCTACCTCCCATGAAAAGCAGTCAGGACTGGTAATTTCTGTTGTCTTGGAGGGCTTGTGCTAGGTCCTGTAGGGTTTTCCCTGGCCCTTGGCTATGGTATCGTAGGCACCTGTAGCGTATGGACACTCAGATGGCCCCATCTGGAACAAGGCAAAGACACACTCTCAAATGCGCTGTTTGCCGGTGTTCCAACTTCCCTCAAATCTGACATACATACGTCAAAGATAAAGTTAACTTTGAGGTGATGTGGATTCCACAGAGAGAAGGGCGGGACGTTTAAGACCGTGAACTTCTTGAATGAATGGAATCTCATCTCCTTCTTAGACTTACTGCCTCTGTATTGTGGTTTCTTCACTTGTAAAATGTGGATAATGATATCGCCATGCTCAAAGGACTATTTCAATTTTAAACCAACTAATACATGAAAATATAGAACAGTTCCTGGTATGTAGTAAGCATTAAGGGTTTGTTGTGTTGTTGTAACGTATAAAATATACTACCCATTCCTGCTTCCACCTTTTGGAATAGAATACTGTTTCTAAGGCCATTAAACTCTGTAAGGCTCTCAATCTCACACCACTTTCTAATTTGTCTCTGCATTTGTATGATAGCCTCTATTCTTGAATCCCTATATTTTGGAGGTCTCGCTAGAGCCTGCCCTTAACCCTACAGACTTCTATCCTGGGACAAGATGCCAGGATTACATGCCTCCACCCTTCCAGAGCCACACCACCACCAACTCCAAGGGCAGTAACTAGGTTTTGCCTGAGTCATAACATTAGCTGATGAGAACCCATCTGATGCAAGGATATTCTGAGTTTATTCTGAGCCTTTTCCATGCTGAACCTAAGGCTATCCCAAGACCTTTGCATCTTAAAAAAAGAATCTATAGGGGAGCCTGGGTGGCTCAGTGGGTTAAGTATCAGCCTTTGGTTCAGGTCATGATCCCAGACTCCTGGGATCAAGTCCCACGTCGGGCTCCTTGCTCTGCGGGGAGCGTGCCTCCCCCTTAAAGAAAAAGAAATAGAAACTATAAACTAAGAAAGAGGTTTGGATATCCTACTTTGATTTGTACTATTAACTAGTCCCTGCCATCCATGGGCATGCTCTTAGCCACCATTAATTCAAGCACAGGCCCACGCACACTGCGGAAGTAACCCACGACCCTCCCTATGTTTCTCATATGTTGTCCTTCCGATTCCATATCCATCTGGCAATGAGCTTTGGGTTTATTATCTCCAAGTTTGAAATTGCCTCCGACCCTGCGGCCTTGAGGTGCTTCCTTAGACTCTGGGGTATTAATACTTGGTGCTCTGTGATGCTCTGTTACAGGTTTGCCACATCAGGGCTCAGTTCCCCCGAACACAGCCCCTTCTTGCTGGGATCTCACAGTGAGGGATCCAGCCCACACCGGCTGTCGGCTGTCGCTAGAACGTCCCTGTGCCCATGTCTGCTCCGTTCTCATACCGAGCAACCAGTTAGATGGTCAGAAATTAATACAGTAAATTACAGCATTCCAGGAGCTCTTTCCTTAGGAACAAAAAAAAAAAAAAAAGAGAGAGAGAGAGAAAGAGAGAGAGAACTACGCCCATAAGCAACCCTCGGGGAAATAAAGGTAAGATAAGGTCGAGAGGGACACTAGCCAAGAAGAGAAATTAAATTTAAATGAATCAGAGTGCATACTTCATAGTTTATCTCTTGTTTCCTAACAGACTCCGTGACCTTCGGGAAGTTTGTTTAACTCCTCTGAGCCTGTGTCCACATCCACAGACTGAAGACAGCCTTGCAGCATCAGAGGACTTTGCTGAGAACCATGAGGACCCGCCCGATGCTACTCCTATTGGTAGTAACTGCAAGTTCCCCAGGGCCTTACTAATCAGGCATTATCTCTTAATTTTCCACTTTAAGGACTACTGGAATTTTTTAGTTTACTTACCTTGTTCTATTCTGTAAACTAAAAACTCAGGGGGTGATCTCAGGGTTATGAGACTGAGTCCCACTCCTAGCCCAGCGGGAGTCTGTTGGAGACTCTCTGGCTCTCCCTCCAGCCCGCCCCCCTGCACTCACTCTCTTATTCTTTAAAATAAATAAATAAATAAATAAATAAATAAATAAATGGCATCTTCTAAAAAATTTTTAAAAATAAAATAAAACATGATTTTAAAATAAAATACGATTTTCTTAACTACAAGAACTTGTGAGAAAAAAAAGGAAATCCTCCATTAAATGAGCATTATTTTTCCCCAAAGGATTGCACCCTCATGCCCATTCTTACTTTCAGAGGTAAATCACACTGCTATTAATTGGGGAGTTTAAAATATTATGCGTTATTTTTGGTGGATTAAATCTTAATGCTTTTCCTTTTCTGTTTGACTTGCTGTCCTTTCCTTCTTCCACAGAAAGAAGGAATTCTCATTCTCATTAATCCCATGATACATTAATCCCATTCTCATGAATCCTATGATACATAAAAAGGTGTATTTAGAGCATTTTAGTCATTGTTTTATATAGGTAAGAGCATGTTAGCTTTGTTTTTCTTGTGTCTTCATCTTGTCACTGAGCAATATCTCAGGTAAATACTCCTGGTGCAGATTAGTTATTAGTCCATTCTCCCGAAGGACTAAATTTTTTCTCCGTCTTTGGTGACTACAAACATTGCAACAATAAAAGTTCTTGTTCTTATGCCTTTATATGCTGATAATTTTATTTCATCAGATGGATTTCCAGGAATAATATTGCTAGGTACATAAATATATGTGCATTTTCAAGATTAACTGTCCTATTTATTTCTAAAAATCTAGTGATACTTTACATTTCTACCCATAACTTTTGAGATAGCCTTTTCCCTTCAGAAAGATTACGTGTAGGAATCTCTCTGATTCCTACTGGTTAGTCTTTTTTTTTTTTTTTTTTTTTTTCAATCCAATAAGTGGCTCATTATTTTTCTCTGCTTGGTTGGGAATTTAAAATCTTCTCATGTAGATTTGCTATTCTGAGTTGTATGTTCAAATTATTTGGTATTTTTTCCATTATGTTATTTGTGTGTTTTCTTGGGCTTTGTAAACTTTTTTTATATTATAAGTATAAACTTTTCATAATTAGAAATATCATAATGTGTCTACTCTCATACCTACATTTTAATACTTAATGTGTCTACTCATCTGAAAAATTGATACAGAGCTACATGTAACAAATAAAAATAAATCCTGGATAGGAGGGACTATAGAAAAATATAAATCATTTTTTAAATCTTGCAAAAACAAATCTACAAAATCATTCTAAACAGAGGTAGGGCTTCTTCACTAAGCACTAGGAATGCAAAAATCTCTCTTTTTAGTTTCAAGTTTTTATTTAAATTCCTGTTAGTTAACATATGGTGTAATATTAGTTGTGGGGGAAAAAAATATTAGTTTCAGGTGTAGAATTTAGTGGTACAACACCCCGTGGGGGGAAAAAATCTATGAAAGAAAAGATAGAAATATTTGGGAATATGATAAATAAAACCGCTGTTTGTAAATAAGGGCAGTAAAAGGATTTCTGGGGTGGATTAAATGGAAGTCAGTTTTATTGTCTAAAAATTGAACTCAGAATTTCAGAGCAGATGCAGTTTTCTTTTCCGTGTGGCTTCACAGAATTTATTGAGTAGCTTACAAGAGGAAATTAACTCCCAGTTTGATGGCACAAAGCCCAAGTTTTATTTGATAAGGTATTTTTGTCCCTATTGTCATTCCCTTTCATCTTGGAAAAGACAGTCTCCAGAGAAAGGGTAATGATGGAGCAAATCCAAGCTAAAAATGGAACTGGCTTGGTTGAATTCTCCCTCCCTACCCATTAGCGACCAGGGTCAATTACCATACAGCACAGAATGGGGTTGCCTTCCCTTATAAATCAGAGCACACGCCAACACAATTTAATAAAGAAAATTCCCCGTCCTCATTTATATTGCAAATCTGGTGAGGAGAATTCTGAAAATAGCAGTTAATGCCTTAAAACTTTGCATTGGGATACCAGAAAACCACTTTCTTATTGTCTGCAATATTTTCCCCTAACCTTCTATTTTCTGAGTTAATCCTGAGTGGAGATCTCATAATTTGCCACTGGAAAAGGGGAACAAGGAGTTGGACAAACTTTGTCATATCAACTTTACGACCGAAGAGCGTATGAAGAGCTCCTACTTGGTTTATTTGAATTCAAAGCTTTCTGGACAAGGGCGCACACATGTCATCCTATCTCTAGTGCTTAACATAGAGGTATGTAGAACACTTTTCTGGAAATTATTCTATAAAACATAATGAAATGTGGGCGTTCTGAGAACTCATCTTATGGACTTTATCATTATGTGGCAAAAACCCAAGCCTCCAATCCTTCATGGCATTTATTTGCCAATAGTGTTACTGATGAGGGAGCAGAAGGCTGGCTGAGGACAAAGCTAAAGGCTGACACCTTGCAACTTCCCCCTCACCCCGACTCCTGGGTGGGTCATATGTGACATTCTTTAGGAATCTCCCAACTATCTTAATAGCTTGCTAAAAAGGGCAAAACACCTTGGCAATGGCAAGGCCTCTGGTATCCAGTATCTTGTAGGTCCTCTTTAGCATATGAAAGTTCTATCAAAACCTCCCTTTTCCTTACCTCCCCCAACCCCATGGTACATAACTGCCACCCCTCACAACCCTGGAGCAGCAGCTCTTCCTGCCCACGGGTCCCCTCCCCGTGCTTTAATAAACCACCATTTTGCACCAAAGATGTTTCAAGAATTCTTTCTTGGTCATTGTCTCCGGACCTCACCCCACCGAACCTCACCTATATTCTAGAACTTCATCATTACTTTGCATGTTTGTTCCTCTACGGAAAACTGACTTTGGAGCAGAGCAGTCCTTGGTTCTAATCCCCAGTCCCCTCTGTGTGAACTCAGGAAAAGAACTTGTCTGAGCTTCCTACCATGTGTTTCTCCCTGAATCAAGCCTTCATGTAATGTGGGACGGAGAGGAATGACCAACTTTCCTCTCTATTCTAAGCCAAACTGCAATGTTGTGTGAATAAATTACTCTTACTATTACAACCTCACACTCCAGTAGCAAGACGGAAGTTCCCTGTAGTACTTAAAAGCTTTCTGTCCCCACACAGAGGTATGAGAACCTGCGGAGACCTAGACCCTGACAGTGCTACGTTACACAGAAAACAGAAAATGCCCGTGCTGCGAACTCAGTTGCTTTCCAAAACTGCTGAGGAGCCTGCCCAGTTGTGTAGTGACTTTGTGGCAGCATCAGAAGGACAGCTCTTGTCCATATATTTTTAGAACATTGGTGAGGTTCAGTGGGGTGGAGTCCAGAGCCCACCACCAAGAAAGAATTCTTGAGACGTCTTTGGTGCAAAATGGTGGTTTATTAAAGCACCCATGGGAAGAAAGACCTGCTGCCCGGGGTTGTGAGATGAGGCTCATTGTGTACGAGGGGGTTGGAGGAAGTAAGGAAAAAGGGGTTTCAGAAAGAACTTTCATATGCTAAAGAAGTCTCTCTGGATACCGGAGGCCTTGCCATTGTCAAGGTTGTTGATTCCTCAAGTGAGGCATTAACATTTAGATAATTGGGAACTTCCTGGGGGTACAGCCTGGATGTGGTCTATGACAGGACAGGCCAACCAGTGCACAAGCTCTCCTTAGTTACATGGACCTGAGGTAATTTTTTCAACACTTGAGTAACGACGAAATTGTGAAGTTGTGAAATCTCTACTGATTCCATTTGCCCTGCTTTTCACAATTCCTATCATTAGAGGAAACTTTTCTTTTCTTTTCTTTTCTTTTCTTTTCTTTTTTTTTGCCAGTAAGTTGCCCGGTATCCCCATACTCCAGCCTCTAGGAAATCTTCATATGGACCCTGAATTCATACTCAGTTTTAAGGATCTGATAATGTATAAATGATTACATTTATTTAAGTTTTTTTTATGCTATTAAAGTCTAAAGCAATGTTGGTCCTTATAGTTCAACTCAGAGTATAAGTGAGACATTTAAAGTTATTATATTATACACAATAATTTGTGTTAATAAGAATTATTCATATTAAATTAAAATTAAAAAAAGGTTTCAATATACTTGTTTACTAAAAATTAGAATGAGGAATAAAGGTAAATTTTAAAGTCCGATTTACTTTCTCTATTCTCACTGGCCAGTGGTTAACAATTTTAACACTTCTGCATACTTTCAGGAAATTTTTATACACATGTGATTACTAAAATATAATATTCTATCGCCATATATAAGTAAATGCATGAAGCATGCTAAATGCGTGTTCAGGTGCTTGTCTTATCCCCTCAGGGTTTGAGCACTTTTTCTTTTAAGATTTTATCTTAAAAGAAAGGCATTATTATACCCATTTTCTAGATGGGGAGCCTGATATTCAAGAGAATAAGAAGCATTCCCAGGATGATATAACTAAGGACTTTATTTAGTAGAGAATTTATTTAGTAGAGACTTTATTTAGTAAGGATGTAACTAATGAATTTATTTAGTAGAGACAACCCAGGCTTGTCTGTCTCCAATGTCCATGTGATTAATATCTTTTTATTCTGATTGTGTGAGCTTTTAAAAGGCAATAGACATTTTTTTTAAAAATATTTCTTTTTTTTCTTTTAAAGATTTTATTTATTTATTTGACAGACAGAGATCACAAGTAGGCAGAGAAGCAGGCAGAGGGAGAGAGAGGAGGAAGCAGGCTCCCTGCTGAGCAGAGAGCCCGATGTGGGACTCGATCCCGGGACGCGAGATCATGACCTGAGCCGAAGGCAGCAGCTTAACCCACTGAGCCACCCAGGCGCCCCTTAAAAAATATTTCTGATGACTTTCTAGAACCTACCTATATAGTTTTGGGAATGATGAGATGATGAAAATAATTTTAACTGTTTCAGATGATAAGGCAATCTCCATGGCATCGAGGAGAAATTAGAATGAAAAGGTAGGATGGCAGGAATTATAACCAAATCTTTCTAAAAATAGCGATTGAGGGGCGCCTGGGTGGCTCAGTGGGTTAAGCCTCTGCCTTCGGCTCGGGTCATGATCTCAGGGTCCTGGGATCGAGCCCCGCATCGGGCTCTCTGCTCTGCAGGGAGCCTGCTTCCCTCTCTCTCTCTCTCTCTGCCTGCCTCTCTGCCTACTTGTGATCTCTCTGTGTCAAATAAATAAATAAAATCTTTAAAAAAAAAATAGCGATTGAGGTGGAAAGTAGTACAAAGATTAACAAAATGACCAAAAAAAATATCAAAGAACACATTTTATTAAATTTGTTAAAATTAGGTATTTACTTCTTAAACTTTAGCTTTCTTTTGTCTTTTCTTTCTTTCTTTTCTTCCCTCCTTCCTCTTTCTTTTCTTTGTTTCTTTTCTTTCTCTCTTTCTTAGCCTTTCTTTCTTTCTTTCTTTCTTTGTAGGCCCCACACCTGGGGAGCCCAATGCAGTACTTGAACTCACAACCCTGAGATCAAGACCTGAGCTGAGATCAAGAGTCAGATGCTTAATGACTGAAACCCCAGGTGCTGCTGGGCTTTCATTTATGAAGTACTGACACAAATATAGAAAGATTAAATTGTAGAAATGCCTAAGTACTTACGAGTATTTCCAACTATGTATTTTTCATATCACAAGCAATGTTTTTTCTATATGTATCTTCAAACAGGTAGTAAAGTGATTATAAGTAAAACGTCAATAAGTATGTGTTCATCGATTTCCTGAATTCTTGTGTTCCAGGAAACAAAAAGTCGAACCATTGATCATGAGGCAGGTGAATGAGAGCGTCCCACAGGAGTTCATCCTTCTTGGTTTCTCTGATCGACCATGGCTGGAGCTCCCGCTCTTTGTGGTCTTCCTCATTTCTTACATGGTGACTATCTTTGGGAATCTGACCATTATTCTAGTGTCACGCCTGGACCCCAAACTCCATACCCCCATGTACTTTTTTCTTACCAATCTGTCACTCCTGGACCTTTGCTACACCACTAGTACGGTTCCACAGATGCTGGTAAATTTATACAGCACCAGGAAGGTGATCAGTTATGGCGGCTGTGTGGCCCAGCTCTTCATGTTTCTAGCCTTGGGGGCCACTGAATGTGTTCTCTTGGCCGTCATGTCCTTTGATAGGTTTGTAGCTATTTGCCGGCCTCTGCATTACTCAGTTATCATGCACCAGAGGCTGTGCCTCCAGCTGGCAGCCGCATCCTGGATTACTGGTTTTAGCAACTCAGTGTGGTTGTCCACCCTGACTCTCCAGCTGCCGCTCTGTGGCCCCCACGTAGTAGATCACTTTCTCTGTGAAGTCCCTGCCCTGCTCAAGTTGTCCTGTGTAGACACAACAGCCAACGAGGCGGAACTCTTCCTTGTCAGTGTGCTGTTCCATCTGATACCCCTGACGCTCATCCTTATATCATATGCTTTCATTGTCCAAGCAGTGTTGAGGATCCAGTCTGCTGAAGGCCGGCGAAAGGCGTTTGGCACATGTGGCTCCCATCTGATTGTGGTGTCACTGTTTTACGGCACCGCAATCTCCATGTACCTACAACCGCCATCCCCCAACTCCAAGGACCGGGGGAAGATGGTGTCCCTCTTCTATGGGATCATCGCACCCATGCTGAATCCCCTTATATACACACTTAGGAATAAAGATGTAAAGGAGGCCTTTAAAAGGTTAGCTGCAAGAGTCTTCTTAGTCAAGAAGTAAGGGATATACAAATGATCGATGTTGTAAGCATTTAATATTTACTTGGCTTCCTAACTTTTCTTCAAGTTGCCCTGTTCTCATCATTCCAACATGGACACTATTGTGATGATCTCCCTCAAATAAAATGTCATTGACAGAAAGCGACAATAGGTCCTGGTGCCTCAACACTCACTGAACCAGTACCTGGAAGGAGGCTTCCCAGCTGACCAGAAACTGTGTGACTTTACATCACTGTTTGCAGCATTTGCTGAGCTTAGGCCTGAGAATGTGGTAAAAGCCAGAAATCCTGGCTCTGGTAATATCAGTAGTACAAACACAACTATTTTTTCCTCACATAATTAAGAGAGGTTTACCAAAACCCTAAAAAACAGCTACTTTAAAGCTGAATCTGAAGTTTACAACCCTAGCTTTAAATTCTCACTACCACTCCCACATCAGCATGATAATAAAAATCACTAATTTTCCATCTAGAATTGCACTCAGATTTTCATTCTCTTGTCATGTTCCTATACTCATGTTTTCCTCCTAAATGAAAGCATCCCTTTTTATTTCCTTTATAGATCAAATCCTAGGTATTATTGGGTTGAGCTAATTTTTACTCCTTTAAAATTTTTTCATAACTTTCCAAATTATCAATATTATTATTATTTCTTAAACCCCAAAACACAGCCTGGATCTTAAAATAGCATGCTGTGTCATGATTTCCAGTGATTTCTTATTCATACACTTGGCTTGCACAAAACCATCTCACTGCAGGTTGGCCTCCCTGAGAGAACGCAGATTGGATCATCCTGTCTCCCTCAGAAGTTCATCGAGGTGCTAGGGAAGTAGAACATGCTTATATGATCAGTTGGGTTTTTTGGTGTTGAGTGATTTATTCACGTTACAGTTATTTAATTGTGTTGTTTTTCTCTCTTGTTTTCTTCTACCAATATATTATACATATAGGGAATGCAATAGCTGAAAGATACATTTGTCATGTTTCTCCTTAAAACCTGCAGCAATACCATGTATTTTTGCCATAATATAATGAAAACTGACAAGAGAAATACACCTGATCTGCCAAGTTCCAATTTCAGTTCTCTTTCTTATTAGAAGTAACTATCATTACAGGACTAAATGGAAGCAAAATACTAATAGAGTATATTAAAAACGTAATACTACCCTAAGTGAAGATTGATTTATTTCTACAGGTCCGAATAAATGATATATCAGATAACTAGAAGCAAATGTACATTCAAAGCCAATGTCAATGAAACTTGGTAAATTATGAGAACATAGACAAAAGATCAAAATTGAAGTAGTTTTTGATTTTTAAAGGAAGGATTAGTTGACTTATATTATACTGGTATATTTTATTTTATCCTGACATATAATTTTATGCTGGTAGAAAATGATTTACAGGGAAATTCTGTAAGCTATTATCAGTTACATTGTGATTATTAAAAATATGTATAACCCTTTATGTGAATTCATTTAGAATATAGATTCATTTAGAATAAGACATACAAACTAACTTCATCTCATTTTTTTTTTGCAATTCTGAGAAATTAATTTTTATAATCCAAACCAGTTTCAAGAAAAATATATTTTGGTGGGTTTTTTTTGTTTTGTTTTCTTTCTTTTTTGAGTATAGTTGACACACATTACATTAGTTTCAGGTGTACAATTTAGTGATTTGGCAAGTTTTTACATTATGCTATGTTCACCATAATGTAGCTACCATAACATGTTCTGATGGTATCCCTGACTGTATTCCTTATGCTTGGCTTTTCATTCCTGTGACTTAATCCTTCCATAACTGGAGGCCTATATCTTCCTCTTCCCTTTTCCCATTTTGCCCAACCCCCAGCCCCTTCTCTCTGGCAACCACCAGTTTGTTCTGTGTATTTATAGTTCTGATTCTGCTTTTTATTTGTTTATTCATTTTTATTTGTTTATCCATTCATAAATAGAACCATATGGTATTTGTCTTTCTCAGGCTGATTTATTTTAGCTAGCATAAGACCCTCTAGGTCCATCCGTATTCCCTCAAATGGCACAATCTCATCTTTTTTTATGACTATGTAATACCCCATTGTGTATATACATCACATTTTCCTGATCTGTTCATCTACTGATTGACACTTAGGTAGCTTTGGCATCTTGGTTGTTGTAAATAATGCTGCAATAAACATAAGGGTGCATGCATCTTTTTGAGTCAGTGTTTTCATTTCCCATGTGTCAATAACCAGTAGCAGAATTATTGGGTCATACGGTATTTCTAACTTTCTGAGGAACCTCCATACTGTTTTCCACGGTGGCTGCACCAATTTACATTCCTACCAACAGTGCATTTTCTCCATATCCTTGTCAACACTCCTTGTTTCTCATCTTCTTGATTTTAGCCATTTTAACAGGCATAACATGGTATCTCATTGTGGTTTTGATTTGCATTTTCCTGATGATGAGTGATGTTGAGTATCTTTTCACGTGTCTGTTGGTCAGCTGGATGTCTTCTTCAGAGAAATGTCTATTCAGGTCCTCTGCCCATTTTTAAATTGGATTATTGCATTCTTCTCAGTGACTCTTGTTACTCATGTATCTGTTCTCTGGTGCCAACCACGATGTATGGTCTGTCCTTCATAGTCTTCCACCAGTCCACCAAAATACTCATTCTGCAATCTACATGCTTAGAGTTGTGCTCTACTTCTCCTGTTATGTCAAACAATCTTTGAGAGATATTGTCTTAGAAGCAGAAATTACTTTAGAATGCTTCATGATGAATTAGAATAAATAAATTATAATTATATACAATTATATTTAATATAACTATATTTAATATTTATAATTTATATTTTATATTTATATTATAATTTATATTTAATATTTATAATTATATTTAATATAATTATATATTTAAAATATATAATTATATTATATTATATATATTATGTGTATATGTGTGTATATATATATATATATATATATAAAATCTTCAGTCCAGGTCTCTTTTTCATATTTTCACACCTGTAGATATAGTCTGTAGGTATTTCTTCTTTTTTTATTGAGATATAATTGACATGCAGCATTATATTAGTTTCAGGCATACAACATAATGATTATTTGTATCCAGTGCAAAGTGATCACCACAGTAAGCCTAGTTAACATCTGTTATCATACAAAGTTACAAACTTTTTTGATAAGAACTTTTGAGATCTACTCTCTTAGCAACTTCCAAATATGCAATACAGTTTTATTAACTAGAGTCACTATGCTGTACATGACATCCCCAGGACTTATCATCTTATAACTAGAAGTTTATACCTTTGGCTCCCTTCATTCATTTCACCCGCCCACCCCTGACCCCCTCCACCAATCTGTTCTGTTTCCATGAGTTTGGTGTTCTCTCTCTCTTTTTTTTTTTTTTTTTAATATTCCTGCTTTTCCTATTTTTGATGAATTTCAGAATATTAGAGTCTACATAGCTTAGACTAAAATCCTATTTATGACTTTAATTGCACACATACTTCTGTTTATTATTTCAATTTATTTAGCAAATACTTATTGGATAGCTACGAAACTCATGCACTGTTGTAGAATTTGAGATACATGAGTAAGCAAAATAGACAAAAATCTCTGCCTTGCAGGACTTGCATTCTATCAAAGACTACATAAAATAAACCTTACAACTAATAAATTAAAATATATACAAGAAGGTGATAATTATATACAAAAGGATTGGAGAATTTGGGAATGCTGATGGGGACTCTCAATAAGAAACGGCATGGTCAAGGTAAGCCTCAGGTAAAAGGCAGGATTTGAGCAAAGATCTTGAAGGAGTTGTGTGTGTGCTAGCTGAGAGCACATGCAAGGGAAGAACGCTAGTCAGAAGGCAGAGGCAGAATAAGTGCTAAGAGACAAAAGCATGAATGAACATCTCTTTGAAGAACAGGTCAGGTATGGACAGTTGGAGTGGGAGCCAGGAATGGGTTCCAGCCAAGGTGGTCTATGCTGTGCTAAGATGATAAACAAACCAAAAGCACAGTAACTTAATACAACAAAAGCTTACTTCTCTTTAATACTGGTATCCAGTGAAGGCCCTTATGGGAACTGTTCATCAAAGTCACTCTGGGACAAACAAAGTAGAGGCTTTACGCTCAGTTGTGCTTTCATGATCAGCCCAGCAGAGGGGAACTGTTCCTGGGGTTTTAGAGCTTCTTCCTAGAAGGGACAAATGTTACTTCTTCTCACATTTCTCTGACCAAATCAAGTCACATGGTCATATCTTAATTTAAGGGATCAGGGAAATACAATCCTAGCATATGGATACAGAAGGTATAAGAAATGGGAACAGTTGATAAATGGTGCTTACAATGACTCTCATTCACTCTCACCATCATCAAACGCTGTTGTTTTTTTCCCTTCCTGCAAAATATGCTCAACCCTTCCAAGAAAGAGACATCTTCAAAGTCCATATCATTCCTGGCATCCGGCCCAAAGTCTAGGAACTCCATGGAATGTGCATCTGTGTCTCTTAGACCCTCATGATCTAGAGACCTCTAATCCAAGACAGCACCACCTCCCTCCTCCCACTATGATGTGCACCTGATGCTCATTGATAGAAATAGTCCTCCGAAGAAAGTGTAATAAAGAGAGAGGACAGTAGGTCAAATAAGGATTAAAATCCACCATTGTATTTGGAAAACTGGAGGCAATTTGGGGCATTGACAAAAGCTGTTTCTGTATTAATGGCAGGCTCAACTGCCAGACTAGAGTAGGTTTAAAAAAGAATGGGAGAAATAGAGTTTCTCTGAGGAATATCACTGTGAAGAGGATTAAATTATATAGAAATGTACCTGGTGGGGAAATTAGGGCTAATAAAGTTTTTTTTTTTTTTAAGATGTTAGAATTAATGGTATATTTGTTTCCTCCTGGGAATGAGATAGCAAAAAGTGAGAATCTGTTGATCTAGGAGGATGGGCAAATTCCTGGAGTTCTACCCCTGAGAAGATGAGGCAGATGGGACATGAAGAGCTCCTGGAGGGTCTGCTTTGCTCTGATGATGAGTGTTCATTTGTGGTAACAGGAAGGATGGCAGATACTTAGGGACCTGACGTCAGCAGGTGGGGGAGGAGGTCACTCAAGGGGAGTCTGTAAAGTTTTCTTCGATTGCCTTTTCTCAGAAGAACTAGGTGCAAAGTTCATAAACTGACAGTGAGAGTGAATGAGGAGGTCCTGGTGGCTTGAGGAACTAGGAGACGTGCAAGCGGGAAGTACAGGACTGAAGATGTAGGGCACAATTGCCCAGGGGCACTGGGGCTTACTTGAGGTATGTGGCTGTGGATTTGAAACAAAATAGAGTTTTCTCCAGTCATACTGAGCTACATTAAGAGAGGTAGGTGTTTGATAGAGGGTTGAAAATAACCAAAGTTTTGTTATGGATATTTTGGCTAAGGAAGAAAGCGGATAGGAAGGAAAAAATGGTAGATCAATGGACTGGAGCAGTTAAGGATAATTAGAATCAGAGCTCAAGACGAAGTCAGCTGGAAAAATCCGAGGTGTTGCTTGTGAGAGAGAGATGCTTGTTGACAGAATTCCACTGGTCAAACCAGAATTTTAAACAGCAGCCACGAGTCAGTCCTTTTTCTCATTGTTTGCATGCAGTAAATAATCTTGTCAGTTTTCCTTTTCAGTATCTCCATATGTCTTGAATTTGTTTTCACTGCCAACTTCTGTCACTCACCTATGTAACTACAACAATTTCTTAATTTCTCCCTTGGCCTCTAACCTTGTCCTCTTCAAATTCATTCCCACACCAGTGGGAATGCTCGTACTAAAACATGTTTATTCATGGCATACTTTTTAAAAAATATTTTATTTAATTTATTTTTAAGTGGTTTTCTTTTAAGTTTTTTTTTTTTTTTTAAGTAGACTTCATACCTAGCATGGAGCTCCAATGTGGGGCCTGTACCCAGGACCCTGAGAAGAAGACCTGTGTGGAGAGCCATCCAGCAGATGCAAGGAGTCACGTAGACGAAAATGCCTGAAGTTTGAGGAAGTGAGAGTGATTGGCTAGGTAGAGTATGGGTGCGCTCGTGGCTGACACATGAACAGCACCAGGAGCCAAGAGAGAAACGCATGATTACTGCTTGAAAACAATAGAGCCCTACACGGTTACGTAAGGGTCCACGAGGAGACCGCATGCACGGGGCTGTGATTGGATAGTTGGGCTGGACCGCCTACATGTATATATTGCCAGAACTTGCTTGAAGAAGAGAGAACAAAGAAACCCTAATAAAGAAGCTTGCCACTCATCACGTCTGCGGGTCGTTCTTGCTGGCGAGAGCGACAGACCTGAGCTGAAATCAAGAGTCGGGTGCACAACTAATAAACCACCCAGGTGCCCCTTTTATATTTATTTTATTTTTTAAATTTTAAAAATTTAATTTTTTATTTATTTTGTTGCCAGGTGACCCAATTTTAAAGTTTTAATTTAAATTCCAGTTAGTTAACATACAGTATAATATTAATTTCAGGTGTTCAATATAATGATTGGACACTTACATACAACACCCTGTGCTCATCACAAGTATCCTCCTTAATGAACATCACCTGTTTGACCCAACCCCCCCACACCCCTTTCTGATAACCCTGTTTTCTAGAGTTAAGAGTACATTTCTTGATCTGCTTCTTTTTTCCTTTGTTCTTTTGTTTTGTTTCATAAATTCCACATGAGTGAAATCATGTAGTACTTGTCTTTCTCTGACTTATTTCATCTTACATGATACATTCTAACTCCATCCACATCATTGAGAATGGCAGGATTTCATTCTTTTTATGGGTAAACAATATTCTATTCTATATATAACACATCTTCTTTATCTATTAATGGCATACTTTAGTTGAAACTCTGGTACTGACTCACTCCTGCCCCAAGCCCTCCATTGCCATTATTGTAACGTTTAAACTGTTAACATGGCTTCTAAGTCCCAGCATAATGGCTTCACCAATGGCAGAATTTCTTCACTTTCATTTGATGTCATGTGAGAGTCATCCATTTTGATTCGTTACAAAACATTATTGTATCTATCACTTGGGCCCATGTCTAAGTTTTTCTATAGGTATGAGTTTTGGGGACATTACATATGTAAATCTTTAATTTTACTATATATCATCTGTTTCCACTTATTATTTTTATTTAACTACATGTACATAGTTGTCAATAAACTGAGAAATATTTACTTATGTTAAATGGGGATGCATGAAGATGAAAGATGATATAGATGTCATCATTTTAAATCTGTTCTATCAAAAATTAGCTGTGCTTTTTTGTTGTTGTTGCAAAATGTTCCTTGTAAAAGACAGCAAGTAGGCTCCATAGCTCAGGGGTTAGAGCACTGGTCTTGTAAAAGACAGCAAGTCTTCAACATGTTATATTTAATATCACCTTATAGATTAACTGATATATTTACTTATCATTTCTTGAGTTACTGCTAACACTTTGCTAGGCATTGGGAATGCAGCAGGGAGTACAATATCTAAAGGGAAGAGAAATATGGTAGAGTGGAAAATAATGAGCAATTAGCAACACAACAGAATCAATAAACCAATGTTTATCTTTTTTTTTCTGTCTTGAATAGAACAGTAATTTTGATACAATGTTATAACTTCCTCATTCTTACCTTCCTCTGGATTGTGTTATCCTTAAGGGGAGATGCATATTTTTGTATACTATGTGTCTTTCACAATGACTGCAACTGCTTGCTAAATAAATTTGTTGTATTCCCAGAGTAATCCTGCATTATGAGTTTTTATGGGAATTATTGCTCAAGAGTAAGTATGGAATAACAACAAAAAGTCACCGATAGAGAACAGCTTTCCAAAATATTCCTAGTAAGTCCCTGTTGAACAAAATGCCATCTACAAGTGAGGGGATGATTATTTCAGTTATATGGGGAGAGTTGAGATTTGGTGTTCTGTTTAAATGTTCAAGTGTACATAATATTGTTCAGCAAATCCCTAGGGCTACCGAGTAGCTCTGAGCAGCAACTGTACAGCTAAGGTAGCCCGACAGCAGGGGCTGATTCAAGTTAATTCTCCACTGCGATCAGTTCTTAATTGTTTCTCCTTTAAGGCAGATAACCCTAGAGATTTCTCCATTCTGTAAGTTATAATGAAACTCATTGGAAACTTTTTAATAGCTGCATGCAGCACAGGGAGAAGGTGGCAATCAGTTTTACCCTCCAAGAGCAGATCCCTGTGGACGTGGAAGATGAGATCACTGTCATCAGCAGTCCTAATCTGAGACTTTGTAATGAGCTCTCCAGGGTCCTGTTCTTCCTTCCAACTTTTATAAAAACTGAAGAAGTTGAAAATTGCTCTTCTACCTGCTCTAGATGTAAATATTGCTCATGGCCCTCACCATCCAGAATCCCTTAAGATTCTCCACAGTAATCCAGAGGGAATCACATAAGTAAATGCAGCCATATTTCAGTTTCACCAGAAAGCAGAACCGGCCTAAGAAAAACTGTTTTCAACAGATCCAAACATTTCTCATTCTTCAGATTTTCCAGTCTGTGATTCCATCTTTCTTTCTCATCTCCTTGAGAATATAACTCTCAGGGCAAATAAGTCACTTGTTCAATGAAATAATTAATAGGCATATATTTTCTTTTCACTTAGAAGAAGGGCAAATAGAAAAAAACAAAAGACTCAAACCTTGCATTTTCTTCTTATTTAGATTCATTAGCTTTATGCTCACATAAAGAACTGTAAAGGGAGCCTGTAAAGGCTTAAGCCTCAGTCCTTAAGCATCTACCTTCAGTTCAGGTCATGATCCCAGGGGACCCCCCCCCCATCAAGTCCCACATCGGGCTCCCTGCTCAGCAGGGAGCCTGCTTCTCCCTCTGCCTGCTGCTCCCCTTGCTTGTGCTCTGTCAAATAAATAAATAAAACCTTAAAAAAAAAAAGTAAAATAGTTAAAGGTAGAAAACAATGTCTTATTATATTTGGTTTTTTCCATACTATTCATACCGTTACCTTGAACAAATAAGAAAATTGAGCTAATTTTAAAAAAAGAGTAGTTGGAACAAACATACTTGGGGTAATGTTCCATTTACAGTTTCAGTCTGAGCCCAAAGAATTGAAATGAAGTTTGATTTAGAGGGATCAGACTAATATCTAGTAGAAACTGTGCTAGCTTTTATCAGCCAAATTGCGATTTGGTCTCAGGGCTACAAATCATTTTTCCTGCTTTGATTTTAAAAAATATTTGTGTTCCCTACCTAAATGTCAATTTGTGAAAGAGGCAAAATAATTTTTCTCCTTCCAAATTCCTGTGTGGTGTAAGGATATGATGGAGTGCTGAATGTAATTATACAGTTACATGACTGTGGGTCAGAAGACTAAGCAGCTGGAGTGCCCTCAGTCAGAGTGGTCCTGTGTCATAAAGATGGAATCCCAGGCTCTGTAAAATACGCATGTAGTCAATCCAAATAATGTTCACGCTTTAGGAGTGAGATGTAAAACTATGTATTCTTTGTGAGGTGAAGATTGTTCTGAAATCAAACCTAAATGTTAAACTCAAGCTGAATTATTTTTATTCACTTCCAAAATTTTATTTAACTCTTTTAAATGTTTAAAGTAACATAATCATGGTTACATGTTACATTTCTATATAGTCATGTTAACTTTTTTTAAATTAAAAAAAATGGAGATTAAAAATTCATCTCCTCCAAACACCAATTATCTTTGCATATGTATGTAATCATAGAGGTGAGAATGTACTATATCTGAAATCTTGAAAACAAATTTTTAACATTAGTGTTTTTCCTATATTTAACATAATTATATTTTAGTAATTTTAACATGTTTTAAAACAATTTATATTTAATATAATTTTATATGGGCAATATACTTAATAAATATATTTAAAATATTTAATATATAATAACTTGAAATATATTTTATATATTCTATTTTTGTTTCCATATAAATTTCATATCAATTCTATATCAACATTAATATCAACATACACATACTACATTTTTGTGTGTAATTTGTTCTGTTATTTATTTTACAACTATGCAAGGTTTACTTAATTATTATTCAGTCAATGGACATTTAGTCTGTTTCCTTTTTTAGCCACAATGTAACTGATATATACATATGTATTATAGATAGATATAGAGATATATATTTATCTCTTTACACATCTATGGAAGCAATCCTAATAATAAATTCCAGGAATTGGAATTAGTGGGTCAAAGACTTGTACATCTGCCAAATTTAAATTTGGTAATACTATCCTCCAAAAATTTAAGCCGGATTTACCTTCCTACATAAAGCGTATGAGTGCCATTCTCTCATATCTTCACTGATAGGACATTACCAATCTGAAAATATCTCATTGTTTTAATTTGTATTTATTTAGGGGTGCCTGGGTGGCTCAGTCGGTTAAGTGGCTGCCAAGTCATGATCCCAGAATCCTGGGATTGAGCCCCGCATTGGGCTACCTGCTCAGTGGAGAGCCTGCTTCTTCCTCTCCCTCTGCCTGCTGCTCTGCCTACTTGTGCTTTCTATCTCTCTGTCAAATAAATAAATAAAATCTTTTTAAAAATCCATTTAATTTTTATTTATTTAAATACAAATAAGGTTGAAAAGGTTTTATGTATTTTGGGGTCATATGAATTACAATTTCACTACATTTTGTCTTATCCTTTTCCCATTGTCTTATCCAGGCAAGCGTAACCCTTATCTGAAAAGCTTATCTACTAGAAAAGCCCTTTGGTACTAAAAATATTTGTTTTGTTCCAAATACGTTATGTAGTTATTTTGCTGTTTTCAACAACTATTAGCTGATTTGATCTGAGGACTGATTAACCATTGTAGTTGGTGTACTGGCTGTAGTGCTCTGTTCTTACATTTTTTTGAACTTCATTATTATTTTTTTAACTATAAAATGCCATAAAGCCCAGATAATTTATATATATGTTTTGCTTTAGAAGTGGGTTTTTAAAGGTTGGTCACGAGTTTCAAATAACATCAGTTTGGGGAAAACATGTAAGCTGAAATGTGTCACATCAGTGAATATGATTTATGGTTACTCTTAGGCTATCATTACTCTGAGGAGAATGTCTCTAGTCCTTGGCTGCCCTGGTTGCAAGACATGATGTTATCATTTTGGAGTTTCTTGGGGGCAGTTTTACCGTCTCCAAAGGGTAATCAGTGTGGTTTCTGTTTTTTTGTTTGTATATGACTTAAAGAACATCAATCAATCAAATTCTAAGTATCTATTTTATGTTTACTATATTCCAGGAACTTTAACCAATCTAAGTAAAAACTAAAGTTATAAATCAAGTGACAAAGATAAACTTGACATATGTGTTATCTTTTTGAAAGTTATATTAAGAGGGAAAGAAATTAGCTTTTAAATTGTTTTTTCCTCAGAAAACAGACTAAATCTCCTTTCAAGGATAAAGAGGTGCTCAAAAGCTATTCATATTTGGAATATATTGCCAAACTTGAACTTTTTAAAAAAAATTTTATTTATTTATTTGACAGAGATCACAAGTAGGCAGAGAGGCAGGCAGAGACAGAGGAGGAAGCAGGCCCCCTCCTGAGCAGAGAGCCCAGTGCGGGGCTCGGGGCTCTATCCCAGGACCCTGGGATCATGACCTGAGCCAAAGGCAGAGGCTTTAACCCACTGAGCCACTCAGGCGCCCCAAACTTGAACTTTTTAAAAAAAGATTTATTTGGAAAGAGAATGAAAGAGAGCATGAGAGCGGGGAGAATCAGAGGGAGAAGCAGTCAGGGAGACTGACTCAGGAATTCATCCTGGGACTTCCAAGATCATGACCTGAGCCCAAGGCAGTCGCCCAACCAACTGAGCCACACAGGTGCTCCAAACTTGAACTTTTTATCTCACCAAACACCAGAAATAGTTAACCACAAAAATAAAAGATCAAAATTTGAGGATATGACTCTAAATAGAAACCAAGAAAAGAATCTAAGGGTTTTGATTCCTAATCATCTGGTGTTATTCCAAGATTTCCCCTAAGAATATATTCTTCTAGTCTCTTTACAGACCTGTTGATTACCCAAAGGCATATGCAGTCCCTGTGATTTCATCAAGGAAACATGTTATGTCAACCTCCAAGGACCATCGTTGATGCTAAGAAATTGGTCCTCCATTTTTTTCTATCTGGGTCTATAAGAGCATCCACATCTGTGTTGGTTTCCTTCTGGGCCCAGCAGGAAGTCTTTGCTTTTGGGTTTTGGTTGAAGTCTCCTAAAAGCCTGTGGAAGGCTGGGTATCTGGGCCAAATGGGGGGCAGACTGGGGAAGAATGCTAATGCTAATTTTTTATTACAGTGACCTCTTTTCTCTAAAATTTAACTACCCTATGACAATTACTCCATTTTACTTTTCCTCTGAGGTGGGGATATATCATGACCCTATCACTTTAGTCAAATCATTGGAAAAATCACACAGCTTTCACAGTGCTTCTGGAAGAAACTAAAATCTAATGCATGAAGCCAGTTCAGGGCTTGATGTCATCCCCTTTCTGGACAAGTTGAGATCTTGGTAACTACATCTATATCATTTCTGGTGCATTTGTCTCACATCTATTTCTATTTATATTAACTGCACAGTCTTCCATAAAATCCGGGTAACAAATCCCAACCTGCAGAAAAAACATTACTATGTGTTCTCCCTAAATTACTTGGGAGATTAAAACCAGGTAAGCCTCAATGATTAGAGAAAATTAAGAAAACTTTATTTCTTTTACTTTGGTATAATGTATTTGACTGTGGGAAATAAATTTACTATAATAACTTTGAAGCTGAGAAGTTTTCACCAAAGATCAGTATTTTATTTGAAAATTAAAATATTCATGACAACAATCTGTGTTCTACTCTGTCTTTATTTTTTCCCAGCTTACTAGTTGAATATGCTATTAATTGAAGCAGCTCAGGATTCTCTAGATCACACAGCAGAGTAGACATTTTATCATGTACACTTAATAATTTTAGACGTTTTTTCTTGCTTCTATTATTAAAGAATCAACATGACAAAGGATCTGAATGACCTATATTTCCTTCCTTCTGCTGTTCTGCCGTTTTCATATTTGTCTCACTTCCTTTGTTAGGTCACTATTATCCTAGTATCCTCTATTCCAATTATGAGTCTGTCTTTTATGAATCCAGCTCTCTTTATTCTTAGCCATATCAAAGTCAATCTTTTTCAGTGCACTTTTTAAAAAATTACTCTAGGCACCACAGTGTCCTTTCTTCCCTCTCCGAGACTCATCCCTATTGCTATGCACCTTTCTCCTGCAAGCTAATTGCTTGTTTCAATGTTTCTACAAAACTACCAGAAGACAAATATATCCAAAGTCGCCATTTTATTACTTGACAAAATATCTTCCCGGAATGTCCTGGTATTCTATGCTACAGAAGACTTTTTTTGTTTCAGAAAAGAGATCAGATTTGACAGTACTTCATAGGATAAGTAAATATTTAGTAGATCCAGTTATAACCTAAGTACAAAGGTAACATCGACACTATGAAGTAACTGAGACTGATAGCACCTTGATAAGAATATAATATTCAGGGGTGCCTGGGTCGCTTAGTTGGTTGAGTGTCTGACTTCAGCTCAGGTCGTGATCTCAGGGTCCTGGATTTCAAGCCCTTCACTGGGCTCTGCACTCAGTGGGGAATGTGCTTCTCGCTCTGCCTTTCCCCCTGCATGTGCTTTCTCTCAAATAAATAAATCTTTGGGGGGGAAAAAAAAAAGAATATAATATCCAGGTCGTGATAGGCAGTAGGTTCCCTGTACTTTGTGTTATTCAAAGCACATACTGAACTCAGCCCTGGTTGTCACAGTTCCCGAAGGTCATTGTCGACATTAAGGGTATGTGGAAGATGGTTATAAGGTGAAAACAGACTTGAGAACCTTGTTATAGGAAGAATCATTGCAGGAAATTAAACATCTTGGCCTAAAGAAAATTTAGGGTTTTTTTTTTTTTTTAGCTTAAAATATTTAAATGGCTGTCACAGGAAGAGAGATTAGATACGATGTATATTCAATAAAGTTGAAATACTTTGTCTTATGAATGAGGAAGAAAATTCCTACTTAGCAAAAGGATGATGATTGTAAATTGGAATTTTGCAACACTGAAGTAGTTTGTGTTACATGTTTGAACAAAGGATGAAGGACTTAAATGGCTAGGCAGACGCTCGCCTCATGTAGGATGGGTTGCCAGACTTGATGGCTTATCCGTTCCTTAAACTTCCCGGCATTCACTGGTTCTCAGAAAATACAGATCAGATATTCATTATATTCTTACCAGGCACACAGACGATGTGAAAGGAAGACAATGGAAAAATCCAACGACAGCTCAGAGTACGGTTTTATCCTGGTGGGCTTCTCAGACCGCCCCAAGCTGGAGCTGGTGCTCTTCATAGTGAATTTCATCCTATACTCAGTGGCCGTGCTGGGAAATTCATCCATCATCCTCGTGTGCATCCTGGACACTCGACTCCACACCCCAATGTACTTCTTTCTGGCCAACCTCTCTTTTCTAGATCTGTGCTTCAGTACTAGCTGCATCCCACAGATGCTGGTGAACCTCTGGGGCCCTGACAAGACCATCAGCTATGCCGGCTGTGTGGTCCAGCTTTTCTCCTTCCTTTCTGTGGGGAGCGTCGAGTGCATCCTCCTGGCCGTGATGGCCTACGATCGCTACGCGGCCGTCTGCAGGCCCCTGCACTATCTGGTCATCATGCACCCCCAGCTGTGCTTACGACTGGTGGCTGTGGCCTGGGGGAGCGGACTGGTCAATGCCATCGTCATGTCCCCCCTCACAATGACTCTTTCCAGATGTGGCCGGCGCCGGATCAACCACTTCCTCTGCGAAATGCCAGCGCTGATCAAGATGGCTTGTGTGGACGCCCGCGCAGTGGAGATGCTGGCCTTCACCTTCGCCATTCTCATCGTCCTCCTGCCCCTCACTCTTATTCTCGTCTCCTACGGCTACATCGCCGCCGCGGTGCTGAAGATCAAGTCCGCGGCCGGGCGCCGCAAGGCATTCAACACCTGCAGCTCGCACCTCACCGTGGTCTCCTTGTTCTACGGGAGCATCATCTACATGTACATGCAGCCCGGAAACAGCTCTTCCCAGGACCAAGGCAAGTTCCTCACCCTCTTCTACAACCTGGTAACGCCCATGCTCAACCCACTCATATACACCTTAAGGAATAAAGAGGTAAAAGGGGCGCTGAGGAAAGTTTTGGGGAGGCAGCAGTGACCTGAGCAACAAAGGCAGTCCTAGGTGAATTTTTTTTTTTTTCAAATACCGCCATTTACTTTGTGTTTATAATAAAGTTAGCCCATGTGTCAAACCCTTGGGTCTTTAAAAATAGGGATAAATACCCTGAAGTGTATCCAGAGTCAACAGTAACCAACCATAGCCATACATAATATAGATCTATCTCAGCAAAATAATATTTAATAAAAAGAATTAAGTCTTAGAAGAAGAGTAAGGTGATTTTCACAGAGATATAAAATAAACGTGTTAAAGATTTTATTCAACTCAATTAATGAAGGAATCAGGCACACTTACTTAATAACCAGTTTAAAAAAAAAAAAAAAGTTAAGGGCTCCTGCCTGGCTCAGTGGGTAGAGACTGAAATTCTTGATCTCAGGGTTGTGAGTTTGAGTCCCACACCAAGTGTGGAGATTACTTAAAAAAATAATAGAATCTTGGGGCTCCTGGGTGGCTCAGTCATTAAGCCTCTGCCTTCTGCTCAGGTCCTGATCCCAGAGTCCTGGGACTGAGTCCTGCATCGGGCTCCCTGCTCAGCAGGAAGCCTGCTTCGCCCTCTCTCACTCCCCCTGCTTGTGTTCCCTCTCTCACTGTCTCTCTCTCTGTCAAATAAATGAATAAAATCTTTGAAAAAAGATTTAAAAAATAAATAAAATATTACAAAAATGAAAAAATAAAAAGAAGTCAAATATCACAAATTCATAACACATGAAGGAGTGTTGAAATGAAATGTGCAAAAGGAGACAAGAAATTGCTTCTTCTGCTGTGGGGAGAGAAGCCAATCCCTTTTCTACCTGACAGAACTGAATTCACATGTCACTGACAAGAGTTATTTTGCATTGCTCTCAGTTTATCTATAATTTACAATTAATAATAATATATAATATATAATTTACACAATCAGAATCTGGTAATGTGTAATTTTCTACTAAAAGATAGATTTTCCTCTACAAAGTTAAGTATATTTTATTTACATTATAAAAGTAAGTATACAGTCTTAAGTCTCTCAAAGAATGGATGTAGGTATTTTCATCCAATTTTGTAAAATAACAAAACTATGGTTTATAGATTCTATGTAAATAAGCACAGGTCACACAGAAGATAAGTGGGGTTCAGAAGTGGCATGTACAAGTCTGAACCTTTGCTATTGTCCACTGAGTAACATTGCTTTTGCTGCCGAGTATATAATGCATGTACAGGTCACCTAATCATCAGCCCCAGCCCTGTTTTATCACTTGTACAGTCATCCTAGTATGCTGGATAGGCGGTAATCCCTATAGAAGAATTCTACCCCTCAGAAATTCACTCATTTTTCTTTAACTGTTAATACCATGACATTACCTGTTCCCCCAGTGCCCATGCAAATCCCCAGTCCAAATCTTTCCTATACTCTAGTGGTTAGCTTAAAATCACATAATATTTGTAAAATTATCTGAGTCTCTTTGATTTAAAAATGTTCTCTACTAGAGTAAACAGAGGAAACACCTCAAACAGGTTGCATTTTATACACTGAAATGACAGTTTTTCTAGTTAATATTATTATATTTATATGTCTCCTATTAGTCTATAAATTCCTTGATCATAAAGCTGTTTTTATTTAATCCTTTTAGCACCATTTTGGGTATTAAGTTGTTATTAAAATGCCTTGCAGATAGTATGCAATCAGTAATAACTTGGGATATTATTAATTTTAACTGATTAATTACATCCAGCAATCAGTCCTTCACTTTAATTGATGCATTAATTCTGTCTGTTCTTCAAGATTACAAGTGGATCTATCACAGCACAGTCTGAGTTTACATTTACTGTTAAATGTTTTATAATTTTTTTCTTAATTCAATGTAAACCCTATAAGAGAGGGAAAAAAGCCACTGAGGAATTTCTGTGTGTATCAAAACTCATCCCCAAATTTTAGGAGATGAAAACTTTTCCTTTCCTACATATGAATCATACACTCAAGGGGAATTACTATGAATTCTGTCATGGTCTAGAGGCTGTTTGTACAGTAGCAACAGTTCAGAATTTTAAACCTCTTCAGATTGACCTAAGAAAGGTATTTCTCTCCTCATTAAATTGATTTTCTTCCATATAATCCCTTCAAAGTCCCCATTTCATTATTCCTTGTTTAGAAAATTATTCAAACATGTTATGATTAAACTGTCTAGTCCTTAAACACCTCAGTTTATTTATTTTTTATTTATTTTTAACTTTTTATTTTACTTCCAGTTAGTTAATATAGAATAAACACCTCAATGGGATTCCTCACTTGTATACAGTAATATCCTTCTCAGAGGCTAGATACAGTTTCCATGAAGATGCCCCAGAAATGAAGAAAACGTTCCTCCTTCTGAATTGACACTTGTCATTAATTTCTCATGGTGTACATAGTAATTGTTAGCATCCAGATTTAGCCCTGGATCTCAGAAAATACCCCTTTTCTTTCCTTTCTAGTCTTTAACTTTTATTTCCCTTCACTAAAGAGCAGTGGGAAAAGCAGAGACTATTTAGTTACTGGAAGAATTGAATCCTAGCTCCGTCGTATTTTAAATGTGTATCCTTTCTTCAAAGAGTTGAAACCTAGGTTATTTTGTTGTAAAATATGAATTACTCCACAAATCTAATGGGGTTGTTTAAAGTTATTAATACTGTGTTTGCATTAATGCAAGTGTTTGCTGTAACTATAAAAAGCAAGATGATTATACGGACGTTTGAAAGCATATGTGGTTGAGAAGAGCAGCCAGGGAGGGAAGCTCTTATGTGGTGGGCAGGGACAGTGGGCCAGCCTAGGGCAAAAGGCTGACTGTGGGCCCACCACCCCCAGAGTGCGCAGCTGTTTGGCCTCAGGGTCAGAACGCATCCTTAGATGGAGGAAATATACAGTGTGTGTTTCCACTGAAGGGGGTAACTCCCAGATTTTGACTCTTCCTCCATTAAGTCATCAAAACTCTGAAAATTTGGTTAAATTGCCCTAAAATGGTTTTGGAAAGATTCAACAGCATTGCCAAATTATTTTTGCTTTGAGTCTATACTTAAGTCTATAAATGCTGCTAATATTATTTAATTTAAGAGTAAGGACGGTGATAATTTAATTTTCCTATTTTTTTTTAAGATCTTATTTATTTGAGAGAGAGTTTGAGAGAATGGGAGGAGGGCAGAGAGAGAGGGAGAAGCAGACCTCCCACAGAGTAGGGAGCCCAATGCTGGACTCGTGACCTGAGCTGACGGCAGATGCTTAACCAACTGAGCAGGTTGCCCTAATTGTCTCGTTTTAATTCTCAATGTAAAAATTCTGTAAGCTGAACTATGATAAATGCCTCTCATAATATTGACTGGTAGTAAACATTCCAACATGATCATATCATAATAGTAGTTTCAGGGAAAGAATACAGTCTAAATTAATCATTAGAAATATTTGAGCCCTAAAAACTTCCTGAATTATTTGAGGAATAATAAATATTACCTTTGTTTGAGGAACTGCACATTTTTTAAAAGATTTATTTATTTATTTTAGAGAGACAGCACAGCAGGGGGAGGGGCAAGAGAGTGAGGAGGAGAGCAGCAGACTCCCCGCTGAGCAGGGAGCCTGAGGTGGGGCTCCATCTCACAACCCTGAGATCATGAGCTGAGCAGAAATCAAGAGCTGGATGCTTAACCAACTGAACAACCCAGGGACCCTGAGGAACTATATATTTTTGAAGAAAGTCTCCTTTTCTGAAAGCTCATACTACATTATTTTTATTAGTGTAATATCACTTCTGTGAAAAAGGATAGAAATACCAGACTTTGTAAATCTGGTGGGAGAGACACAACAGGCCTTGCCTTAATTTTCCTTCAGGTTCAATGAGAATACGGTAGCAAATAAGGGGTGATACCACTAATAACCCACCCTAAATACAACACCACTCTAGAGTAGCCCTAGGACACAGCCACTTGTCAGTTTCAGTTCAGAGAGATGACTTCCAGGAACACTCATTTCTGCTCTGTGATATCTGGGTCCTCAGCAAGAATGGCTTAAAAGGTGGAAAATGGCCGTCACAGCTCAGATGGGGCCATATGTCTGGGGCCTCATTTCTTATTCATATAGCATCTTTTGGGTATAAATTATCAATATGCTCTTTCACTTACATGCCTAGTGTTTTATCTGTGATGGTTGAAATACCTGGGTGCTTACGGAGAGCCCTACTTCTCCACCAAGTGCTCTCAGGGTAGTTAGACTTCGTAACATGCTTGCTGGCTTCCTCTAGTGTGAGTGTTCTGAAAAACCATGATGGAAGGTTTAAAACTTTTTATGACCAATACTCAAAGTTCCAGAATGTCTACTTTCATAGTATTCTATTGGTCAGGTGAGTCATGAGGACACTAATCCAGAATCAAGGGGGAAAGGAAGAATATATTCTTTCTATTATTAGGGGAATGGCATGATGTGTGTATAGGAAAGAAATTGGTGAACATCATGACAACCTACCACAAGCTTGGAAAAGAGTACACAGGAAAGTGTCTTCATGGCCTTGGTAAACAAGGACATCAACGGGGCACAAAAAATACTAATAATGTATGAAAAGAAAATAAGTTAGAATTCATCAAAACTTCTGATTATCAAAAGACACTGTTGAGAACATCAAAGAGCAGCCTACTGATTATTGGAGAAAGTATTTACCCTCCATATACTTGACAGAAAGACTCCTATCCTTAACCTACAAAGAACTCCAGTATCAATCTTAGAAGGAAAAACATCAAAATTTTAAAAATGGACAATCAACTTGAACAAGAACTTCACAAAAAGAGATCCAAATGGCTGACAAACATATGAAAACATTCTCAACTCAGTACTCGTCCAAAACAGTGCAACAATACATTCTTACGGTGAATAATGGCTAAAAACCTGAGGAAGACAACACCAAGTGTTAGTGGGGATGTGGAGCAACTCAAACTCTCCTACACTGCTGGTGGGAGTGTTGCTTCCGAAAGCTGTTTGGCAGCTTTAGCTTCAGATTAATAGACACCATATCAATTATGTATTGCCACATTTACTAACCATCTCAAAGCTTAGTGGCATAAAGCAGTAATTTTTTAATTTGTTAATGATTCTCTGGATCAACAACTTGAGCTGAGTTCAGCCAGATGATTCTTCCACTGGTCTTGTTCAGGGATGACAAGACTGGGGAATGGCACTACAGTATTATGGCTTGCCTGGGACTGGATAGTCTAAAATGACTTCACTCATCTGTTCAGTGATGGCTGTTGATCACATGTCTTCAACAAACTAATCCAGGCTTCTTCACGTGATGTCAATGTTCCAAGCAGGCACTCCCTTTTCAAATTTCTGCTTATGTCATATTTGCAATGTCCCATTGGCCAAAGTTGCTCACAGAGGTGATGTATGGGGGACTATAAGACATGGATTTAGGGAGGAGGCCATTACTTGACAATGTAACATCTGCCTATTCTCTGACCTCAAAATTCATTCCTAGGCATATATTCAATAAGAATAAATGTGTATGTCCACCAAAAACTTATACTATATCTACTGACTGTCAAATCCCCAAAGACTGCCATACACGGCTGTTGATCAAGCAAAGCTGAGTTTATCACACCCCCCAGAAATGGAAAATACTCTCTCAGCAGAGCTATTGGTGTCTCAAAAGGGAATAGTTAGGGAAGGATATTTATAAGGTTTTCAGACCTGGCATGAGGGATTATGAGGTGAACTTTGTAAAACAGATTTGGTTGAGTTTGAGCAGAGCTTAAAAATAGTAGCTTTGGGTCGGTAGGCAGAGCAAGGCAAAAGTCTTGAAGGAAACCTTGATAAGTGAGCTGTTCCTGGAGAAAGCAGCTGTGTTATTCTGGCTTGGTCTCAATGTTATTTAAAACAGAGATTGGAGCTTTGCAGATGCCACTGCTCAGGAGCCACCAGCAGTGTCCAGCCATGGTCAACCCCACTATGTTCTTTGTCATCACTGTGGAGGCACACCTTTGGGCTGTGTCTCCCTCCAGCTGTTTGCAGACAACTGTGCAAAGACAGCAGAAAATGTGCTCTGGGGTTCCTGGATGGCTCAGTCGGTGAAGTATCTGACTTCAGCTCATCTTATAATCTCAGGGTCTTGGGATCAAGTCAGCAGTCAGCAAGCAATCTGCTGCTCCCTCTCCCTCTTCCCTCCAACCTGCTTGTACTCTTTCTCTCTCAAATAAATAAAATCTTTTTTTTTAAGATTTTATTTATTTATTTGACAGACAGAGATCACAAGTACGCAGAGAGGTAGGCAGAGAGAGAGAGAGAGCTGGAAGCAGGTTCCCCACTGAGCAGAGAGCCTGATGTGGGGTTCAATCCCAGGACCCTTGGGACCATGACCTGAGGGGAAGGCAGAGACTTTAACCCATTGAGCCACTCAGGCGCCCCTAAATAAAATTTTATTTTATTTGTGCTCTGAGCCCTGGGGAGAAAGGATTTAGTTATAAAGTTTCCTGCTTTCACAGGATTATTTTGCAATTTATTGCCTGGGTGGTGACTTTACCCACCACAATGGCCCTAGAAGTAACTCCATCTGTGGGGAGAAGTTTAATGATGAGAATCTCATCCTGAAGTGTATGGGTCCTAGCATCTCATCCATGGCAAACACTGGACCCAACATAACGAGTTCACAGGTTTCTGTCTGCATGGCCAAGACTGAGTGCAATGGCAAGTGGGTGGTCTTGGGCAAGATGGGAGGGAGCAGGAATACTGTGGACACCATGGAGTCCTTTGGGTCCAGGAAGGGCAAGAGGAGCAGGAGGATCACCATTGTTGATTGTGGACAAACCTAATAAATTTGACTTGCGTTTTATCTTAACCACTAGAGTATTCCTTCTGTAACTCAGGAGAGCACCACTTCACCCATCTGCTCAAAACATCCTATTACCTTTGTGCTCTCACTGCAGTTCCATGGGTTCCATGTTTTCCTCATTTCCCTGCAAGTCTAGCTGGATTGCAGGGTTAGGTTTATGATTATGAAACAAAAATTAAACAACAAAAAATAAAATATAATGGGGACTGGAAAGTGCGTCTGGGCCCAGTTTAATGCAGGGACAGAAAATTATGGCTTTCGTACTCCCTACACAATTCAACAGTTTGGTATTCTGAGATTAGTTGGTGATATGAGGATGTAAAGCAGCTTCCTATTGATTTGTGGGTTTCTTCTGTGTCTTTTTTTTTTTTTTTAAATGGTGCTATCTAAATATCATATATGTTCTGGTTGTAGGAAGTAATCAGTCTTCATAAGTGGGAATTTTCCAACTCTATTTCATATTTTCCAACTCTATTTCATATTTTGAAGTCAAATTGTATTTAATCCCAATTCCTTTACTTTCAGAAGCAGCCGCAGGACTGTGCTCAGGTGTAACTGACAGAACTGTATCCCCACCATACTCCTGATAAGTACTGACCGTATTACTCCTTCTGGTTTAACAGCTGAAAGCAAGTGCTATAAATTAATAACTTCTTATGAGGTTGAGCATATTATTTGGTGTTAAGTAGAAAAAGCCCCAGTAATTTTATTCTTGCTACTATCCACAACTTTTCGCCTTGCATAGTCTCATAAATGTTATCTTCCCAGATACTAACTGATGTTAGAAAGCCAAAGTCATTTCATGGCTTTAGTGTTAATTAAGTAATTTAGCAAATGTTATTTATTAGATACTGCTAAAGACATAGTGCAGAGTAATTATCATATTCTCTGCTCTCTGAGAACTACTAGACCAGTATAAGAGGAAATAGTAAGCACAAATTCACGTACAAATCCACAGGTACAATCTGCCATAACGACAACAGTACTAATAGCTGACATATGAATGTACGACATGCCGGGAACTGTTCTAAGCACTTGATATATTGAATTATTTAATCCTCACCAAAAATATATGATTTAGTTCCTTTTACTGATATTTTTACAGATGAAAGAACTGTAGCATTAACTGTGGAAGGTTAAGTACACTGTCTATGATCCCACAACTAGGTGGCAAAGTTGCGTTTGACTGCAGGCCACCTGGGTCCAGAGCCCACATTCCTAAACACCATCCTGTTCTGGCTCTGTGAGTTCTTCATACATCATACAACTGCTGAATATAAAAGCTATGACTACAAAGTATAAGATGTAAGAAGGGGTAGGTGTGGGCTAAGTGAGATGTTAATTCCCCCTTAAGGGAATTAAATTGTTGCTTTAAAGGATGAGGTGGCATTATTCAACAGAGAGAAAAATAGGTTTAAAGAAGAGAAGGTGGGAAAAAGTTCAAAGAACTTGGACACCGGCATTGTGGGTACAGTGGGGGGACAGGTGACTTTGGGGGAGTAGGTAGGAATCACATCACACAGGACTCAAAAGACATGTTAAAGAGTTTATATTTCAGTAATAACAGAAACCCATCAAGTTGCTAATACACAGGTATACACACGTGATAATAATGCATCTATAAATATCATTCCAGCTGCTGTGTGGACACACTCCCAACACACAGATGTGGGCTCCTGGGTATTATACCTGGGTATTACAGAGTAGAGTTGACATCTTTTCAGGATCAGCTTTAAATGTCACTGGACTGTTTTTCTCATTTTGCTGACTTCCAGGAACAAGCCCTCAAGTATGGGTATCTAAGAGAGCCTAAAGTCTCACTCAAGTCAACCGTCTGCTTGTTCCTAACAGTTAGCTCTGGCCGGTAGAGTGGGTGTTTTGAGATTAAGAGCAGAGATTAAATGTTAAACTAGTAACTTTCCACAAATCCTCTTTAGTTTTTCAAGAAAGTGACACAGAAAGACTGACATTAAATGGTTTCAAAGGTACATCAAACATGGAAAATAATAATAATAAGAAGAAGAAGAAGAAGAAGAGTTCAAATATAGCTGCAGGCAAGTCTGAATCAAGATTCAAAACATTGAACAAGATAACGAAGGACATTTGTAGCAACGAGTTTTTTTTTTTTTTAAGGTTTATTTATTTATCTTAGAGAGAGAACAGGGGGAGAGGCAGAGGGAGAGGTGACTCAAGCAGACTTCCCACTGAGCATGGAACCTACGTGGGGCTTGATCTCGTGACCCTAAGATCATGACCTAAGTGGAAACCAAGAGTCAGGTACTTAACTGACTGCACCACCCAGCCACCCCGCTATGGCATTTTCTATAAACAATAAAGATGAGCCATGAAATCATGTAGCATCTATCTTCACGAACTACACTCTAAGAATTTAAAAGAGGAAGTAATATGGAAACATTCTCAGTAAGACAATTCAACTGAACCTGAACAGTCATCGACAACAGACCAAACTAAGAGAGAGATCCAAAAATTTAAATTATGAATCCAGGGGCGCCTGGGTGGTACAGTTGGTAAAGCAACCAACTCTTGGTTTCAGGTCAGGTCATGATCTCAGGGTCGTAAGATCAAGTCCTGTGTCAGGCCCCACACTCAACATGGAGTCTGCTTGAGATTCTCTCCTTCTCCCTCTGCCCCCTCCCATTGGTGCTCTCTCTCTCTTTCTAAAATAAATAAATAAATATATCTTTAAATAAAATAAAATGTGGATACAAGTTAAAAGTGTAAATATTTGTAGGCTAAAAACAAGAAGAAGAAATGAAAAAATTAGAGTACAAATCAAGGACATTGAAAGCAGGAAAACAATCAAGAAAGATTAATGAAATCAAAGGCTGAATCAATAAAATTGATGAACTTCTAGCCAGACTAGACAGAAAGAGGGAGAGAGGACACAAGTTACCAATATCAGAAATGAAAGAGGGGTCATGAACACTGACCTCAGGGACCTTAAAGGGGTACTATGAACAAGCTGGACCATGAATTTGATAAACTAGATGAAATGGACCAATTCCTTAAAAGAACAAACTAATAAAACTCAGATATGGAGAAACAGATGATCTGAATAACTATTTCAATGAAAGACATTGAATCAATAACTAATACTTTCCAAAAGCATGAAGCGGCAGGCAGCACTGGCTACACTGGTAAATTCTACAAAATGCTTACAAACTCCCACCCATCTTCCACAGCCGCCTCTAGGAAGTTACAAGAAGCAGAAAAACTTCCTAACTTATTCTAGGAGGCCAGCATTACCCTCACACCAAAACCAGGCAAAAACACATATATTTGCTGTCACAACTCAGAGGGTCTAGATGCATTCCCATCCCAAGGACCATGAGCAAACTTCATACTCAAATCTTGATTTCAAACACTGCTCTCCAATAAGAGGAATCTGGGCTTTCTGAAGAAACGGCCGATTTTAGGAATAAGGAAGGGAATATACAAGATAATCTTGGAGCATTTTATGGTACCAGACAGTAAGGAAGTACTCTGAGACAAAACACGATAAGAGTATATCAAAGTGACGTGGCAGGCAACTGAAAAACTCCCAGTGGCCAAAGCCATAGCAATTTGAGCAATAAAATAAATGAAATGTATTGATATAACCCAAAGTATAAAAATAAATATGTGATCCATATCAATATAAATGAACCCTAAATACATAGGAGAATAGACATAGGTCTCATGCAGAAAAACTCTAAATAATTGGGTACTTGGGTGGTGCAGTGGTTAAGCATCTACCTTCAGTGCAGGTCATGAGCTCCAGGTCCTGGGATTGAGTCCTGTGTTGGGTTCCTTGCCCCATGGGGAGTCTGCTTCTCCCTCTGCCTCTGTTTGCTGCTCCCCCTGCTTGTGCAGTTGCTCTCTCTGTCAAATAAATAAATAAAATCTTAAAAAAAATTATAAGTTAAGACAGACTACACATTTGTCTTAAATACCTATGGAGCATTTGCCAGAAGTGCCCGTGTCTTAGACCATAATGAACGTTTTAATTAATTCTAAAAAGCAGGACTCTTAGAGACATAATTTTCTGATCTACAGTTAATCTAGAAAGTAAAACCTATAGTTAATCTTGAAAGCAAACGGACATGATCCATCCTTAGAATTTTCTACAAAGGTTATGAATGTATTCATTTTACCAATTATAAAACATTGATAAAATACTGAAAACACTACATATTATTTTCTGGGGGTTTTCTAAATCAGGGCTTACATTAAATTTACAGCCTCAAATAGTTAAGGAAGAAATTATTAAGATTGTATCTTATTCTTCATTTCTAGAATTATTCTGCTCTTTTATCTTTTATTGCTTTTTTGGTTTTGTCAACCCTCATTTTATAACTTCCTGGACCTTTTTTTTTTTTAGTGTGTGTACATTCTTTTTTCAGTTTCAAGTAAATGAATCTTTCCCATACTTCTCTAAAGTATATTTAAGCCCATTTATTATATATTCAATGTAGAATATCAAGAACTTGGTTACTTCTCTTTTGGAAGACTACACTTTGCTCTTACATTACTGCAAGTTAACCACCGAATAACTAAATTATGTATCAGCGAACAGCATTTCTTTTATTATATAACAATTAACTATTCTGTCTTCTCTATTACCAACATACATCGAGGATTTTCAATTACATTGTTGATATACCTCTTAAACTGTTCTATTTCTTTTATTCCTATTCTATGGATTACTTCATACCCCATGTCAACAGGAAGACTGAACCCTGCTTCCTACATGGTATTAATGTATAATCCCGTCTAACAGATACCCCGCAGTGCCACTACAATTCGTTCTTAGAGGTGAAATGTGGTAAATTATTGTTAGAATTTGCATCACATTGATACCATTGAATTTTTTTTTTAATTTTTTATTTTTTATAAACATATATTTTTATCCCCAGGGGTACAGGTCTGTGAATCACCAGGTTTACACACTTCACAGCACTCACCAAAGCACATACCCTCCCCAATGTCCATAAACCCACCCCCTTCTCCCAAACCCCCTCCCCCCAGCAACCCTCAGTTTGTTTTGTGAGATTAAGAGTCACTTATGGTTTGTCTCCCTCCCATTCCCATCTTGTTTCATTTATTCTTCTCCTACCCACTTAAGCCCCCATGTTGCATCACCACTTCCTCATATCAGGGAGATCATATGATAGTTGTCTTTCTCTGCTTGACTTATTTCACTAAGCATGATAGCTCTAGTTCCATCCATGTTGTCGCAAATGGCAAGATTTCATTTCTTTTGATGGCTGCATAGTATTCAATTGTGTATATATACCTCATCTTCTTGATCCATTCATCTGTTGATGGACATCTAGGTTCTTTCCATAGTTTGGCTATTGTAGACATTGCTGCTATAAACATTCGGGTGCACGTGCCCCTTTGGATCACTACATTTGTATCTTTAGGGTAAATACCCAGTAGTGCAATTGCTGGGTCATAGGGCAGTTCTATTTTCAACACTTTGAGGAACCTCCATGCTGTTTTCCAGAGTGGCTGCACCAGCTTGCATTCCCACCAACAGTGTAGGAGGGTTCCCCTTTCTCCGCATCCTCGCCAGCATCTGTCATTTCCTGACTTGTTTATTTTAGCCATTCTGACTGGTGTGAGGTGATATCTCATTGTGGTTTTGATTTGTATTTCCCTGATGCCCAGTGATATGGAGCACTTTTTCATGTGTCTGTTGGCCATCTGGATGTCTTCTTTGCAGAAATGTCTGTTCATGTCCTCTGCCCATTTCTTGATTGGATTATTTGTTCTTTGGGTGTTGAGTTTGCTAAGTTCTTTATAGATTCTGGACACTAGTCCTTTATCTGATATGTCGTTTGCAAATATCTCCTCCCAGTCTGTCAGTTGTCTTTTGATTTTGTTAACTGTTTCCTTTGCTGTGCAAAAGCTTTTGATCTTGATGAAATCCCAATAGTTCATTTTTGCCCTTGCTTCCCTTGCCTTTGGCGTTGTTCTTAGGAAGATGTTGCTGCGGCTGAGGTCGAAGAGTTATGTAATAATCGGGTAAGCATAAATGTTTCCCTGAATTCTGTGAGCCATTCTAGAAGTTATGGAACATGAGAAGGGGGTTATGGGAACCATGATTTATAGCCACTCAGTCAGAGGCACAGTTAATAGCTTGGGACTTGCAAATTTGTCCGAAGGAGGGTAGTCCGGGGGGACTGAGCCTTTACCTTGTGGAATCTGACCCTAACTCCAGGTAGATGGTGTCAGATCTGAGTTGAATTGGAGGACACCTGTAAGGGCCTGGTTGGCCAGAGGGAGCCATTTTGTTGCAGTAAAGGTAGATTGACCCTATGCAGTGAACTTAGATTGACTCTGCCCCTCCCAGAGGAACTTACTTGCAAGCCTAGATACAAGGGTGGGTCAGGCCAGGTGAAGACATCCAATCAGTGGGGCGCGCATATATTTACTGAGGTGAGTTTAAATCCCGTTGGCCACCTCTGTGTGGGCGGGGATCAACCACCGCTATAAAGGTTAGTTGGCGAGGCTGAGCAGAAGTAGGAGAGCCCTCTGAGCTGTCACAGCCATCAGAGCTGTCAGAGCCGTGAGAGCTGCCAGCGGCCTCGCCACCCTGAGCCGCCAGCGGCCTTGTCGCCCTGAGCCGCAGCCCAGCCTTGAGGGGCCTTGCCACCCAGAGCCTTGGCCCCGCTGTGAGGGGCCTCGCCAGAGCAGATTCATCCCGGGAAGAGGCCTCGTGGGTGTGCTGCCTCATCGACGTCGAGAGGCCTTGTCCGGAGCAGCCTCCTCTGGGGAGTGGCCTCAGCCGGAGCAGTGGCCTCCTCTGGGGAGCAGCCTCGTCAGAGTGGCGTCATGGGGAGCAGAGTCTGTGTCATCGGGGTTGTTGTCGTCCTTGTCATTGTTGCTGTTGTCGTCACCTCTTTGTTGTCGGGAGTGGCCTCGTTCAGAGTGGCCTCTTCTTGGGAGTGGCTCCAACCCGGGAGCGGCCACATCTGCAGAGCAGCCTCATCCAGAGTGGCCTTTTTGGGAGTGACCTTGTCAGGGTCATCGTTGTCATTTTCCTAAGAGATGGCCCCTACCAGTCAGTTTGATTCTTGATGCTTGGCGTGAAAGAAAGCTTTGCTTGACCTTCGCTTTGTATCAGTCTCGTTCCTTTGATCACGGACCCTAACACACCCAGCTGGTGTTAGAGAATTGGTCAGTATAGAGAATAAAATCACACATCTGGTCACAGATGTTTTCCGTAAGTGAAATGAGTAGGAAAAAATTTTCCTTTAGTTGATGAGGAGGGGTTTTCCTTTTCAATTGATCATTTTCTTTGTGACTTTTGTTTTTTGCATTTTGTTTGATAAAGCTTTCTTTCCTCTAAAATCATGGAGATATTCTGTATATATTCCTCTGAAGTTTTATAGGTTAAAAACGGAATTATTAAACCATCTGAAATTTTCTGAGTATTGAAAGACACATCTCTAAATTTACTTTATTTTCCAAAATAGCCCAATTCTTTAAATGCTAATTATTGAATAGCCCTTTCTTTATTGTGTGCTAAAATCAACATAGCCCTTGTCCATGTGGATACTTGATTCTGTTCTACTGATCTGCTTGCCTGCTTTTATAGTAATATCGCAATTTAAATATTATAAATGAATTGTGTGCCAAGTCCCTTTTCTGTCCTTCTCTTTCAAGTGTGGTTGATCACTCCTAATTACTATACTAATTGCTTTTTAAATATAGTTTCAATTTAGTTTGTTAAGGATTTTGAAATGGAAAAAAACACACTAGGTAGAAATGAAGGAAATGTGGATAGAGTACGGACTTCCGTTAATAATAATGTAAATGTATTAGTTTGTTAACTAATTCTGATGAATATCCATATTATTGTAATTATATCCTTATTATTGTAAGGTATTAATAATAGAAGTAGGGTACCTGGGTGTCTCAGTCAGTTAAACTCCCAACTCTTGGTTTCTGCTCAGGTGCTCAGTTCACATTCTCAGGGCCTGTGGGCTCAGTGCTCAGAGCAGAGTCTGCTTGTCCCTTTCCCTCCTCCTCTGCCCCTACTCTGCTTATGCGTGCACTCTCTCTCTCTCCAATAAGTAAGTAAATGAATAAATAAATAAAATCTTTAAAAAGTAATAGAGGAAATTGGATGTGGGCTATATGGAAACTCTCTGCACTGTCGTTACAATTTTTCTGTTAAGTTTAAAATTATTCTAAAATAAAACATTTGTGGGGCACCTGGGTGGCTCAGTGGGTTAAGCCTCTGCCTTTGGCTCAGGTCGTGATCTCAGGGTCCTGGGATCAAACCCTGCATCGGGTTCTCTGCTCAGCAGCAAGCCTGCTTCCCCACTCTCTCTGCCTGCCTCTTTGTCTACTTGTGATCTCTCTCTCTGTCAAATAAACAAATAAATAAATAAAATCTTTAAAAAATTAAAATATTTGTTAAAAGTAAGTTTTTCTAGTTTATTAAAATATCCTATAATGATTTTTTATTGAAACTTCTCTTTTTAGTCCAAAACTAATTTGTTGAGATCATTTTAAAATCTTATAATGATGCTTTATTGGGATGGAAATAAATTTATAGATTCCCTTAAGAGAAATTAAACTACTAAGATTTCTCTTCTAAAAATATGGTATGTTTCTGTAGTTACTCAAGACTTTGCTAAAGTTGATATTTTTCTTCATTATTTTCACTCTTCTTTTTTTTTTTTTTTAAGATTTTATTCGAGAGAGAGACAGTGAGAGAGAGCATGAGCGAGGAGAAGTTCAGAGGGAGAAGCAGACTCCCCGTGGAGCTGGGAGCCCAAAGTGGGACTCGATCCCGGGACTCCAGGATCATGACCTGAGCCAAAGGCAGTAGTCCAACCAACTGAGCCACCCAGGCATTCCTATTTTCACTCTTCTTAACAGCATTTCTCATTTAGTGTCCAATGGTTATTTCTGGTTTGCAACAGCAAAAAAAAGTTTTGTCACTGATTTTGCACGTAACTCAATTTACCTTCCAAATGCTTATCACTTATCACTTCTAATAGTTTGAGTGCTAAATTTCTTGGGGTTTCAGGGATATCATCATAACACTAAACAATCAACATCTTTATTATCTCAAGTATTTTCATTGTTTTATTCTTCTCTTTCTTATTTTCCTATCTGCAAATCACACATAAACATAGGAATGACAGGTGTCTTAGTGAAACTGTAGGAGACTTGCCAGGGGATGAATGTGTTACCTAACAGACAATGGAACAGAAATATAGACAAAGTTTGGATTCTGTGATAACATCGTTGACTCCTTCACCAAACCTGAACTGTATTTTTGTTCATGAGATAAATAAACATCTAATTGTTTAAGTCACTCTACTTGAGTTTTCTGGTAGCTTGCCTGTCATTGTGTTCCCAACTCATGGGCCATGTACTCAGGGTACCACTCACTAATGAATATTGAATTTAACAGAATATTTAGTATCAACATGGTTACTTTATATTCTTTTAAGCCTCTTGAGTTATATACCGAGTGCAAATACAGAGAGAGAGGAGAGAAGAGAGAGAAGATAAATCTTTTCACATTTATGTACAAAGTATCCTGTTGGTGAGAAATATCTGTCCCAGGATTTTTTTTTTCTTCACTTTAAGCTGTAGATGTGGTAAATTATATTTTTATTTTATTTTTAAAAATATTTTATTTATTTACTTGACAGAGCGATCACAAGTAGGCAGAGAAGCAGGCAGATGGGGAGGGGGAAGCAGGCTCCCCGCTGAGCAGGGAGTCAGATGCAGGGCTTGATCCCAGAACCCTGGGATCATGACCAGAGCTGAAGGCAGAAGCTTTAACCCACTGAGCCACCTAGGCACCCTGGTAAATTATATATTTAGATTTCATAATATTAAGCATTCTTTGCTTTGTTGGAATAACTCCATTTGTTCATATTATAAATTTATTTTTCTTTATACTGATTTTATTTACTAAAATTTTATTTGGAATGCCTTTCTATGCTCAAAGCTGAGCCTAACTTTTTTCTTTTACTATCTTGGTCTGACAATAATATCAGGGTGATTCCAGCTTTGTACAATGACTTTTGAGTAGCTTTTCATAGTTTCCAGTGGTTTGAAATGATTGTGGAAATTATGTGTTCTTTGGAAGTTTGATAAAATCATTCATAAAACCATCTGTGTGTCTTAGAGTAATAGATATTTATTACATTTCCAATTACTTCTATGGAATTATGTATTGAATATTAATGTTTTCACATTGAGAGCCAACTTTGGTAAATACATTTCATGGAATATTGCTCATATTATCTACAACATCACAGATTGAGATGGAGTTCAAAAACATTCTCTAACACTTGTTTTGAAATCTTGGTGTATCTTTTTTTCATTCTTCTAATTTTCCTTCATGCTTTGTTAATTCTTTTTTCAAGATCATATTAACCAATTATCTGTTTCATGCATTCTTTGAACAGAAAATATTAATTATATGGATTAACTGATTTTCATTTTTATTTTTACTATTTTTCATTTTGACCTTATTTCATCAATTTCTACTTTAGTCTTCTTTGGTCTTTCTTCTTTCATCCAATTTTATTATTTTCCTACCATTTTGAATTGAAACTTTAATTCATTTTTCCCATTTTGTTTGGTTTCTGTCAGAAGGATTTAATGCAATAAATCTTTCTTCCTTCCATTGACCCTGCACTATAGATGTTCACATATAATGACTTCTTTGTCTCCAGTTTTAAATAGACAGCAACCTCATTTTCATCTTCAAGCAACATTGATCTAAAAGTGTGCTTCCAATTCTTTTAGGTACATAGGTTCACAGCAGCAATAACCAGCCCAATGCTGGTGAGAAGGAACCCATTTTGGACTCACGTGTGGTGTTATTTGTTGCCTCCTCTGTAGCTGATGATTTCTTGGGTGGTCATCAAATGTGATACAGAGATGCTTACACAGTGTGGCCACTCTTACAGATCCACTCACATATTTATTTACTCCTCAGACCTTCTCGTCCTCAAATTTCCAATTACCAGTCTTGTTCCTTCCAGGTCCCTGATAAACCAGCCAAACCCACTCACATCTGCCCAGGAGTAGTAGTAGATCCTTACCTCAGACCTGTGTTTTCTTAATACGAAGTGGATGACTAGGTGGTTGGCCTGAAGCTCTGCCATTAGGAAGATACCTGCTCACCAGTGTTTTTCTGAGATACCACAGAGCGGTGGGGGTGGGGGGGTGGGGGGGTGGGGGCGGGCAGTTATAAATCAGTTATAAATCAGCAGCACTCTACTTTTGGCTCTCAGCAACATACCAGACTGATTCATCTGTTAACCAGGTCTGTGTTTTCTTCCTGTATCGGGTGGTCCTAGTGAAGCCCCCATTAATGTATGGTGTAAGTTGAGAGAAAGACATTGTTAAAACTAAAGTAAATGACATAGGAATGCGGACTACCTATTTCCCCCTGACCACTTTAAAATGTTATTGATGTGACAGAACTCTAAATCTTGCAGCATTTACCTCCCACCCTCTGCAGTACATGTATCCTAAAATATATCCAGAGTGGTTGCCACTTTCCCGATGACCTGGCCAGTTAACATAATGTCATCAATATGGTGAAGAGTATGATGTTCTTCAGAATGTCCAAGATAATCAAGGTCCTTTCAGGCTCTACTTAGCAATAAGGGGAAGAAGTTAACATAGCCCTGAAACATACTGTAAATATATACTATTGTCCACACCAACTGAATCCAAACTGCCTCTACTTGTCTGTATTGTTGGGTCAGTGAGTGTGTAATAATGACCAGGGTGCACGTGGATCTGTTTTGTTAATGACACCCTGCCTGACACCACAGCTGCAATGGTGCTGCCATTTGGTGAATTTGCAATGAGCCACTGTCACCCACGACAATCCATCTGATGTTTGCAGGAGCCCCACTGGTGAATGGAACAGGGATATGTTGGAAACTACGATCTCTATTGCTCTAAGTCTTTAAGACTTATTATTAATTAGTGGCAGATTATTAATCTGCCACTTCAGCTGTAATGTGGTACTGATTCTGATATGCAATTGTGGTAGGAGTTGGGGAAAGTTTAGTGGGCCTCCTTTTAGCCTTTTATACCACAGTGGACACCAGTCAACAAGTCAAGAACCAATGTGAGAGAGCTTCTGGGTTAATAAATACGTGGTGACTGTGGTGTCCTTGGAAGAGTGTGGAAGCTCCACACCATTTTCCCATACCCGACCCTATGCATTTCTTCCATCTGGCTGTTCTCGAGTTATATCCTTTATAATCAACCCGCAATTTAGTAAGGGAAAAAAAAAAAAAAGGAAGCAGTGTGAACCAATTCATCCCATTATGCTCTGGGCATAGGAAATGACCACCATACGATCCATGGACCCACCGAAGTCTGACAGGCACAATAATAGCTCCACAAAGACGCCACTAGAATCTTTGACAAAAGGGACTTTGCAGAATGATTAGGGATATGGAGTTTGGGATGGGGAAATTATCCTGAATTACCTAGACTGGGCCTAATCTAATCACATGAGTTCTTAAAATCAGAGGATATTACCCAGCTGTGATCAGAGAGAGTGCAATGACCGAAAACTCAGAAACACAAGAAAGACTCAGTCAAATGATGGCTTTAAAGACAGAGCAAGGGAGCACAAGCCAAAGAGCACAGGAAGCTCTAGAGGCTAGAAACAGCAGGGACACAAGTTCCCTCCTGGAGCCTCCAGAAAGGAATGCAGCCCCACCGATACCTTGATTCTAGCCCAGTGATTCCCATGTTGGAATTCTGACCCATAGAACTCCCAATAAATCAACCTGCGGTGTTTCCAGCCGCCAAGTTTGTGATAATTTGTTAAAGCCACAATATAAAACTAATACAGACCCATTTTGAGATGGACTTGGGCCAGATCTATTCATCAATTGGCCATCATGTGTTTCCACTCTAACAGAGGGCCCACGACAGCATTCATGTCTTCTGGTATCCATGTTATCTTGGCCCCCATAGCCAAAAATCCTTGAAAACTCTGAGAGTTTCCCTTTCCCTATATACAGTCAATCTGGTAAGTTACCACACTACCATTCAAGGAAGAACGGAGGAGGTTGCTGTTGAAGACCAGCCAGATCCTCAATTCATATCAACGTTGTGCCAGTGCATGTTCTTTCTCAATGGGAACTGATCTCTTTCTAGTTCCGGGATTTCTCATTCTGTGTGCTAGCTCATATCTGGAAACTGGCAAAAGATTCTGACTTTACAAAGTGGAGGCAAATTGCCACTAATCCTTGTGGGTTAGGGCTCCTTGCGAAATGGCTGAGTCCAGAGTTAGGACAAGAGAAGGTTAAGATGAATCCGGAATATCTTATGTTAAAAAGCAAGAAAGTGTTCAAAGAATGATGGGAACAGATCAAAGGACACAGAACCATGGTTACATAAAATTTTAACAGTAGTAGAAGACAGATGAAGGGCACATGAACTCTATACTATGCTGTATCCCTTTTCAAAGTAAACGTGTCTTTATTTTTCTTTTTTCATTTTAAAGATTTTTATTTAATTATTTGAGAGAGTGAGAGCATGATGGGGGTGGAAAGGGCAGAGGGAGAGGCAGGCTCCGGCAGGGAGCCCGACAAGGGGCTGGATCCCAGGACCCGGGGATGGGATCATGACCTGAGCCAAAGGGAGACTCTTAACTGACCAATCCACTCAGATGCCCCATAAATGTTTCTTTAAAATGGACATAGAAGCCAGGCTGGAGGAGTTCCTGCAGTATAAATCTGGGAAAATTTTAGCATATAAATAAATAATGATACTAATATAGGAATAAATAAATAGGAATCCATATTGAATAGAAGAAAGAGAGAGAGAGGGAGGGGGGAGGAAGGGAAAGAGAGAAGAAAGAGACAAAAGGAAGAAGGAAGAAGAGTGATTTTTTTTTTCCTTAAGTAAAATGCCAACTAGTAACTGTAGAAAGGACAGCGGAATTAGAAAATCATAATTATACTTAATTCAGCCAAGAAACATTAATAAGTACTAAAGCAAGTGGAAAAGGTGATGAGGAATGGAATATTTACATTTACAGCCCCATAAAATACTTCTTAATCACAATAAGAAGAGGAACTTTAAGTGGAGAAATCCAGAACATGCTCCCTTAATCAAGGAATCAAAGTTCCTATCACCTGTTACGAGCAAAACTGACATCTTGTGCCTTCTTTATAAGATGCAATGAGGACACAGCATAACCTCTATGATATTTCCTTCTTTTTTTAAGTTTTACTCATTTGAGAGTCAGAGAGAATGAGTGGGAGGGAGAAGGAGAGACAACCTAAAGCAAAGTGCAGAGTGCAGAGCCTGACACAGGGCTCAGTCCTCCAGCTGTAAAGATCATGACCTGAGTTGATACCAAGGATTGGAAGTTTAACCAATTGAGCCACCCAGCATCCCTGGTCTCTGTGATATTTCTGCCAAAGATATGTAAACTATCTAATCATAAGGAAATGTCAGATAAACCCGTGTTGAGGAATTGGGCTTATTTTATAATAAGTATTCTGTACTCCTCAAAGGTATAAAGTCGTAGAAGTCAAGGAAAGATTGAGGGACTTTTCTGGATTGGGGAGACTAAAGAGATACAGGAAATGCAATCAATGCAATGCATTATACTGGATTGGATCCTTTTGCTATAAGCAATATTTTTTTTTTAAGATTATTTATTTATTTATTTATTTGATAGACAGAGATCACAAGGAGGCAGAGAAGCAGGCAGAGAGAGAGGGAGGAAAGCAGGCTCCCTGCTGAGCAGAGAGCCCGATATGGGGCTCGATCCCAGGACCCTGAGATCACGACCTGAGCCGAAGGCAGAGGCTTAACCCACTGAGCCACCCAGGCGCCCCTGCTATAAGCAATATTATTGGAACAACTGTTAAAACCTGAGTGGAGTGTGAATTAAGTCATAGTTATGTATAAATGTAAGTTTCATAATTTTGACAATTGTGTTATGGTTATATAGGAGAATGATCTTGTTTATAGGAAGTACACTGAGGTATTTGGGTACAATGGAGCAAAGTGTTCTCAAATAATGTAGGAAATAACAGAAAGTTTTTTGTACCAATCTTACAGTCTTCTCTAAGTCTGAAATAATGACAAAACTAAAAACAAACATTTGGCACCTAAAAGAACATTAAATCCTTCGGGATATTCTCAGGCTTGGCTAAGTCTCCTCAGCCTCAGAGGTGAGCTATAGGAAATAGGGATCTTATTCAATGTGAACACAAGGGTCCCCATCCCCAAGCTCAAACTCTGAAGGAAGCACAGATATGAGTTTTCTTTTATGTGTCCCACTGGTCTTCCTTTCTGGACAACAGCAAACTTGTCTAATTGCTTCAATGGAACATACATCCCCAAAGGCTTTAGTGAAGAGAGGAAAGCATTTTCACTTCTCCAATCTGAGATATTTGGTAAGAATTTAATGTATAAATGGTCTTTATTACCTCAGAATAGTCCTTTAGGAGTCTGAGGACCTGATCTCAGACTCCTGGTATGAGATGTGCTGAAGCCTCAGTATGGCTTTACAAATCGTACTTTTTTTGGCTCAACACAAGTTGAGGGTCATAGTAACTGAGGTCACAGATGTAGATGTGAATTGTACACTCCTCTGGTGAGCAGCTGCTCTCGCACTCTGATGTCCTTGTAGAATTTGTTTTCAAGCTCAAGTTACAAGCAAGTTACAAAGTAAAGTCACAAAAGGGCAAATATCTTCAAGAACAGAGACCACTAACCAACTTCCTAGAACTAAAGCTAATTTTCAGAGAAGAGAAAAGAATAAGAAAATAAGAATGAGAACAGAAGTAAATCCTGACAATATTTTCTCATGGATACTTTAAGAGGAGTCAGGTAATTAAATTATTTATTTTCTAATAATAATTTTTTTTACCCTGATCCACTTTTCTGTGAACCATAAAAATAGGATTGGCAGTCACACTTAATGATATCATTAATGGTTGTATTTTCCTTTGACAAATCTAGGAAAAAAGAGGACCAGAGGGATAATTAACATGAGGAAGGAAATGCTGGACTGAAGCATGATTTTTAATATAGTTTGTAATGGCAAGAAGACAGATAATTGTAGAAGTAGAATTCATGTAGACAGAAGAAGTACTAATAATTCATGCTTATAAAGTTCCAGACAGAATTCAGATTCTTGGATTCTGACCCAGAACTTCTAGCAAAACTACAAGAATCTGCATATTCATCACATGTTCATTATGTTGTCAGAGATAGGTCGACTAAATTCATTTTTTGTCCATGTAATTGCTAATAATTTGTAAAGTTGTACCATTTTTATATAACTTGCATGGGTAAAATGTGCTTCAAAATGTTTCCTTTATCCTGGAATACTATAAGAAAACTTTCTATAAAAAGAAGTCTTTCAGACATTTGAAAAATCCATCCATAGTAACTGACTCATCACATTGGATTAAATTTCCCTCAGTCTAAGATTTCACTAATTCAAGCTAAAGAGGAGTCAGTTTCTTCTTTTCTATAGGAAAATTCTACTGATTTTTAAAAATTCTGTTGATTTTATTGGATATCATTATTTTTACCTCTAGACGTGGACTGTATAAAATTTCTTCACACCAGTCAGTTTTGAGAATAAGCTGACTATATTAAACTTCTTAAATAGATCAATAATTAATGTATCCATATGATCAGTGACTCTAATTATAAATGAACTAATGCAAAACAAAATAAATTAACAAAATGAATTGTTTCCCAAATCTTTACAATATTCTATGTGTCATATTGCCTTAATTTGTGCCTAGATGAATTAGTCACTTTAATTAAAAAAAAAAAAAACTGAAAATTTCCTAAAAGTTCTTTTTGTTTTCCAGATAAACAAAGTTGTATACATTTCTATTTGGCAACAATCAGATATGAGTGATTTGATAAGGTGGGAAGGTTGCAGATAGATGTCCATTTGCCTAACAGACCTGTTCACTATGAGGTCCTGTAGAAACTTCTTACCTGGTCCTCATAACTTGTCTCCACCAACCCAGAAGTTCTTCCTTCTCTTCTTATTCCCATTTCATGGAGCGTCTGTGCAAATAGGGAGAAGAAAACTTGGAGACACTGCTTCACCCTCCCATGTCTTATCTGATAGATCTCTCAGGGCTGCAGATTATCTTTCGGAGGCTCGGCGGCGGGGCGCTCTCTTTACTGCAGCTCTTAGCCCAGAGCAGGTCAGGCGCAGCACCTTTGACAGAATCCCTCTCCTCCAATCCACTGTAGCCAGAGTAAGGCCGAAATTAGCAATTCCATAACATACCTACTTTGAATCACTCAAAGTTACACACGAAGCTGAGCCTTCAAACTAGCATTGCTCTGACCAAAGTAGACTCACCCTAACTTTGCTGCCTTCCCAAGAACTTAGAACATGGAGACACTTTAATGGAAGGAGGGCATCATTAAATCTCACGCTACCAAATTTCAGAACAAATTTTGCCTCCAAAATTTCATAGTAATTCTTTGAAATTTGTCACATGTTTTGAGCCTGACAATTTCCCTTAGCCTTATTAATCTGCATGAGAACTGAAGCTTTGTTGGACTTATAATTGGGATGTATTTGCGCATGTTTACAGTCAGCGTGCCTGATAGACCAAAAAAGCCCTGGTAAATAATTCAACACACAAATTAAAAGATACATTTGTTTTGTGTCTGTATTCTTAACCAAATATTAACATATTAACTCATTTCATCCTCCAAACAACTCTCTGAAGTAGGATCTATTATTATGCCCATTTTACAGATGATAAATCTGAGGCATAGAGTGTTTAAATAACTTGCCTGAGGTCTGTTATACTCAATAGCATTACTAGGATATGAAACCATGCTCAAGTTTGGGCTCCTTAGCACTACGCTGACTCTCAACTATTTGTTGGTCACTCAAGTCAAGATATTCAGAAGAAGTTAAATGTGCAGATCTGGATTTCAGAATAAAATTTTAAAAGCTGTTGATTTAGCAATTATCAGCGTATGAATGGTATTTGAGTCAAATGTAAAGAAGCTATCACTCAGAATAAATTCACTTGGAATTGGGTCCAAATTCAAAGAAGTACTAACACCCAAGATTTGTGCTGAGCGATAGGAGCAATTATCGATGCTCGTACTTCCTTTGTGTGGTATTGACAACGTTTGATACTTTTGTCCATATCAGTCAATTCCATTTCACAGTGGAATAGACAAGAATTAACAGTGGAATAAAAAGAAAGATAGCAATTTAATGAAAATAATACTAATAATTAGAACAAAATAAGTAGTCTTTATCACATTGTTGCAATACAGTTCAATATGTTATGAGATATAATTAAGTACATGACTTCATCCTTACAATACTATTTTAAGGTGTGCACTTTTTAAAAAAAATTTAATTAAAAAAATTTTTTTTGAGAGAGACAGTGCATGCACTAGCAGGGGTAGAGGCACAAAGGGAGAGGGAGAGGAAGAATCTTAAGCAGACTCTACATAAAATCTGATGTGGAGCTCAAACCCGTGACCCTGAGATCATGACCTGAGCTGAAATTCAGAGTTGGATACTTAACCGATTGAGTCCCCAGGAGTCCCAGGCTTGCACTTTTCCATTCCTAGTTCACAGATATGAAAACTGAGAACAGAGTGGCTAAAAATCTTGACGAATGTTGTGTGACCAGTAGGGGTAGAGCTAGGACTTGAACAATTGTCATAATATACTGCTTTGAGCTATATATTTTGTATTTATATTTTTCTAAGTAACTATAACTTTCATTTTAAAAATACATACTTGTATTAAAAATAATACATACAAGAGTTGAAGCAATAAGAAGTACAAAAAGGTCTATCATAAAAAGCAAAAATAATTTCATATGCTATCTTCCAACACCAAACTGCATACTCCAAAGATGGAGTTTTTAACTATTCCTATTTTAGTTCATCATAATAATTCCAAACATACATTTATATCTTGATTCCTTAATCTACCAATTTTAGTATCTGTTGATGGTGCTTTTACTGATACTACTGGCTATCTTATTATTGTCCTTCTCCCATTCATTGTGTAACTTTTAGGATAGACTCAGACTTCTCTACCTTCTTTCATTACATCTGCAAATTTCTATTTTTTTTTAAAGATTTTATTTATTTATTTGACAGAGAGAGATCACAAGTACACAGAGAGGCAGGCAGAGAGAGAGAGGGGGAGGCAGGCTCCCCGCTGAGCAGGGAGCCTGACACAGGGCTCCATCCCAGGACTCTGAGACCATGAATTGAGCCTAAGCCAGAGGCTTAACCCACTGAACCACCCAGGTGCCCCAGTTTGCAAATTTCTTGTCTCTCTTGCCTTCCTTCTACTCATCCTCTACGGGACACCTCGGAGGTCTTTCCAGCACTAACTCTGGCTTGTCAAATTTGACTTAAGTTTTCTAACATCTCCAGCTCCCTAACAGGCAAAGGAGAATGAGATTAGCAAAATTGGTTTATCACAGAGATAAGATAGAAAATCACAGTTCTTCCCATTTGTCCACACATGTTTCCACCCACCTGACACCTAAAGAAAATTAATGTTCCATAAGTAAGAAAAATATAAACATATAAAATATTTTATGACATAAAATAAATAATTCTGATCATAATTATTGATTTAGATAATTAAAAAGAGCAACCAATACTACCTGCCAATATAGAGTGATAGATAAAATACTATATATTCTCTATAATTATTGATTTAAAATAATTGCAAAAAGCATGTTTAACTATTGTTACCCTGTGATCATGGGAAAATAAATTGTCATGTTGGTCTTCTAATAATTTCAATCATAATCCTTTTCAATAATTATTTTAGGTTATCTTTGCAATATCCAGTTTTCCAAAAAAGGTTACTTTTAGCAATTTATATTGGTCAATATATAGTTATGTTTGAATTTATCACTTATATTTAAATTTAAAATCCAGCAACTTGTGAACCAATAACAATTCCATATTTCTTACTTATTTAAGAAAACTGAGTTTTGGTGACATTGCCTTAGCTGGATTTGTCTTCCAGTGACTTCTTTGACATTCTCCTTCAATTGAGACCAAACCAGTGATTAAAGGACTCAAATCATTGGATTCCCCTGAATTGCATCAAATGGAAGATTACTGAGGTCATGGATTAGTGAATTATCTTTCTATTTCAGTCTTGTGTGTAGAAATTTGGCCTGACCAACAGGCCTGGACCTGAATCCCACATCTGCAGCTTCCTAACTGTCCTTGGTAAGTTATTTAGTACCTGTATCCTTCAAATTCAGGTATGAGGATTAAATAAAACAGTCTAAGAAAATACTTAGTGCAGTGCTTGGCACTAAGTCGGGGCTTAATAATATTGTTACATTGATCTGTGTGAGCTTTAATGAATGTTTGTTCCTCCCACTAGACTATAAATCAATGAGATAAATTACTATCTATTCTTTTAAGCAGCATATCTCTAGCATGTAATATGGTGAGTGATAGAGAATAGGAGCTCCATAAATATTTATAGAATACAGAATTACTTATTAATATAAATGTTTTTAGTAATTTTTACTTCACAGATGATAATCTTAACTTCTCCGACCTAAGGCTGTATTGACATACAGATCAGCAGAGCTCTTTTTAAATCACTTAGAGTAACACATCTAGTCAAAAGTTTGCTTCTCAAGTCATCTATACAGCTGTAATTAATTTAAACTGGCTAAAATTGTTTAGTCTTTGCTGATAACACTTCTAATATTTAAACTCAAAATAGCATGGGAAAAATTCTTGTCTTGATCATATATAATACAAACCTGGTCTTTCCTGCTTATAAGAGTAATAACTAATATCTCTAGCATGGTTTATTACACGCAAAGCCCTTACAAACAAAAGTAATGGTGTAAGACATCAGTATGTGTGAGCTACTTGTACAGAGGTGGAGGTGGAGATGTGGCTCCTTCACTCTCTCCTCTGCCTCTCCTGGTTCTTTCTTGTCCATGAGCTCTAGTAGGAACTACTTAGGTAACTAAAGGGGTTACCAGCAGATTCACAAAGCGCTTTATGCACCTGAGCTAGAGGTGACTCCCAGGACAATCCACATAGCACCAAGTCAAAGTCTTCTGTCTCAAAACACCATATTCTGTACAGCGTGCCTGGGTGGCTCAGTTGGTTAAGCATCTGACTCTTAATCTCAGCTCAGGTCTTGATCTCAGGGTCTTGAATTCAAGCTCCGTGTTAGGTGTGGAGCCAAAAATCAAAACAAAAAGAACCCCACCCACCATATTCTGAAGATAGAGCACAGGAGACATCATGAATAACTCAAAGTGTTGAAAAATGTCCTTTACATGATAGGTCATAAGATCATCTTTGAGTGTTTTAAAGTATGTGATTTTGGCAATGCCTTTGAGACATTAAAATGAAACTAAAACTTTTACTTCTTCAATTACATAATGCAATCAAGGGAATCTTTGGTTCCAGGAAGTATTAAAAGGATTTTGAGTTTTTTCTTGTGCATAGAAATGCTTTTATAAAGAACACATTTATGACCTTTGAATTGATCAGTTTAAATATGAAAAAATTATTTACCTAGATTTCTTTCTTATATGGCATTTAGTTCTTTCTTGGGTATTAAAAAAAAGCATATATTTAAAAAAACTATATGTCCAGAGTCTCTCATGGTTTGTTTGTCTCTCTGATGACTTCCCATTCAGTTTTCCCTCCCTTTCTCTTTGGTCCTCCATGTTATTTCTTGTGTTCCACATATGAGTGAAATCATATGATAATTGTCTTTCTTTGCTTGACTTATTTCACTTAGCACAATCCCCTCCAGTTCCATCTATGTTAATGCAAATGGTAGGTATTCATCCTTTCTGATGGCTGAGTAATATTCCATTATATAAATGCACCACATCTTTATCCATTCATCTGTTGAAGGACATCTCAGCCCTTCCACAGTGTGGCTATTGTGGACATTGCTGCTATGAACGTTGGGGTGCATGTGCTCCTTATTTCCACTATATCTGTATCTTCTGGGGATGGGGGGTAAATACTTGGTAGTGCAACTGCTGGGTCATAGGGTAGCTCTATTTTTAACGTTTGGAGGAACCTCCATACTGTTTTCCAGAGTTGCTGCACCACCTTGCATTCCCACCAACAGTGTAAGAGCGTTCCTCTTTCTCCACACCCTCATCAACATTTGTTGTTTCCTGTCTTGTTGATTTTTGCCATAATATTTCTTCTTTAAATGTTTGGTAGAATTCCCCTGGGAATCCAACTATCCCTGGCCTCTTTTTTGTTGGGAAATTTTTGATTACTGCTTCAGTTTCCTTGCCAGTTATGAGTCTATTCAAGCTTTCTATTTCTTTCTGTTTCAGTTTTGGTAGTCTATAAGTTTCCAGCAATACACCCATTTCTTCCAAATTGCTTAATTTGTTGGCCAATAGTTGCTCATAATATGTTCTTAAAATTGTTTGTATTTCTTTGGTATTGGTTGTGATCTCTCCTCTTTCATTCATAATTTTATTAATTTGGGTCCTTTCTCTTTTCTTTTGATAAGTCTGGCTAGAGGTTTATCAATCTTATTAATTCTTTCAAAGAACCAGCTTCTAGTTTCCTTGATCTGTTCTACTGCTGTTCTGGTTTCTATTTCATTGATTTCTGCTCTAATCTTAATTATTTTTCTTCTCCTTCTTGGTTTAGGCTTTATTTGCTATTCTTTCTCCAGATTATTTAAGTGTAAGCTTAGTTTGTGTATTTGAGACTTTTCTAAAATTTTTTTTAAAGATTTTACTTATTTATTTGACAGATAGAAATCACAAGTAGGCAGAGAGGCAGGCAGAGAGAGATGAGGAAGCAGGCTCCCTGCTGAACAGAGAGCCTGATGCAGGTGTTCAGAATGATTTGACAGTTATCTAGCTAAATTCAAGGGACCAGGTGAAATGAGGTCCTCTACCCTTCTGCCATCTTGTCTCTAGAAAATCCTTTTCCTATCTTTCATAGGTGTCTGTTTTCCAAAAATTCTAGTGACCTCTACTTTTTTTGGTATCCAAAAAGAAACAAAAGAAGTTAATAAAACGAGATATTCTTCCTAAAATATACAATCTATATCTGTACAGAATACTGAAATCTTACTTAATTATTTGCACTTGCTATTACTCTGGTCTTAGTCCCTTAGTCTACTTCACTAAGTGCATTGTGATTCTATCTGCTTCCTTGTAGGACTGTATTGATGGTCCATTGTCATGACCAACCAGAGCTGCCAGGACCGGTTCATCTTGTTGGGTTTCTCAGACAGACCCCAGCTAGAGCAGACCCTCTTTGTATTTGTTCTCATCTTCTATCTTGTGACCTTGGTGGGCAATGTTGTCATTATCTTGGTGTCCCGCCTGGACCCCTGCCTCCATACGCCCATGTACTTCTTCCTTACTAACCTGTCCTTCCTAGACCTCTGTTTTACCACCAGTTCCATCCCCCAGTTGCTTTTCAACTTGGGTGGCCCAGACAAGACCATCAGTTACACGGGTTGTGCCATCCAGCTATTCATGTTCCTGGGTCTGGGTGGCACAGAATGTGTCCTCCTGGCAGTCATGGCTTATGACCGCTTCACTGCAATCTGCAAGCCCCTCCACTATTCCATCATTATGCACCCTCAGCTCTGTTGGAAGCTGGTGTCTGTGGCCTGGGGTATCGGGCTCCTCAACTCCTTGGCTATGTCTCCAGTAACCATGAGGCTGCCACGATGTGGAAGATGTAAGGTGAAACATTTCCTATGTGAGATGCCAGCTCTGATAAAAATTGCCTGTGTGGACACTGTGGCTGTGGAGAGCACGGTTTTCATCTTATCAGTAATAATTGTCCTGGTGCCCCTGGCGCTCATCCTCGTCTCCTATAGCTACATTGCCCTAGCAGTGCTGAGCATGAAATCAGCCACGGGAAGAAGGAAGGCTTTCAACACATGTGGGTCCCACCTCACTGTGGTCTCACTGTTTTATGGGAATATTATCTATATGTATATGCAACCAGGAAATAATTCTTCTCAGGACCAAGGGAAATTCCTTACCCTCTTCTACAATTTGGTGACCCCCATGTTGAACCCTGTCATCTACACACTGAGAAACAAGGATGTAAAAGGTGCCCTGAGTAGGCTTGCGTCCAGAAAGTAAGGTGACTGTAACTTTTCCAAAAGTCTGCTTATTTTACTTAGTTACCAGAAATAAATAATTCTTGAAGTGTAATTTTAGAATTTACTTAAATCTTCCAACCTACCCAATAAAAATTTCCAGGGATGGAGTCTGGGAATATATATTATAAAGCCCCAATATGATGCTAATGATAAACTAGGTTAGACATAAATTTTAATTTGGATAGTATCTTATGTCTACCCTTCAAATCATCTTTCCTCCTCCTTTCCAAGTTGGTCACATGTAATTAAAACCCAATACAACTATAAATCAATGCTTCAGTATTGTGCACTGACTGAAGTTATGCCCAAATAAAATCATATGATGGTCTTTTTTCTCATTGGTACTTTGTGTAATTGTCATTTTATCATGGAATTGAGCCAATGGAGTGCCAAAATACAATACTTTTTGTCTTCTGATATCTTCAAATTTCACTGTCTGGAGAAGATGGAGTCATTATCCTAAAAACAGCCTATGATATTTAAACTATTTGAGCTTTGTTTTGTTTCACAATCAGCTATATTAAAGTGATCTGGGCAGACATTTGTTTTGAACATAGATCCTAAAGTCCCAACCACCGAAGCTCTCATTTTAGTAAGTCTGGAAATATTTGTGTTGAAAAAGTGTGTTGTAGGGGGCACCTGGGTGGCTCAGTTGGTTAACATCAGCTTTCAGCTCAGGTTGTGATCCCAGGATCCTGCAACCGAGCTCTGCGTTGGGCTCCCTGCTCAGTGGGGAGCTTACTTCTCCCTCTCCTATTCCCCCTGCTTGTTCTCTCTGTCAAATAAATAAATAAAATCTAAAAAAAAAAAAAAAAGAAGAAAGAAAAAATGTCTTGTGTAGTTTTAACATGGATTTAAGTTTGAAAACAAATAATCCATTCTAGATCTTTTCATTGACAGATTAGGAAACTGAGGCATGGTGAAACATATTTATAATCAAAGAGACCACAAAATGTGGACCTAAAATTTTTTATTACTGTATTACATATTTTTATTATAATATTCTGAAGTACAGTTGATATAAAATGTTATATTAGTTTCAGGTGTATGGCATAAGGAAGGAGTCACCAGTTCTATACATTACTCAGTGCTCTCACCATATGCGTAGTCACCCATACAATATTACTATAATATTACTGGTTATATTCCCTATGCTATACTTTCCATTTTCATGACATTTATTTTATGACTGGAAGCTTGTCCTTCTTAATCCCCTTAATCTATTTCATCCATGCCCCCACCCCCCTCCCCTCTGGCAACCACCAGTTGTCTGTATTTATGAATCTGTTTCTGGTTTGCTTGCTTGTTTCTTTGTTTTGTTTTTTAGATTCCACATTTAAGTGAAATCATGCAATATTTGTCTTTCTCTGTCTGATTCATTTCACACAGCATATTTCATTTACCTCTAGGTCCATCCATGTTGTTGCAAATGGCAAGATGTTATTCTTTTTAAAATTATGGGGATGAAAGGCACAGCATAGGAAATATAGTAAATGATATCATAACGTTGTATGGAGACAGAAGGTAGCTACACTTACGGTGAACATAGCACAATGTATAGATAAATTGAATCATTATATTCTACATCTGAAACTAATGTCACATCACATGTCCACTACACTTACATTTAAAAAATATTCTTAAAAGTGATCTAATTCTGGGCGCCTGGGTGGCTCAGTGGGTTAAAGCCGCTGCCTTCGGCTCAGGTCATGGTCTCAGGGTCCTGGGATCGAGTCCCACATCGGGCTCTCTGCTCAGCAGGGAGCCTGCTCCCCCCCCCACCCCGCTCTCTCTCTGCCTGCCTCTCCATCTACTTGTGATCTCTCTCTGTCAAATAAATAAATAAAATCTTAAAAAAAAAGTGATCTAATTCTTTTTTATGGCTGAGAAATATAGTAAAGATTTTAACATAAGCGTCTGAATTTATCACGATGAGTGTAAATGTCCTTACTTTTAAATACGGATTTTATTGAAGGGATTGTTAAAAGCCACAATAATGAAAACCAATATGGAAGCCACGTATATGCTGCCACGCATCCATGGATCTCTATCACACACAAGACTTACGGGGGTGTGCAAAGTTGCAAGCAATTAATTTTTACTTAGAAAAAAATTCAAGGTGCGCCTGGCTGGCTCCCTCAGTTGAACATCTAACTCTTGGTTTCAGCTCAGGTCATGATCTTAGGGTCGTGAGATCAAGCCCCTGGACCAAGCTCTATGCTCAGCAGGGAGTCTGCTCACTCTGCCTCTGCTCCACCCCCCAACTAGCACTTGCTCTCTCTCTTGCTCTCTCTCTCAAATAAATAAATAAGTAAATAAAATCTTTAAAAAAAAATTCAAAAGTCTTCTCACCCTGATTCACCTTAAGAATAAGCATCTTACACATGAAAAAGTGCTCCACATCACTCAGCATCAGGGAAATACAAATCAAAACCACAATGAGATACCACCTCACACCAGTCAGAATGGCTAAAATTAACAAGTCAGGAAATGACAGATGCTGGCGAGGATGCAGAGAAAGGGGAACCCTCCTATGCTATTGATGGGAATGCAAGCTGGTGCAGCCACTCTGGAAAACAGCATGGAGGTTTCTCAAAAAGTTGACAGTAGAGCTACCCTATGGCCCAGCAATCGCCCTACTGGGTACTTAACCCTAAAGATACAAATGTAGTGATCTGATGGGGCACGTGCACCTGAATGTTTATAGCAGCAATGTCCACAATAGCCAAACTATGGAAAGAACCTAGATGTCCATCAACAGGTGAATGGATAAAGATGTGGTATATATACACAATGGAATACTATGCAGCCGTCGAAAGAAATGCAATCTTGCCATTTGGGACGACATGGATGGAACTAGAGGGTATTATGCTGAGTGAAATAAGTCAATCAGAGAGAGACAATTATCATATGATCTCCCTGATATGAGGAATTTGAGAGGCAAAGAGCAGTCTTTGGCGGGGGGAGGAAAAAATGAAACAAGATGGGATCAGGAGGGAGACAAACCTTAATCTCACAAAACAAACTGAGGATTGCTGCAGGGAGGGGGTTACGGAGAGGGTGGTTGGGTTATGGACATCGGGTAAGGTATGTGCTATGGTGAGTGTTGTGAAGTGTGTAAACCTGGTGATTCACAGACATGTACCCCTGTGGCTAATAATACATTATATGTTAATTAAAAAATTTTTAAAAAAGAATAAGCATCTTATCCTGGCAAGACCTTTAAATGCTACATTATCAATTAAAAATTTCAAGGACACATTGCTAGACATAGCTTTGGAGCAAGGCATAAGATAAAAGTTAACCAAATAATTGTATTATATTGTTTTCTTTTTATTGAAGATATTTATTTATATCTCTTTTCCTAAAAAGCATATTAAGCACGATTATGGGCTGGATATGACATTAAGTAGTATCCTTTTGTATCCATGCAGAAAGGTAGTAAAGGTCATTTAAAAGAATGCTAAAGGAGAGGTTTCCTGGAGTAAAGCCCGGTAAGGACAAATCTACTTCTCAGCTCAGAAGGTGTTTCTGTCACTGAAGACCTTCACTTTCCCGTCCACAGTCACTCCCATCAGATAGTTCAGATTGCTTCATTTTTCTCTCTTACGCCAATAGTCCACAAATCCAAACTTATCCCAAATACCAGACATTATATTTCCAATTATTTTCTGGCCAAAATCATATCTATGTGATGAACACATTTAACTTTTATAAATCAACTCCACCTTTGTAAAGCAGAATATTTTTGTCTCAAGTCATCTTTTTTCTACAACAAAAAGAATGTTTACAAAGACTGAAAACATTAGTGACATCCTTGGCTTCTATTTCTGTCTTTATTTGGAATCCTCGGCAATCAAAATCATTCAGGTCTTAGCATGTAATAGAGACTCAGTAAACATTTGTTGATTGAATAAATAAAAAGGCTTATTATCCTGTATTTTTCTTATGAAAATGATCATGTAATGTGCAAATAATAAGACATGTATCTCTTTTTAGAAATCCCTCTGTACCCACTTGACCCACAAAAGTAGAAATTCTGACAAGAGACCATCATACAAAGCTGGGGCCTCAGAAGGCTATCACCTTGGGGGAAGGGTGCATAAGAAATGCACCCATAGTGCAGAAGACAGAAAAGAAACTTGCTCCTTTTGACTTGGGTGAATAATTGAGTGGCTGGTGGGTGAGGAGAAGGCTTTATCCTGAAAATTTATGACTTTAAGTATACCAATGTGTGTATTTGCAGCCAAAATCCACACTGTGGTCTAAGAAAACTTGAGAATTGTAGGGTGATCTCCTTCTCTCTGGAGGCTTTCATAACTTTGTCTCTGATAGACTTTTAAAAATAATTCTCTTGGTTTTTTTATTGAGCTATAATTCACATTACATTATATGAGTTTCAGATGTACAAAATAATGATTTGATGTTTGTATATATTACAAAATGATCAGCACAATAAATCTGGTTAACATCCATCACTGTACATAGTTAATAAATTATTTTTGTGTTGAGAAATTTTAACATTTACTCTCTTAGCAACTTTCAAATATGCAACACGGTATTATTAACTACTGTCACCATGCTGTACATTATTCCCTCATGACATTTATTTTATAACTGGAATTTTATACCTTTGACCTCTTTCACCCATTATGTTCACCCTCACCCATCCTCGCCACCTGACAACTATCAATTTGTTAAATCTATTCTCTGTATCTATGAGCTCACTTTTGTTTGTTTTTAGTTCTGCATATAAATGATATCATACAGTATTTGTCTTCCTGTCTTTTTCTATCTGGCTTATTTTGCTTAGCATAATACCCTGAAAGTTCACCTATATTGTTGCTGATGTCAAGATTTCCTTTTTAATGGCTAAGTAATATTTCATTGTATGTATGTACCACATCTTCTTTATCCATTCACCCATCAATGGACACACTTGTTAGGATGGCTATTATCAAAAACACAAGAGACAACAAATGGTGGCCAAGATGGGGAGAAAGAAAACCCTTGTGCCCTGTTGGTGGGAACACTAACTGGTGCAGACACTATGGAAAATAGTATGGAGGTTCCTCAAAAAATAAAAATAGAACTACCCTATGATCCAGCAGTTCCATTTCTGGGTGTTTATCCAAAGGAAATGACTCATTATCTCAAAGAGATATCTGTACTCCCATGTTCATAGCAGTTTTAGTCACTGTCCCAAGGTATGGAAACAATCCAAAGTATTCACCAGTGTATGAATGCATAAAGAAACTGTGGTATGGGGCACCTGGGTGGTTCAGTCAGGTAAGCATCCCACTCTTGGTTTTGGCTCAAGTCATGATCTCAGGGCTGTGAGATTGAGCCCCATGTTGGCCTCCCCACTTGGTAAAGGGACTGCTTGAGATTCTTTCTCTCCCTCTCCTTTTGCCCCTCTCCCCTCTAAAATAAATAAATAAATCTTTTTAAAAAATAAATTTGGTATATATACACAATGGAATATTATTTAGCCTTTTAAAAAGAGGAACTTCTGTCATTTATGACAACATGGATGTACCTGGAGGATGTTGTGCTAAGAGAAATAAGATATAAGAGATATAAGTTTGACAGGGAGACAAAGACAAATACTGCATGGTATTCCTCACACGCAGAGGAAAAAAGTACAACTCATAAAAACAATAAAAAAAGTATTTGCCAGGGGCTGGGGAATTGCTGGTGGGGGTAGGGTAGAAATCAAGAGAAGCTGGTAAAAGGGTACAAACTTTCAGTTATAAGATGCATGAGGTCTGAGGATCTAACATACAGCATGATGTCTATCATTGATAACATTGTATTGTATAATCAAAATTTGTTAAGAGACTAGAACTCAAATGTTCTCACACACACAAAAAGATAAACATGAGATGACGGATGTGTTAACTCGATGGGGAAATCCTTTCACAAGGTATATGTATAACATCATGTTGTACACTTTAAAAATCTTAGTTTTGTCAGTTACACCTCAATAAAGCTGGGGGGGTCGCGGATGGAAAGGACTTCATTGGAAGACCTGAAGCTGATGTTTTCACTAACAAACAGTGGATGTAGTCCCCATGTTTAAGAACCTAGAACAAAACTTTATGTTGGGGATGTGAAATTTTTTGCATAATAAAAACCACTCATTCAACTATAACATTAACAAAAGACTATGATCCTTGAAGAAAGTCTTGAATTAATAATGGAATATGATATATGGGAAAATAAGACAAGATAGTATCTTTCAAATGAAGCAAAATAATAGAATAATGAATGCATAATAAAATAGAATGTTGGCCCCAAAATGGGAAGGTGTACCTAGTGATTCATACATTGTAGGTTTGTTCCCACAACTAACAACTACAGGATCCATAGAATAAACACAGATTTATATATTAAAGGTGTGCTTTTTATTTAATCTTGTAGACAGTGGTTGCCAAGATTATTTTTAAGCAAGGAATGATGTGGTTGTGTCAGTTTTAGGAAAAATAATTCGGATAATGCTGTAGAAGCTTGGAGTTGGTGTGGTTAGAGGATCTCTTAGGAGATGAATTAAATGGTTTGGGCAAGGGTAAAAAGATATGAAATAACATTGATAACAAATCAAAAACATGTGCTGGACAGTGAATGTATTCTAAAAATATGTCAGAGAGATTCAACAAGGCATAGCTTCAGTGTCTGGATAAAAACAGAAGAATCAAGAATAATTCAGGTGGTTCTCACTGGGGTTGTTGAGGGTTTGGTATTGAGATTTTGAAAATCTAACGTGTAGAACAGCAGCTGCTTTCAGACCATGATAAAACCATGGAAATTTTAGAGTTCACAAATAATACCTGTGTGTATAGCCAGGATTCCATTTGCTTTAGTATGGAACTCAATAGAGGGTCTAAACTGTGGATACGGATTGGAGATTCATCTTACAGACAGATGGTAGCTCACTGCATGGAAATGACAAAGCATCCCAGGAAGAGTGTGGAGAGAGGAGAGTCAAGGATGGAATCTTGGGAAATCGAAACATTGAAGTTTGTGCCCAATGAGAAAGAACTGAGAATCAATGGCCCAAGAAATAATAGAACAGAGAGAAGCCAATGGATAGTATCATCTCATGAAGGATGGAAACATCATCAATGCCATATTACCCCAAGTAAGAGGACATCTGCTTTGTGTAATGGAAGAATATTAAAGATTTTACAGAAAGCAGCTTCACCAGAGTGGTAGGGGAAGATGGTAAAAGAGCATGTACAAGTGTTGATGGGAGAAGAAAAAATATGGATACTTTGTGTCCAGTCAAAAAGACAAAATTTACAAGGAGGATAGCTAGAAGACAGTGGGAAGGAGGAGAGTTCCATTCTGATTTTATTCTTCTGATGGAATAGAGGAGCATATTTTTAGACAATGAACAAAGAGATAATGGGATATAAGAAGCTAAACAAAGAACAGATTAAAGAGTAATAAGTTCTCAAAAAGGTTGGAAGGTAATAGACTTGATTAAACCATTGGAAAATAATTTTCCTTAGTGAGTCGGTAACAAAGAAAGATTATAACTTACGTGGGGCGGGGGGAAGGCACAGAAATTTGTCTTTTGAGTAGGAAAAGAGGATAGTTCTGAAAATAAGGATGGAGAATCTAAAGTCTGGCCCTGGAGACCTAATGTATAGCATGTGAACTATACTTAAAAATAGTATATTATATATTTGGAAATTGCTGAGAGGATAGATCCTAAACGTTCTCCTCACAAGAAGAAAAAAGGTAACTATGTGCAGCATAGATGTTAACCAGACTTACTGTGGTGATGATTTCACAGTATATACAAGAACTGAATCACTACATTGTATGCCTAAAATGAACACAATGTTATGACAATTGTATCTCAAGGAACTTAAAGACTAGCAAAATATATTGTAACTAACACTATTAAATGGGATTGGTAAATGGAAGTTAAGTAGAGACAACAGTTTCACTCCCAATCAATCTGGCAGCCAGAGATTGACGACCTGTTGATGTCTCCTCTCCAGAGCCTTCCTCCTTGGCTGTCTCTGGGGAACCAAACTCTGAATACTGCAACTGAGGCTAATGAGTTACATGGGGCAGGACACTCCTGGGACCACTAAAAATAAACACATACTCAGTCCCTAAAGCATGTACTTTGACTTTGATGATTTATAAAAATATCCCTCAGATATAATATTAGCCCTTTTATTCATGGGCAGATTCCGTAGACCTCATAGATTCCACTATAATTTATCCTCCTTCTTGTGCTCCCAAACACTGAAATGAGTGGGCAATCTTCATGGGTAAACCCTGGGGATGAGACAACTTACACTAACATTAGTTGTAAAGAGAACTGGTACTACCTTTAACGGAGCCTGAGGGAGGAGCAATTTTGACTTCCCTTGCCTTTGAGAGTCACCATTGCCAAGGATTATCCTAAGGTTGGCATATTTTAAATACATGAATCTGGGTTTATTCTAAGGATTCCGTTCTGTTTCAGCCCTGAACACCTGTCTGCAATTCCATGACCACACACCACTTGGCCATCATTCACTGAGTGCATCAGCATTCACGCAGACCAGCGGTCATGAGCTTTCATCTGCAGACATTGTCATCAATGTATCAGTCTCTCAGGGTCATAGAAGTGTACTGACCCTTCAAAGACCAACCTGCTTCTTCCAAGATGTAGTTGGATATCTGTAATCTTCGATACTCTTCCTTGGAAGAAGAGGCCATATTCTTACCCTAACATTCAAATGCTCCTAATAGCTGGGGTTGTTCCCTTTACTCCAGATTCCTCGGACCCCAAAAGGTGCTGGTGTAACATGCAGAACTGGTGTCTATAGGTGAGTTTTCTATTTCCTTAGAGGAAGTTCCAGAGAGAAGAGCAATCTGACTTCCAGATTAACTGGACACCCCTTCACTGGTGAAGTGAAAGAATGTCAGTATTTTCTCTCCCAGCTCAAACCGAATGCTGGCTGTTAGGGGTCTTACGAGTGTGCAATCTGTGTTTGTGTTTCAGATCTGTAAAGTGTAACAAACAGGTGCATAGGAGAAAAACCTTCATTGGATATTCATGCCACATAGGGGGATCTGTTTTTGCTATTACGGAAGGCTTCTGCGATATGAGTAAGAGAATAAGAGAACTTGAAATAAGATAGAACTAATACCTACACCTTGGTCTTACCACTGTGTGCAGGCATCTATTTATAATAAAGATTTGTTGTAATTTGACAGGCATAATTGCAATATCCTATTGCTATTGAATTGAATTTTGTTCCCCCTGCGCCCCCGCCAAAAAAGTGTGTTGAAATCCTAACCCCAGTTCAGGTTTAGTGGGACTTTATGTGAAAACGGGGTCTTTACAAATGTGTTCAAGTTCAGATAAGGTTACACTCAATCGGGTGCTCTAATCCAGTATGACTGGTATTTCTTAAAAGAGGAAGAGAAGATAATGGCAGACGGGGAAAACGTCATGTGACTATGAAGCCAGGAGATGACCTTCTGTGGCTGCAAGTCAAGGAACCCCAAACTGCTGGCAAACAAACCTCCAGAAGTTACAAAGGCCCAAGGATGTATTCTCCCAACTGGCTTTAGAGGCTCTGCCAAGATCTTCATTCTAGACTTAATCTTCCTGAGCTACAAGACAATAAATCCCTGTTGTTTTAAGCCACCTCGCTTGTGGCACTCTGTTATGGAAGTCTCAGAAAATAATACCACAAATTGAAATTTATACTAAAGTGCCCATGTCCATTTAATTCTCCTTTTCTAGTTACAATGAATTTTACATGTTTCTTATCAGAATATGTGCTTTCTTGTTTCAGATCAAGTGCATTACAAATCAAGTGCATCACTGAGAACAAAATCATTGAAAATTGTGTTCTTGGCTGAGTTACGAGATATGTCAGTGCTCTCTGAGAAAGAACAGTCTATTTGGAAACCCTGTAAGAGATTCCACTGGGCACCATGATGGAATGGAGAAGCCCTTTTCCGATCCTTAAAGCCACAAGGAGAGAGGGAAGAAGCAGAGGTAAGTCCCAACAACATGTGACAAAACAAATTCTGACTAATGCCCATTGTCTGATTCTGGATATTTTGGACGAGGGCCTGATAATGTGGAAGATCTAGAAACTAAGAACCATGCTGTTGCTAAAGAACATGCAAGGACTGAGATGGGTGCTTCTTTGAAATGTAAACCTAAATGCATTATGCCTTACATTTCTTAATAAAAGCTAGGAACATCATCTCATTTACTTGGAAGAAGAGAAAGCCAGGCAGGAGGGGTGGGGAAGCAGCCTTCAGAATGTCAAAGCTTTTAGTGGTAGATTTATGCATACAACCCAAGTATTCTGATTCCCATTTGATGCATTCTGAAACGTATTATCCCTAATTAATTTTCTACTTTGGCAACACTGTAATAATAGCCATCAAAACAATCATTTGAGGGACACCTGAGTGGCTCAGTGGGTTAAAGCCTCTGCCTTCGGCTCAGGTCATGATCCTAGGGTCCTGGGATGGAGCCCCGCATCGGGCTCTCTGCTCAGCAGGGAGCCTGCTTCCTCCACTCTCTCTCTCTACCTGCCTCTCTGCCTACTTGTGATCTTGGTCTGTCAAATAAATAAATAAAATCTTAAAAAAAAAAAAACAATCATTTGAAAGGATGTAAGAATAAAAGGAGAAGGGGCCCAAGAATACCACAGCAAAGTCAGAATAGAGAGATGGCCAAATATCCTCTTGCCTGGTCACAGATTTTGCTAAAAGAAAAGAAACATTTGCAAAAGATGGAGTCCCACAAAGTTCCAGACAACACAGCTTAAAAAAAAAAAAAAAAAAGAAAAGAAATCCTATAGTTTGAATAGTCAAGGCTATCTGTTATCCATTGTTCAAGATTTCCTTTGCTTTGCTGTTCTCTCTGAATTTCTTTTACCCCTGGACTTTCAATAGACTGTTAAAGGTCTTAATCTTCCATATTCTCATTTATTTAGCAAACACTTTTTGTGACTCTGCTACATGCCAGGCTCTTTTCCAGGCTATGATGATATTATGAGATATTACTCTTGTTTAGGTTGTCTTTACTGTTAAACTTGTATCATGGGGTGTGGGGAAGGGAGGGAGGTTATTTCTAAGATCAAGCCCAATATTTTAATAGAAAACAAATGATTCCTCTAAGGTTGGCATTTATGGAAGTACAGAATGGGATGCTTAAAAAAATATTTTACTCCATTACATTAAAAATTTTTTGTTTATTTAGATGTATTTATTTATTTTAATGAGGGAGCCAGGGGAGGGGCAGGGAGGAAAGAGAGAATGCTGAAGGAGACTCCCCACTGAGGGTAGAGCCCATGGCAAGGAGCTCAATCCCAGAATGCTGAGATCATGACCTGAGCCAAAATCAAAAGTTGGCCACTTAAACGACTGAGCCATCCAGGTGCCCTAAATTCAAAATTTTTTAAAGGGAGTTGCAATGTAAGACAGAAAGAAAGACTAAACACTGGATTGGTGATTTCCTGAGATTTTGCTGAAATTGGTATCAGTAATGATTACTCAGGATTAGTCCTCCTGCAACATGAATTTTGGACATGATGCATCCTTCGAGCATTCCCAATAGCACTTCCCAATCAATAACCATGATTTCAGGCTCCATTCTCAAACATTTCACTAGATTTTACATTAAAATATGATGTTTCCCTTGAATAAAATTGGTGTTGGGAAATTTTATTACCTAAGCAATTTTAGAGAACACTTTTTCTCTACACAAAACAGAAGTAAGGGAACTAGTGTGATATACTTCAATTCTTGATGAAAAACAAAGAAGCATGGGGGCACTGCAAATTTGCACCGTATTCAGAACAAGTACACTTAAATTTTGGAGAAACTCCAGTTAGCTTCAGAATTCATGCCATCATGAAAAGACAATGTCCCTAGTGGTTAAGAGTTCATGTCTTAGAGTCTGCCTGAACCCGGGTGAGTCTCCTTGGGAAAATGACTGAATCTCCTTCACGCTCAGTTCCCTCATCTGTTCAACAGAGAACATGAACATGTCAACCCCAGAGAGTCCCTGGGAGAAAATGCACAGATCTTTTGGACAATGCCTAAAACATGGAAGATGCTTCTGTCCTGTGGCTATTTATCAGCCCCCTTCTCACCAACAAGGAAGGCACCGTGCAAACCTCTGGAGCTCCCAACCAGCCTCTAGCTGCTGGCTCTAGGAAAACAGAGGTGGATGGAACATGCAAGATAAAACAATGGAGTTCCCTTTCTTGCACAAGCAGAGTACAAGGGAAAGAGCTAATGAGAGCACCTTCTCTGGATTTCTTCTCCTAGGCTTTTCCAACAGGCCTCAACTGGAAACGCCTCTCTTTGTGGTCATCCTAATCGTCTACTTCTTGAGCTTTCTTGGCAATGGCACAATTATACTTCTGTCTCGGGTGGACACTCGCCTGCACACCCCCATGTATTTCTTCCTCTCCAACCTCTCTTTCATGGATCTTTGTTTGACGACCTGCACAGTCCCTCAGACACTGGCCAATCTCAAGGGGAGGGACAAGACCATCACCTATGGTGGCTGCGTGACCCAGCTCTTCATCGCCCTGGGACTCGGGGGCGTGGAGTGTGTGCTCCTGGCAGTCATGGCCTATGACCGCTATGCTGCCGTGTGCCGCCCACTGCACTACCTGGCCATCGTGCACCCGCAGCTTTGCCTGCGGCTGGTGCTAACTGCTTGGCTCACAGGGTTCAGCAACTCAATGCTGCAGACAGCCCTGACCATGACTCTTCCCCTGTGCGGGAAAAACCAGGTGGACCATTTCTTCTGTGAAGTTCCAGTGATGCTGAAGCTTGCCTGTGCCGACACCTCCATCAACGAGGCTGAGCTCTTCACAGTCAGTGTCTTCTTTCTCGTGGTGCCCCTGTCACTCATCTTAGTGTCCTATGGCCGAATCACCAGGGCCGTCCTGAAGATCAAGTCGGCCCAGGGGAGGCGGAAGGCCTTTGGAACGTGTGGTTCCCACCTGCTGGTGGTGGTCATCTTCTTTGGCACACTCATCTCTATGTACCTCCAGCCCCCCTCCAGTTACTCACAGGATGTGAACAAAAGCATTGCGCTGTTCTACACTCTGGTGACTCCCCTGCTGAATCCCCTCATTTACACCCTGAGGAACAAGGAAGTCAAGGGGGCGCTAAGGAGGCTGCTGAGGGCAAATGCAGATGTGAGAGGGAGCTGATGCAGCACTTGCAGGCCTGAGAGTTGGTGCCCGGGGCTGGGGACGTAGGGCTCTGGGTGACTCCAAGCCAGCAGGTCCTCATAAAGCACCTGCTCTGTAGGAGGCAACGTTCTAGGGACTTCAGATCTATCAGCAATCAAAACGAACCCCCTGTCCCCATGGAGAATATGGGTTTTAAGATGATATAAAAATAAACTATGAAATATCATGTCTTGGAATACTTTACAATAACGAGAATACACAAATTACAAGTACAAACAACAACATGAATGATTCTCACGAACACATGTTGAGTGAAGGAAACCATATACAAAATGGTTAATACTGCTCAAATTTATATATTCAATGTACTCTTTATTCATGTGAAACTCAAAACCAGGCGCAAGGAAAGCACAGGTATTGGAAGTCAGAAGAGTGGATTCTCAGGGGAGTTGTAATTGGAAGGAGAAATGGGAGAGGTGAATTCTGGGTTCTGCTTGTATTCTAATTCTGGATCTGGATGCTATTTATAGAAGGTAAATGGTGAGTGAAAATTTGCCAAATGGACACTGACACTACTTCCACTCTCTGTATGCCTGTTGTACGTCAAATCAGTTACTTTTAAAATGTTTAAAATAAGCTAGATATTAACAGTTACCACGACGCTAATGCTCACATTAAGATCTGGGTTCCTTTCACACTTGATCTTTATATTTCAAATGATCTATGTGACTTCTTTGCAGGGTACTGAACTAGTAGAATCTAAACTGGTTTTGATATCCATGAGATTCAGCCAATGAGAGAACACTTTACTTTGCTCTCCTTTGAAGACCTCCATCAGAGGTCATTTGTACAGTGAGCTCTGGTCTTGTCTTCCTTCCAGGCTGACTCAGTTGGTTTTCTGGTCTCTATGTCATATATTTGCATTCTGATCTTTTTCTTTCCTCACTTCTGCTAACTTTGAGCTTTGTTTTTTTTTTTAACTGCTACTTGCAGGAATGAAGTTAGGTTACTTGGGTTTGTTTTAAAGAAATTAACTGTATTCTTTTTTATTATTAATTTGTTGGCTTCGAAATCAGTCAGCTATAGAAAATCTATATAGAATGTATTGCATTCTACAGCCTGCCTAGGGCCCATCAGAAAATTCTCTCTTGTCTAAATTTTTTATAAACACTAGCTGATAATCTGCATTTCACTCTCGTGGAAGGGTCTGAACTGGCTGACAATTGTCAGATCTGTTTGAAAATTATTTTCTTAATGTAGGCTTTTATTGTGGTAAACTTTCCGATTATATTGCTTTTGAAGCATCCCATAAATTTTAGTAATAGTGTTTGTATTTTCATTTTTTCAAGATATTTCTTCCTCTCCCTTTGATGTCCTCTTTGACCCATTCATTGTTTCTGGGGTAGGGGGAGGTTATTTAATTTTTTCTATTTGGAAAATTTTCAGCTTTCCTTTTGTTATTGATCTTTAGTCTCATACCACTGCAATCAAATAAAAATACTTGAATGAATTCAATCTTCTTAAATTTGCTCAGACTTGTTTTGTAAATTCTCTTGTGATCTCTCCTGGATGATGTTCCTGTGTGCTAGACGAGAATGTGTATTCTGCTGCTGTTGGATGAAATGGTCCATATATCTCTGTTAAAATTTTTAGGCTAAAGTATGGTTCAAATCCAATATTTCCATGTTGATTTTCTGTTGGAATGATTTATCCATTGTTAATATTAGAATATTGAAGTTCCTATGATAATTATGTTGTCTATCTCTCCTTTCATATCTGTTGGCATTTGTTTGATATGTTTAGATAATCCATGTTGGATCCCATATATTTACCATTGTTATATCTTCTTGATGAGTTGACCCCTTTGTATAATGAAATTTTTTGTCTCTTGTTACCAGTTTTGGTTTAAATTCTATTTTGTCTAATATAAACATACCTACTCCTTCACTCTCAAATATTTACAAAAACAACTAGCACCAATTCTTCTCAAACTTCTCAAGAAAATGAAAAGTAAGGACATTCCCTAACCCATTTTACAAGATTAGCATTATCCTAACACCAAACACAGATAAATATAACAAAGAAAAAAAAAATGAAACCTATCAACCTATATCCCTGGTGAATATTAATGCAAAATTTCTCAACAAAATATCAGCAAATCAAATTCAATAGTGCATTAGAAGATTCATACATGATCAAGAAGGTTTTATAACAGGGACACAGGATGAACCAACTATACAAATCAAAAAATATAATACACCTCATTAGTAATATGAGAGATAAACTCAAGCAGAGAGAGTCAATTATCATATGGTTTCACATATTTGTGAAGCATAACAAATAGCATGAAGGACATGGGGAGTTAGAGAGGAGGAGGGAGCTGGGGGAAATTGGAAGGGGAGGTGAACCATGAGAGACTATGGACTCTGAAAAACAATCTGATGGGTTTGAAGTAGTGGAGGGGTGGGAGGTTGGGGGAACCAGGTGGTGGGTATTAGAGAGGGCACGGATTGCATGGAGCACTGGGTTTGGTGCAAAAATAATAAATACTGTTAAGCTGAAAATAAATAAAAAATAAATTTAAAAAAACATAGGCAGAAAAACATTTAACAAAATAAAACATCTTTTTGTGGTAAACATAATCAACAAAATAGATGTAGAAGGACTATACCTCAACCTAATAAATACCATATATGGCAAATCTGTGACTAACATACTCAATGGCAAAAAGTGGAATGCTTTTCCTCTAAGATCGGGTACCAAACAGGGAAGCCGCCCTTCACTATCCATAAGACACATTATTGGAAGTTGTAGCCTGAGAAATAAGGCAAGCAAAATAATAAAAGATATCCAGTAAAAAAAAAAAGAGAGAGAGAGAGAGAGAGAGAAGTAAAATCATTTTGCCTAGAAATTATATATATGATCTCATATATAGAAAATCTTAGACACCACCAAGAAACCATTAGAACTTAACAACAAGTTTAGTGAAGTTGCAAAACAGAAACTCAACATATAAATGAGTTGTCCTTCTATACAATAACAGCAAAATATATGAAAAGATTTGTTTAATCCCACTCACAATAGTATCAAAAACAATAAAATATTTAGGCATAAATTAAACCAGGAGGCAAAAGACCTGTACACTTAGGACTATAAGAATTTCGTGAAAGAAACTGAAGAATTAAGATATCCTGTGTTCATGAATTGAAGGAATATAGCTAAAATGTCTACAATACTCAAAACCATGATAGATTCAATGCCAACCTTAACAAAATTTGAGTGGCATTTCCGACAGATAAAGAAAAAGCAGTCCTAAAATCTCTATGGAGCCACATAAATCCACAACTTTTGTGGGAGGACAAAAACTTTGTGGTGGGGGGGAGCCACTCTGACAAAGAACAAAGCTGGAGGCATCCCACTACCTGATTCAAACTATATTATAATGCTCTAGCAATCAAAACAGTATGGTATTGGATGAAGAAACCAATACATACACCAAAGGAACAGAATGAACAGCCCAGAAATAAACCCACCAATATCAGACAACTAATATTTGACAAAGGAGTCAAGAATATTCATGGAGAAACATAATCTCCTTAATAAGTGGTCCTGTGAAAACTAGGTAAGTACATGCAGAGAAATGAATTTAGAGCTCTATATTACACCACATAAAAAAATTAACTTGAAAAGTATTAAAATGTAAATAGAAACCTAAAATTGTAAAACTCCTAGAAGACAACATAGAGGCAAAGATTTATGACACTGGACAAGTTGACAGTTATCAAATAAGAGTGTTCTAGCATTATCCCACCTACAAACTGAGCCCACTCTTTGTGATCCAAATTTTTAATCCAGAGATGGAAAGAATGGCATGCCTTTATTTTTCAACTTCTGTGTATCTGTATGACAGCAAAAGCAGTATCATTTGTCCCCTGGAGCTCTTGAGTGGTGCAAGATTCTATCAGTAGCAGATATTCCCACCACCTCCACATAAGTTTTGTTTTTTTTTCTTTTCAATGTCACCTTTAGGAATAAACTCTTAACCACATACAGTTGTGTATATTTGTACATATTTCAGAAAACACTGGAGACAAATCATTTACAAGTCTGTATTCTCTAAGTAGGAAAAACTAAAGGAAACATATTTGCTTCTACTATTAATCTTCACAAAGGGTTAAGAGATTGACCTTCAAGAGATTGCATGTAGAAAATGTGCTTTGTGCATGTTCATATCTGTATGTAATAATTATTAATACATATGTTACTCCAATATAAGCGCCAGCCAAACTGTAATATGTTATGGTGGCATGTGAGCAGAAACATTTTTTGGGATGTATAGAATGTTTTTTCCAAGAAGGGCAGTGAAACCTGAGAGAGGTTGATTTCATGCTAAATATACACATTGTTAGCCAACAAGCTCCATTTAAGTGCATTAAAACACAGTTCTCATTTGCATAGGCAAATTAATAAAGTTCCCCAAAAAGAATCTTTTAAACCTGCTTCAGAGTTTTGAAATGCTTTAAATGGGGACTTTAAAATATATGGAAAGCACTCTTTGTGACCTGCTTTCACAGAATCAGGTGGGAGAGGGGGGAAGTCCTGAGAAAGGTTTTGACAACTGATCTTTGCATCCCATTGATCATTAGGATCCCGAACACTCCAATCATTAGAAATGACCAGGATGTTTCACTGAGACAAAGACACTGAACAGCTTCATTCTCAAAAGAGGTTAAATCTATCCTCAGAAATGGTCACCGAATCAGAAGAACTTACACTTCATAGATTTCTTTCAGTTCAGAATGGCTAAAAATCCACTCAATAATATAAGTCAATAAATTGAATTTTTATACACAGATGAAGAAAGAATACTGAAAGCAATAAGGGGTGAGGGAGTCCACAACCTACAAGATAATACAGACAGATCAGGTTTGCAGCAAATCTGTCCACAGAAACATAGCAGACCAGAAATGAGTGGAAGGAAATCATTAATGTGCTGAATGGGAGAAAAAATATGGCCCAAAATTCTTTATCCAGCAAGGTTGTCATTCAGAATAGAGGAGAGAGAAAGAGTTTCTCAGACAAACAAAAACTAAGGGAGTTGGTGACCACTAAACCAGCCCTGCAAAAAAAAAAATTTTTTTTAAATGTTTTATTTTTTATAAACATATATTTTTATCCCCAGGGATACAGGTCTATGAATAACCAGGTTTACACACTTCACAGCACTCACCAAAGCACATACCCTCCCCAATGTCCATAATCCCACCCCCTTCTCCCAACACCCCTCCCCCCAGCAACCCTCAGTTTGTTTTGTGAGATTAAGAGTCACTTATGGTTTGTCTCCCTCCCAATTCCATCTTGTTTCATTGATTCTTCTTCTACCCACTTAAGCCCCCATGTTGCATCACCACTTCCTCATATCAGGGAGATCATATGATAGTTGTCTTTCTCTGCTTGACTTATTTGGCTAAGCATGATACGCTCTAGTTCCATCCATGTTGTTGCAAATGGCAAGATTTCATTTCTTTTGATGGCTGCATAGTATTCCATTGTGTATATATACCACATCATCTTTATCCATTCGTCTGTTGATGGACATCTAGGTTCTTTCCACAGTTTGGCTATTGTGGACATTGCTGCTATAAACATTTGGGTGCACGTGCCCCTTTGGATCACTACGTTTGTATCTTTAGGGTAAATACCCGGTAGTGCAATTGCTGGGTCATAGGGCAGTTCTATTTTCAACATTTTGAGGAACCTCCATGCTGTTTTCCAGAGTGGCTGCACCAGCTTGCATTCCCACCAACAGTGTAGGAGAGTTCCCCTTTCTCCATATCACTCGGCATCAGGGAAATACAAATCAAAACCACAATGAGATATCACCTCACACCAGTCAGAATGGCTAAAATCAGTAAGTCAGGAAATGACAGATCCTGCAAAAAATTTTAAGGGGGACTCTTTGAGTGGAGAAATAAACAAACAAACAAAAGACCCAAAATAATAAAGACTAGAAAGGGCCATAGAACATCACCAGAAACAACAACTCTACAGGTAACACAGTGACACCAAATTCATATCTTTCAAAAATTACTCTGAATGCATTAATGGACTAAATGCTCCAATCAAAAGACAAAGGGTATCAGAATGGATAAAAAAGCAAGATCCATGTATATGCAGCCTACAAGACATTCATCTTAAACCTAAAGCCACCTGTGGATTGAAAGTGAGGGGACAGAGAACCATCTATCATGCTAAAGAACATCAAAAGAAAGCTGGAGTAATGATACTTAGACAAACCAGATTTTAAAACAAAGACTGTAATAAGAGATAAAGGAGGATATTATATCATAATTAAGGTGTCTATTCATCAGGAAGATCTAACAATTATAAATATTTATGTTCCTGACTTGGGATCACGCAAGTATATAAACCAATTAATAATAAACATATTGAAGCTCACTGATAATACAATAATAGTAGGGGACTTTAACACACCACTTAAAACAATGGACAGATTGTCTAAGCAGAAGATCAACAAGGAAACAAGGGCTTTGAATGACACATTGGACCAGATGGACTTAACAGAATATTTCATCCTAAAGCAGCAGAATACATATTATTTTTGAGTTCACATGGAACATTTCCATTCTTCAGAACAGATAATATACTGGGTCACAAATCAGCCCTCAACAAGTACAAAAAGACTGGAATCATACCATGCATATTTTTAGACTACAACATTATGAAACTTGAAGTCAACAACATGAAGAAAATTTGGAAAGACCACAAATATATGGAGGTTAAAGAATTCCACTACAAAATGAATGCATCAACCAGGAAGTTAAAGAAGAAATTTAAAAATGCATGGAAGCAAATGAAAATGAAAACAGGATGGTTCAAAACCTGTGGTATGCCTCAAAGGCAGTCCCAAGAGGGAAGTTTATAGCAATACAGGCCTTCCTCAAGAAACATGAAAAGTCTCAAATACATAACCTAACCTCACACCGAAAGGAGCTGAAAAAAGAACAGCAAGTAAAACCTAAATCCAGCAGGGGAAGGTAAATAATAAAGATTAGAGCAGAAATAAAAGATGTAGAAACAAAAAGAAAACAGTAGAACAAATCAATGACCCTAAGAGCTAGTTCTTTGTTAAATATTTTAAAATTTAAATTCAATACATATAATGAATTATTAGTTGCAGAGGTAGAGCTCAGTGATTCATTAGTCTTATATAACACCTAGTGCTTGTTACATCACTTCCCCTTCTTAACGTCCATCACCCAGTTACCCTCTAACCCCTTCCCTCCAGCAACCCTCAGTTTGTTTTGTATGATTAAGAGTCCTATGCTTTGTTTCCCTCTATGATTTTGTCTTGTTTTATTTTTCCTCTCTTCCCCAATGATCCTGTTTTGTTTCTTAAATTCCACATATCAGTGAGATCATATGATAATTGCCTTTCTCTGATTGACTTAGTTTGCTTAGCCTAACATCCTCTAGTTCCATCCACATCATTGCAAGTGGCAAGAAAGCTGAATAGTATTTAGATCCACTGTGTGTGTGTGTGTGTGTGTGTGTGTGTGTGTGTGTACCACCTCTTCTTATCCATTCAACTGTTGATGGACATCTGGGTTCTTTCCATAGCTTGGCAATTGTGGACATTGTTGCTATGAACATTGGGGTACATGTGTCCTTTTGAGTCACTACATTTGTACCTTTTGGGTAAATACCTATGAGTATAATTGCTAGGTCATATGATAGCTCTCTTTTCAAATTTTGAGGAACTTCCATACTGCTTTCCAGAGTGGCTACACCTGCTTGCATTCCCACCAACAGTGGAAGAGGGTTCCCCTTTCCTCACCAGCATCTGTCATTTCCAGATTTGTTAATTTTAGCCATTCTGACCAGTGTGAAGTGGTATCTCATTATAGTTTTGATTTGTATTTCCCTGATGCAAAGGGATGTGGAGCATTTTGTTTTCATGTGTCTGTTGGACATTTGTATATCTTCTTTGGAGAAATATTTGTTCATGTCTTCTGCCCCTTTCTTGATTAGATTATTTGGTTTTTTGGGTGTTGATTTTGATAAGTTCTTTATAGATTTTGGATGCTATCTAGCCTTTTATGTGATAAGACATTTGCAAACATATCTCATTCTGTCAGTTGTCTTTTCATTTTGCTGACTGATTCCTTTCCTGTGCAAAAGGTTGTTTTGTTGTTGTTGTTGTTGTTGTTTATTTTTTTTTATCTTGATGAAGTACCGATAGTTCATTTTTGCCTTTATTTCCCTCTTCTTTGGAGACATTTCTAGCAAGAAGTTGCTGTGGTGAAGATCACAGAGGTTTCTGCCTGTGTTCTCTTCTAGGATTTCAATGGATTCCTGTCTCACATTGAGGTCTTTCATCCATTTTGAGCTTATCTTTGTGTATGGTCTAAGAGAATGGTCATGTTTCATTCTTCTGTATATAGATGTCCCATTTTCCCAGCACCATTCATTGAAGAGACTGTCTTTTTTCCATTGGACATTCTTTCCTGCTTTGTCAAAGATTAGCTGACCATAAAGTTGAGGGTCCATTTCTGTGCTCTCTATTCTGTTCCATTGCTATGTGTCTGTGTTTGTTCTGGTACCATACTGTCTTGAGGACTAAAACTTTGTAATAGAACTTGAAGTCCAGAATTGTATGCCACCAGTTTTGGTTTTCTTTTTCAATACTCCCCTGATGATTCAGGGTCTTTTCTGGTTCCATACAAATTTTAGGACTGTTTGTTCCAGCTCCTTGAAAAATATCAATAGTATTTTGATAGGGATTGCATTGAATGTGTAGAGTGCTCTAGGTAGCATAGATATTTTCTCAATATTTGTTCTTCCAATACCTGAGCATGAAACGTTTTTCTATTTCTTTGTGTCTTCCTCAAATTCTTCCATGAGTGTTCTATGGTTTTCTGAGTACAGAGACTCTGCCTCTTTGGTTAGGTTTATGGAAGTTTTCCTTCTATTTTGATTTTTTGAAACAGAAGACTAAGTATTAATTATTCTTTAAATGTTTGGTAGAATTCACCTAGGAAGGCATCTGGTCCTGGATTTTGTTTGTTGGGAGATTTTTGATTACTGCTTCAATTTCCTTGCTGGTTATGGGTTCATTCAAGTTTTCTATTTCTTCCTGGTTCAGTTTTGGTAGTTTGTACATCTCTAGGAATGCATCCGTTTCTTCCAAACTACGTATTTTTGGGGCATACTGTTGCTCATGTGTTCTTAAAATTGTTTGTATTTCTTTGACATTGGTCATGATCTCTACTCTTTCCTTTATGATTTTATCTATTTGGGTCCTTTCTCTTTTCTTTTTGATAAGTCTGTCTAGGGGCTTATCAATCTTATTACTTCCTTCAAAGAACCAAAAGAATTAATTTTCTCTGTTTCTCTGAAAGAATAAAATTAAATAGGCCAGCCTTAATTTGGGATCAAGGCTAGCATTACTTTGATCCCCAAACCAGACAAACACCCTGGTAAAAAGGAGAATACAGACTGACATCCTGGATGAATACAGATACCAAAGTTCTCACCTAGATACTAGCCAATAGGATCCAACAGTACATTAAAAGGATTATTCACCACAATCAAGTGGGATTTACTCCTGGTGTGCAAGAGTAGTTGAACATCTACAAATCAAGGAGATGGATTTTTTGAAAAAACTAATAAAATTGATATACCCCTAGGCAGACTTACTAAAATTAAATAGGAAGAACCCAAGTTGATAAAATCATGAATGAAAGAGGAGATATCAAAGCTAACACCACAGAAATATAAACAATTATATGAGGGTACTATGAAAAATTCTATTCCAACAAACTGAGCAACCTGAAAAAAAAGGACAAATTCCCAGAAACATATAAACTACTAAAACTGAAACAGGAAGAAATGAAAAATTTGAATAGATCCATAAGCACAAAGAAATTGAAGCAGTAATATTTTAAAAAACCCTCCCAACAGTGACACCTGGGTGGGTCAGTTGGTTAAGCATCTGATTTTGGCCCAAGTGATGATCTCAGGATCCCAGGATCCAGCCCCACTTCAGGCTCCCCTTTCTGTGGGGAGTCTCCTTGTCCCTCTTCCTTTGCCCCACCTCCCCTGCTTGTGTTTACTCTCTCTCAAAATAAATAAATAAATAAATAAATAAGTAAAATAGTTTTGGTTTTGTGTTTAAATCTTCCAACAAACAGAAGTCCAGGACTGGATGGATTCCCTGGTGAATTCTACCAGGCATTTAAAGAAGGGTAATACCTCTTCTCCTTAAACAGTTGCAAAAAATAGAAATGGAAGGAAAACTCTGAAACTCATTCTACAAGGCCAGCATTTCCTTGATTCTAAAACCAAAGATCCCACCAAGAAAGAAGAATTACAGACCAATATGCCTGATGAACATGGATGCCAGAATTCTCAATTAAATACTAGTGAATTGAATTCAACAGTACATTAAAAGAATTATTCACCACAATGAGATGGGAGTTATTCCTGGGCTGCAGGGGTCATTCAACTTTGCAAATCAATCAACACAATCACATTAATAAAAAAAAGATAAGAACCATATGATCCTCTCAATAGATGCAGAAAAAGCATTTGACAAAATATGGCATACTTTCTTGATAAAATCCTTCAACACAATAGGGATAGATGGAACATAACTCAAGATCATGAAGGCATTTATGAAAGACCCACTTAAATATCATTCTCAATGGAGAAAACTGAGAGCCTTTCCCCTATAATCAAGAACAAGACAAGGATGTCCACTTTCACCATTATTATTTAACATTGTACTAGAAGCCTTAGCCTCAGCAATCAGACAACAAAAGGAAATAAATGGCATCCAAATTGGCTATAAAGAAGTCAAACTTTCACTATTTGTAGATGACATGATACTTTATGGAGAAAAACTGGAAGACCCAACCAATATGGCTAAAACTCATGCATGAGTTCAGCAAAGTTGCAAGATATAAAATCAATGCATAGGAATCAGTTGCATTTCTTTACACCAAAACAAAACAGCGGAAAAAATCAAGGAATGGATCCCACTTGCAATTGCACTAAGAACAATAAGATACCTAGGGATAAGCCTAACGAAATAGGTAAAAATCTGTATGCTGAAAACTATATAACTCTTATAATACAAATTAAAAAGGACACAAAGAAAGGGAAAAGGATTCCATGCTCATGGATTAGAATAACAAATATTGTAAAAATGTCTATACTACCCAAAGCAATCCACACATTTAATGCAATGCCTATCAATATACCACAAGAATTTTTCACAGAGCTAGAAAAAAACAGTCTAAAATATCACCTTACACCAGTTAGAATGGCCAAAATCAGCAAGACAGGAAACAACATGTGTTGGAGGGGATGTGGAGAAAGGGGAACCCTCCTCCACTGTTGGTGGGAATGCAAGTTGGTGCAGCCTCTTTGGAGAACAGTGAGGAGATTCCTCAAGAAATTAAAAATAGAACTTCCCTATGACCCTGCCATTGCACTACTGGGTATTTACCCCAAAGATACAGATGTCGTGAAAAGAAGGGCCATCTGTACCCCAATGTTTATAGCAGCAATGGCCATGGTCGCCAAACTGTGGAAAGAACCAAGATGCCCTTCAACGGATGAATGGATAAGGAAGATGTGGTCCATATACACTATGGAGTATTATGCCTCCATCAGAAAGGATGAATCCCCAACTTTTGTAGCAACATGGACGGGACTGGAAGAGATTCTGCTGAGTGAAATAAGTCAAGCAGAGAGAGTCAATTGTCATATGGTTTCACTTATGTGTGGAGCATAACAAATAGCATGGAGGATAAGGGGAGATTGAGAGAAGGGAGTTGGGGGAAATTGGAAGGGGAGGTGAACCATGAGAGACTATGGACTCTGAAAAACAATCTGAGGGTTTTGAAGGGGTGGGGAGTGGGAGGTCGGGGTACCACGTAGTGGGTATGATAGAGGGCACAGATTGCATGGAGCACTGGGTGTGGTGCAAAAATAATGAATACTGTTATGCTGAAAATAAAAAATAAATTAAAAAAAATTTGTATGGAATCAAATAAGACCCAAAATAGCCAAAGCAATTCTGAAAAAGAAAAATAAAACTGGAGGCATCACAATTCTGGATTTCAACGTATATTACAAAGCCGCAGGCATTAAGTCAGTATGGTACTGGCACAAAGAGACACATATCAGTGGAATAGAATAGAGAACCCAGAAATGGATCTTCAACTCTGTGGTCAACTAATCTTCAACAAAGCAGGAAAATATATCCAATAAAAAAAAAGTCTCTTCAACAGATGGTGTTGGGAAAATTGGACAGCCACATTGAGAAGAATGAAACTGGACAACTTTTTTACCCCATACACAAAAATAAATTCAACATGGATGAAAAACCTAAATGTGAAACAGGAAACCATAAAAATCCTAGAGGAGAACACAGACATAAATCTCTTCGACCTCAACCGCAGCAACTTTTTATTAGACATGTCACCAGAAGAGAGGCAACAAAAGCAAAAATGAACTACTGGGACTTCAGCAAGATAAACAGCTTCTGCACAGCAAAGAAAACAATCAATAAAACCAAAAGGCAACCTATGGAATGGGAGGAGATATTTGCAAATGACATCTCTGATAAAGGGTTAATATCCAAAATCTATAAAGAACTCACCAAACTCAACACCCAAAAAACAAATAATCTAATTAAGAAATGGGCAGAAGACATGAACAGACACATTTCCAAAGAACATTGCAGATGGATTACATGCATGAAAAGATGCTCAACATCACTCATCATCAGGAAAATAAAAATAAAAACCACAAAGAGATACCACCTCACACCTGTCAGAATGGCTAAAATCAACAATTCAGGAAACAACAGGTGTTGGTGAGGATGTGGAGAAAGGCAAACCCTCTAGCACCATTGGTGGGAATGCAAACTGGTGCGGCCATTCCAGGGAACAGTATGGAGGTTCCTCAAAAAGTTAAAAATAGGACTACGCTACAATCCAGCAATTGCACTGCTAGGCATTTACTTGAAGGATACAAAAAAAAAAAAAATACAGACATGAAGGGGTATATGCACCCTGATGTTTATCAACAATATCAACAGCAATATCTACAATAGTCAAACTATGGAGAAAGCCCAAATGTCCATTGACTGATGAATGGATAAAGAAGATGTGGAATATATATGGAATGGGATGTTCCTCAGCCATCAAAGGAAAGAAATCTTGTCATTTGCAACATTAATGGAGCTGGAATGTATTATGCTAAGTGACTTTTAACAATAGAGAACAAATTGAGGGATGATGAAGGGAGGTGGGTAGGGGATGGGCTAAATAGGTGATGGGCATTAAGGAGGGCACCTGCTGTAATGAGTACGAGGTGTTGTATGTAAGTGATCAATGAGTTCTATAGAAGCCAATATTGCACTGTATATTAAATAACTAAAATTTAAGTTAAAGAATAAATTAACTTTTAAATGAAGCAAATATAGGGGCCCGGGACTGGCTACCCCAAAATGGACTTCAATGGCATAGTGATTATTTTGAATGGAAGCTACTTGAGAAACAGCAAGTGCAAGAACATCATACTGCACTCTGTGCCCTGAAAGCAGGAAATAAATCTCCCATATGAAAGACACCTGACCAGGACTAAGAAGCAAAAGACATCCTTATCATCATAGGTGAGACCTTAAAGTTGAGAAAACTGTAGAAATAAATCTTTCTAATTTTTTATTAGCCCAAAGTCCTTGTGATGTGTTGAGCAGTGGGTGTTACACACATCTAATGAATTGTTGAACACAACATCAAAAACTTATGATGTACTCTATGTTGGCTAACTAAACATAATAAATAGATAAATAAAAAGAAAAAAATAAAAAGGAATTCTTCGTAACTAAAGCTCCCAAACACCTCTTTTCGTTATCCCATCAATTCCTCACACATTTCTTCTCTCTGTACAAAAGGTATAAAAACTGCCTGCCTTAATCATTTCTTTGGGTCTCAATTTCATTATTGGGCCTCCATGTGCAGGTAATAAAACTTCAGGGGTTTTCTCCTGTTAACTCTGCCTCATATTCATTTAATTCCAAAACAACTGGAAAATGTCTCCCTCTCCAAAGCAAGTGTCCAGTCCCTAGACCATCTCAGGGACCCCATCCTCTGACCCTCTGAGCAGCACTCGTTTCTGCACTGACACAAAGCCCACCTTCCCAGCAAACCACAATCCCATGCACAGTGGTTACCAGAGTCTGCAAGACCAGGTCTGAAATACGCTGCAATACCACGGCCAGGAAAGAACTTCTCACCTGTATTACAAGACAAGCATCTGAAAAGAAGCCACCTGCGAAGGAAAGAGCTCAAAGGGACCTATAACCTGTTCCTCCCTCCTCACTGAGCCTGGACAGAGCAGAACTCTGGAAAACAGTAACTGAAATGCACAGACTCTGAGCGACAGGGATGACAGGGGTGGCTGTGCTGTGATTTCTGACCTAGTAGTGATTCCAGCATGATGCAGAGGGTCTATTTAGAACCTCCACTCTACACACTGCAGATATGCTACCAAATGACAGTCCTAAAGCCAGGACAGGGTGATGAAGGTAGGGACACATAATGTGAGAATCCCCCCAAGCTTTCTCTGTGCTGACTTATACCACACTAGTTCTGTCTCACATTTGAGAAGAAAAATGCTTTCCGTTGCAGTGAAGGGATCTGCCAGGCTGTGACTGATGGCTCTGGGGCCTCCTGCACGCACTCCTGCTACTTGGTATCCTTCGCTAACTGGTAATGAATCATCTGCTGTTAAAAACTGCATTTCATGTGACTCTGACTGACATTCTGGGTCTCTGCCATCACTACCTAAGCCGATGGTATGTACCTTGTATTCCTCAGGAAGCAGAAGAGCTGGAAGAATCCATGACTTGCTCTAGAGCATCATGATCGTCCTGACCTCCAGGGGCTAAACACAGATGAATAAAATAATTTAGCCAAGTCCAGAGCCATGCCACAATTGTTGGTGAACACGCAGAAGGAAATGGTCCAAATAATATTGGTGATTTACACAACCCTGGAGTCTGTTACAGACAAGGCATGGACACCATGGGGAGCAGATTCCTAACATTAGAAAAACATTATGGAACAATCCTGAACTTGTGTTTGGACTCTTAAGTAGTTTCCTTTTTATTTCAGCATGGATCCCAGAGACCTTTATTATCTGTAATTATTTCCATGTAACATAAGTGTCCAAATGCCATTCAAATATTTGCAAATGACACTACAGACAAAGGGTTGATATCCAATATCTGTAAAGAACTCCTCAAACTCAACAACCAAAACACAGATAATCAGGTCAAGAAATGGGCAAAAGACATGAGCAGACACTTCTCCAAAGAAGACATACAAATGCCTAACAGACACATGAAAAAGTCATCACCATTAGCCATCATGGAAATTCAAATGAAAACCACATTGAGATACCGCCTTACACAAGTTAGAATGACAAAAGTTGACAAGGCAAGAAACAACAAATGTTGGAGAAGTTGTGGAGAAAGGGGAACCGTCTCACACTGTTGGTGGGAACACAAATTGGCACAGCCACTATGAAAAACAGTGTGTAGTTTCCTCAAAAAATTAAAAATAGAGCTACATTATGACTAGCAATTGCACCACTGGGTATTTACCCCAAAGATACAGATGTAGTGAAAAGAAGGGCCATATGTACCCCAATGTTCATAGCAGCAATGTCCACAATTGCCAAAATGTGGGAAGAGCCAAGATGCCCTTCAACAGATGAATGGATAAATAAGATATGGTCCATATATACAATGGAATATTACACAGCTATCAGAAAGGATGAATACCCAACTTTTACATCAGCATGGATGGGACTGGAGGAGATTATGCTAAGTGAAATAAGTCGAGCAGAGAAAGTTAATTATCATATGGTTTCACTTACTTGTGGAACATAAGGAATACCATGGGGGACATTAGGAGAAGAAAAGGAAAAGTGGGGGGGGGTGGGAATTGGAGTGGGAGATGAACCATGACAGATTATGGACTCTGGGTAACAAAAGGAGGGTTTTAGAAGGGAAGGAGTTGGGGGTTGGTGAGCCTGGTGATGGGTATTAAGGAGGGTATGGATTGCATGGAGCATGGTTGATATACTCAAACAATGAATCATGGAACATGACATCAAAAACTAATGATGTACTGTATGGTGACTAACAACACACACACACACACACACACACACACACACACACAGAAAAAAAACCCCAAATATTCACTTAAAGCAAATGAATCTGTTTTGCCCCCAGGGTTCTGTGTCTCCTTAAGAGCAAAAAAGTAGTTGCTCACCTAGAACAATAGGTTGTGTGCTTTCATGAGACATCGAGGGGATTTGCACCAAAGAGAGTTCATTTGATGGACTTTACAGTGACCATTTGGATATAACTGTCAGGATATGGTTGAAACAAAACAGAAAGCAGGAAATTTGTCACCGTCGGGGATAAACAGTATACAGAACTGTTTTCCTACTGATATACATGAAGCATCACTATGGTGTCAAGATATATCCTAAGTGTTGATTTCAAGTAAGAATACTGTGATGCTTTTAGTGATACAGAGTGAAACTGACTGTGTACATGATCTCCCCTGGCTGTCTTTTCCAGCCTCCAAATGCAGCAAGATCACTTGGCATGAGCATGGCCAGCTCAGGGGTTCAAGGCCCTGGGGATGCCCGTTAGCTGTCAGGATAGGGAATAGTAGAGTTGTTATGTGTATGTGTCCTGCCCAAGACACAAACACAGCCACCTGTACTGGGCTACAGTGTAGCATGTTGGAAAAACCTTTCAAAAATCAGAAACATTTCTATGAGAATGGCATTGTCAAAGCTCCAAACCTCCATGGGAAAATAGGCTGTTTATGACAATATATACATGCAAAAATCCAAATCCATATCCCAAAACACATTAACGTGCAAACAGCTTGAGGTAAGATCTACGGGCTAGAATGTCTGATTCAATTGTTCTGGATGTTTATATTCATTACTCCTAACTTAGAATTATATGACAGTTCATGCTGAGATGGCTATTTTGAAGCTTAGATACATGAAGATATTTAATAAGTAATATGCATCTTATTTTTTCCCTTAAATTTTCTCCTGGTGAATCTGGTAAGCACAGGAAATGAGATCTCTTATGAAATAAGGTCATTTCCCATTTTTTAAAATATGTCGCTGTGGGGGTGCCTAGGTGGCTCAGTTGGTTGAGCAGCTGCCTTTGGCTCAGGTCATGATCCTGGACTTCCAGGATCGAGTCCCGCATCAGGCTCCCAGCTCCTTGGGGAGTCTGCTTCTCCCTCTGACCTTCTCCTCTCTCATGTTCTCTCTCACTCATTCTCTCTCAAATAAATAAATAAAATCTTAAAAAAAAATATGTCGCTGCATTCAAATTATGCGGGTTCTTTGGCAGATGTGAGATATTGAAGCCATGATTAGTTGATGCCTCATCAAAGGATTTATAAAATGTTATGAAGACAGTATCTAAGTGGATTTTACCCCTTGAAATTTTTGCTGCATTACTAGCTAAAATGGTTAGAATATAAAATAGAACTTAAGTCATGTACTGTTCAGATATGATAATGTCTTCAAAAGTCATTTTTATCCAAAATCTATAAAGAACTTATCAAACTCAATACCCAAAGAACAAATAATCCAATCAAGAAATGGGCAGAGGACATGAACAGACATTTCTGCAAAGAAGACAGCTAAATGGCCAACAGACACATGAAAAAGTGCTCCATGTCACTCGGCATCAGGGAAATACAAATCAAAACCACAATAAGATACCACCTCACACCAGTCAGAATGGCTAAAATAAACAAGTCAGGAAATGACAGATGCTGGTGTGGATGCGGAGAAAGGGGAACCCTCCTACACTGCTGGTGGGAATGCAAGCTGGTGCAACCACTCTGGAAAACAGCATGGAGTTTCCTCAAAAAGTTGAAAGTAGAGCTACCCTATGACCCAGCAATTGCACTACTGGGTATTTACCCTAAAGATACAAACGTAGTGATCCGAAGGGGCACGTGCACCCGAATGTTTATAGCAGCAATGTCCACAATAGCCAAACTATGGAAAGAACCTAGATGTCCATCAACAGATGAATGGATAAAGAAGATGTGGTATGTATGTATATATATATACATATACATATATATATACACATATGTGTGTGTATATATATATGTGTGTATATATATACATATATATATATAGGAATACTATACAGCCATCAAAAGAAAGGCAATCTTGCCATTTGCGACAATGTGGATGGAACTAGAGGGTATTATGCTTAGCAAAATAAGTCAGTTGGAGAAAGATAACTATCATATGATCTTCCTGATATGAAGAAGTGGAGATTCAACGTGGGGGGCTTGAGGGGTAGGAAAAGAATAAATGAAACACGATGGGATCGGGAGGGAGATAAACCATAAGAGACTCTTAATCTCACAAAACAAACTGAGGGTTGCCAGGGGTAGGGGGTTAGGGAGAGGGTGGTGGGTTATGGACATTGGGGAAGATCTGTGCTATGGTGAGTGCTGTGAAGTGTATAAACTTGGCAAATCACAGACCTGTACCCCTAGGGGCTAATAATACATTATATGTTTATTAAAAAATTTAAAAATTATTAAAAAAAAAACTTTAAAAAAGAAAGTCATTTTTAATGAACAGGATGGCTCACGAGCTACATAACCAACTTGTGTACTTACATGGATGCTTCTTATTACACATAAGTACTCTCCAGAGTATTACCAGCTGATGCTCCCATTGTCACTGGCAGATATGCATCATATCCTCCCCCTTTTGTGACAAAGTCTACATAAAACCACTGTCAAACTGGAGACATCACACCAGGTCCTGATATCCAAATGGATTTATCAGGATTGATGTTAGAAGGGTTTTCTTTGAGCTGAAATTTTGTTTCACAGTTGCTCACCTACTTCTGTGAAAACACTGTGATACAGTCAGCCTATGGGTCTCCCAATAGGAGTCATGATCACAAAATATGAGAGTAAGTGAAATGGCCCCCAACAATTGCCAGAAAATGCTAAAAGGCTAATATTTCCTGTAGTGTTTTATTGGTTCCTGTTTTCCCTATGCCTATATAGTATGTGTTTGAATGTCTTCTTGCAAGTAGAAATGGAATAGTGTTCCCAAATGATTGGGAAGGGCTCTTAAAAAAACTGCAGAGTTTTAAAAAATAATACTATGATGCAGATGCTCTAGGACACTAGGTCATATCTCTGGAGGCTGCATGAATCCATGGACTTAGATTTTGATCACTGACTTACATAAAAGCATCAGGTAAGGAAATTCCCACAGAACAGTTGTCAGAAGAAATTTTGGATGACAGGGAAAGGGGAAAATCATCTTAAAAGCTCTAGCATTCAAAGTACTCCATCAAAGGGTCTTCCCTGCCCAGTCATCTGGAGTCATGGCCCCTGCAAAACACCTTCTTCACTGCCCCCGTCACATCCTTGTTCCTCAGTGTATATATGACAGGGTTGACCATGGGGGTGATGATGGTGTAGAACAGAGAAACAAACTTTCCCTGATCCTGGGAGTAGTTGTTGCTGGGCTGGAGGTAAGCATAGATGGCCGTGCCATAGAACAGGGAGACCACTGTGATGTGGGACCCACATGTGCCAAACGCTTTCCTCTGCCCTGCAGATGACTTTATTCTTAAGACTGCCCTAACAATCCGACCATAGGAGACTGTGATTAATGTCACAGGTATGAGGAGAATGACCACACCTACAAAGAAGAGTACAGACTCATTCACAGTGGTGTCTACACAGGCAAGCTTGAGCAGTGCGGGGATCTCACAAAGGAAGTGGTCTATTTTATTTCTCCCGCAAAGTGGTAAAAGGAATGTGAGCACTGTCTCCAGTGAAGAGTTGGCAAAACCAATGAACCATGACGCAGAAGCCATGAGGGCACAGAGACGGGGGTGCATGATCACGGTGTACTGCAGGGGCTTGCAGATGGCTGCATAGCGGTCAAACGCCATGACCCCTAACAGAAGGCATTCCGTGGACCCCAACCCTAGAGAGATGAAAAGTTGAGTCACACAGCCACCAAAGGAGATAGACTTGTCTGCCGTCCTGAGATGAACCAGGAGCTGCGGGACACTGCTGGTCGTGTAACACAGGTCCAGGAAGCTTAGGTTGGAGAGGAAAAAGTACATGGGAGTCTGAAGATGTGGGTCGAGGTAGGACAAGGCAATGATGGTGGTGTTTCCCAGCAGAGTGAACAGGTAGAAGATCAGGAGAACCACAAAGAGGACTAGCTCCAGTTGAGGCCGGTCAGAGAACCCCAGCAGGATAAACCCCGTGAAAGAGCTGCCATTCTTCTGTTCCATCCTCTGCTAGCGCATGTTTCCTGTCAGGACCAAGCATTTAGCAATTTTTAAAGAAGTCTTCAAAAAATTAAACAGTTGGTGGGGGGTGGGGCTAGGGTATGGATCTATCATCTTATAAGACAGGGTCATGGGATTTTATCAGCAATTATTTGAATAAATGGTGTACTCATTTATATTGATGTAGTTTTTACCAATATAGTGGCCAACACTTTGCTCTTCCTTCTGCAGATATCTATTTCTCACATTATCAAGTAGAGTTGTTTTAAAATTCCTGAAAGTTAGGGATATACCCTCTCAACATTCTAATCAGAATAAACATTTTCAAGAGTTATCCAATTGTGTGATCTATGAACAAAGTGTATGCTTCACATCACTCCCTATGATACAACAATTACATAGGTAATAGAGTAGAGATAAAGACGGGTACATTCTCAAAGCAAAGACCGGTCAAAGCACTATAAAGGAATCCTTAAATTAGTATAAGGAAAGGCATAAATAAAGGGATATTTTGGTATTATACAAAATCTTTGACATCCGTCGACGTTAGGCTAATAATCCCCTTTCTGGAAGCTCTCTTAAAAGGTTAGTGACACTGGACCCAACATATGGTCAGCTCTAAGGTGAGACTGATGACCATTTTCATCCAGCTGCTTAGTACTGATGCATAGTTCTATACCAACCAAAAAGGCATCCAAAAATGAGTATTCTAGCTCTATCCTATTCAAAAGGTATTCAATGGCATTCAAATACACTACATTTTTAATTCTTCCAAGACTTTAAAAATCAGAATTGGATTTGATTTTAGATCCGCTGATGTGTGAAAGAAACTGGTACAAAACTGGCATAAACTAAGTGTCCATAAAATCCAAATAGAAAATGTAGTATTTCACACTATTTTATACTTCCCTTGATTTTCTATACAGATGTATTCAGTGATATCCACATCAGAAAGTCTATACACGAAAAATTTCTTAATAGAATTCATATATAAAAGTATTTGAGGGCGCCTGGGTGGCTCAGTGGGTTAAGCTGCTGCCTTCGGCTCACGTCATGATCTCAGGATCCTGGGATTGAGTCCCGCATCGGGCTCTCTGCTCAGCAGGAAGCCTGCTTCCCTCTCTTTCTCTCTCTGCCTGCCTCTCTGTCTACTTGTGATCTCTCTCTGTCAAATAATAAAAAAAAAAAGTATTTGAGACTGTCTAAATGTGTACAACAAGGTATATGTCCTGTCTCACATCAGGTAAGAGCAAAAAAATAAACCATGGTTTAGCCTCCTACACACATGCAAATACACTTAACTGAAATAAATTGCTGACATTTTAAAATGTGTCTAAGAGGGGCACCTGGATGGCTCACTTTGTTCAGCGTCTGCCTTCAACTCAGGCCATGATCTCAGTCAGGGTCCTGGGATCAGGCCCCATGTTGGGCTCCCTACTCAGTGGGGAGTCCGCTTCTTCCTCTCCCTCTGCACCCCCCTCCCTGCTCATGTACTCTCTTTGACTCTCTCTCAAAAATATAAATAAGATCTTTTTAAAAAATAAAAATTAAAAATAAATGTGCCTAAGAAAGGAAGCACTCACCAAAGTGAAAGAAGGCAGAAATAAACGCTAACTCAATCAAGAGAAAAACCAATGCCATCATGTATCATTAGAATATAATATATTTTAATATTATCATATCAATTAGGAATAAGAAGAAGGTTAGAAAAGATAAAACCATGGTAAAATAAACTTCTGCAAATGATTTGCTGTTTTATAAGATTATATATGTATGTATTATTACCACCTCACAAAAGTCAGAACAGCTAAAATTAACAAGTCAGGAAATAATAAATGTTGGTGAGGATGCAGAAAAAGGGGAACCCTCTAACACTGTTGGTGAGAATGAAAGTTAGTACATCCATTTTGGAGAGCAGTATGGAGGTTCCTCAAGAAGTTAAAAATAGAGCTACCCTAGGACCCAGCAATCGCACTACTGGTTATTTACCCCAAAGAAAAAGATGCAGTGATCCGAAGGGGCATGTGCACCCAAATGTTTATAGCAGCAATGTCCACAATAGCCAAACTACGGAAAAAGCCAGATGTCCATCAACAGATGCATGGATAAAAAAGAGGTATATATGTGTGTATATATATATATTTTTATATATATATATTTATTTATTTATATATATATATACACACAAACGTATATATACCATTTTATATATATACACGTATATACCATTTTATATATAAATTTTATATATATACATATATATATATATATATATACACACACACGTATATATACCATTCATATATGAATATTATTCGGCCATCAAAAATAAAATCTTGCCATTTGCAATGATGTGGATGGAACTAGAGGGTGTTATGCTAAGTGAAGTAAGTCAGCCAGAGAAAGACAATCATACGATTTCACTCATGTGGAATTTAAGAAACAAAATAGAGGATCGGGGAAGAGAGGAAAAAAATAAAACAAGATGAACAACAGAGGGAGACAAACCATAGGAGACTCTTAATCATAGGAAACAAACTGGGGGTTGCTGGACATTAAGGAGGGCACGTGATGTAATGAGCACTGGATATTGTATAAGACTCATGTCTCACTGACCTCTATGTCTGAAACCAATAATATAGTATATGTTAATTAATTGAACTTAAATTAAAACAATTTTTTAAAAAATTATATGTAGGAATGCTGAATGACTACCTATCTCACCAGTATGAAAATGAATATGATTTTAAGTTGAAAAATAGAATTTCAAGCAAAACAGACACCCACCAAAAGACAAAAAGGAATGTGACTGTCTCTGAATGTTACAATTGCTTCTAGCGCCTTGCTGGAGAGTGTGCTGGGAGGGAACTAGAATACTCATGTCATAGTCCACCGTCTTACTTTCATTTTTTTTCTCATTATATCTATGAAAATTATTATTCTCTAATAATAATGGATATAGGAAATATCAGGCAGTGCATTTTATTCTACCAACAATTTTCAAGAACATGTTCTCCTGGGTCACTTTGTCCCCTTCATCCTCCCATCCCGGGCACCCACCCATCTGAAAGCTGTGTGCACGCAATCTTCCAAGAGAAAGGATATGTTTTGACTAAGATTAATGAGATTTTTCATTTAATCTCCTTCTGAGAATTTTGTAATTAGACTAAGAACATCTATATTAGGTAAGCATCAAATAACTGAATGTAGCAAGAGACACTGATTCCTGTTGGACAAAACATGAAATTACACTGACTAGAAAATAGGAATAATTAAGGAATAATAATAATTCTTAATAGAATAAGGAAACATCCATCCTACGTATGGGAGCAAAGAATGCTGTGCCTACTAATTATTATGATATGATGTATTAGAGAAAATCCAGTTACAAATCCACCCATAAATCACACATAACTTATTACTTTGGATACAGAATTTGCATACAAAATTAATACTTGAAAAAAGCACAGGTTATATATATAGAGAGAGAAAAAATATTGTTAGGTAAAATAAAAAATAAATATATTCCACAAAAATATGGATTTCTATGTAATAATTACCCTAAAAAAAGAATATATTAGGAAGTGACATCTCATAAAAATACAATTTTACAACAATAATTAAGAGAACAGATAAAAATTAAAGAGGTTAAATATTTAGTACCGGCACACAGGAGCTGATAGAGCCATTACTGTAAGTATTCAATGCTGACATGTAAGTCTCTTAATTTTAGTGAAAAACACAAGTTTCCATAAAACAACATACTCAGTATGTAAACTACACATTTTAAAGACCAAAGATCTCAAGATAATGTCTGTATGGAAGATATTTCAAATATATAACAGTCACCAACATAATTGACATACAAACCCTGCCCTATCCACTTCCTGAACGAATCTTGAAACAGGGCTGGCAGTGGCAGGAATGACAGACTATTACTTTAATAAAACTCTGTCCCCTAGGTCTGAGATGACCCCACATATTCTACAACAGGCCCCCAAGGGCAATGCGGGATGAGCTAGTGAGGGGGAAGGCAGCTTTCACAACCTTGGAAATGACAGGTCTCATGAACACGGACGGTGCTTTCCACCAGGTTCCATGGGAGAAGAGGATCAGGTAGGATTTCCACTGCACGTGGCTTGTTCAGGGAGTGCTCTCAGGATAAAGGGGATGAGGGAAGCAGAACAGAGCAGAGAATGCTGCTAAGCAAGGATGTGGTCTCAGGTGGAAGATGGCATGTGCCTGATCCCATAAGAAGCCGGACACAAGTCTCCAGTACAGTATGCATCTGTGCTGGTGGAAATACTCAGCCCTCGCTGTCTAATGCAATAGCCACTATCCCCGTGTCACTACCTGAGCATTTAAATGGCCTCATTGAGAAACATAATTTTGTATTCTATTTAATTTTTATTAATTTAAATTTAAATGACTTCCTGTGGCTACGTACTCCAGTATTGGACAGCACAGTTCGGGAGCATGAATTGCTTCAGACTTAGTCCTGCCTTGGTATTGGCAGCCTTTTGTCTCTCCCATGAGTCTGTCCCTGGCTGTGAGCTGCCCCAAGTGTGTTCCTGAGACCCCCTGGAAAATGGATCCCTTTCAGCTGAGGGCAAATCTCTGAAGAAGGGAATGGCAGTGCACCTGGCAGCCCATATTCCCAACACATAGGGTAAGGATCAGAGCAGCAGCCAGATAAAGAGCATCGGAGCAGAGACCCAACAGCATTCACACAGAGTCCATTCACGATCCTGCGCAAGGATAGAAGGATGGAACCCGGTGTCCAAGGAGAGAGGCACTGACACAATATCCACAAAATGGAACTCCCTGTTGGATTTATATCATAGCATATTTAAAATTCCATAATATTTTAGATAGTTTGGGAATGCATAAAGGAGAAAATGAAGGTTTAGAAATGATAGTGAGAATGAGTATTAAGCATAGAAAACAAACATTATCTAATTTCACAGACAATGAGGACCAATGGGAAAGCACGGAAGCATAGAGTCTAATACTTTTACACATATGCATATTGTTTTATTCTGCTACTGAAGGCCATATTTTATTAATGCTAAATATGCATATTTAAAGTACTTTCCACATGCACATACGCAGGTGTAATGAATGTACTACAGTAGAATGAAATATCTGGGAATGACTCAGTGGAGTCTATAATGACCAATTAAATTTAGTTCTTATATTTGGGGAAACTCCACAGTCTGTTTCTTTAGACAGTGGAACATATATGCAAACCAATACAGCTTTCACAATTGCAACTGAAAAGAAACTAACTTTCAATTCCTAAAGCAACACATAAACCAAGTTCCATTTCACTCACCTCTGTTCACCCTCTCCATAAGTTCAAAGCTATTTCCTGACCTCCTTTCCAAATTACTGCCTAAATATAGTACTACGCATTGGCACTTGGACATGCAGGATCACTTGTACAGAATAAACACAAAGGTTGACTACACCATAGTCAACTGGCTTATCCAGTTGACTGGCTTATCCATAAAGCTTGGCTTATCCATAAACTTTTCCTAAGCAGAAGGATGTTTTCTCATGATAACTTCATGTATCTTTAGGTGAACAGAGATCTGCACTTTGCCTCTAGGAGGTAGGAGACTAAGGCAATTGCAAACTCTCTCAATGACCTGCCTGTATGACAGGGAGTCCCTTATGAGCACAGGAGAGGATGCTGTGACACTCAGCTGTGGCTGGGCTGGCCCCGAAAACCAAATGTGTTTCCCTGGCCGATGTCTCTGGGGAACAGAAGCCCCACACTGCTAATGAGCCCCTGTCACTGAGCTGTCCAGAGATGGCCGTCCTCAGGGAGAACGAAGATCAAGGACAATGTCAGAGGAGACCTCATCTGTCCCTTTTGTCATTTCATATATTTCACAGAGGACAAGTAGCTCCTGAGAACTCCCCAGCTACTGTAGTCTCATCTGTAAATGTCCCAGATGTGTTACAAAACACCTAAGATTTTTTTCCTCACGAATGCCCAAATTTTACATGTAAATAGACAAGAGTCCCCTCAGTTACTTAATTTTAAATGTAAATATGTGAATGAATTCTTAACTTCATTCATAACCAACATGTGGATCACAGAGCTAATAATTAGGCACATTCTGATCTTTACCATGAATATAAAGGAAGGCAACCAGATTCTACCAGACTTCTCATACAGCTAAGGGAAAACAAAATCCCATATAGCCTAGAACACTGACCAGTTGATATGGATAAGTTTTTTTTTAATTATGCTCAATTAGCCAACATATAGTACACCATTACTTTTTTTTTTAATTTTTTATTTCTTTTCAGCATAACGGTGTTCATTGTTTTTGCACCACACCCAGTGCTCCATGCAATCCGTGCCCTCTCTAATACCCACCACCTGGTACCCCCAACCTCTCACCCCTTGCCCCTTTAAACCCCTCAGACTGTTTTTCAGAGTCCACAGTCTCTCATGGTTCACCTCCCCTTCCAATTTCCCCCAACTCCCTTCTCCTCTCCATCTCCCCTTGTCCTCCATGCTATTTGTTATGCTCCACAAATAAGTGAAACCATTACACCATTACTTTTTGGTGTAGTTTTCAATGATCCATTAGTTGCATATAACACCCAGTGCTCATCACAACACGTGCCCTCCTTAATAACCATCAGTTTTTCATGAGGTACTCAAACAATAAAGAATTATCTTTCTTAAATTTGTCTTTGCATTTAAGTTCCAAATCATTTTGACTTTTTGAGGCTAGTTAAAATCATCACTACAGAAAAATGGAAGGAAGCTGTTGGGTGCATTGTGGCTGTTTCTCCTGGATCTGTAAGTTCTACCTTCATTTATCATGTTCAGCTTAAAGAGATAAACTACTTCCCACTAAAAGCATTCTTACATTTGAATTTTCTCATTTATTCCCATACCAGTTAGAGGCCATCCTGATAGTTTTAGGGAAACTAGAGAAGACACTACACTCTGTGAGTTCTGAAGAGAGAAGCAAGCACTTAAATAATTGTTAATTAATTGTTAATGCAATTAACACCTTGCCTCCCAGGTCAAGCTCACAGCTACCAGTCTACTTGCTCAAATCACTTTGGTAATAGTGAGGCATTATCTAGTGATGCAGACCCAGACTCACATCCTAGACCAGTATTATCAGGACAGGGCTTGAGTATGCGCTCCAAGTCATGCATGTAAGAACACTCCAGAGCAGCATCATTCATATTAGCCAAACCCCAGACAAATCCAAATGCCCTTCAGCAGTAAAGTGTGTAAACCGTGGCCTGCTCATGCAAAAGAGTACTTTACAATATGAACAAAACTGTAGAAAAACAAATTGAAACAGTGTTTTCCACACAAAGTGCTGAGGAAAAAATGCAAGTTAGAAAGTAATCAATCCCTCTACATAAGTTCAAAAAACAGGGAAATCAGGGGCGCGTTGGTAGCTCAGCCATTAAGCATCTGCCTTCAGCTCAGGTCGTGGTCTCAGGGTGCTGGGATCGAGTCCTGCATCAGGCTCCCTCCTCACCAGAAGCCTGCTTCTCCCTCTCCCCCTTCCCCTGCTTGTGTTCCCTGTCTTGCTGTATTTCTATCAAATAAATAAATAAAATCTTAAAAAAAAACAAAACAGGGAAAACAAACTGTTCATGAGCTCACATGGATGGTATGAGAGAGTTACAGACAAAATTACAGTCACAACTAAAAGTGATGTCAAAATGCGGCTTGTAACAAAGTCCCCATCAAAAGAAAAAGGTATGCCCATTGGATAGAGGTTTTTCAAGGTTCTGTCCCGGTTCTGATTAAGAAGGGAGGCAATATCATGACCCAGCTGCAGCCAAACTTCTGGCCCAGAGCAGACAATTCACAGTCTGCCCTTTAATAAACCCTCCAGGACAAACAATCTCCACTTTGGTACATGCTGCTGACACTGGTGAGTGCCCAGAGCGACTGTCTCCGAAGAAGCCTCAGGAGCCCAGAAGTGCCACTGCCCTTTGGGATTCTAACACCGGGAGCAGCCATGGGCTCTGGCATGCTCTTGAAGCTCCTGGATCCTGTCTGGGCGCTGCTCTAAAGCCCTTTCCAGGATGCTACTGCTCTGGGAGTTTTTGCCCAGTCGCAGGTGCAGGTTCCAGATTTTCTGAGGCTGCCCAAGAGAAGAGCGGTTATCTATCAGCCCTGCTTCCAATTTATGGTGATCTGAGCTGAGAGTCCTCTCCTGGGCTCTCTGACCATAACCTGCTTCCTGGATCCACTGCTCAGCGACCCTACTGGTTCAGGAAGCCCCTTTCATTCTGTGGCTCCTTGTATCCCAAGACCACAATGCTCTACGTAGAATTCTGCCTTTTCATTTCCAGAGCCCCTTTTAGAGAGGGATGTCTCCCCTAGAGCAGATTTCTAAGGGTTCTGATTTTGCCTTCTGATGTTATCACTCTCCAGGAGCCGGCTTATGGAGGCTCCAATCCCCTTCTGTTTATCTTCTGATATCTCTCTGCAGATTCACGACTCCAAAAGTCTCCCTGCAGAAAGCAGTTATCTTTCTGCTTATAGAGATCTAGATATGTATTCTCACATCTCAGTCTGATTTTGTGGGTGTTCAAAATGTTTTGGTAGATATCCAGGTAAATTCAGGGGACCAGTTGAGACGGGGTCCCCTACCTCTCTGCCATCTTGCTTCCCCCCCAAGACCAATTTTTAAAAAGATTTTATTTTTTTGAGAGAAAGAGCACAAGCACATGACCATGACCACACACCACGTGGCAATCACTGAGTGCATCAGCATTCATGGGGACCAGCAGTCATGAGTTTTCTTCTGCAGACATTCACTTTGTCAACAATACGCCAGTCTCTCAGAATCATAGAAGTGTACTGATCCTTCAAAGACCATCGCTTTTTCCAAGAGGTAGTTGGATATCTGTAATCTTTGATATTCTTCCTTGGAAGAAGATGCCATATTCTCACCCTAACACCCACTCAAATGCTTCTAAGAGGAGATGAGTTTGTTCTCTTTACTCCTGATCCCTTTGACCCAAAAGGGTGGTAGTGTTACCTGCAAAACTGATGTCTATGATTGAGTCTGGTATTTCCTTAGAGTAAGTGCCAGACAGAAGAGAAATCTGACCTCCAGATTAACTGAACACCCCTTCACTGGTGAAGTGAAAGAATCTCAGTACTTTCTCTTCCGGCTCAAACTGAACGCTAGGTGCTAGGTCTTACAAGCGTGCAATCTGTGCTTGTGATTCAGATCGGTACAGCGTCAAACCAGTTACTTTAAAAATGTTTGAAATAAGTCAAGAAGATATTAACATATACTATGGTACTAAATACATCAAGACTTGTGTGCTTTTCACACATGATCTGGCTTTATATTCCAAATAATCTATGTGACTTCTTTCCAGTGTACTCAACTAGTAGAATCAAAACTGTTTTTTATATGCATGATATTAGTCAATGAAAATGCACTTTACTAGTACCAATTCTTCACAAATTCTTCAAAAAAAATGAAAAATAAGGACATTCTCAAACTCATTTTATAAGATTGGTATTATCCTGACACCTGACACAGAAAAATACTACAAAGAAAAAAAAAAGAATGAGTGAAATCTCTAGACCTATATCTTTAATGAATGTAGGTGTGAAATTTCTTAACCAAGTATCAGAAAACCAAATTGAAGAGCACATGAAAAGGTTCATACACCATGATCAAGAGAGATGTATAGCAGGGATACAGGAACAATGAAAGATAAAAAAAAAATCACATGGTTATCTAAATAGATGCAGAAAGGCTATTAACAAAATAAAACATCTTCTCATGGTCAACATACTCAACAAAATAGATGAAGAAGGAATGTACCTCAACATAATAGAAGCCATATATGACAAACCCAGGGCTAACATTCAATGGCAAAAATGTTGGAAGCTTTTCCTTGAAGATCAGAAACAAGAAAAGGATGTCCACACTCATTTCTCTTACAGAACACAGAACTGCAAATCCCAGCCTGAGCAATCAGGGTGAAAAGAATTAAATAGCATCCAACATTTAAAAAAAGTATAATTGTGTTTGCTTGGAAATAATATATATGATCATGTAGAGAAGATCCTAGACACCACTGAAAATTATTAGAACTCATCAACAAACTTTTAATAAGGTTGCAAAACAGAAACACAACATAAAGAAATGAGTTGCCTTTCTACACAATAAGAAAAAATATGTGAAAAGACTTAAAATCCCATTCACAATAGCATCATAAACAATAAAACACTTAGGAATAAATTGAACCAAGGAGGCAAATGACCTATACACTTAAAACTACAAGATTTGGATGAAATAAATTGAAGAAGAATTAAGATCTCCTGTGTTCATGAACTGAAAGAATTAATTCTGCTAAAATGTCCACACCACTCAAAACCATCTATAGATTCAATGAAATCCCTATCAGATTTGAATGGTGTTTTTCACATAGATAAAGCAAACCTAAAATCTGTATGGAACAACAAAAGTCACCAATTATGAAAGCCACTCTGACAAAGAAGAACAAAACTGGAGGCATCCCACTTCCTGATTCAAACTATATTACAAACCTCTAGTTTAGTACTCTTTGATAGTACTCTCTGAAAAGAGGATAGTACTCTTTGAAAAAAAAGACGTAGACCAAAGGAAGTGAATGAAGAGCCCAGACATAAACCCACCCACATACAGCTAACATTTTTTATTTAAATTCAATTAGCCAACATACAGTACATCATTAGTTTCAGATGTAGTGTACGATAATTCATCAGATAAACAAATATTTGACAAAGTCGAGAATATTCATGGGGAAACATAGTCTCTTTAATACATCATCCCAAGAAAACTGGGAAAGTAAATGCAGAGAAGTGAAATTGGAACTCTATATTACATGGCTCAAAAAATTGCTTTGAAATGGATTGAGATGTAAGCATAATTATATATATATGAAATTATAAATATATATATATTTATATGTATATATATACATATATATGAAATTATAAAACTCCTAGAAGACAACATAGAGGAAAAGATTCATGACATTAGATACTTTCATAGTACCAAATGATGGTACTGGCATAATCCTATCTACAAACACCGCCTACTCATTGCGATCCAAATTCCAATCCAGAGCCAGAATATGACACCAAAAGCACTAGCAATGAAAGCAAAAAAATAATGTGGGACTATATTGAACAAAAAGCTTCTGTACAGCAAAAAAGCAATCAACAAAATGAAAAGTCAACCTATAGAATGGAAGAAAATATTTACACATCTTCTATCTGATAAGGGGTTAATATCCAAAATCTATAAGAAACTCATGCAACTCAGGAGCATAAAAAAAAAAATACCATTTTTTTTAAAGGACAGAGGAACTGAATAGGTATTTTCCTAGAGAAGACATACAAATGGCCAATAGATATATCAGAGGTTTTCGACATTACTAATCATCAGAAAAATGCAACCCAAAACCACAGGCAGATATCATCTCACACCTGTTAGAATAGCTATCATCAAAAACAGTATTCATTGTTTTTGCACCACACCCAGTGCTCCATACAATCCGTGCCCTCTCTAATACCCACCACCTTGTTCCCCCAACCTCCCACACCCTGCCCTTTCAAACTCCTAAGATTGTTTTTCAGAGTTCATAGTCTCTCGTGGTTCACCCCTTGAAGGGGCGGGGGATGAAAATAAATAAAATAAAATAAATAAAAAATAAATAAAAATAAAAGTAATTAATTAACTAATTAATTAAAAAAAGACAAAAGATAACAAGAGTTGGTGAGGGGACACTTGTGCACAGTTAGTGGGAATGTAAAGTGACACAGCCTCCATGGAAAGCAGTTCAGAGGTTCTTCAAAAATATAACAGTAGAACTGCTATTATATCCAGCAACCAACTTCTAGGTACATATCCAAAGGAAATGAAGTCAGGATTATGCAGAAATACATGGTCTTCCATATTCATTGCAGCACTATTCACAATGGCCAAGATATGGAAACAACCTAAATGTCCACACAGATGAACAGATAAAGAGGATGTGGCATAAGTATCTAAAGGAATATTATTCGGCCAGGAGAAAAAGGGAAATCCTGCCTTTTAGAACAATATGGATGGACCTTGAGGGCATTATACTAAGTGAAACATGTCAGAAGAGAAGGACAGATACTATGAGATCTCACATATCTGTGGGATCCAGAAAAGCTGAACCTGTAGATATAGAGAATAGAAAGGTGGTTACGAGGGCCTGAGGGGAGGAGAAGTGGGAGAGTTGGTCAAAGGGTACCAAGGACCAGTTATAACATGAATAAGTCCTGAGGATCTGGTGGACAGCATGGTAGTTAGAGTTCATATGATTATTATAGACTTGGAAGTTGCTAAGAGAGCAGATCTCAAATGTTCTCACCACAAAGAACAAATTGTAATTATGTCATGTGATGAAGGTGTTAGCTGACACTATAGTGGCAATAAATTCATTATATATATATATTTTTTTTTTCACATTTTGTATCCCTAAAACTTTCTCAATGTTATATGTCAATTATACTTAGCATATCTGAGGAAAAAATAAATAAAAACAAGAGATGTCATTTATTTCTTTTATCCCACTCATTCTTCCTCTCCTAAGGCCACATTTTTACTGTTATTTATTTTTTTTTATTGTTCGCTAGCTGCTGTATACTTAGATTCTGATGTAGTGTTCAATGATTCATTAGTTAACACCAAGTTAGAACATGCCCTCATCAATACCCATCACCCTGTTATCCCTCCCCCCACTCTCCTCCCCTCTGAAACCCCAAGATTGTTTCTTGGGGTCATAGTCTCTCATGGTTCATCTCCCTCTCTGATTTCTCTCCCTTTGGATTTCCCTCTGTCCCCCTATGGTCCTCCATGCTATTGCTTATGTTCCACATATGATTGAATCCCTATGATAATTGTCTTTCTGTGCTTGACTTACTTTACTTAACATAATCCCCTCCAGTTACATCCATGCCAATGCAAATGGTGGGTATTCATCCTTTCTGATGGCTGAATAATATTCCATTGTGTATATGGACCACATCTTTTTTTTTATTAAATTTTTTATTTTTTTATTAACATATAATGTATTATTAACCCCAGGGGTACAGGTCTGTGAATTGCCAGGTTTACACATTTCACAGCACTCACCATAGCACATACCCTCTCCAATGTCCATAAGCCCACCACCCTTTCCCTACCCTCCTTCTGCTGGCAACCCTCAGTTTGTTTTGTGAAATTAAGAGTCTCTTGTGGTTTGTCTCCCTCCCAATCCCATCTTGTTTCATTTATTCTTTTCCTACGCCCCAAACCCGGCATGTCACTTCTCAACTTCCTCATATCAGGGAAATCTTATGATAATTGTCTTTCTCTGGTTGATTTATTTTGCTAAGTGTAATACCCTCTAGTTCCATCCACATAGTTGCAAATGGCAAGATTTCATTTCTTTTGATGGCTGCATAGTATTCCATTGTATATATGTATACCACATCTTCTTTATCCACTGATCTATTGAAGGGCATCTTGGCTTCTTCCACCATTTGGCTATTGTGGACACTGCTGCTATAAGCATTGGGGTGCATGTGCCCCTTCTTTTCACTCCAACTTTATCTTTAAAGTAAACCATTCCCTTACTCAAAGATAAACTCAAAATGGATGAAAGACCTCAATGTGAGATGGGAAACCATCAAAATCCTAGAGGAGAACATAGGCAGTTATCTTTTGACATTGGCCATAGGAAATTTTTTAAAGACATGTCTCCAAAGGCAAGTGAAACAAAAGCAAAAATGAATTTTGGGGACTTCATCAAGATAAAAAGCTTCTTTACAGCAAAGGAAACAGTCAACAAAACAAAAAGGCAACCCATAGAATAGGAGAAGATAGTTGTAAATGACATATCAGATAAGGGGCTGATATCTAAGATCTATAAAGAACTTCTCAATACCCAAAAAACAAATAATCCAGTCAAGAAATGGGCAGAAGACACAAAAAGTCATTTCTTCAAAGAAGACATATAAATGGCAACAGACACATAGAAAAACGTTCAGTATCACTAGCCATCAGGGAAATACAAATCAAAGCCACAATGGAATACCACCTTACACAGTTAGAATGGCAAAAATTAAGAAGACAGGAAACAACAAATGTTGGCAAGGATATATTGAAAGGAGAACTCTCTTCCACTGTTGGTGGGAATGCAAGCTGGTAAAGCCACTTTAGAAAATCATATGGAGGTTTCTCAAGATGTTAAAAATAAAGCTACCCTATGATTCAGCAATTGCACTATTAGGTATTGACCCCAAAGATACAGATGTAGTGAAAAGAAGGAACACATGAACTCCAATGTTCATAGCAACAATGTCCACAATAGCCACACTGTGGAAGGAGCCAAGATGCTCTTCAACAGATGAATGGTTAAAGAAGATGTGGCTCATATATACAGTAGAGTATTACTCAGCCATCAAAAGGATGAATACCTGTCATTTACATCGACATGGAGGGACCTGGAGGGGATTATGCTGAGTGAAATAAGTCAAGCAGAGAAAGACAGTTAACATATGGTCTTACCTATATGTGGAACATAAGGAATAGAGCAGAGGACCACAGGGGAAGGGAAGGAAAACTGAACGGGAGGAAATAAGAGAGGGAGACAAACCATGGGAAACTCTGGTCTCTGGGAAACAAACTGAGGATTACAGAAAGGAGGGAGGTGAGAGGGTGAGGTATCCTGGTGAAGGGTATTTGGAGGGCACATGTAGTGATGAGTACTTGGTGTTATATGCATAAATGAATTGTTGAACACTACATCAAAAACTAATGATGTACTATATATTGGCTAAATGAACATAATAAAAAATGTGTTTTTTGCTGCATTGGATGAAAGTTCCATATATGTCTGTTATATTTGTCAGTCTAATATATGGCTGAAATCCAGTATTTCTTTGTTGATTTTCTGTTGAAATAATTTGTCCATTGTTAATATTAGAATATTGAAGCTCCTATGATTCTTATATTGTTGTCTGTTTCTCCCTTCATATCTGTTAGCATATTTCTAACTTATTTGGGTGCTCCCACGTTGGGTCCCTTTATATTTACTATTATTACTTCTTCTTGTTCAATTGACTCCTTTAAATTACAGGGTTTTTTGTCTCTTGATACCATTTTTGGCTTTGAGTGTTTTGTCTAATATAAGCATAGTTGCTCCCTCATTCCCAAACATTTAGAAAACAATGAGTACCAGTACTTCTCAAACTCTTCAAAAACTTGAAGAGGAAGGACACTACAAATTCATTTTACAAGGTTACCATACCATAATACAAAACATAGATGAATACTACAAAGAGAAAGAAAGAAACATATCCACCTATATCCCCAATGAATATAGATGCAAAATTTCTCAACAAAAGATCAGCAAACCAAATTCAACATCACATTAAAGGTTCATAAAACATGATCAAGAGGAATTATACTAAGGATACAGGATGAGCCAAGATACACAAGTCAGTGATAACAACACATTAGTGGAATGAAAGATAAAAACCATATGATTATCTCAGTAGATGCAGAAAAAAATTTAACAAAAGCACATTTTTTCATGGTAAATACACTTGAAAAATTAGGTGTAAAAGGAATGTATCTCAAATAATGAAAGCCATATATGACAAATCCATGACTAATATATGCAAAGGCAAAGGTTGGAAGCTTTTCTTCTAAGACCAAAAACAAGACAAGGATGCCCACACTCACTACTCTTATTGAACACGGACTGGAAGTCCGAGCCTGAGCAATGAGGCAACAAAATTTTAAAAATGGCATCCCAAACCAAAAGAAACATAAACATCTTCGTTTATAAATGATAAAATCTCATATAGAAACTACAAGATTTTCATGAAAGAAATTGAAGAATTAAAGCATCCTATATTCAGGGCTCCTGGGTGGCATAGTCAGTTGGGTATCCAACTCTTGGTTTCACCTCAGGTCATGATCTCAGGGTTGCAAGATCAAGCCCTTTGTCTGGCTCCATGTTCAGCATGGCATCTGCTTGAGATTCTCTCCCTCTCCCACTACCCCCCCTTCACTTGCACACACTCTCTCTCTAAAATAAAATAAAATAAAATCTTAAAAAATATATAAAATAAAATACCCTGTTTTCATGAATCAGAAGAACTAATACAGCTAAAATTTCCACATTAGTCAAAACCATTATAGATTCAATGCAATCCCTATCAAAATTTGAGTGGCATTTTTCAAAGATCTAGAAAAAAAAGTCTAAAATCTGTACAGAACCACAAACTCCCCAACTGCCGAAGCCACCTCAACAAAGAACAAGACAGGTGACATCCCACTTTATAATTCATTCTATATTATAAAGCTCTAATAAAGCATCAAAGCCGTATGGTACTGGCTGAAGAAATAGACACATCCAATAAAGGAAAAGAATGAAGAGCACAGACATAAACCCACCCATGTACAGACAACTAATATCTGACAAAAGTATCTAGAATATTCACGGGGAAACATAGTCTCCTTAATAAATGGTCCTAGGGAAGTTGGATAACTATAGGCAGAGAAATGAAATTGGAGATTTATAATACAAGAATCACAAAAATTTACTTGAAATGGATTAAGATGTAAACATAAGACCTGAAATTTTAAAACTCCTAGAAGACAACATAGATGAAAGATTCTTAACAACAGACACATTGAGAGTTACCAAATGAGTGTTCTAGCATTATCCTATCCACAAGCACAGCCCATTCTATGAGATCCAAATTTTAACCAGAGCCTAAATATGTCATCAAAAGCACTACCAACAATAGCAAAAATGGATAAGAGAGACTACAACAAACTAAAAGCTTCTGCACAATAAAAAATCAATAGACCAATATCTAGTAACGAGATTGAAGCAGTGATCAAAAACCTCCCAGAAAACAAGAGCCCAGGACCTGATGGATTCCCTGGGGAATTCTACCAAACTTTCAAAGAAGAAATAACACCTATTCTCCTGAAGCTGTTTCAAAAAATTGAAGTGGAAGGAAAACTTCCAGACTCTTTCTATGAAGCCAGAATTACCCTGATCCCCAAACCAGGCAAAGACCCTACCAAAAAGGAGAACTTCAGACCAATATCACTGATGAATATGGATGCTAAGATTCTCAACAAGATTCTAGAAAACAGGATCCAACAGCACATTAAAAAGATTATTCACCATGACCAGGTGGGATTCATTCCTGGGCTACAAGGATGGTTAAACATTCGCAAATCAATCAATGTGCTAGAACAAATTAATAAAAGAAGAGAGAAGAACCACATGGTCCTCTCAATTGATGCAGAAAAAGCATTTGACAAAATCCAGCATCCGTTCCTGATTAAAACACTTCAAAGTATAGGGATAGAGGGAACATTCCTGAACTTCATCAAATCTATCTATGAAAGACCCACAGCTAATATCATCCTCAATGGGAAAAAGCTTGCAGCCTTCCTGTTCAGATCAGGAACACAACAAGGATGCCCACTCTCACCACTCTTGTTCAACATAGTATTAGAACTCCTAGCAACAGCAATCAGACAACAAAGAGAAATAAAAGGTATCCAAATTGGCAATGAAGAAGTCAAACTCTCTCTCTTTGCAGATGACATGATTCTTTATATGGAAAACCCAAAAGACTCCACCCCCAAACTACTAGAACTCATACAACAATTCAGCAACGTGGCAGGATACAAAGTCAATGTACAGAAGTCAGTGGCTTTCTTATACGCTAACAATGAAAATACAGAAAGGGAAATTAGAGAATCAGTTCCATTTACTATAGCACCAAGAACCATAAGATACCTGGGAATAAACCTAACCAAAGAGGTAAAGGATCTGTACTCGAGGAACTATAGAACACTCATGAAAGAAATTGAAGAAGACACAAAAAGATGGAAGACCATTCCATGCTCTTGGATTGGAAAAAGAAACATTGTTAAAATGTCTATACTGCCTAGAGCAATCTATACTTTTAATGCCATTCCGATCAAAATTCCACCGGTTATCTTCAAAGAGCTGGAGCAAATAATCCAAAAATGTGTATGGAATCAGAAGAGACCCCGAATCGCTAAGGAAATGTTGAAAAACAAAAATAAAATGGGGGGCATCACGTTACCTGATTTCAAGCGTTACTACAAAGCTGTGATCACCAAGACAGCATGGTATTGGCATAAAAACAGACACATAGACCAGTGAAACAGAGTAGAGAGCCCAGATATGGACCCTCAACTCTATGGTCAATTAATCTTCGACAAAACAAAAAAATATATATACAGTGGAAAAAAGACAGTCTCTTCAATAAATGGTGCTGGGAAAACTGGACAGCTATGTGTAGAAGAACGAAACTTGACCATTCTCTTACACCATACACAAAGATAAACTCGAAATGGATAAAAGACCTCAACATGAGACAGGAATACATCAGAATCCTAGAGTAGAACATAGGCAGTAATCTCTTCGATATCAGCCACAGCAGCTTCTCTCAAGATATGTCTCCAAAGGCAAAGGAAACAAAAGCGAAAATAAACTTTTGGGACTTCATCAAAATCAAAAGCTTCTGCACAGCAAAGGAAACAGTCAAGAAAACAAAGAGGCAACCCACGGAATGGGAGAAGATATTTGCAAATGACAGTACAGACAAAAGGCTGATATCCAGGATCTATAAAGAATTCCTCAAACTCAACACACACAAAACAGACAATCATATCAAAAAATGGGCAGAAGATATGAACAGACACTTCTCCAATGAAGACATACAAATGGCTATCAGACACATGAAAAAAATGTTCATCATCACTAGCCATCAGGGAGATTCAAATTAAAACCACATTGAGATATCACCTTACACCAGTTAGAATGGCCAAAATTAGCAAGACAGGAAACAACATGTGTTGGAGGGGATGTGGAGAAAGGGGAACACTCCTCCACTGTTGGTGGGAATGCAAGTTGGTACAGCCTCTTTGGAGAACAGTGAGGAGATTCCTCAAGAAATTAAAAATAGAACTTCCCTATGACCCTGCCATTGCATTCATGGGTATTTACCCCAAAGATACAGATGTAGTGAAAAGAACGGCCATCTGTACCCCAATGTTTATAGTAGCAATGGCCACGGTCGCCAAACTGTGGAAAGAATCAAGATGCCCATCAACGGACAAATGGATAAGGAAAATGTGGTCCATATACACTATGGAGTATGATGCCTCCATCAGAAAGGATGAATCCCCAACTTTTGTAGCAACATGGATGGGGCTGGAAGAGATTCTGCTGAGTGAAATAAGTCAAGCAGAGAGAGTCAATTATCATATGGTTTCACTTATTTGTGGAGCATAACAAATAGCATGGAGGACATGGGGAGATAGAGAGGAGAAGGGAGTTTGGGGAAATTGGAAGGGGAGGTGAACCATGAGAGACTATGGACTCTGAAAAACAATCTGAGGGTTTTGAAGGGGCAGGGGGTGGGAGGTTGGGGTACCAGGTGGTGGGTATTATAGAGGGCACGGATTGCATGGAACACTGGGTGTGGTGAAAAATAATGAATACTGTTAGGCTGAAAATAAATAAAAAAATAAATTAAAAAAAGAATCAGTCAATGAAATGAAAAATCAACCTATAGAATGGGAGAAAATGTTTGTATACTTCTACGCGATAAGGGAGTAATATCCAAAATATATAAGGAGCTCATGCAACTCAGGAGCATAAAAACCAACAGTTACATTTTTTCAAAGGAAAGATGTATTGAATGAATATTTTTCCAAAGACATGCAAAGGGCAAATAGATACATGAAAAGTACTCCTCATCACTAGTCATCAGAAAAATGCAAACCAAAATGACAGATATCATCACACCTGTTAGAATATCTATCATCAAAAAGACAAAGGATAACAAGAGTGGTGATGGACACCCCTGCACAGTTGGTGGGAACGTAAACTGATACAGCCTCTATAGAAAGCAATATGGAGGTTCCTTAAAAAATTAACAATGGAACTGCTATTGTATCCAGCAACCAATTTCTAGGTACACATCCAAAGGAAATTAAACCAGGATATGAAAGAAATATATGCCTTCCCCTATTCACAGCAGCACTATTCACAATAGCCAAATGTGGAGACAACCTAAGTGTACACAGAGATGAACGGAGAAAGAGGATGTGGTGTAAGTATCTAAAGCAATATTATTCATCCAGGAGAAGGAAGGAAATCCTGCCAGTTGTGACAACATGGATGGACCTTGAGGGCATTATCCTAGGTGAAACAATTCAGAAGAGAAAGACAAATATTGTGTGATTTCATGTAACTATGGGATCCAGAAAAGCCGAACCTATAGGTACAGAGAGTAGAAATGTGGTTAGCAGGTACTGAGGGGAAGAGAAGTGGGAGATGTTGGACAAAGAGTATCACTACAAGTTGCAAAATGATTAAGTCCTGAATATATTTTTTTAAGATTTTGTTTATTTATTAGACCGAGAGAGATCACAAGTAGGCAGAGAGGCAGGCAGAGAGAGAGGAAGAAGCAGGCTCCCCAGTGAGCAGAGAGCCTGATGCAGGGCTCGATCCCAGGACCCTGGTATTATGACCTGAGCCGAAGGCAGAGGCTTTGACCCACTGAACCACCTAGGCACCCCATGTCCTGAAGATTTAATGTACAGCTTGGTAGAGTTCATATAATTGTATTATAGACTTGAGAGTTGCTAAGAGAGCAGATTTTAAATGCTCTTACCATGAAGAAGATATCATAATTATATGATGTGATAGAGGTATGAAGTTACACTATCTTGGCAAAAATTATATATTCACAGACCTGTACCCCTGGGGATAAAAATATATGTTTATAAAAAATAAAAAAATTTAAAAAAATTATATATACATATATATGTATATATATACATATACATATACACTATCTTGGCAAAATTATATATATGTGTATGTATGTATATGTATGTACGTATGTGTAAATATATGTATGTATATAAACATATAACTTTTGCCAAGATAGTGTATATATTCTATATACAGTGAAATTATATATTTATTAAGATATACATTAATTAATTATAAATTACATATATATATTTTTGCCAAGATAGTATATATATTCTATATACAGTGAAATTATGTATTTATTTATTATAAATTATATTGATATATTATTTCACTGTATATAGAATATATATATATAAAGAATAGATATATAGTGACATTTTATGCTCTCTTCTTTCTATAGATAGATATATAGATAGATAGATAAAGGCACCTGGGTGGTTCAGTCAGTTAAGCCTCTGCCTTCAGTTCAGGTCATGATCCCGGGGTCCAGAGATCAAGCCTCCTGTCAGGCTCCCTGCTCAGAGGGGAGCCTGCTTCTCCTGATCCCTCTACAACTATGCCTGATCATGCTCAAACTCTCTTTCTTTGTTAAATAATAAATAAATCTTTAAAAGGAGGGGGCTCCTGGATGGCACAGTCAGTTGAGTGTCTGACTTTTGATGTTGGCTAAGGTGATAATATCAGGGTAATGAGATGAAACCCCACTTCGGGCTCTGTGTTCAGCTCAGATTCTGCTTAATTCTCTCTCTTGCTCTCCCTTGCCCTCCCTCACCCCCTCTAAAATAGATACATAAATCTTTAAAAAAAAAAAAAAGGACACAGAGAATGAAACAACTTCACTCTCAAAAGAGGTTAAAGCTATTCTCAGAGGATGTGGAGAAAGGGGAGCCCTCTTACACTGTTGGTGGGAATGCAAACTGGTGCAGTCATTCTGGAAAACTGTATGGAAGTTCCTCAAAAAGTTAAAAATAGAACTATCTTATGACCCAGCAATTGGACATCTGGGCTCTTTCCATAGTTTGACTACTGTGGACATTGCTGCCATAAATAATCATGCATGTGCCCCTTCAAATCACTATGTTTTTTATCATTTGGATAAATATTTGGTAGTGCAATTGTTGGGTGGCTCAGAGGGGATGGGGTAATTGGGTGATGGGCATTGAAGTGAAGAGCATTCGGTGTTACATGCAACCGATGAAACTAATAATACACTATATGTTAACTAGACTGAATTGAAATTTTTTTTTTAAGATTTTATTTATTTATTTGACAGAGAGAGATCACAAGCAGGCAGAGAGGCAGGCAGAGAGAGAGGGAAGCAGGCTCCCTGCTGAGCAGAGAGCCCGATGCAGGACTCGATTCCAGGACCCTGCGATCATGACCCGAGCCGAAGGCAGTGGCTTAACCCACTGAGCCACCCAGGCACCCCAGACTGAATTGAAATTTTAAAAATATTAGAATGTGCTTAAATATTAGCTCTGCGATCCCATATATATTGGTTATGAATGAAATTAAATTAAGAATTTATTCACATATTTGCATTTAAAATTAAGTAACTGAAGGGACTCTCATCTATTTGTATGTAAATATTTGGGCAGTTGTGAGGTAAAAATCTTGGGTGGTTTTTTTTAATTTTTATTTATTTATTTATTTGACAGAGAGAGAAATCACAAGTAGGCGGAGAGTCAGGCAGAGAGAGAGAGAGAAGCAGGCTCCCGCTGAGCAAAGAGCCCAATGCGGGGCTCGATCCCAGACCTGAGATCATGACCTGAGCCGGAGGCAGCGGCTTAATCCACTGAGCCACCCAGGCGCCCCAAATCTTGGGTGTTTTGTAACACATCTGGGTCATTCACAGATTAGACTAAGGTAGCTGGGGAGTTCTCAGGAGTTATTTGTCTTCTGTCAAATATATGAAATAACAAGAGAGACAGACAAGATCTCCTCTGACATTGTCCTTGATCATCATTCTCCCTGAGGACGGCCATCTCTAGACAGCTCAGTGACAGGGGCTCATTAACGGTGTGGAGCATCTGCTCCCCAGGGACGTCAGCCAGGGAAAAACATTTGGTTTTTGGTGCAGCCCAGCCACAGCTGAGTGTCACAGCACACTTTTCCTGTGTGCTGGTCACTGCTTTCAGGAAACCGTAGTGAGAGTTTGCAATTGCCTTCATCTCCTACCTCCTAGAGGAAAAGTGCAGGTCTCTGAACCACATGAAGACATGGAAGTCATCATGAGAAAACACCATTTTGCTTAGGAAAAATTTATATATAAGCCTTTGCATTTACTGCATACAACTGATTCTAAATGTCCAAGTGCCAATCCCCAGTACATCTTTGGCAGTGACTTGGAAAGGAGGTAGGGAAATAGGTTAGAACCCACAGAGAAGGTGAACAAAGGTGAGTGAAATGGAACTCGGTCTCTGTGTTGCTTTAGGAATTGGCCACTTAGTTTATTTTCAGTTGCAGTTGTTCTTCAAACAGAAAAGCTGTACTGGTTTGCACATATCGTCCACTGTCTAAAGAAACAGACTGTGTGGGAAGTCACCAAAAATAAGAACTAAAACTTAATTGTTCATTATAGGCTCTACCAAATTGTTCCCAGACATTTCATTCTACTGTAGTACATTCATTATACCTGTATATGCACATATGGAAAATAATTTAAATATGCATATATAGTGGTAATAAAAATATACCCTTTATGCATATGGACAAAAGTATAGACTATATATGACCATGTTTTCCCATTGGTTCTTACTGTATGTGAAATTAGATATTTGTTCTCTACACGTAAAACTCATGGCCGGTATTTATAGTTTCTTTTTTTTTTTTTTAAGATTTTATTTATTTATTTGACAGAGAGAAATCACAAGTAGTCGGAGAGGCAGGCAGAGAGAGAGGGAAGCAGGCTCCCTGCTGAGCAGAGAACCCGATGCGGGACTCGATCCCAGGACCCTGAGATCATGACCTGAGCCGAAGGCAGTGGCTTATCCCACTGAGCCATCCAGGCGCCCGTATTTATAGTTTCTAAATGGTTATTTTCTCCCTACGAGTCACCAAAATATCTAAAATATATAGAGAGTTTTATAAATGCTATGTTGAAAATACAAGAGGGATGTTCCATTTTGTAAATATTGTGTCAGTGCATCTCTATTTTGACAGTATTAATCAGATTTGATGACGTTTCAGGTGAGTACAAATATCAGTCTGAAGAAGAAAAGGTAGGAAGAAACCTGAATGTTTAGTTAATAAATTAGGCAAATGACAAGTTGTGTGTGTGTGTCTGTACGTGATTATGCTGAGGTGATGTATAAGGTACACTGGGTTCCATCCTTCTATCCTTGCAGAGCACCGTGAATGGACTCTGTGTGAATGCTGTTGGGGCCCTGCTCAGACGCTCTTTACCTGGCTGCTGCTCCGATCCTAACCCTATGTGTTAGGAATATGGGCTGCCAGGTGCACAGCCATTCCCTTCTTCAGAGATTTGCCCTCAGCTGAAAGGGAGCCACTTTGCCAGGGGGTTTCGGGAACACATTTGGGGCAGCTCACAGCCAGGGACAGACTCGGGGGAGAGACAAAAGTCTGCCAATGTCAAGGCAGGACTAAATCTGATGCAATTCATGCTGCAGAACTGTGCTAACACTGGAGTAAGTAGTCACAGGAAGTCATTTAAATTTAAATTAAATAAAATACAAAATTCAGTTTCTCAACTAGGCTATTTTAAATGCTCAGGTAGTGACATGGGGATAGTGGCTATTGCATTAGACAGCGAGGGCTGAGTATTTCCACCAGCACAGATGCGTACTGTATGGGAGACTTGCGTCCAGCTTCTTATGGGATCAGGTTCATGCCATCTTCCACATGAGACCACGTCCTGGGGCTTAGCAGCATTCTCTGCTCTGTTTTGCTTCCCTCATTGCCTTTATCCAGATAGCACTCCCTGAACAAACCACATTTCAGGTAGGAAATCCTACCTGATCGCCTTCTCCCATGGAACATGGTGGAAAGTACCATCCATGTTCATGAGACCTGTCATTTCCAGGGATCTGAAAGCTGCCTTCCTCCTCACTAGCTCATCCCTCATTGCCCTTGGGGGCCTGTTCTAGTACATGGGGGGGGGGGGTCAGCTCAGAGCTAGGGGACAGAAGCTTTATTTTTTTTAAATATTTTAGATATTTATTTAACAGACAGAGATCACATATAGGCAGAGAGGCAGTCAGAGAGAAAGGAGGAGGCAGGCTCCCTGCCAAGCAGAGAGCCCGATGTGGGGCTCAATCCCAGGACCCTGGGATCATGACCAGAGCCAAAGGCAGAGGCTTTAACCCACTGAGCCATCCAGGCACCCCCACAAGCATTAACTTTTTATTTTTATTTTTATTTTTTTATATTGATTTTTTAAATTTATTTACAGCCTAACAATATTCATTATTTTTTCACCACACCCAGTGCTCCATGCAATCTGTGCCCTCTATAATACCCACCACCTGGTACCCCGACCTCCCACTCCCTGCCCCTTCAAAACCCTCAGATTGTTTTTCAGAGTCCATAGTCTCTCATGGTTCACCTCCCCTTCCAATTTCCCCAAACTCCCTTCTCCTCTCTATCTCCCCATGTCCTCCATGCTATTTGTTATGCTCCACAAATAAGTGAAACCATATGATAATTGACTCTCTCTGCTTGACTTATTTCACTCAGCAGAATCTCTTCCAGCCCCATCCATGTTGCTACAAAAGTTGGGGATTCATCCTTTCTGATGGAGGCATCATACTCCATAGTGTATATGGACCACATTTTCCTTATCCATTTGTCCGTTGAAGGGCATCTTGATTCTTTCCACAGTTTGGCGACCATGGCCATTGCTACTATAAACATTGGGGTACAGATGGCCCTTCTTTTCACTACATCTGTATCTTTGGGGTAAATACCCATGAATGCAATGGCAGGGTCATAGGGAAGTTCTATTTTTAATTTCTTGAGGAATCTCCTCACTGTTCTCCAAAGAGGCTGTACCAACTTGCATTCCCACCAACAGTGGAGGAGGGTTCCCCTTTCTCTACATCCCCTCCAACACATGTTGTTTCCTGTCTTGCTAATTTTGGCCATTCTAACTGGTGTAAGGTGATATCTCAATGTGGTTTTAATTTGAATCTCCCTGATGGCTAGTGATGATGAACATTTTTTCATGTGTCTGATAGCCATTTGTATGTCTTCATTGGAGAAGTGTCTGTTCATATCTTCTGCCCATTTTTTGATATGATTGTCTGTTTTGTGTGTGTTGAGTTTGAGGAGTTCTTTATAGATCCTGGATATCAGCCTTTTGTCTGTACTGTCATTTGCAAATATCTTCTCCCATTCGGTGGGTTGCCTCTTTGTTTTCTTGACTGTTTCCTTTGCTGTGCAGAAGCTTTTGATTTTGATGAAGTCCCAAAAGTTTATTTTCGCTTTTGTTTCCTTTGCCTTTGGAGACATATCTTGAGAGAAGCTGCTGTGGCTGATATCGAAGAGATTACTGCCTATGTTCTCCTCTAGGATTCTGATGGATTCCTGTCTCACGTTAAGGTCTTTTATCCATTTCGAGTTTATCTTTGTGTATGGTGTAAGAGAATGGTCAAGTTTCATTCTTCTACACATAGCTGTCCAGTTTTCCCAGCACCATTTATTGAAGAGACTGTCTTTTTTCCACTGTATATTTTTTTGTTTTGTTTTGTCGAAGATTAATTGACCATAGAGTTGAGGGTCCATATCTGGGCTCTCTACTCTGTTTCACTGGTCTATGTGTCTGTTTTTATGCCAATACCATGCTGTCTTGGTGATCACAGCTTTGTAATAAAGCTTGAAATCAGGTAATGTGATGCCCCCAGTTTTATTTTTGTTTTTCAACATTTCCTTAGTGATTCGGGGTCTCTTCTGATTCCATACAAATTTTTGGATTATTTGCTCCAGCTCTTTGAAGATAACCGGTGGAATTTTGATCGGAATGGCATTAAAAGTATAGATTGCTCTAGGCAGTATAGACATTTTAACAATGTTTCTTTTTCCAATCCAAGAGCATGGAATGGTCTTCCATCTTTTTGTGTCTTCAAATTCTTTCATGAGTGTTCTGTAGTTCCTCAAGTACAGATCCTTTACCTCTTTGGTTAGGTTTATTCCCAAGTATCTTATGGTTCTTGGTGCTATAGTAAATGGAATTGATTCTCTAAATTCCCTTTCTGTATTTTCATTGTTAGTGTATAAGAAAGCCACTGACTTCTGTACATTGACTTTGTATCCTGCCACGTTGCTGAATTGCTGTATGAGTTCTAGTAGTTTGGGGGTGGAGTCTTTTTGGGTTTTCCATATAAAGAATCATGTCATCTGCAAAGAGAGAGAGTTTGACTTCTTCATTGCCAATTTGGATACCTTTTATTTCTCTTTGTTGTCTGATTGCTCTTGCTAGGACTTCTAATACTATGTTGAACAAGAGTGGTGAGAGTGGGCATCCTTGTTGTGTTCCTGATCTGAACAGGAAGGCTGCAAGCTTTTTCCCATTGAGGATGATACACCCAGACTGAAATTGAAGGGATGGAGAAGCATTTTTAATGCCAATGGGCCTCAAAAGAAGGCTGGGGTAGCAAGTCTCATATCAAATAAATTAGATTTTAAACTAAAGACTGTAATCAGAGATACAGAAGGACACTACATAATCCTTAAATGGACTATCCACCAAGATGATCTAACAATTGTAAATATCTATGTCCCCAATATGGGAGCAGCCAATTACATAAGAAAACTATTAATCAAGATAAAGACTCATATTAATATGAATACAATAATAGTAGGAGATCTTAACACACCTCTCTCAGAAATAGACAGATCATTGAAGCAGAAAATCAATAAAGAAACAAGAGCATTGAATGACACATTGGACCAGATGGACCTCATAGATATATATAGAACATTCCACCCTAAAACAATAGAATACTCATTCTTCTCAAGTGCACATGGAACCTTCTCAAGAATAGACCACATACTGGGTCACAAATCAGGACTCAACCAATACCAAAAGACTGACATTATTCCCTGCACATTCTCAGATCACAGTGCTTTGAAACTGGAGCTCAATCACAAGGCAAAGTTCAGAAGGAACTCAAATACCTGGAAGCTAAAGACCCCTTGCTTAAGAATGCTTGGATCAACCAGGAGATCAAAGAAGAACTGAAACAATTCATAGAAACCAATGAGAATGAAGACACTTCAGTCCAAAACCTATGGGATACAGCAAAGGTGGTCCTAAGGGGGAAATACATAGCCATCCAAGCCTCCCTCAAAAAAACTGAAAAATCCAGAACACAGCAGCTGTCTCTACACCTGAAAGAACTAGAGAATCAACAACAAATCAAACCAATTCCACACATAAGAAGGGAAATAATCAAGATTAGAGCTGAGATCAATGAGGTAGAAACCAGAGATACAGTAGAACGTATCAGTGAAACTAGAAGCTGGTTTTTTGAAAGAATCAATAAGATCGATAAACCATTGGCCACACTAATCCAAAAGAAAAGAGAGAAAACCCTAATTCATAAAATTATGAATGAAAAGGGAGAGATCACAACTAACACCAAGGAAATAGAAACAATCATCACAAGTTATTATCAACAGTTATATGCCAATAAGCTCAGCCACCTAGATGAAATGGATGCATTCCTGGAAAACTATAAACTCCCAAAATTGAACCAGGAAGAAATTGACAACCTGAATAGACTGATATCTAGTAATGAGATTGAAGCAATGATCAAAAACCTCCCAAAAACCAAGAGCCCAGGACCTGATGGATTCCCTGGGGAATTTTACCAAACTTTCAAAGAAGAAATAACACCTATTCTCCTGAAGCTGTTTCAAAAAATTGAAGCAGAAGGGAAACTTCCAGACTCTTTCTATGAAGCCAGCATTACCCTGATCCCCAAAGCAGGCAAAGACCCTACCAAAAAGGAGAATTTCAGACCAATATCACTGATGAATATGGATGCTAAGATTCTCAACAAGATCCTAGCAAACAGGATCCAACAGCACATTATAAAGATTATCCACGATGACAAGGTGGGATTCATCCCTGGGCTACAAGGATGGCTCAACATTCGCAAATCAATCAGTGTGATAGAACAAATTAATATGAGAAGAGAGAAGAACCACATAGATAGAAGCTTTATTAAACTAATAGTGATTCATTCCTATCATTGCCAACACTATTTCAAGATTCATTCAGGAACTGGATAGGGCAGAGTTCCTATGTGAGTTAATATTAGTGAATGTTACATATTTGAATATCCTAAATATAGACATTGTCTTGTTATCTTTGGTCTTTAAAATGTGTACACATTATCTTGCCACTTTGGTTTTTACAATGTGTAGTTGGTATACTAAGCATCTGGTTAGTGAAAAGATGTATTCTTCCACTTAAACTTTTGTTCTATGCCAGCATTGAAAACTTATGGTATTGGCTCTATCAGCTTACTTGTGCCAATACTAAGCATTTAACCTATTTTCATTTAATGACTGTTCCCTTAATTATTATCATAAAATTGTGTTTTGGGGAGATGTCATTTCCCATTATATTCTTTTTTATGGTAATTATTACACTGAATGTCATCTTTTTGTTTTATAGAATCTATTTATTTTTGTTTTACTTAATGAAATTTTTTCTCTATATATACCTAACCTCTGCTTTTCTCAAGTATTTATTTTCTGTACACAAAGTAATAATTTATGTATGACTTTTATAATGATTTTTCCTATATCCTTCATATCATCATGGATGCATTCAGCATTCTTTACAAATCTGAACCTGTAAAGCAGCAAATCATTTTACAAGTTGATCTCAGCAGTGTCATATCTTTCTAAACTGCCTTCTTGGTTATTAATGACATGATGAATTTAGAATATATCATTATTTTATTCCAGTGGTGCTTTATTACATTGGTGTTATCCTTGGATGAGTTAACATTTTATGTTTACCCTCCTTCACTTTGGTGTGTCCTTTATGAGGCACATTCAAAAAGTTGCCAGCAATTTATTTCAGGTAAGTGTTAATCTGTATTTATGAATGTGTGCAGGACACTAAACCACGGTCTGTTTTTATTAGCTCTTCTGAGCAGGTATGAGTTAGCGGACATTCCCTGTTGTACACATTTTAGACTGTCTCAAATACCTTTACAATGAATTTTATTGAGAAACTTTTTCTGCATATTTTTTGTGTGGATACCACTATATACATCTTTAGATGAAATCAAAGGAAGTATAAAATAATGTGAAGTGCTATATCTTCTATTCAACTTTTATGAACATTTATTTATACCAGTTTTGTACCGATTTCTTTCACACATCAATGGGTATACTCTAAAACCTGATTCAGATTTTAAAAGTCTTAGAAGAACTAAAAATATACTGTATGTGTAACCTTTTGTAGATGATAGAACTGAAATTCTCATTTTCTGATGCCTCTTTGGTTGGTATAGAACTATGCTTCTTCAGTACTAAGCAGATGAAAGAGGTAGGAGTCATTGGACTAACCTTAGAGCTGGCAATGTACTGAGTCCAGTGTCACTAACCTTTCAAGGGAGCTTCCAGAAAGGTGATTAACCTAATGTTAACAGATGTCTGAGATTTTGTATAACACCAAACTATCCTTTCGTTTATGGCTTTCTTTGTACTAGTTAAGGTTTCCTTTATAGCACTTTGACCAGTCTTTGCTTTGGGAATGTTCCTGACTATATCTCTATGTATTTATCTACGTAATTATATAGGAGTTTTGGGAACTCTAGTTGATAATGTATGAAACAGAAATCTTCAGAAGGAGAAGAAAGTTGTGGCCACCAGATTTTAGAGCTCTGATTCCAGCTAACAATTCAGGGTCAAGGAATTTTCAGAGTTCCTGATAAACTGCTATGGTGATTTTAAGCATCTTTAGGACAAATTAAGGACTGTAAGAGAGTGGTGGTGTTTTCAACTTCTCTCTGATTTGAGTATTTGGTTGTTTTACTACTATAAGGAAACAAAAATTCAAACAAGTGGCTTCCATAAATATCTTACAGAAGTAATTCTGACACAATGTTTATATTCAGAACCCTTAGTATATTTTGGATGTGATTGAATTCTTCATATTAGTACATTCTACATCTTAAACTCCTATATCTGAATGCATTTTCAAGACTATGTTCTATTATAATCTATTGCATGTGAGGTGTGTGCAAATACAGCTGTGTGCAAATCCAGCTGTGAATCATGAGATACATATTTACAATAATGTCTTTCCTTCTCTCCGCATCTCCTTCTGTTTCTTTCTGATTCTCCCTCTTTTCCCCTCATCCCTGTTCTCGCTAAAATGTATGTTTATACTCACAGTATGTTTATACTTTATAAAGTACAGTTTATACTTACTTATTTATCCTTTCAAGCTCAGAACAAAAGGCCTTTTATACCTCTGACTTATGCAAGCACAAGGTCCATTTTTTCACTTTTCTTATACTAAATATAAATGACATACTTTTGTGATAATGTGGAACTGTATTGGTATGACCTATGTCAATATAAATGAGTACATTATTTATTCATATAGTTACTGACCAAATCTGAGGGCCATGTCTTGCAACACGATAGACCCTCCAACCATTTATTTTTTTTTAATATTTTAAAAATTGCTAAATGCTTGGTTCTAACAGGAAACATGTGCTAACAGAGGATGGAACAGAAGAATGGCAGCTCTTTCACTGGGTTTATACTGTTCGGTTTCTCTGACCGACCTCAACTGGAGCTAGTCCTCTTTGTGGTTCTTCTAATCTTCTATCTGTTCACTCTGCTGGGAAACACCACCATCATTGCCTTGTCCCACCTGGACCCAAATCTTCAGACTCCCATGTACTTTTTCCTCTCCAACCTAAGCTTTCTGGACCTGTGTTACACGACCAGCACTGTCCCTCAGCTCCTGGTTCATCTCAGGACAACAGACAAGTCTATCTCATTTGGTGGCTGTGTAGTTCAGCTGTTCCTCTCGCTAGGTTTGGGAGGTACAGAATGCATTCTGTTAGGTGTCATGGCATTTGACCGCTATGCAGCCATCTGCAAGCCCCTGCAGTACACGGTGACCATGCACCCCCGTCTCTGTGCCCTCATGGCTTCTGCATCATGGTTCATTGGTTTTGCCAACTCCTCACTGGAGACAGTGCTTATCTTCCTCATACCACTCTGTGGGAGAAATAAAATAGACCACTTCTTTTGTGAGGTCCCCCCCCTGCTCAAGCTTGCCTGTGTAGACACCACTGTGAATGAGTCTGTACTCTTCTTTGTTGGTGTGGTCATTCTCCTCATACCTGTGACGTTAATCATCTTCTCCTATGGTCAGATCGTCAGGGCGGTCTTAAGAATAAAGTCATCTGCAGGGCAGAGGAAAGCGTTTGGCACATGTGGGTCCCACATCACAGTGGTCTCCCTGTTTTATGGCACGGCCATCTATGCTTACCTCCAGCCCAGCAACAACTACTCCCAGGATCAGGGCAAGTTTGTTTCTCTGTTCTACACCATCATCACCCCCATGGTCAACCCTGTCATATATACACTGCGGAATAAGGATGTGACAGGGGCAATGAAGAAGGTGCTTTGTAGGGGACAGGACTCCAGATGATTGGGCGGGGAAGACCCTTTGATGGAAGATTTTGACTGTCAGAGATTTTAAGAGGATTGTGTTCTCCCCATGTCATCCAAAATTTCCTGTAACATCTCTGAAGGGAATTTTCTTACCTGATGCTTTAATGCAAGTGGGTGCTCAAAATCCAAGTTCATGGGTTCATGAAGCCTTCAGAGATTCGCCTAGATCATCTGCATCATATTTCATTTTAAGAAACTTCAGACATTTTTCATATTCCCCCCTCATTTGGGAACACTCTTTCATTCCTTTTTGCAAGAAGACACACACATACCATAAAGTCATAGGGAAAATAAGAATACAAATGACTAAAAGATGATAAGAAATACTAATACTAATAAGTGATATGCCTCCAACAGTTTGCTAGAGAAATGCTAGCATTTTTTCCTAGCAAACCATTGGAGGCATATCACTTTTTCTTGCATTGTGACCATGGCTCTATTACGAGGTCCACTGGCTGACTGTATCACAGCTTTTTCATAGAAGTAGTTGGGCAACTCTGGGAAAAACAGACTTTTAGCTCAGAGAAAAGCCTATTAACATCAGTCCTGATAAATCCACTCAGATATCGGGCCCTAGTGTGACAACACCAGTGTGACAGTGATTTTAGGTAACCTTCCTGTCCCGACATTGAGGACGTGATGCATAGCTGCCAGTGACAGTGGGAGCATCTATGGCCACAAGCAGGTGGTGCTGACAAGCGAGTTTGGGCATAGCCAGACGAGCACCAAAGTGAGGCCTGCGAGTTGTTGTTTGTGTCCGTGAGCCACCCTGTTCATTACAAATGACTCTTGAGCACAGTATCGTATCTGAACAGAACATGACAGAAGCCCTGCTTTAGAGTCTCTTTTACCTACAATAGTGCAGCAAAAGTTCCAAAGGGTAAAAGACATTAGACCCTCTCTTCATACTATTTTGTAAATTCTTCGATCCAGGCATCAACTGATCAATGCTTTTATATCTCACATTCACCAAAAGCCCCATATATTTCAATACTATAAAAATATAGGAAGTGCCCTCTATTTCACAAGAAATGCCATGTCTGTGGAGCTTACTTAGATTCACCACAAGGAAATGTAAAGAATAAATACAATGTATATTAATTATTAAACATCTCCATACGTCTCTACTTTACAAATAGCTGTCTCATTATGAACTGTCATACAATTCTGAATTAGGAGTAATAAAAATAAATATCCCAGAACAACTGAATCTGACATTGTAGCCCTTCGATCTTAACTCTAGCTCAGTTTGCACATAAGTGTGTTCTGGGGTATGGATCTGGGTTTCTGTGTATATGTGTTGTCACAAATAGTGTATTTTCCCATGGAGGCTGGAGCTTTGACAATGCCATCTTCACAGAAATGTTTCTGATTTTGGAAGGTTTTCCCAACACGTAACCCAGTGTTGGTAAATGTGTTTGTGTCTTGGACTGGACACATATGCATAAGAACTCTACTGTTCCCTATCCTGACAGCTAACCGGCATCCCCAGGGCCTTGAGCCCTGAGCTGGTCATGCTCATGCCAAGTGATCTTGCTGTAGAGACAGCATGTGGAGGCTGGAAATGGCAGCCAGGGGAGATCATGCACATGGTCAGGTTCTCTTTGTATTGCTAATAGCAATATCCCACTTGAAATCAAGACCTGAGGTATATCTTTTTAAAAAAATTTATCTTATTTTTTCAGTGTTCCAAGATTCATTGTTTATGGACCACAGCCATTGCTTCATTCAATACATGCTCTCCTTAATACCCATGACCATGCTCACCAACCCTCCCCCCAAAACCCTCAGTTTGTTTCTCAGATTCCACAGTCTCTCATGGTTTTTCTCCCCCTCCAATTCCTCCACGTCACTTCTCTCCTTCTCCCAATATCCTCTGTGTTATTCCTTATGCTCCACAAGTAAGTGAAACCATAAGACAATTGACTCTCTCTGCTTGGCTTATTTCACTCAGCATAATATCCTCCAGTCACATCCATGTTGATACAAGTTAGTGGAACACAAGTTGGTATGAACACTTTGGAAAATCTTAAGTAATCTCCATAAGAAAGATTCCTTAAGAAATTAAAAACAGAGCTATCCTATGACCCTTCAATTGTACTATGGGGTACTTACCCCAAAGATACAGATGGACTGAAAAGAAGGGTCATCTGTAACCCAATGTTCAAAGCAGCAATGGCCACAGTTGTCAAACTGTGGAAAGAGCCAAGATGCCCTTCAAAAGATGAATGGGCAAAGAAGATATGGTCCATTTATACAATGGAGTTCTATGATTCCATCAGAAATGATGAAGACCTGGGATCTATGTTGACACCATAGTGATGCTTCATGTATGCCAGTAAAAAAATAGTTTTTTATTACTGTTTATCCCTGACGGTGACAAATTTCCTGCTCTCCATTAGGTTCCAACCACATCCTGACAGTTATACCCAAATTGTTACTTTAAATCCCTCAAATCAAAGATGACAGAGGAGTAAGGGACCCATTTCAGCTGGTCCCTGAATTTAGTTGAATATCTACCAAACCATTCTGAACACCCACGTAATCAGCCTGAGATGTAAGAATATATATTTGGATCTCTAGAAAAGTGACTGCTTTTTGCAACGTAGGACATGCAGAGTTGTGAATCCTCAGGGAAATATCAGAAGATAAACAGAAGGGGGAGGGAGCCTCCAGAAGCTGACTCCTGGAAAGGATATAACACCAGAGTGCAAAAGCAGAACCTTGGAAATCTGCTCTAGGGAACAACATCCCTCTCTGAAAGGGGTTCTGGAGATGAAAAGGCAGAATTCTAGGTAGAGCATTATGGTCTCAGGATATGAGGAGTCACAGAGTTAAAGGGGTGATTGAGAAGCCTCAGAACCAAAGGTGCTTCCCAGAGTAGCAGAATGCCTTAACAGTGGAGCTAGGATGCAGTTTCTGGTCAGCATTGCCAGGAAGGGTCTCAGCTCAGATCGCCATAAACTGCAAGTCAGGCCAGTTGAGAATCTCTTCTCTTGGGCAGCCTGAAATACCAGGAGCCTGTGCCGGGACTGGACAAAAACTCACAGAGTGGTGGTGGCTGGGAAAGGGCTTAAGAGCAGTGCCCAGCTAGAATCCAGGAGCTGCAGGTGTGCATGCAGGAGCCCACAACTGCTCAAAGATTTAGAAGCATAAAAGGCAGGGACACTCCCAGGGCCCTGGTTCAACCTGAGAGAGTTACTGTGGGCATGCACAGTGGTAGGTTGTAGCTTTCTGTGGCACATATAGAAATGGAAACTGTTTGTACTGGAGGGTTTAGTGAAGAGAACAGACTGTGATTTCTCTGCTATCCAGCAGAGGTTGGGTACAGCCATTTTTGCTCTGACCCTTGGAAGAGGCATGGAAAGCCACCAGAGGACAAAAGCCACACATAAGATCTGTTTCCACTGAGCCCATTCATCTTCCCTCACCACTCCAACAGGGCCAAGGCAATTCCCCCCAACCAGGGTTGCCTGAGAACAGCAGAGCAGGCCGCTATCCGATAAGACAGGCTGGAAGAACAAGGGCATGACAACCCTATGGACCCCATAAGACTATAAAATTCTAGTGCCAGAGAAAAATAGTATATTGAGATCCAGCTGAGCTGCAGACATTGCCTCCTGGATTTTTTTTTTTTCCAGATACAGTTCTCTTTTTCTTTCTATTCTTTTTTTAATGCTTTTTCTCTGTTTTTCTTTTACCTTTTTCTCATTTCAGATGTTTATTATATAAACTTATATTTCATAGTAGCTCTTTAACTTGTACTTTTTCATACCTGTATTTCTGTATAGATATATGCTTTATTGTAGTCCTTTTTTCCCTATCCAGTTTTACACACACACACACACACACACACAGACACACGTTTTACTTTCCTTGTAGTTTTGGGAAGTCGTGTCCTCAAAAAAACAGACCAAAATACACCCAGAGACAACTGAAATATGTTGCTTTGTCCACACTGAAAGATTATAGCCTACCTTCACATCACCTCTCCTTTAAAAATTTTTTTTTAATTTTATGAATTTTATTATGTATTTCCTTTTGGCTTTGTTTTTGTTGATGGTTTCCAACCACTCTGGATTTTCCTAGGGTGCGTCTTGCTTAGGTCCTGGTTGATATTTTGGACTCTGATCATTCTCCCAACCATCCCTTGAGAGAATGTCTAGGAGGTGGAACTCTCAACCAAGAAAAGAAACAGAGACAATGTCATCTGCCACAGAACTAATGGATATGGATATAAGCAAAATGTCAGAGATAGAATTCTGGAGAGCAAGCATGACATCAACAACTAGACTTGAAAGAAGCATTAGTGACAATATAGAATTTCTAAGGTTAGAAATGAGATCTAATCAGGCCAAACTTAAAAATGCTATGAATGAGTTACAGTCTAAACTGGATACTCTAACAGCCAGAGTAAATGAGGCAGAAAAAAAATTAGTGATATAGAAGACAAGCTGATAGAAGAAAGTGGAAGAAAACAGAGACAGGCTTCTAGTAACACATGAGAAAAGGATTGCAGAGATTAATGGTGCCATGAAAAGTTCCAATATCAGAAATATTGGGATCCATAAGAGGGTGGAGAGAGAGAGAGAAAGAGGGTGCTATACGGTATATTTGAGCAAATCATAGCTGAAAACTCCCCTATTCTGGGGGAGCAAAAAAGCACTTGAGTCCAAGAGGCTGAGAGAACCTCTCCCAAAATCAATGAATATAGCTCAACACCTGAAAGTATAATAGTGAGGCTTGAAAATTGTACAACCAAGGAAAAAATCCTGAGAAAACCTAGGGAAAGGAGGGTCCCTACAGGGAGTAACATCAAAAGAACATTAGATCTATCCACAGACACCTGGTGAGTCAGAAAGTGCTGGCAAGATATATTCAGGGTACTAAATGAAATGAATATGCAACTAAGAATACTTTATCCAGCTAGGATGTCATTCAGAATGGATGAGAGCTAAAGCACTTCCAGGACAAGCAGAAACTGAAAGAATATGTGACCACCAAGCCAGTCCTCAAATATTAAGGGGGATTCTGTAAATGAAGAGAAACCCCAAGAGTCACACAAACCAGAAAGAAACAAAAAATCTATGGAAAGAGGGATTTTACAGGCAATGCAATGGCACTAAATTCATATCTTTCAATAGTCACTCTAAATATAAATGGGTTAAATGCTCCTAGCAAATGAAACAAGGAAGCAGATGGAGTAAAAAAACAGGAACCATCCATACGCTGTCTACAAGAGACTCATTTTGAACCTAAAGACACCTCCAGATTGAAAGTGAGGAGATGGAGAACCTTGCTAATAGACCTCAGAAGAAAGCTGGGGTAGCAATCCTCATTTCAGACAAATTAGACTTTAAACACAGACAGTAATAAGAGACATTGAGGGACCCTATATTATACTTAAAGGGTCTATCCAACAAGAAGATCTAACAAATATAAATATCTAGGCCCCCAGTATGGGAGCAGCCATTTATATAAAACAATTAATAACCAAAATAAGATATTGATAATAATATATTAATAGTAGGATATGTCAACACTCCATTCTCAGCAGTAGATAGATCATCAAGCAGAAGATGAACAAAGAAGACCTGTGAAAGACACATTGGACCAGTAGACTTCTTAGAAATATACAGAGCATTCTCCCTTAAAACAACAGAATACACATTCTTCCCAGGTGGACGTGGAACTTTCTCTGGGTCACAAATCAGGTCTCAACCAATACCAAAAGACAGAGGTTATTCCCTGCATGTTATTAAACCACAATGCTTTGAAACTGGAATTCAACCACAAGAAAAAATTTGGAAGGAACACAAACACTTGGGAGGTAAAGAACATCCTGGTAAAGAATGATTGGGTAAACAAGAAATTAAAGAAGAACTTAAAAAATTCATGCAAGCCAATGAGAGTCAAAACATACCTGTCCAAAACCTAAGGGATACGGCATAGGCAGTCCTAAGGGGGAAATACATAGCCATCCAAGCCTCTCTCAAAAATGTAGAAAAATCCCACATGCACAAGCCCACCTTACACCTAAAGGACCTAGAGAAAGAACAGCAAATAAAGCCTAAACCAAGCAGGAGAAGAGAAAAAATAAAGATTAGAGCAGAAATCAATGAAATAGAAACCAGAAAAAGAGTAGAACAGCTCAACAAAACTAGAAGCTGGTTCTGTGAAAGAATTAATAAGATCAATAAACCTCTGGCCAGACTTATCCAAAAGCAAAGAGAAAGAACCCAAATTAATAAAATCATGAATGAAAGGGGAGAGATCATGACCAATACCAAAGGAATAGAGACAATTATTAGAACTTATTACCAGCAGCTATATGACAAAAACTTGACAATTTGGAAGAAATGGATGCATCCCTGGACTTACAAACTACCAAGACTGAAACAGGAAGAAATAGACAATCTGAACTGACAAATAACCATCAAGGAAACTGGGACAGTTAAAAACAAACAAACAAACAAACAAAAATTTCCCAAAAAACAAAAGTCCAGGGCTTGATGGCTTCCCAGGGGAATTCTACCAAACATTCAGATACAAAATAATATCTATTCTACTGAAGCTATTTCAAAAAATAAAAATGGAAGGAAAACTCTCAAACTCATTCTATGAGGCCAGCATTACCGTGATCCCAAAACCAGGCAAAGACCCCATGAAAAAGGAGAATTACAGACCAATATCCCTGATGAACATGGATGCCAAAATACCCAATAAGATCCTAGCTAATAGGTTCCAACAGTACACTAAAAGGATTATCCATCACAACTAGGTGGGATTTATTCCTGGGAGGCAAGGGTGGTTTAACATTGTCAAATCAAAAATGTGATAGAGCACATTATCAAAGAGACAACCATATAATTCTCTCAATTGATGCAGAAAAAGCATTTGACAAAATACATCATCCTTTCCTGACTCAAACTCTTTAAAATATAGGGATAGAGGGAATACACCTCAATTTCATAAAAGCCATCTATGAAAAGCACACAGCTTTTCACTCATTCATTCTCAATGGGGAAAAACTGAGAGCTTTTCTCTTAAGGTCAAGAACACAATAGGGATGACCACTCTCACCACCTTTGTTCAACATAGTAGTAGAAGTCCTAACCTCAGCAATCAGACAACAAAAAGAAATAAAATACACTTAGATTGGCGAAGAAGAAGTCAAACTCTCTTCCCAGATGACATGATTCTTTATGTGGAAAACCTAATAGTCTCAATCCCCAAAATTACTAGAACTCATACAGCAATTCAATAATGTGGCAAGATACAAAAATCAAAGCACAGAAATAACATGCATTTCTATACACTAACAATGAGACAGAAGAAAAAGAAATTAGGGAATTGATTCCATTTACAATAGCACCCAAAAACCATGAGATACCCAGAGGTATCTTTACTTACCCAAAGAGAAAAAGGATCTATATAGATAGATAAAGAAACAATAGAACACCTAGAAAAGAAATTGAGGAAGACACAAAGAGGTGGAAAAACATTCCATGCTCATGGACAGGAAGAATAAACATTGTGAAAATGTCCATGCTTCCCAGAGCAATCTACACTTTCAATGCAATCCCTATCAAAATACCACTGGCACTTTTCAAGAAGCTGCAACAAACAATCCTAAAATTTGTAAGGAACCAGAGAAGACCCCAAATTGAATCACCAGGGGACTATTGAAAGAGAAAACCAAAGTGTCTGACTTCAAGCTCTATTACAAAGTTATAATCATCAAGACAGCAAAAAACAGACACCAGGGTCAATGGAAAAGAATAGAGAGCCCAGAAATGGACCCTCAACTCAAGGGTCAACTAATTTTTGACAGATCAGGAAAGAATATCCAATGGGGAAAAAAACAGTCTCTTCAATAAATGGTGCTGGGAAAATTAGACAACCACATGCAGAAGAATGAAACTGGATCATTCTATCATACCATATACAAAGATAAACTCAAACTGGATCCAAGATCTTTTTTTAAAGATTTTATTTATTTATTTGACAGACAGAGATCACAAGTAGGCAGAGAGGCAGGCAGAGAGAGAGAGAGAGAGAGAGAGAGAGGGAAGCAGGCTCCCTGGTGGGCAGAGAGACCGATGTGGGGCTCGGTTCTAGGACCCTGAGATCATGACCTGAGCCAAAGGCAGAGGCTCAACCCACTGAGCCACCCAGGCGACCCTGGATGAAAGATCTTAATGTGAAACAGGAACCCACCAAAATCCTAGAGGAGAACATAGGCAGTAAATGGGTCATGGGTCACAGAAGCTTCTTGCAAGACACATCTCTAAAGGCAAGGGAAACAAAAGCAAAAATGAATTATTTGGATTTCATCAAGATAAAAGTCTTCTACAGCAAAGGAAACAGTCAACAAAACTAAGAGGCAACCCACGGAAAGAGAGAAGGTACTTGCAAAAGACATTACAGACAAAAGGCAGATATCCAAGATCTATAAAGAACTTCTCAAACTCAACCTCCAAAAAACAGATAATCATGTCAAAAACTGGGCAGAAGACACCAACAGACACTTCTCCAAAGAAGATATTCAAATGGCTAACAGACACATGCAAAAATGTTCAACATCACTCGGCATCAGAGAAATACAAAGCAAAACCACAATGAGATACCACCTTACACAGTTTGAATGACAAAAATTAACAAGACAAGAAACAACAAATGTTTCTGAGGATGTGGAGAAAAGGGAACTCTCCCACTGTTGGTGGGATGGAAGCTGGTATAGCCACTTTGGCAAACAGTGTGGAGTTTCCTCAAGATGTTAAAAATAGAGCTACTCTAAGACCCAGCAATTGCCCTACTAGGTATTTACCCCAAAGAAACAGATGTAGTGAAAAGAAGGGGCACATGCACTCCAATGTTCATGGCAGCAATGTCCACAATAGCCACACTGTAGAAGGAACCAAGATGCCCTTCAACAGACGAATGGATAAAGGAGATGTGGTGTATGCATACAGTGGAATATTATCAACCATCAAAAAGGATGAATAACTACCATTTGCAGCAACATGGATGTAACTGGAGGGAATTATGCTAAGTGAGTAAGTCAAGCAGAGAAAGACAATTATCAAATAGTTTCACCTCTATATGTAATATAAGGAATAGCATGGAGGATCATAGGGGAAAGGAGGGAAAACTGAAGGGGAAGAAATCAGAGAGGGAGATGAATCATAAGAGACTGTGGACTCCAGGAAATAATCTGAGGGTTTCAGAGGGAAGAAGGGTATGGGGATGGGGTTGCCAGGTGATTAGTACTAAGGAGGGCACATGTTATGATGAGCAGTGGGTGTTATATACAATTAACAAATCACTGAACACTACTACATCAAAAACCAGTGATGTGCTGTATAGTGGCTAACTGGACATAACAAAAAGAATTCCATTTAGAATTCCTCCTAACTAAAGCCCCCAAACACCTGTTTTCTTTATCCTGCCAATTCCTCGTACATTTCTTGTCTTTGTATAGAAGTTTAAACCCTGCCTGACATGATCACTTCTTTGCGTCTCAATTTCATTATTGGACCTCCATATGTAGGTACTTTAGCTTTGGTTTTTTTCTCCTGTTACTCCCTATCATCTCCATTTCATTCCAAAACAGTTGGAAGAACACTGTGGGGAGGGGGAAGGAAATGTCTCCCTCCCCAAAGCAAGCATCCAGTTTCTAAGGGCACCTCAGGGAACCCATCCCCTGACCCTTCTGAGCAGCAGTCATTCATCCTCTCATTTCTGCATTTACATAGAGCCCACCTTCCCAGCAAACCACATTTCCATGCACAGTGGTTCCCAGAGTCTGCACAACCAGGTCTGAAATAAGCTACAATAGCACATCAATGAAAGAAGCTTTCACTTACATTATAAAACAAGCATCTGAAGTCACCTACAAAGGCAAGGGCTCACAGGGACTTATAACCTGTTCCTCCTGCCTCAGTGAGCCTGGACAGAGCAGAAGTCTGGCAAAGAGTAACTGTGAAATGCACAGACTACAGGATACATGACGGTTTTAGAGGGGCAGCTATAGTCTGATTACTGATCTAGTAGTGATTTCAGCATGATGCAGAGGGTCAGTTTAGCGCCTACACTCTATAGACTGCAAATGTGCTACCAAATGACAGTCTAAAGTCAGAACTGGGCTACAAAGGTAGGGACACATAATATGAGAATCTCCCAAGCCTCTCTCTGCTGACTCATACCATAAGAAGGATGGTGGTGGTGGGGGGGGTTACATAGGTGATAGCAAACAAAGAGTAAATTTGTGATGATGGAAGTGTTGAATCAGTATATCATACATCTGAAACTAGTATAACACTGTATGTTAGCTATACTGGGATTAAAATTTTTAAATAATTAAAAAGTTAAAAGATAATAAAGTAACTTTGGAACAGTTTTTAGGGGAAAAAAACTGTTACTCAAAACAAAAAGAAAGCCTAAAGAATAGGAGACGATTTATAAATGACCTATTTAATAAAGGGTTAGTACTCAAAATATGTAAAGATCTTATACATACAATATGCAAAAACCCCAGATAGTCAAATTTTTAAAATGGACAGAAGACATGAACAGACATTTCTCCAAAGAAGACATAAAGATCTCAATAGATACAGAAAAGATGCTCAAATCATGGCTCTTCAGAGAAATGCAAACCAAAACCACAATGAGATATCACCTCACATTTGTCAGAATGGCTAAAATCAAGCACGAGAAGAAAACATGAGTGAGGTCGTGGAGAAAAAGGAACCTCCTGAACCCTTGGTTGGAATGTAAGCTGGTGCATGCACTGTGGAAAACAGTATAGAGATTCCTCAAAAATTTAAATATAGAACAAACCTACCTTCAAGTAATGGCACTACTGGATATTTACCCAAAAAAGACCATACAAAGTGACACATGTACCACTATGTTTATAGCAGCATTCTTTATAATAATCAAACTATGGAAGCAATCCAAAATGCATCAATAGATGACTAGAAAAAGATGTGATATATACATACAATTGAATATTAATCATAAATAAGAATGAAATCTTGCCATTTAGAATGTCCTGAATGGAACTAGAGGGTATTATGCTGAGTGAAATAAGTCGGTCAGAGGAAGACAAATACCATATGATTTCATTTGTATGTGGATTTAAGAAGCAAAACAAATGAGCAAAGCTAAAAAAGAGAGAGACAACCAAGAAACAGAACAACTATGGAGAACAACACACTGATTGATGATCACCAGACGGAACATGAGTGGGGGAATGGGCGAAGTAAGTGATGGAGATTAAGGAGGGCACTTGGGGTTTTTTGGGGTTTGTTTTTTTTTTTTAATTCTACTGTTTTATTGACTTGACAAAAATATTTGATAATGTTCATTTATTCAGACTATTAGTTACTGTTTTCCAAAGGTTTTTTTGTTTTTTTGTTTTTTAATTTTTTATTTCTTTTCAGCGTAACAGTGTTCATTGTTTTTGCACCACACCCAGTGCTCCATGCAATCCGTGCCCTCTCTAACACCCACCACCTGGTTCCCCCAATCTTCCACCCCCCGCCCCTTCAAAACCCTCAGATTGTTTTTCAGAGTCCATAATCTCTCATGGTTCACCTCCCCTTCCAATTTCCCCCAACTCCCTTCTCTCCATCTCCCCTTATCCTCCATGCTATTTGTTATGCTCCACACATAAGTGAAACCATATGATAATTGACTCTCTCTGCTTGACTTATTTCAGTCAGCAGAATCTCTTCCAGTCCCGTCCATGTTGCTACAAAAGTTGGGTATTCATCCTTTCTGATGGAGGCATAATACTCCATAGTGTATATGGACCACATCTAAGGAGGGCACTTGTGATGAGCACTGGGTGTTGTATTGAATTTTTGAGATATTATACTGTACACCTAAAATAAATAATACACTGTATGTTAACTATACTTTAATGGAAATAAAAACTTAATAAAAAAAATGAACTAACTCCTCAAACTCAATACACACAAAACAGACAATCATATCAAAAAATGGGCAGAAGATATAAACAGACACTTCTCCAATGAAGACATACAAATGGCTATCAGACACATGAAAAAATGTTCATCATCCCAAACCCCCAGGGAGATTCAAATTAAAACCACATTGAGATATCACCTCACACCAGTTAGAATGGCCAAAATTAGCAAGACAGGAAACAACATGTGTTGGAGGGGATGTGGAGAAAGGGGAACCCTCTTCCACTGTTGGTGGGAATGCAAGTTGGGTCAGCCACTTTGGAGAACAGTGTGGAGATTTCTCAAGAAATTAAAAACAGAGCTTCCCTATGACCCTGCAATTGTACTCTTGGGTATTTACCCCAAAGAAGGAGATGTACTGAAAAGAAGGCCATCTGTACCCCAACGTTTATAGCAGCAATGGCCACGGCTGCCAAACTGTGGAAAGAACCAAGATGCCCTTCAACGGACGAATGGATAAGGAAGATGTGGTGCATATACACTATGGAGTATTATGCCTCCATCAGAAAGGATGAATGCCCAACTTTTGTAGCAACATGGACGGGACTGGAAGAGATTCTGCTGAGTGAAATAAGTCAAGCAGAGAGAGTCAATTATCATATGGTTTCACTTATTTATGGAGCATAACAAATAGCATGGAGGACATGGGGAGTTAGAGAGGAGAAGCGAGTTGGGGGAAATTGGAAGGGGAGGTGAATCATGAGAGACTATGGACTCTGAAAAACAATCTGAGGGGTTTGAAGTCGCAGGAGGGGTGGGAGGTTGGGGCACCAGGTGGTGGGTATTATAGAGGGCACAGATTGCATGGAGCACTGGGTGTGGTGCAAAAATAATGAATACTGTTATGCTGAAAATAAATTTAAAAAAATAAATGCAAAAAAATGAAATAAGAAAATATGAAGTAATTTCAAACCAACAAAAACAATCAAAACAAAAATAGAACTTGTGTTTCATGCAAGTTGGACATTTTGAGTCTCAGCAAACATGCATTACCTGAGCTGATGGTGTGCACCCATGTTCTTCTGAAAGGTAAAGATCTCGAAGAATCCATGAGTTGCTCTAGAACATAATCACCATCCTCACCTCCAGGTGCTAAAGGACAGATGGAATAAAATAATTTAGCCAAACCTTGGGTTCAAGTCCACAGCCATGCCACAGTTATTAGTGAACATACAAAAGGAAACACTCCAGGGCACCGGGGTGGCTCAACGGGTTAATCCTCTGCCTTCAGCTCAGGTCAGGATCTCAGGGTCCTGGGATTGAGCTCCACATTGGGCTCTCCGCTCTGTGGGGAGCCTGCTTTCCCCTCACTTTCTGCCTCCCTCTCTGCCTACTTGTAATCTCTCTCTTTCTCTCTGTCAAATAAATAAAATCTTAAAAAAAAAAAAAGGAAACAGTCCAAATGATATTGGTGGCAATTTACACAACCCTGGAGTCTGTTGTAGACAAAGCATGGAGAGTGTGGGAGTCAGATTCTTAACATTAGAAAAATGTTATGGAATAATTCTCAACTTGTGTTTGGACTTTCAAATAATTTCTTTTTTATTTTGGATCCCAGGGAAACTTTGTTCTCTAAGATTTATTCCCATGTAAAATCAATATCCAAATGTCATTCAAACATTCACTTAAAGGAAATGAAAATGTTTTGCCCCAGGGTTCTGTGTGTCCTTAAGAGCAGAGTAGTAGTTGCTCACCCAACAATAGGCCGTGTGGTTTCATGAGACCTTGACAGGTTTTGCACCAAAGAAAGTTCATTTAAAGGACTTTAAGGTGACCATTTGGATATGACTGTCAGGATGTGGTTGAAACATAATGGAAAGTGGGAAATTTGTCACTGTCGGAGATAAACAGTGGACAGAACTCTTTTCCTACTGGCATACATGAAGCATCACTATGGTGTCAAGATACATCCCAGGTATTGATTTCAAGTAAGAATACTGTGATGCTTGTAGTGATACAGAGAAAACCTGACCATGTGCATGATCTCCCCTGGCTGTCATGCTGTCCCTGCAGCAAGATCACTTGGCATGAGCATGGCCAGCTCAGGGTTCAAGGCCCTGGGGATGCCGGTTAGCTGTCAGGATAGGGAACAGTAGAGTTCTTATGCATATGTGTCCAGTCCAAGACACAAACACATTTACCAACACTGGGTTACGTGTTGGGAAAACCTTCCAAAATCAGAAACATTTCTGTGAAGATGGCATTGTCAAAGCTCCAGCCTCCATGGGAAAATACACTATTTGTGACAACACATATATACAGAAACCCAGATCCATACCCCAGAACACACTTATGTGCAAACTGAGCTGGAGTTAAGATCGAAGGGCTACAATGTCAGATTCAGTTGTTCTGGGATATTTATTTTTATTACTCCTAATTCAGAATTGTATGACAGTTCATAATGAGACAGCTATTTGTAAAGTAGAGACGTATGGAGATGTTTAATAATTAATATACATTGTATTTATTCTTTACATTTCCTCGTGGTGAATCTAAGTAAGCTCCACAGACATGGCATTTCTTGTGAAATAGAGGGCACTTCCTATATTTTTATAGTATTGAAATATATGGGGCTTTTGGTGGATGTGAAATATAAAAGCATTGATCAGTTGATGCCTGGATCGAAGAATTTACAAAATAGTATGAAGAGAGGGTCTAAATGTCTTTTACCCTTTGGAAATTTTGCTGCACTATTGTAGGTAAAAGAGACTATAAAACAGGGCTTCTGTCATGTTCTGTTCAGATACGATACTGTGCTCAAGAGTCATTTGTAATGAACAGGGTGGCTCACGGACACAAACAACAACTCGCAGGCCTCACTTTGGTGCTCGTCTGGCTATGCCCAAACTCGCTTGTCAGCACCACCTGCTTGTGGCCATAGATGCTCCCACTGTCACTGGCAGCTATGCATCACGTCCTCAATGTCGGGACAGGAAGGTTACCTAAAATCACTGTCGCACTGGTGTTGTCACACTAGGGCCTGATATCTGAGTGGATTTATCAGGACTGATGTTAATAGGCTTTTCTCTGAGCTAAAAGTCTGTTTTTCCCAGAGTTGCCCAACTACTTCTATGAAAAAGCTGTGATACAGTCAGCCAGTGGACCTCATAATAGAGCCATGGTCACAATGCAAGAAAAAGTGATATGTCTCCAACAATTTGATAGAAAAATGCTAAAATATTAGTATTCCTTATTATGTTTTAGTCATTTGTATTCTTATTTCCCCATGACTTTATGATGTGTGTCTTCTTGCAACAAGGAATGAAAGAGTGTTCCCAAATGAGGGGGGAATATGAAAAACCTCTGAAATTTTAAAATAACAATATGATGAATGTGCTCTAGGACACTAGGTTGGATCTGTGGAGGCTGCATGAATCCGTGAGCTTAGATTTTGAACAAGGACTCTCATAAAAGCATCAGGTAAAGATTCCCTTGAAAGATGTCAGAGAGAATTCTGAGTGATACAGGAAGGACACAAACATCTTATATGCCCTGGCATTCAATGTGTTCCATCAAAGGGTCTTCCCCGCCCAATCATCTGGAGGCATGGCCCCTGAAAAGCACTTTCTTCATTGCTCCCACCACATCCTTGTTCCGTAGTGTATATATGACGGGGTTGACCATGGGCGTGACGATTGTGTAGAAGAGAGAAGTTAACTTGCCCTGATCCTGGGAGTAGTTGTTGCTGGGCTGGAGGTAAGCATAGATGGCCATGCCATAGAACAGGGAGACCACTGTGATGTGGGACCCACATGTGCCAAACGCTTTCCTCTGCCCTGCAGATGACTTTATTCTTAAGACCGCTCTGACGATCTGACCATAGGAGAAGATGATTAATGCCACAGGTATGAGGAGAATGATCACACTGGCAAAGAAGAGCTCAGACTCATTCATAGTAGTGTCTACACAGGCAAGCTTGAGCAGTGCAGGAATCTCACAAAGGAAATGGTCTATTTTATTTCTCCCACAAAGTGGCAAAAGGAAGATGAGCACTGTCTGCAATAAGGAGTTGCCAAAACCAAAGAACCATGACACAGAAGCCATGAGGGCACAGAGACGGGGGTGCATGATCACAGTGTACTGCAGGGGCTTGCAGATGGCTGCATAGCGGTCAAACGCCATGACCCCTAACAGAATGCATTCCGTGCATCCCAGCCCTAGAGAGATGAAAAGCTGAGCCACACAGCCACCAAACGAGATGGACTTGTCTGCTGTCCTGAGATGAACCAGGAGCTGAGGGACACTGCTGGTCGTGTAACACAGGTCCAGAAAGCTTAGGTTGGAGAGGAAAAAGTACATGGGAGTCTGAAGATGTGGGTCGAGGTAGGACAAGGCAATGATGGTGGTGTTTCCCAGCAGAGTGAACAGGTAGAAGATCAGGAGAACCACAAAGAGGACTAGCTCCAGTTGAGGCCGGTCAGAGAACCCCAGCAGGATAAACCCCGTGAAAGAACTGCCATTCTTCTGTTCCATCCTCTGCTAACGCAGGTTTCCTGTCAGGACCAAGCATTTAAGAACTTTTAAAAGAAATCTTAAAAAAAAACAAAGTTGGTGGCAGAGGAGGTGCATCTGTCGTAAGACACAGCCATAGAATATTAAAGGTTGTTTTTAAATAAATGATTGAGATTGACTTAGCTTATACCAATTTAGTTCCACATTATCACGAAAAGTAAATCATTAATATGTACTTTAAGAAAATGAAATAATGGACCTTGTGTTGCCATCAGTCATAAATATTAAAAGTCTTTCAGTCTGAGCTTAAAGACACAAAGTACTGTTAAGTTTATACATATATTTTAGAAAGAATGGGGATGAGGGAAAAAGATGGAGAGCAATCAGAAAGAAAGAAAGAAAGAAAGAAAGAAAGAAAGAAAGAAAGAAAGAAAGAGAGAGAGACCTTACTGTAAATACATATCTCATGATTGTACACACTGGATTTCTACATACCTCACATGCAATAAAATACAACATAATCACAAAAATACTTTTAGATATAAGAATTTAGTAACTGGGGGGCGCCCGGGTGACTCAGTGGGTTAAAGCCTCTGCCTTAGGTTCCGGTCATGAGCCCTGCATTGGGTTCTCTGCTCGGCGGGGAGCCTGCTTCCTCCTCTCTCTCTCTCTTTCTCTGCCTGCCTCTCTGCCTGCTTGTGATCTCTGTCTGTCAAATAAATAAATATATTATTAAAAAAAAAAGAATTTAGTAACTGGAATATACATATACAAATAATTCAATTACATTCAAAATATCATTAATAGCTCTGCATATGAACATTATATCAGAGTTACCTCTCTAAGATATTATATTTATGAAAGCTACAGGTTTGGGCGCCTGGGTGGCTCAGTGGGTTAAGCCGCTGCCTTCAGCTCAGGTCATGATCTCGGGGTCCTGGGATCAAGTCCCACATCAGGCTCTCTGCTCAGCAGGGAGCCTGTTTCCCTCTCTCTCTCTCTCTGCCTGCCTCTCCATCTACTTGTGATTTCTCTCTGTCAAAATAAATACATAAAATCTTAAAAAAAAAAAAAAAAAAAGGAATCCCTTTAAAAAAAAAAAAAGAAAAAGAAAGCTACAGGTTTGTTTGGATTTTTTTTTTTTTTTGGCATGGTAGTAAAACAACTAAATACTCAAATCAGAGAGAACCTGAAAACACCACCACCATTCAATTACACTGCTTAACTTTTGTTCTAAAGATGCTTAAAATCACGGTAACAGTATAACCAGAACCCTGAAAATTCCTTGGCCCTGCATAGTCAGGGGGAATCAGAATTCTAAAATCCACTGGCCATGACGTTCCTCTTCCTTCTGTAGATTTCTGCTCCAAACAGTACCAAGTAGAACACATGAAATCCTAAAAAACGTGCGATTATCCACTATCAACATTCTACTCAGAATAAACATTTTAAATTTTTAAACACTTTAAAAATTTACCCGGGGCGCCTGGGTGGCTCAGTGGGTTAAGCCGCTGCCTTCGGCTCAGGTCATGATCTCAGGGTTCTGGGATCGAGTCCCACATTGGGCTCTCTGCTCAGCAGGGAGCTTGCTTCCTCCTCTCTCTCTGCCTGCCTCTCTGCCTACTTGTGATCTCCCCTGTCAAATAAATAAATAAAATCTTTAAAAAAAAAAAATTTACCCAACTGTGTAATCTATGTACAAAGTGTAATGTTCTGCTTCACTCCCTATGGTAAAATCCCTATGCTAAAATATTTAAATAGATAAATATATAGAGATAAGGACAAATATATTCTCAAAGCAATGACAAGTAAATGCCTATAATGGAAACCTTTAAGTACAACACAGAAGATCATAGAACAGGATATTCTGGTATTATCTAAAATCTCAGATATCCATCAACATTAGGTTAGTACCTTCTTGAAGCTGTCTTGCAGACTTAATGATGTGGAATCAGACATGTTACCAGTGCTCAGTTTTATCATGTTCAAATGCTTAGGCATACAGTTCATTTTTTGTTCTTCTAAGACTAAAAATCTGAATCACGTTTCAGGGCAGACCCACTAGTGTGTGAAAGGAACTGGTACAAAAGTTGCATTAAATAAGTATTTATGGAATCAGAATAGAGGATACAGTATTTCACATTATTTTATAGTTCCTTGGATTTCCTGTAGAGATGCATTCAGTTGTATCCATCAACACAAACAAACAAACAAAAACAACAACAACAAAAAGAAAAAACAAGAAAAACCTCTCCACAAAACCTTTCTTAATGGAATTAGTTATAAAGGTATCTGAGATAGTGTAAACATACAACAACAGGGAATGTGCCCAGACTCACACCTGCTCAGAAGAGCAAATAAACCACAATTCAGTTTCATGCACACACGCACAAATACAGTTAAATTATCTGAAAGAAATTGCTGGCGTTTTCAAGGTGTCTAATGAAGGCATTACTCACCAAAATAAAGAGGACAAAAGGGAAATGTTAACTCATCCAAGGAAAACACCAGTATCATATTGTACCATCACAATACACAGTGATATATTTAAACATTATCCTATCAATAAAGGCTAAGAACGGAGGAAAGAGAAGACATAACTGTGGTGAGCTGAACTTGTACAAAAGTTTTCCTTCCTTTCCAGATTATATATGTATGTGTATATGTTTATACATATATCTAAAGAATGCTGAACGGCTTCTATCCGAAAGGTACAAAAATGATTATGATTTTCAATTGAAAAATAAAGTATCAGGCAAAGGAGATGCCCACTAAAAGAGACAGAAAGAATGGGATTGTCTGTGGAGGTTACAATTACTTCCAGTGCCTTCCTGGAGAGAACCCTGGGAAGGAACAGGAATACTCTTGTCATAGTCCACCGTCTTATTTCTTTCTTTCTTTTTTTTTTTTTTTTTTCCACATTACATCTAGGAAAACTATTCCCCTTGAGCAGCACTGGACGTGAGAAAGAGCAGCCTGCATAATGCATTCTTCAGATCTCAACAGCTTGTGCTGCTAATCTGGCTCACTTTCCTCCCTTCCACCTCCCCCGCTCAGCATCCGTCCCTCTCCAATCTCTGTGCACCACCAAAGAACACATCTTCCCAGAGAAAGGACATGGGTAGCCTAAGGCTATGAAAAACTTTATTTCATCTACTTCTTACCATGTTAAAGACCTGTGTGAATAGACTAAAAACCATCACTATATGTAAGTAGGTATCAAATGCCCGAATGCAGTAAGAGACATTCATTCCTCTTGGACAAACTATGTAAATAATCCTGGCTGGAACAGTAAACACACCCATCCTATGTAAGGAGCACAAAAAGCTGTCTCTAGCAATTATCATGATGTGAGACGGTAGAGGAAAATCCAGCTACAAATCCACACATAAATTATTATCTTGCATACAAAACAATAAATCCTTGAGAAAAGCACAGGTTATATGTTGAGAGAGAAAAGAGTTACTAGGTGAAATAAAAATAAATACATTCTACAAAACAGAAACAATGGCATTTTACATAATAATCACCATCTAAAAACCAATAAAGTGGGAAATGATATCTCAAAATAATATAATTCTACAATAAAAATTAACAGACATCTGATGGAAGAGGTTAAATATTTGGTACCAAAACACAAAAGCTGATAGAGCCATTACTGTCAGTGTTCAATGCTGACAAAGAAGTCTACTAATTTGAGTGGAACAATAAATGTTTCCATAAAACCAGATACTCAGTAGGCAAAGTACACATTTTAAAGGCCAAAGATATCAAGATAATGTCTGTATGGAAGATATTGAAAAAATATAACAGTCACTGACATAATTGACATACAAACCCTGCCCTATCCAATTCCTGAATAAACCTGAAATGGTGTTGGCAGTGGAATGAAAATCTTTAACTTTAATAAAGCTTCTGTCCCCTAGGTCTGAGCTGACCTTACATAGACTAGAACAGGCCCCCAAGGGCAATACAGAATGAGCTAATGAGTGGGAATGCAGCTATCACAACACTGGAAATGACAGGTCTCATGTACATGGATGGTGCTTTCCACCAGGTTCCAGGGAGAAGAGGATCAAGTAGGATTTCCACTGCACTTGGTTTGTTCAGGGAGTGCTCTCAGGATAAAGGGGATGAAGGAAGCAAAAACAGAGCAGAGAATGCTGCTAAGCAAGGACGTGGTCTCAGGTTAAGATGGCATGCACCTGATCCTGTAAGAAGCTGGACACAGTCTCCCATAAAGTATCCATCTATGCTGGTAGAAATATTCAGCCCTCCCTGTCTAATGCAATAGCCACTATTCACATGTCACTACCTGAGCATTTAAAATAGCCTAGTTGAATCAGAAAAATAAACATTGCTAAAATGTCTATACTGCCTAGAGCAATCTATACTTTCAATGCCATTCCAATCAAAATTCCGCCAGCATTTTCCAAAGAGCTAGAGCAAACAATCCTAAAATTTGTATGGAATCAGAAGAGAGCCCAAATTGCTAAGAAAATGTTGAAAAAGAAAAAAAAACTGGGGGCATCACAATGCCTGATTTTAAGCTTTACTACAAAGCTGTGATTACCAAGACAGCATGGTACTGGCATAAAAACAGATACATAGATCAGTGGAACAGAATAGAGAGCCCAGATATGGACCCTCAACTCTATGGCCAAATAATCTCCAACAAAGAAGGAAAAAATATACAGTGGAAAAAAGTCTCTTCAGTAAATGGTGCTGATAAAATTGGATGGCTATATGTAGAAGAATGAAACTTGACCATTATCTTACACTGTACACAAAGATAAAATTAAACTGGATAAAAGGCCTCAGTGTGAGGCAGGAATCCATCAGAATCATAGAGGAGATCATAGGCAGTAACCTCTTTGATATCAGCCACCGAAACTTCTTTGAAGATATGTCTCCAAAGGCAAAGGAAACAAAAGCGAATATGAATTTTTGGGATTTCATCAAGATCAAAAGCTTCTGCACAGCAAAGGAAACAGCAAAGGAAACAAAACAAAGAGGCAACCCACAGAATGGGAGAAGATGTTTGCAAATGACAGTACAGACAAAAGGCTGATATCCAGGATCTATAAAGAACTTCTCAAACACAAAACAGATAATCATGTCAAAAGATGGGCAGAAGACATGAACAGACACTTCTCCAATGAAGACATACAAAGGGCTACCAGACACATGAAAAAATGTTCATCATCACTAGCCATCAGGGAGATTCAAATTAAAACCATCTTGAGATACCACCTCACACCAGTTAGAATGGCCAAAATTAGCAAGACAGGAAACAACATGTGTTGGAGGGGATGTGGAGAAAGGGGAACCCTCTTCCACATTTGGTGGGAATGCAAGTTGGGTCAGCCACTTTGGAGAACAGTGTGGAGATTCCTCAAGAAATTAAAAATAGAGCTTCCCTATGACCCTGCAATTGCACTATTGGGTATTTACCCCAAGGATACAGATATACTGAAAAGAAGGGCCATCTGTACCCCCAATGTTTATAGCAGCAATGGCCACAGTCACCAAACTGTGGAAAGAACCAAGATGCCCTTCAACAGACGAATGGATAAGGAAGATGTGGTCCGTATACACTATGAAGTATTATGTCTCCATCAGAAAGGATGAATCCTCAACTTTTGTAGCAACATGGATGGGACTGGAAGAGATTATGCTGAGTGAAATAAGTCAAGCAGAGAGAGTCAATTATCATATGGTTTCACTTATTTGTGGAGCATAAGAAATAACATAGAGGACATGGGGAGATGGAGAGGAGAAGGGAGTTGAGGGAAATTGGAGGGGGAGGTGAACCATGAGAGACTATGGACTCTGAAAAACAACCTGAGGGTTTTGAAGGGGCAGGGGTGGGAGTTTGGGGGAGCCATGTGGTGGGAATTATGGAGGACACGTATTGCATGGAGCACTGGGTGTGGTGCATAAACATTGAATTCTGTTACGTTGAAAAGAAATTTAAAAATAAATAAACAATAATAAATAAAAAAAGAAATTAAACATAGAGCTTCTCTATGACCCTGCAATTGCACTACTGGGTATTTGCCCCAAAGATACAGACGTACTGAAAAGAAGGGCCATTTGTACCCCAAAGTTCATAGCAGCAATGGCCACGGTCACCAAACTGTGGAAAGAACCAAGATGCCCTTCAATGAACGAATGTAAGATGTGGTCCATATACACTGTGGAGTATTATGCCTCTATCAGAAAGGATTAATATGCAACTTTTATATCAACATGGATGGGACTGGAAGAGATTATGCTGAGTGAAATAAGTCAAGCAGAGAGAGTCAATTATCATATGGTTTCACTTAACTTGTGGAGCATAAGAAATAACATGGAGGACATGGGGAGATGGAGAGGAGAAGGGACTTGGGGGAAATTGGAGGGAAGGACAAACCATGAGAGACTGGACTCTGAAAAACAATCTAAAGGTTTTGAAGGGGTGGGAGTGGGAGGTTGTTGAACCTGGTGGTGGGTATTATGGAAGGCACATATTGCATGGAGCATTGGGTGTGGTACATAAACAATAAATTCTGGTAAATGAAATTTTTAAAAAAAGGCTAGTTGAGAAACCGAATTTTGTATTCTATTTAATTTGAGTTAATTTAAATTTAAATGACTTCCTGTGGGTACAAACTCCAGTATTGGCCAGCGCAGCTCTGGAGCATGCACTGCATCAGACTTAGTCCTGCTTTGACATTGGCAGCCCTTTTCTCTCCCGTGAGTCTGTCCCTGGCTGTGAGCTACCCCCAATGTGTTCCTGAGACCCCCTGGCAAAGTGGCTCCCTCTCCGCTGAGGGCAAATCTCTGAAGAAGGGAATGGCTGTGCACCTGGCAGCCCATATTCCTAACACATAGGGTTAGGATTGGAGGAGCAGCCAGGTAAAGAGCATCTGAGCAGGGCCCCAACAGCATTCACACAGAGTCCATTCATGATCCTGCACAAGGATATAAGGATGGAACCCAGTGTCCAAATAGAAATGCGCTGACACAATATGGAACTCCCCTGTTGTAATATTCAACATAACATTTTTTTAAAACTCCATATGTATTTTTTTTTCAATTTATTTATTTTTAGAAGAACAGTATTCATTATTTTTTCACCACACCCAGTGCTCCATGCAATCCATGCCCTCTATAATACCCACCACCTGGTACCACAACCTCCCACATCCCCGCCACTTCAAACCCCTCAGATTGTTTTTCAGAGTACATAGTCTCTCATGATTCACCTCCCCTTCCAATTTACCCCAACTCCCTAAAATTCTATATGTATTTTAGATATGTTGAAAACTCATAAGGGGGAAAATGATCATTTAGAAATGATAAACACTGACAATGAGTTTTCAGCATAGAAAACAAATACTGTCTGTTTTCATAGACAATACAAACCAATTGGAAAGCATGGAATCAGAGTCTAATACTTTGACACATATGTGTACTCTAATTCTATTCCTGAAGGGCATATTTTATTACCACTATATACGCATACTTTAAGTGATTTCCAGGTGTGCATACATGGGTATAATGAATGTACTGCAGAACCCTGAAACGTCTGGGAATGATTTGGTGGAGTCTATAACGAACAGCTAAATTTAGTTCTTAGAGTTTGTGAACTACCACCATCTGTTCCTCTAGACAATGGACCATTATGCAAACGAACATTCCCTACTAAAAAGAAACCCAGTTACCATTCCTAAAGCAACACACAGACCAAGTTCCATTTCACTCACCTTTGCTCACCTTCTCTGTGGCTTCTAAGTTCTTTCCCTATCTCCGTTCCAAGTCATTGTCTAAAGACAGTACTGGACATTGGCACTTAGTTGTACACAGTAAGTGCAAAGGCTGACTATACCAATACTGGGTTATCCATAGGTTTTTCCTAAGCAAAAGGATGGTTTCTGAGGTGACTTCATGTGTCTTCATGAGGTACAGAGATCTGCACTTTGCCTCTAGGACGTAGGAGATGAAGGCAATTGCAAACTCCACTATGGTTTCCCAAAAGCAATGACCTGCCTCTAAGACGGGGAGTCCCTTATGAGCGCAGAAGAGGTGCTGTGACACTCAGCTGTGGCTGGGGTGGCACCAAAAACCAAATGTGTTTCCCTGGCTGACGTCTCTGAGGAGCAGATGCCCCACACTGTTAATGAGCCCCTGTCACTGAGCTGTCCAGAGATGGCCGTCCTCAGGGAGAACGATATCAAGGACAATGTCAGAGGAGACCTCGTCTGTCTACTTTGTTACTTTACATATTTCACAGAGAAGAAATAACTCCCGTGATCTCCCCAGCCACCTTGGTTCTCATCTGTGAATAATCTATAGGTTTTGCAAATCACCTAAGATTTTTATCCTCACAGCTGACCAAATATTTACATATAAACAATTAAGTTATATAATTTTTATGTAAATATGTGAATAAATTATTAATTTAATATCATTCATAATCACTTCATAACCATTCATAACCAATTTAATAACATTCATAACCAATGTATATGGAACCACATAGCTAATGTTTAGGCACATTCTTATCATTACCACAAATATAAAGGAAGGCAACCAAATTCTACCAAACTTCTTTTTTTTTAATTTTTTATTTTTTATAAACATATATTTTTATCCCCAGGGATACAGGTCTGTGAATCACCAGGTTTACACACTTCACAGCACTCACCAAAGCACATACCCTCCCCAATGTCCATAATCTCACCCCCTTCTCCCAAAACCCCTCCCCCCAGCAACCCTCAGTTTGTTTTGTGAGATTAAGAGTCACTTATGGCTTGTCTCCCTCCCAATCCCATCTTGTTTCATTTATTCTTCTCCTACCCACTTAAGCCCCCATGTTGCATCACCACTTCCTCATATCAGGGAGATCATATGATAGTTGTCTTTCTCCGCTTGACTTATTTCGCTAAGCATGATACGCTCTAGTTCCATCCATGTTGTCGCAAATGGCAAGATTTCATTTCTTTTGATGGCTGCATAGTATTCCATTGTGTATATATACCTCATCTTCTTGATCGATTCATCTGTTGATGGACATCTAGGTTCTTTCCATAGTTTGGCTATTGTGGACATGGCTGCTATAAACATTCGGGTGCACGTGCCCCTTTGGATCACTACGTTTGTATCTTTAGGGTAAATACCCAGTAGTGCAATTGCTGGGTCATAGGGCAGTTCTATTTTCAACATTTTGAGGAACCTCCATGCTGTTTTCCAGAGTGGCTGAACCAGCTTGCGTTCCCACCAGCAGTGTAGGAGGGTTCCCCTTTCTCCGCATCCTCGCCAGCATCTGTCATTTCCTGACTTGTTTATTTTAGCCATTCTGACTGGTGTGAGGTGATATCTCATTGTGGTTTTGATTTGTATTTCCCTGATGCCCAGTGATATGGAGCACTTTTTCATGTGTCTGTTGGCCATCTGGATGTCTTCTTTGCAGAAATGTCTGTTCATGTCCTCTGCCCATTTCTTGATTGGATTATTTGTTCTTTGGGTGTTGAGTTTGCTAAGTTCTTTATAGATTCTGGACACTAGTCCTTTATCTGATATGTCATTTGCAAATATCTTCTCCCATTCTGTCAGTTGTCTTTTGATTTTGTTAACTGTTTCCTTTGCTGTGCAAAAGCTTTTGATCTTGATGAAATCCCAATAGTTCATTTTTGCCCTTGCTTCCCTTGCCTTTGGCGTTGTTCCTAGGAAGATGTTGCTGCGGCTGAGGTCGAAGAGGTTGCTGCCTGTGTTCTCCTCAAGGATTTTGATGGATTCCTTTCGCACATTGAGGTCCTTCATCCATTTTGAGTCTATTTTCATGTGTGGTGTAAGGAAATGGTCCAATTTCATTTTTCTGCATGTGGCTGTCCAATTTTCCCAGCACCATTTATTGAAGAGGCTTTCTTTTTTCCACTGGACATTCTTTCCTGCTTTGTCGAAGATTAGTTGACTGTAGAGTTGAGGGTCTATTTCTGGGCTCTCTATTCTGTTCCATTGATCTATGTGTCTGTTTTTGTGCCAGTACCATGCTGTCTTGATGACGACAGCTTTGTAATAGAGCTTGAAGTCCGGAATTGTGATGCCACCAACGTTGGCTTTCTTTTTCAATATCCCTTTGGCTATTCGAGGTCTTTTCTGGTTCCATATAAATTTTAGCATTATTTGTTCCATTTCTTTGAAAAAGATGGATGGTACTTTGATAGGAATTGCATTAAATGTGTAGATTGCTTTAGGTAGCATAGACATTTTCACAATATTTATTCTTCCAATCTAGGAGCATGGAACATTTTTCCATTTCTTTGTGTCTTCCTCAATTTCTTTCATGAGTACTTTATAGTTTTCTGAGTATAGATTCTGTGTCTCTTTGGTTAGGTTTATTCCTAGGTATCTTATGGTTTCGGGTGCAATTGTAAATGGGATTGACTCCTTAATTTCTCTTTCTTCTGTCTTGCTGTTGGTGTAGAGAAATGCAACTGATTTCTGTGCATTGATTTTATATCCTGACACTTTACTGAATTCCTGTATAAGTTCTAGCAGTTTTGGAGTGGAGTCTTTTGGGTTTTCCACATATAGTATCATATCATCTGCAAAGAGTGATAATTTGACTTCTTCTTTGCCGATTTGGATGCCTTTAATTTCCTTTTGTTGTCTGATTGCTGAGGCTAGGACCTCTAGTACTATGTTGAATAGCAGTGGTGATAATGGACATCCCTGCCGTGTTCCTGACCTTAGCGGAAAAGCTTTCAGTTTTTCTCCATTGAGAATGATATTTGCGGTGGGTTTTTCATAGATGGCTTTGATGATATTGAGGTATGTGCCCTCTATCCCTACACTTTGAAGAGTTTTGATCAGGAAGGGATGCTGTACTTTGTCAAATGCTTTTTCAGCATCTATTGAGAGTATCATATGGTTCTTGTTCTTTCTTTTATTGATGTGTTGTATCACATTGACTGATTTGCGGATGTTGAACCAACCTTGCAGCCCTGGAATAAATCCCACTTGGTCGTGGTGAATAATCCTTTTAATGTACTGTTGAATCCTATTGGCTCGTATTTTGTTGAGTATTTTCGCATCTGTGTTCATCAAGGATATTGGTCTATAGCTCTCTTTTTTGATGGGATCCTTGTCTGGTTTTGGAATCAAGGTGATGCTGGCCTCATAAAATGAGTTTGGAAGTTTTCCTTCCATTTCTATTTTTTGGAACAGTTTCAGGAGAATAGGAATTAGTTCTTCTTTAAATATTTGGTAGAATTCCCCTGGCCAAGCTGTCTGGCCCTGGGCTTTTTTTGTTTGGAGATTTTTAATGACCGTTTCAATCTCCTTACTGCTTATGGGTCTGTTCAGGCTTTCTATTTCTTCCTGGTTCAGTTGTGGTAGTTTATATGTTTCTAGGAATGCATCCATTTCTTCCAGATTGTCAAATTTATTGGCGTAGAGTTGCTCATAATATGTTCTTATAATAGTTTGTATTTCTTTGGTGTTAGTTGTGATCTCTCCTCTTTCATTCATGATTTTATTTATTGGGGTCCTTTCTCTTTTCTTTTTGATAAGTCGGGCCAGGGGTTTATCAATTTTATTAATTCTTTCAAAGAACCAGCTCCTAGTTTCGTTGATTTGTTCTATTGTTTTTTTGATTTCTATTTCATTGATTTCTGCTCTGATCTTTATGATTTCTCTTCTCCTGCTAGGCTTAGGGTTTCTTTCTTGTTCTTTCTCCAGCTCCTTTAGGTGTAGGGTTAGGTTGTGTACCTGAGACCTTTCTTCTTTCTTGAGAAAGGCTTGTACCGCTATATATTTTCCTCTCAGGACTGCCTTTGTTGTGTCCCACAGATTTTGAACCGTTGTGTTTTCATTATCATTTGTTTCCATGATTTTTTTCAATTCTTCTTTAATTTCCCGGTTGACCCATTCATTCTTTAGAAGGATGCTGTTTAGTCTCCATGTATTTGGGTTCCTTTCAAACTTCCTTTTGTGGTTGAGTTCTAGCTTTAGAGCATTGTGGTCTGAAAATATGCAGGGAATGATCCCAATCTTTTGATACTGGTTGAGTCCTGATTTAGGACCAAGGATGTGATCTATTCTGGAGAATGTTCCATGTGCACTAGAGAAGAATGTGTATTCTGTTGCTTTGGGATGAAATGTTCTGAATATATCTGTGATGTCCATCTGGTCCAGTGTGTCGTTTAAGGCCTTTATTTCCTTGCTGATCTTTTGCTTGGATGATCTGTCCATTTCAGTGAGGGGAGTGTTATAGTCCCCTACTATTATTGTATTATTGTTGATGTGTTTCTTTGATTTTGTTATTAATTGGTTTATATAGTTGGCTGCTCCCACGTTGGGAGCATAGATATTTAAAATTGTTAAATCTTCTTGTTGGACAGACCCTTTGAGTACGATATAGTGTCCTTCCTCATCTCTTATTATAGTCTTTGGCTTAAAATCTAATTGATCTGATATAAGGATTGCCACTCCTGCTTTCTTCTGATGTCCATTAGCATGGTAAATTCTTTTCCACCCCCTCACTTTAAATCTGGAGGTGTCTTCGGGCTTAAAATGAGTTTCTTGGAGGCAACATATAGATGGGTTTTGTTTTTTTATCCATTCTGATACCCTGTGTCTTTTGACAGGGGCATTTAGCCCATTAACATTCAGGGTAACTATTGAAAGATATGAATTTAGTGCCATTGTATTGCCTGTAAGGTGACTGTTACTGTATATGGTCTCTGTTCCTTTCTGATCTACCACTTGTAGGCTCTCTCTATGCTTAGAGGACCCCTTTCAAGATTTCCTGTAGAGCTGGTTTGGTGTTTGCAAATTCTTTCAGTTTTTGTTTGTCCTGGAAGCTTTTAATCTCTCCTTCTATTTTCAATGATAGCCTAGCTGGATATAGTATTCTTGGCTGCATGTTTTTCTCGTTTAGTGCTCTGAAAATATCATGCCAGCTCTTTCTGGCCTGCCAGGTCTCTGTGGATAAGTCAGCTGCCAATCTAATATTTTTACCATTGTATGTTACAGACTTCTTTTCCCGGGCTGCTTTCAGGATTTTCTATTTGTCACTGAGACTTGTAAATTTTGCTATTAGGTGACGGGGTGTGGGCCTATTCTTATTGATTTTGAGGGGCGTTCTCTGAACCTCCTGAATTTTGATGCTCGTTCCCTTTGCCATATTGGGGAAATTCTCCCCAATAATTCTCTCCAGTATACCTTCTGCTCCCCTCTCTCTTTCTTCTTCTTCTGGAATCCCAATTATTCTAATGTTGTTTCGTCTTATGGTGTCACTTATCTCTCGAATTCTCCCCTCATGGTCCAGTAGCTGTTTGTCCCTCTTTTGCTCAGCTTCTTTATTCTCTGTCATTTGGTCTTCTATATCACTAATTCTTTCTTCTGCCTCATTTATCCTAGCAGTGAGAGCCTCCATTTTTGATTGCACCTCATTAATAGCCTTTTTTATTTCAACTTGGTTAGATTTTAGTTCTATTATTTCTCCAGAAAGGGCTTTTATATCTCTCGAGAGGGTTTCTCTAATATCTTCCATGCCTTTTTCAAGCCCGGCTAGAACCTTTAGAATTGTCATTCTGAACTCTAGATCTGACATATTACCAATGTCTGTATTGATTAGGTCCCTAGCCTTCGGTACTGCCTCTTGTTCTTTTTTTTGTGGTGAATTTTTCCGTCTTGTCATTTTGTCCAGATAAGAGTATATGAAGGAGCAAGTAAAATACTAAACGGGTGACAACAACCCCAGGAAAATATGCTTTAACCAAATTAGAAGAGATCCCAAATCGTGAGGTGGGAGAAAGGGGATAAAAAGAGGCTCAAAAAGGAAGAAAGAAAAAAAAGAAAAAAGAAAAAAAAGAAAAGAAAAGAATTAAAAAAAGAAAACAAATAAGAAAAATATAAAAAAGAAAAAATATATATATATTAGATAAACTAGTTAAAAAACGTTACAAAAGAAAAAGGTAAAAGTTAAAAAAAATTTTACCAGAAGGCGAGAAAAAAAACAAAAAATGAAAAAGAAAAAAATTAAATTAACTGCAAGACTAAAAAAAATCACAAGGAAAAAGCCATGAGTTCCGTGCTTTGCTTTCTCCTCCTCTGGAATTCTGCTGCTCTCCTTGGTATTGAAACCGCACTCCTTGGTAGGTGAACTTGGTCTCAGCTGGATTTCTTGTTGATCTTCTGGGGGAGGGGCCTGTTGTAGTGATTCTCAAGTGTCTTTGCCCCAGGTGGCATTGCACCACCCTTACCAGGGGCCGGGGTGAATTATCCTCTCGGGTTTGCTTTCAGGAGCTTTTGTTCCCTGAGCACTTTCCGTAGGGTTCTGGAGGACAGGAATACAAATGGCGGCCTCCTGGTCTCCGGCCCGGAGGAGCCGAGAGCCCAGGGCCCCACTCCTCAGTGCGCCCTCAGAGAACAGCGCCCAGTTACTCCCGTCTGCCTGACCTCCGGCCGCGCTCCGAGCTCACCGAGCCTGCGACCGGTTCAAGGCAACACCGAGTTATGAGCTTACTGTTGGCTCTGTCTCTGTAGCCGGCTTTCCCGTTCCAATACCCGCAAGCTCTGCGACACTCAGACACCCCCAATCCTTCTTTGACCCTGCGGGACCTGAGGCCACGCTGACCCCGCGTGGGCTTCGCCCCGGTTTAGCCTCTGGAGCGATGTCCCTCAGCGGAACAGACTTTTATAAAAGTCCTGATTTTGTGCGCCATTGCTCGGCCTCTTGCCGGGAGCCGGCCCCTCCCCCCCGGGGTCTATCTTCCCGTCGCTTTGGATTTACTTCTCCACCGGTCCTACCTTTCAGAAAGTGGTTGTTTTTCTGTTTCCACAATTGCTGTTCTTCTTCTCTTCGATCTGCCGATGGATTTTCAGGTGTTTGCAATCTTTAGATAAGCTATCTAGCTGATCTCCGGCTAGCTGAAGTAGTCTCAGCCTGCTACTTCTCCGCCATCTTGACTCCTTCCAAATTCTACCAAACTTCTAATAGAGCAAAGGGAAAACTAAATCTCAAATCATCTAGAACACTGCTCGGTTTATATTGATAGGTTTTAGTGATGTACTCAAACAGTTTAAGAAAATCACTGTTTTTAACAAAACACACATGATTTATTTTCAAGTCGTCTTGCATTTAAGTTCCAAATGATTTTTACTTTACTGGGATAGTTAAAATAGGCATTACAGAAAAATGGGAGGAAGTTCGGTGGTTTGTGGCTGTTTCTCCTGGATCCATAAGTTCCAGGTTCATTTACCCTGTTCAACCAAGAGATTAACTACTTTCTGCTAAAAACGTTCTCAGATTTGAATTTTCTCAGTTATCCCTATACCACGTAGATCCCTTCCTGAGAGTCAGGGGGGAACTGGCAGGCACGATAGTGTGGGTGTCCTGACCAGGGAAGGAATCACAGACCTGTTGTTAACCCTTGGGTCCCAGGCCCCACTCACTTCCAGCCTTACACGCTCAAGTCACTTTGACAATCATGAGGCATTATCTAGAGATGCTGACCCACACTCACATTCCTGGATCCAGTATTATCTAGGACCGTGCTCCATCGCCTGGCCCAAGACACACATATAAGACACTCCATAGCAGTGTCATTGGTATTAACCAAAACCTGGATGAATCCAAAGACCCATGCACAGTAAACTGGTAAACTGTGACATATTCATACAGGAGTACTTTCCAACAGTATGAATAAAACTCCAACTAAACAAACTGGAACACTCTTTTTCACATAAAGTGCTGAGGAAAGGATGCAAGTTACAAAGTAAACAATCCCCCTGCATAAGTTCAAAAACAGGTAAAACAAACTGCTGTTCATGAACTCATACATGTGGCGTAAGCCTATAATTACAGTACAGAATTACAGTCACGACTAAAACGTTATCAAAGGGCTGATTATAACAAAGTCAAGAGCAAAGGAGAGAGAAAGGTATGCAGTTGGGTGGAAGCCAACGGAAGTTCTCTCCAGGTCTAGTTAGCAAAGGAGGCAATATCATAACCATTCACTTCTTTTTTCTTTAAGATTTTATTTATTTATTTGAGAGACAGAGAGCAAAGCAGAGGAAGGAGCAAAGGGATAGAGAGAAGCAGACTTCCAGCTAAGCAGGAAGCCAGATGCAGGGCTCGATCCTAGAACCCTGGGATCATGACCTGAGCCAAAAGCAGACACTTAACTGACTGAGCCACCCACGTGCCCCTCAGTGAGGACAATCTTTCCTCTGAAAGATCTAAATTGCCACCAGCTCAGTACATTCTCCAACAGGCTGTCTGTAAACTCTTCCCAGCTCTCTGGTCCTCTTCCTCACTACTTGTCCTCCCTCTGAAACAGCCCAACCTTCCTGCTAAGTGAGATGTCACCACCCTGTACTGCTGCCCTGTGTTGGGATTCGTGGTTACCACTGGATAAACAGATGAAGAGCCTAAGTAGGAAAAGGGAAAATGAAATGCCTCCCAAAAAAGGGAGAGAAAGAGAAGACAAATCCAGAGGGACAAATGACAGAAGCTGGAAGAGACAGGCCACACAGAGAGAGGTTCCAGTTACACAGAGAACAGACATCCGAATGCCTAACGGGCACATTAAAAAAAAAAAAAAAAAAAAGCTCAATGTCACTCGGCATCAGGGAAATACATATCAAAACCACAATGAGATATCATGTCCCAAGTGTCAAAATGGCTAAAATTAACAACAGAGGAAACATCAGATATGGGGGAGGAAGCAGAGAAAGGGGAACCCTCCTACACTGTTGGGGGGAATGCAAGCTGGTGCAGCTGCTCTGGAAAATGGTATGGAGGTTCCTCAAATAATTAAACATGAGCTATCCTACACTCAACATTTGCACTACCAGGAATTTATTCAAAGGATACAAAAACACAGTGTCAAGGGGATACATGCACCCCAATGTTTACGGCAGCAAAATCAATAATAGCCGAATTATGGAAAGATCCCAAATGTCCATCGCCTGGAGAATGGATGAACAAGGTGTGGAACACTACTCGCATCACAAAGAAGGAAGTCTTGCCGTTTGCAACCATGTAGATGGAGCTGGAGTGTGTTACGCTGAGTGAAATAACGCAGTCAGGGAAAGACACATACGATATGATTTCATTCATATGTGGCTTTAAGAAAGAAGAAACACGAACATCCGAGAAGGGGGAAAAGAGAAAAAGAAGAGAGGGAATGTAGCCATAGGAGAGTCATCATGACAGAGCACAAACGGAGCATTGATGGAGGGAGGTGGGTAGGGCTGGGGTTAAATGGGTGAAAGGTATTAAGGAGGGCTCTTGGGAAAAGCACTGGGTGTTTCATGTAAGTGATGAATCACTGAATTCTGCTCCAGAAACCAATATTGTACTGTATGTTAACCACCTAAAGTTTAAATTTTTAAGAAAATATTAAAACAAGACACATTTTCCCTCATGGTCCTGGAAGCCAGTCCAAAATCCGGTGGCACCTGGGTACCCTTTTTCTGAAGGTTCTAAAGAAGAATGTGTTTCATGTCTTTCTTTTAGCTTCCTCTTGCCAGAAATCCTTGATCTTCCTTGGTTTGAGGATTCCTCATTCTCCAAATTTGCCTCTGTGGTCACATGGCATTCTCCCTGTATCTGTGTCTGTGTCTCTGAGCTGGCTTCTTGTAAGGACACTGGCCATTCTGGATTAAAGGCCACCTTCATCACATATGACCTCCTCTTCATTTGATTACATCCACAAAGACTTTCTCTTCAAACAGGTCTCATTCATATGCCCAAGGTGTTAGGATATGACCACAGTTCTTGCTGGGACACAGTTCAGCCCAAAGTAGGAGCATTGCCTCTTGGCCTCTCTCTTCTAACAAAGGGATCATCCAACCTCTCAGTCACCAAGACTGGCGTCCTTAATGATGCTGTGGATAGCCTGATAATTCCCTTACAGTCACTCCTTATATGCTGTCCTATCTCATGCTGCCCTCAATCTCCATATGCTGATCCAGAACTAAAGGAGAATTGATAGACCATATTGCATATTTGAAAATTGCTAAGAGAATAAATCATAAGCGCTCTCATCTCTAGATGAAAAGGGGTGACTGCGTGCAGCAGTAGATGTTAACCAGATTCACCGGGGTGATGACTCCACTTCATACACCAGTACGGAACCATTACATTGTACGCCTAAAACTATTACAATGTTATGTGAATAATGTGCCTCAAATTTAAAAAGGAATTTAAACACTAGCAAAAAATATTGTATCCACTACTATTAAATGGGATTGGTAAACGGAAGTTAAATGGAGACATCCTTTCACTCCCAATCAATCTGGCAGCCAGAGATTGACGACCTGTTGATGTCCCCTCTCCAGAGCCTTCCTCCTTGGCTGTCTCGGGGAGCCAAACTCTGAATACTGCAACCGAGGCTAATGAGTTACATGGGACAGGACACTCCTGGGAACACTAAAAACACATCCATTTTCAGTCCCTAAACATGGATTTTCACTCTGGTGACATAAAAATATCCCTCAGAGGCAATACTAGTCCTGCAGACTCAGTTGTCCACTCTAATTTACCCTTGCTACCCTTTTTGGATTGAACCATATTTTGCCTAATAGAAGTATATCTACTCTTTTCACTCCCAATCATTTAAGAACTAGCATCGTTAAGAACATTTAAGAACTGGGGCACCTCGGTTGTTCAGTGGGTTAAGCCTCTGCCTTCAGCTCAGGTCATGATCTCAGGGTCCTGGGATCGAGCCCCACATAGGGCTCTCTGCTCAGCGGGGAGCCTGCTTCCCCCTCTCCCTCTCTGCCTTCCTCTGCCTACTTGTGATCTGTGTGTGTCAAATAAATCAATAAAATCTTTTTTAAAAAAATTTAAGAACAATCATCTAATAACTGCACCTGGCTGGTGCAGTCAGTTAAGCTGCTGCCTTTGGTTCAGGTCATGATTCCAGGGTCCTGGGATCGAGCTCTGTGTTGGGACTCCTTGCTTGGTGGGGAGTCCGTGTTTCCCTCTTCCTCTAATATGCCCCCTGCTTGTGCTTTCTCTCCCTCTCTGCCAAATATATAAATAAACCTCTGAAAAAAATATTAGCAAACAAAATTCAACACCAGATTAAGAGGTTCATACACCATCATCAAGAGCAATGTATAGAATAGGATACAGGATAAGCCAACATACAAAATCTATCGATGTGCAGCACCACGTTAGTAGAATGAAAGAGAAAAATCATATGATTATCTCAATAGAGGCAAAAAAAAAGCATTTAATAAAACACAATGTCTTTTCATGTTAAACACATTCAACAAATTAGGTGTAGAAAGAATATGTCTCAATGTAATAGTAGCCATATATGAAAAACCCATGGCTAACATACTCAATGGCAGAAAGTTGGAAACTTTTCCTCTAAGATCAGAAACAAGAGAAAGATGCCACCTTCAAGGCCCTGGGGAGGCCCGTTAGCTGTCAGGATAGGGAACAGGAGAGTTGTTATGTGCATGTGTCCACCCCAAGACACAAACACATCTACCTGCACTCAGCTGTGTGCAGAATTCAGAACTGTGTGCCGCTTACTTCATAAAGAGATGGCGATCTATAAAGCTTAGACACACAGAGACCTTTAATAGCTCACATGCATTTTATTTCTTCTTTTTCTCCTGGTAAAAATGAGTAAGCTCCACAGAACATGGGATTTCCTGGGAAACAGAGGTCATTTCTCTTACTTTATGTGTCCCTGCATTCAAATTGCCTGGGGCCTCGGGCAGATGTGAGATACAAAGCATAGATCAGTTGATGCCTGGATCAAAAAATTTACAAAATGGTATGAAGAGAAGATCTAAATGTTTCCCCCTTTGAAATTTTGCTGCATTACTGTAGATAGAACATATAGAATATTGACTAGGAACTGAGTTATATACTTTCAGATACAATAATGTCCTAAAACTCATTTTGAATGCAGGGGGTGGCTCCCAGGCTGCGTAGCCGGCTTGTAACCTCACATGGGCACTCCTCTGCCTGCACCACAACGTGACACGTAAGCACTGTCTGGGGCTCGGCAGCTGCTGTATCGGCAGCAATGCACCAGGCCCTGCCCCTGTGTGACAGGAACGCCTCACACAGGCTGCATAGAACCACTGTCACACTGCTCACATCACACCTGCACTGATATCTGAATGGCTGTATCAGAAGTGATGTTACCAAATTTCTCATTCATCTAAAAGTATGCTGTTCCCACAGATGCCCACCTAATTCTGTGAAAAAGCAATGATACAGTCAACCTATGGACCTGGTAATCTGGCCACGATCCAAATGCAAGAATAAGTGATGTTCCTCCAGCAGTTGCTACGAAATGCTAAAATGTTAACATTTTTTTACATTTTTTACAGCACGTTAGTGGCCCCTATTCTTATTTTGCCTATGCCTTCATATTATGTGCATAAATGTCCTTTTGCACTTAGAAATGAAATAGGATTTCCAAATGGGAGTGAAATAAGAAAACCTGTAGAGCTCTCTAAAATACGAATGTGAGGAAGAGCTCAGGCAGTCAGGTGGGTGCACGTGGTGACTGCCCGACACGTGATTTTTGCTCAGGTTGTGATCTCAGGGTTGTGGGACCAATCCCAGCATCAGGCTCTGCGCTCAGGGTACAGTTTGCTTGAGATTCTTTCTCCCTCTCCCTATACCCCTGATGCTCATACTTTCTCTTTCTCAATTTAAATAATAAATCTATATCTATCTATCTCTCTCATATGCATATGATCTGGTAACAAAAATCAGCATCTCAGGAAGTTGTGTGAATGAGTGAACTTGGGTTTTGAGCACTCATTTGCATAAAAGAATGAAGTAAGTAAATTCCCTTGAAACTTCTCACAGGAAATTTTAGATGATCCACGTGGGACACAAACATCTTAATCACTCTGGTATTCAATGTGTTCCATATATGGGACTTTCCCACCCAGTCATCTGGAGTCCTGGCCCATCCAAAGCACCTTCTTCATTGCCCCCATAACATTCTTGTTCCTCAGTGTATATACAACAGGGTTGACCATGGGGGTGACGATGGCGTAGAACAGAGAAATGAACTTTCCTTGATCCTGGGAGTAGTTGTTGCTGGGCTGGAGGTAAGCATAGATGGCCGTGCCATAGAACAGGGAGACCACTGTGATGTGGGACCCACATGTGCCAAAAGCTTTCCTCTGCCCTGCAGATGACTTTATTCTTAAGACCGCCCTGACAATCCGACCATAGGAGAAGATGATTAACGTCACAGGTACAAGGAGAATGATTACACTGGCAAAGAACATCTCTGACTCATACACAGTGGTATCAACACAGGCAAGCTTGAGCAGTGCGGGGATCTCACAAAAGAAGTGGTCTATTTTATTTCTCCCACAAAGTGGTACAATGAAGATGAGCGTTGTTTGCAATGAGGAGTTGGCAAAACCAATGAACCATGATGCAGAAGCCATGAGGGCACAGAGACGGGGGTGCATGATCACGGTGTACTGCAGGGGCTTGCAGATGGCTGCATAGCGGTCAAATGCCATGACCCCTAACAGAATGCATTCCGTGCATCCCAGCCCTAAGAAGACAAACAGCTGAAGTACACAGCCACTAAAGGAGATGGACTTGTCTGCTGTCCTGAGATGAACCAGGAGCTGAGGGACAGTGCTGGTCGTGTAACACAGGTCCAGAAAGCTTAGGTTGGAGAGGAAAAAATACATGGGAGTATGTAGATGTGGGTCGAGGTAGGACAAGGCAATGATGGTGGTGTTTCCCAGCAGAGTGAACAGGTAGAAGATCAGGAGAACCACAAAGAGGACTAGCTCCAGTTGAGGCCGGTCAGAGAACCCCAGCAGGATAAACCCCGTGAAAGAGCTGCCATTCTTCTGTTCCATCCTCTGTTAGCACATGTTTCCTGTCAGGAGCAAGCATTTAGCAACTTTTAAAAGAAACCTTCAAATAAAAAAAAAAAAAACTGGTGCCAGGTGAGGTGGATCTCTCATGTTATAAAACATGGCCACGTGATACAAAAAGTAACTATTTCAATAAATGATTGAAATTGACATAACTTATACCAGTTTACTTCCACATTATCCAAAAAAGTAAATCTTTAATATGTAAAATAGGAAAAATGAAATAATGGACTCCGTGTTGGCATCAGTCATAGGTATGAAAAGTCTTTTGGTCTGAACTTAATGGGACTTAAAGGACTGTAAGTATGTACATACATTTTAGAGATAATAAGGATGAAGGAAATAGAGGGAGAACAATCAGAAAGAATCAGAAGGAGAGGCAGAGAGAGGGAGGACATTATTGTAAATATGTATCTTGTGCTTTACACAACTGGATTTGTACACACCTCATCTGCAATAGAATATAATACAAAAGAAACTAAAAAATGTGTTCAGATATAGGAATTTAAGAGTTAGAATGTACATATACAAATAATTCAATTACATTCAAAATACCTATAGTAGTTCTACGTATAAACATTGTGTCAGAATTACCTAAGATACTATACTTATGAAAGCTACATGTTTGGAATTTGTGTTTCCTTAGAGTAGTAAAACAACTAAACACACAACCAGAGAGACCCTGAAAACACCACCATTTAAATACAGTGCTTAACTTTCCCTAAAGATGCCTAAAATTACTGTATCAATTTTCAGGAACTCTGAAAATATCTTGGTCATGCATCGTCAGGTGGAATCAGAGCCCTAAAATTCAGTGCCCACAACTTTCTTTTTCCTTCTGCACATTTGTGTTTCACACATTGCCAACCAGAGCACATGAAATTCCTGAAAAAGGTTGGAGTATTCACCATCCACATTCTAATCAGAATAAATACTTTAAAAAGTTACAAAACTGTATAATCCACATATAAAGTGCAATGCTTTACACCACTTCTATGATGATGTAATCAACTAGATAAATATATACAGATAAAGACCGATTTATTCTCAAAGCAATGACAGGTAAATACCTATAATGGAAACGTTTGAGTACTACACAGAAAGTCATAGAAAAGGGTATTATATAAAATCTCAGATATCTGTCAACATTAGGTTAGTACCTTCTCGAAGTTGTCTTGCAGAGTTAATGATGTTGAATCAGACACGTAACCAGCGCTCGGGTGAGTCTGATGACCGTATACTTCCAGCTGCTTAGTACTGAAGAAGCAGTTATAAACCAACCAAAGAGGCATCAGAAAATGAGTGTTTCAGTTCTTTCATGTTCAAATGCTTAGGCATACAGTTCATTTCTTGTTCTTCTGAGACTAAATATCTGAATCAGGTTTCAGGGCAGACCCACTAGTGTGTGAAAGAAACTGCTACAAAACTGGCATTAAATAAGTTTTATGAAATCAGAATAGAGGATACAGTATGTCACATTATTTTATACTTCCTTGGATTTCCTGTAGATTCAGTTGTACCCACAGAAAAAAAAATCTATCCACAAAAACTTTCTTAATGGAATTAGTTATAAAAATATCTGAGACGGTGTAAATGTGCAACAACAGGGAATGTGCCCAGATTCACACCTGCTCAGAAGAGCAAATAAACCACAGTTTAGTTTCATGCACACACGCACAAATACAGAAAAACTATCTGAAAGAAATTGCTGGCATTTTCAAGGTGTCTAATGAAGGCTTTACTCACCAAAGTAAGGAGGACAAAAGGGAAATGTTAACTCATCCAAGGAAAACACCAATATCATATTGTACCGTCACAATAAATAGTGACATATTTTAATGTTATCCTATCAATAAGGACTAAGAAGGAAGGAACGAGAAGACAAAACTCTGGTGACCTGAACTTGTACAAATCGTTTCCTTCTTTTCTAGATTATATATATGTGTATGTGTGTATACATATATCTAAATGCTGAATGACTTCTAACTGATGGGTACAAAAAGGATTATGGTTTTCAGTTGAAAAATAAAGCATCAGGCAAAGGAGATGCCCAATAAAAGAGACAGAAAGAATGGGATTGTCTGTAGAGGTTACAATTGCTTCTAGTGCCTTCCTGGAGAGAACCCTGGGAGGGAACAGGAATACTCTTGTCATAGTTCACCATCTTTTTTTCCTTTTTTTTTTTTTTCTCACATTACATCTAGGAAAACTATTACCCATGAGAAAGAGCAGCCTGCATAATACATTCTTCGGATCTCAACAGCTTGTGCTGCTGATCTGGCTCACTTTCCTCCCTTCCACCTCCCCCGCTCAGCATCCATCCCTTTCCAATCTCTGTGCACCACCACAGAACACATCTTCCCAGAGAAAGGACATGTGTAGCCTAAGGTTAAATGAAAAACTTCATTTCGTCTACTTCTTACCATGTTAAAGACCTGTGTGAGTAGACTAAAAACCATCATCTCTATGTAGGTAGGTATCAAATGCCTGAATGAATTAAGAGACATTCACTCCTCTTGGACAAACTAAGTAAATAATCCTGGCTGGAAAAATAAGCACACCCATCCTATGTAAGGAGCACAAAAAGCCATCTCTAGCAATTATCATGATATGATACGGTAGAGGCAACTCCAGCTACAAATCCACACATAAATTATAATTTTGCCCCCAGTTTTATTTTTATTTTTCAACATTTCCTTAGCGATTTGGGGTCTATTCTGATTCTATACAAATTTTTGGATTATTTGCTCCAGCTCTTTGAAAAATATTGGTGGAATTTTGATCAGAATGGCATTAAAAGTATAGATTGCTCTAGGCAGTATAGACATTTTAACAATGTTTATTCTTCCACTCCAAGAGCATGGAATGGTCTTCCATCTTTTTGTGTCTTCTTCAATTTCTTTCATGAGTGTTCTATACTTCCTTGAGTACAGATCCTTTACCTCTTTGGTTAGGTTTATTCCCAGGTATCTTATGGTTCTTGGTGCTATAGTAAATGGAATCGATTCTCTAATTTCCCTTTCTGTATTTTCATTGTTAGTGTATAAGAAAGCCACTGATTTCTGTACATTGACTTTGTATCCTGCCACGTTATTGAATTGCTATATGAGTTCTAGTAGTTTGGGGGTGGAGTCTTTTGGGTTTTCCACATAAGAATCATGTCATCTGAGAAGAGATAGAGTTTGACTTCTTCATTGCCTATTGGGATACCTTTTATTTCTCTTTGTTGTCTGATTGCTGTTGCTAGGACTTCTAATACTATGTTGAACAAGAGTGGTGAGAGTCGGCATCCTTGTCGTGTTCCTGTTCTCAACGGGAAGGCTGCAAGCTTTTTCCCATTGAGGATGACATTTGCTGTGGGTCTTTCATAGACAGATTTTATGAAGTTCAGGAATGTTCCCTCTATCCCTATACTTTGAAGCCTTTTAATCAGGAACAGATGCTGGATTTTGTCAAATGCTTTTTCTGCATCAATTGAGAGGACCATGTGGTTCTTCTCTCTTTTCATATTAATTTGTTCTATCACATTGATTGATTTGCGAATGTTGAACCATCCTTGTAGCCCAGGGATGAATCCCACCTTGTCATCGCGGATAATCTTTTTAATGTGCTATTGGATCCTGTTTGCTAGGATCTTGTTGAGGATCTTAGCATCCATATTCATCAGTGATATTGGTCTGAAATTCTCCTTTTTGGTAGGGTCTTTGCCTGCTTTGGAGATCAGGGTAATGCTGGCTTCATAGAAAGAGTCTGGAAGTTTTCCTTCTGCTTCAATTTTTTGAAACAGCTTCAGGAGAATAGGTGTTCTTTCTTCTTTGACAGTTTGGTAGAATTCCCCAGGGAATCCATCAGGTCCTGGGTTCTTGTTTTTTGGGAGGTTTTTGATCACTGCTTCAATCTCGTTACTAGATATCGGTCTATTCAGGTTGTCAGTTTCTTCCTGGTTCAATTTTGGGAGTTTATAGTTTTCCAGGAATGCATCCATTTCATCTAGGTGGCTGAGCTTATTGGCATATAACTGTTGATAATAACTTGTGATGATTGTTTCTATTTCCTTGGTGTTAGTTGTGATCTCTCCCTTTTCATTCATAATTTTATTAATTTGTTACCTGATTTCAAGCTTTACTACAAAGCTGTGATCACCAAGACAGCATAGTACTGGCACAAAAACAGACACATAGACCAGTGTAACAGAGGAGAGAGCCCAAATACGGACCCTCAACTCTATGGTCAAATAATCTCCGACAAAACAGGAAAAAATATACAGTGGAAAAAAGACAGTCTCTTCAATAAATGGTGCTAGGAAAACTGGACAGCTATATGTAAAACAATGAAACTCGACCATTCTCTTACACCATACACAAAGATAAGCTCGAAATGGATAAAAGACCTCAACATGAGACAGGAATCCATCAGAATCCTAGAGGAGAACATAGGCAGTAATCTCTTCAATATCAGCCACAGCAACTTCTTTCAAGATATGTCTCCAAAGGCAAAGGAAACAAAAGCGAAAATAAACTTTTGGGACTTCATCAAAATCAAAAGCTTCTGCACAGCAAAGGAAACAGTCAAGAAAACAAAGAGGCAACCCACGGAATGGGAGAAGATATTTGCAAATGACAGTACAGACAAAAGGCTGATATCCAGGATCTATAAAGAACTCCTCAAACTCAACACACACAAAACATACAATCATATCAAAAAATGGGCAGAAGATATGAACAGACACTTCTCCAATGAAGACATACAAATGGCTATCAGACACATGAAAAAATGTTCATCATCACTAGCCATCAGGGAGATTCAAATTAAAACCATCTTGAGATACCACCTTACACCAGTTAGAATGGCCAAAATTAGCAAGACAGGAAACAACATATGTTGGAGGGGATGTGGAGAAAGGGGAACCCTCTTCCACTGTTGGTGGGAATGCAAGTTGGGTCAGCCACTTTGGAGAACAGTGTGGAGATTCCTCAAGAAATTAAAAATAGAGCTTCCCTATGACCCTGCAATTGCACTACTGGGTATTTACCCCAAAGATAGAGATGTACTGAAAAGAAGGGCCATCTGTACCCCGATGTTTATAGCAGCAATGGCCACAGTCGCCAAACTGTGGAAAGAACCAAGATGCCCTTCAACAGAAGAATGGATAAGGAAGATGTGGTCCACATACACAATGGAGTATTATGCCTCCATCAGAAAGGATGAATCCCCAACTTTTGTAGCAACATGGACGGGACTGGAAGAGATTATGCTGAGGTAAATTAAGTCAAGCAGAGAGAGTCAATTGTCATATGATTTCACTTATTTGTGGAGCATAACAAATAGCATGGAGGACATGGGGAGTTACAGAGGAGAAGGGAGTTGGGGGAAATTGGAAGGGGAGCTGAACCATGAGAGACTATGGACTCTGAAAAACAACCTGAGGGGTTTGAAGGGGAGGGGGGGTGGGAGGTTGGGGGAAACCAGGTGGTAGGTATTAGTGAGGGCACGGATTGCTAGGAGCACTGAGTGTGGTGCAAAAACAATGAATACTGTTATGCTGAAAATAAATTTTAAAAAAATTATTGTCTTGCATACAAAACCACACATCCTTGAGAAAAGCACAGGTTTTACGTTGAGAGAGAAAAGAGTTATTAGGTGAAATAAAAATAAATAGATTCTACAAACAGAAACAATGGCATCTTATGTAATAATCACCATCTAAAAACAATAAAGTTGGAAATGACATCTCAGAAAATACAATTGTACAATAATAATTAAGAAAAAGGGCATTATGAAGAGGTTAAATGTTTAGTACCAGGACATCAAAGCCGATAGAGCCATTAAACATGTTCTACGCTGAAACAAAGGTCTAAAAGTTTAAGTGGAAGAATCCATATTTCTTGAAAATCACATACTCAGTATGCAAACTACATATTTTAAAGACCAAAAATCTCATGAAAAATGTCTGTATTGAAGGTATTCCAAGCATATAACAGTTACTGGCATAACTGACATACAAACTCTGACCTATGCAGTTCCTGAATGAATCCTGAAGTAGTCTTGACAGTGATAGAATGAATCACTATTACTTTAATAAAGCTTCTGTTCCATAGGTCTGAGCTGACCCCACATATTCTACAACAGGCCTCCAAGGTCTATGCGGGATGAGCTAGTGAGGGGGAAGTCTGCTTTCACAACACTGGAAATAACAGGTCTCATAAACACGGACGGTGCTTTCCACCAGGTTCCATGGGAGAATAGGATCAAGTAGGATTTCCACTGCACATGGTTTGTTCAGGGAATACTCTTAGGATAAAGGGGAAGAGGGAAGCAAAACAGAGCAGAGAATATGGATAAGGAAAGATGTGGTCTTAAATGGAAGACAAAATGAGCCTGACCCTGTAAGAAAGTGGACAAGTCTCCCATACAAGCATGCATCTGTGCTGAAAGAAATACTCAGCCCTCGTGGCCTAATGCAATAGCCACTATCCACATGTCATTACCTGAGCATTTAAATGGCCTCACTGAGAAATGGAATTTTGTATTCTATTTAATTTTAATAAATTTAAATTTAAATGATTTCCTGTGACTTCTTACTCCAGTATTGGACAGCACAGTTCTGGAGTATGAATTGCACCAGATTTAGTCTTGCCTTGGTGTTGGCAGCCTTTGGCCTCTCCCATGAGGCTGTCACTGGTTAAGAGTTGCCCACACTCTGTTCTTGAGACCCCCTGGCAAAGCAGATCCCTCTCAGCTGAGGGCAAATCTCTGAAGAAAGGAAAGACTATGTACCTGGCAGCCCATATTCCTAACATATAGAGTTAGGATTGGAGCAGCAGCCAGGTAAAGAGCATCTGAGCAGGGCACCACTCAAACAAGACTCCATTCATGATCCTGCGCAAGGATAGAAGGATGGAACCCAGTGTCCGAATAGAATTGCACTGACACAATATTCACAAAATGCAACTCCCCTGTTGTGATCTTCAATATAGCATTCTTAAAACTCCGTACATATTTTAGATATTTTAGAAACTCTGAAGGGATAAAATGACCATTTAGGAACTATAAATAATGACAATGAGCTTTATGAATACAGAATAAATACTGTTTAATTTCACAAACAGTAATAACCATAAAGAAAGCATGGAGGTATATGGTCTACTATTTTTACACTTCTGCATATTCTCTTCTTCTATTACTGAAGGCCATATTTTACTACCACTATATATGCATATTTAAGTATTTTCCACATTTGCATAAGCAGGGATAATAAATGTATCTCAGTAGAAAGAAATGTCTAAGAATGAGTTGGTGGAGTCTATAATGAACAACTAAATTTACTTCTTATATTTGGTGAATTGCCATAGGCTGTTCCTTTACGCAGTGGAACATACAAGCAACAACTCTTCTGTTTCAAGAACAATTGCACAAAATTAACTTTCAATTCCTAAAGCAACACAGACACTGAGTTCCATTCCACTCACCTTTGCTCACCATCTCTGTGGGTTCAAAGCTATTTTCCTACCTCCTTTCCAAGTCACTGCCTAAAGACAGTATCACAGATTGGCACCTGGACATGCAGAATCAGTCGTGTGTGGTAAATGTGAAAGTTGACTACAGCAGCACTGGCTTATCCATAAACTTTTCCTAAGCAAAGGACACTTGCTCACAATAAGAGATCTGCACTTTGCCTCTAGGAGATAGGAAATGAAGGCAATTGCAAACTCTCACTATGGTTTCCTGAAAGCAATGACCTGCCTGTATGACAGGGCGACCCTTACGAGCACAGGAGGAGGTGTGGTGACACTCAGCTGTGGCTGGGCTGGCACTGAGAACCAAATGTGTTCCCTGGCTGACGTCCCTGGGGAGCAGATGCACCACACTGTTAATGAGCTCCTGTCACTGAACTATCCAGAGGTGGCCGTCCTCAGGAGAATGATGATCAAGGATCACACCAGAGGAGACCTCACCTGTCTCTTATTATTTCACATTATTTCACAGAGGACAAACCATTCCTTTGGTTCTCATCTGTGAATGACCTACATGTTTTACAAAACACGTAAGACTTTTCAAAACAATTATCCAAAATATTTACATATATAATTAAGAACCATTCAATACTTGTACCCCGAAACAAATAATACATTATATGTTAATTTTTAAAAAGGAATCCATTCAGTTAGTTAACTTTAAGTATAAATATGTGGGGCCCCAGTGTGATTTAGTCCCTTACGCTTCACACTCGGTTTCAGCTCAGGACATGATCCTAGGGTGTTGGAATGGAGCCAAATTTAGGCATAGATCTCCTGCCCAGAGGGGAGTCTGCTTCCCCTCTCTGTCTCCCTCTGCCTCACCCCCAGCTCATCCACACTCTCTCTATTTTTTTAAATTTTTTATTATGATCAGTTAGCCAACATATCATTAGCTTTTGATGTAGCATTAAGTGATTCATTAGTTGCATGTAATACCCAGTGCTCATCACAACACGGCCTCCTTAATACCCATCATCCGGCTACCCCTCCCCTCCACCCACCTCCCTTCTATACCCTCAGTTTGTTTTCTGGAGTCTAGAGTCTCTCGTGGTTCTGATTTCTTCCCATTCAGTTTTCCCTCCCTTCCCCTATGGTCCTCCGCTTTATTTCTTATGTTCCACATATGAGTGAAAGTATATGATAACTGTCTTTCTCTGCCTGACTTATTTCCCTCAGCATAATCCCCTCCAGTTCCATCCATATGCAAATGATAGGTATTCACCCTTTCTGATGGCTGAGTAGTATTCCATTGTATGAACCACACCTTCTTTATCCATTCTTCTGTTGAAGGACAGCTCAGCTCCTTCCACAGTGTGGCTACTGTGGCCATTGCTGCTATGAACATTGGGGTGCACGTGCCCTTTCTTTTCACTACATCTGTGTCTTGGGGTAAAAACCTAGTGGTACAATTGCTGGCTCATGAGGTATCTCTATTTTTAACATCTTGAGGAACCCCCATACTGTTTTCCAGAGTGGCTCTACCAGCTTGCATCCCCACCAACAGTGGAATAGGGTTCCCCTTTCTCCACATCCTTGCCAACATTTTTTAGTTCCTGCATTCTTAATTTTCATCTTTCCAACTTGTGTGAGGTGGCATCTCATTATGGTTTAGATGTGTATTTCCCTGATGGCTAGTGATGGTCAACATTTTTTCAAGTGTCTGTTGGCCATTTGTATGTCTTCGTTGCAGAACTGTCTGTTCATGTCTTCTGCCCATTTCTTGAACGGATTATTTGTTTTGGGGGTGTTGAGTTTGCAAAGTTCTTTGTAGATGTTAGATACCAGCCCTCGATCTATAATGTCTGCTCCACTCAAAGAGATCCCTTTACTATTTCTTCCAGAACTCCTTTAGTTCTTGTTTGTAGGGGAAACTCTTGATCTCTCCCTCTATTCGGAATGGTGCCCTTCCTGGATAGAGTTTTCTTGGCTGTAGTTCTTTCCCATTCAGCGCATGGAAGAGATCAGGCCACTCCTTCTGGCTTGCCAAGTGTCTATGGAGAGATCTCCTTCTTCCATCCTCGAGTTCATTGCATCAAGCCACTTCCAATCTCAATTATTGTATTTTTCCCTTCTGATTTTTTAATACTTTTATGTCTACAGTAAAGGCTTCCCTGAAGTCCTCCATTCTTAATTACAGTGAGTATCATTGGGATTTTTGCTTTAAATTTTCCATCAAGCATCTTTCTTTTATCCATCTTGCTTAGCTATCTGGCTGTGATTTCCCCTTGTTCTTTCATTGGGGATGGATTCCTCCCTGTGAGCATTTTGTCTAAGACTGCCTTCTTCTGGGTCCTAGAAAGGTCCATTTGTTTCTCACTTTGGAGAGAAATGGCTGTGTGAAGAGGAGGGTATGTAGTGCCCCATGTGTGGCACTTGAGCGAGGATGTGTGGGGGGTGTGCTGCACACTCTCTGCTGCTGCGGTTTGGCTGCTCTAGCCTTCAGGGGGGTCATCTGCAGAGGCTCTCCTGGCCTGTTGTGGATAGTGTTTAGTCCCCAGCCTGAATGTGGTGAGTTTTAACAAGCTGTGATCTGCTCTGCTCTGTTCTGCTTGTGAAATGAGACCTGACACTACTTCCACTAGAACTGAAGTCCCAAAGAACTCTCTGGTCAGGGGATGTGTTGTGCATGGGGATTTCTGTTTGTCTTCTGGGGGAGGGGCCTGCCACACTGGGACTGAGGGGAGCCTCACTAAGAAGGGCAGCACCGCCAGAGTGCAGGATGTGGCATATGGTATAAGCAGGTCAGGCAGCGCTTGTTCTGGCTTTGCTGCTCACTGCAGGGGTCGCTGTTGGTACTGATGGGCAAGGTAGGAAAATGACACCTCCTTTGTCCCCAGAGAGCAGACTCCATGTCCCCACCTCTCAGGGAAGCACTCTGAGCAGAGGAAATAATTCCACCCCTAGGTGTCTCAGGCTTTTTTTTTTTTTTTTTAAAGTTTTACTCATTTGAGAGAGAGAGAGAAAGCATGCATGGGTCAAAGGGCAGTGGAAGAGGGGGAGTCTTAAGCAAACTCTACTGAGCATAGGACCCAATGCAGGGCTTGTTCTCACGACCCTGAGAGAGACCAGGAGCTGAAACCAAGAGTCAGATGTTCAACCACCTAAGCTACCCAGGTCCCCACAGACCTTTTCCAGATCTCTGTTTCCACACCATCTAGTTGTTTACCTGCCTCCTCTCAAGGATCTGCCCCGGAGCCCTCTGGGTTCTTTCCCAGTGAAGTCAGCTAACTTCTCAGACTCCAGTCTTTGGGGATGTGATGTGGGCAGGGGCCCCGGCTGGTCTTCTGGGGGAAGGTCTCACCTTACTGGGACTGAGGCAAACTTGACCTAAAAGGACAGTCTCACCAGACTGCAGGGAAATAGGGTTTGGCAGAAACAAGGGAGGCAGCCTGTGCTACCCCAGTGCTGCCTCCTGCAGATGGATCCATGTTTCTGCTGCAGGGCTGGGAGACAAATGGCCCCAGAGGGCACCAGGGTGCACAGAGAGGCCTCTCCAGCAATACCACCTCCCTGTGATTCCTTCTAGAGGGGCCAATCATCTCCCCTCCATGAGCTGCAGACTTTCTCCAGATGGCTGTTCCCATGCCCTCTGCCCCCCAGGGGTTTACCTGTCTCCTCTCCAGGAGCAGGACAGCACCCTCAGGGCTCTAGGCCACCAAGCCCACCAACCTTTCAAACTCCAGGCTTAAGGACCCACTGGCTGCAAGAACTCACAGTAATTGATTGGCCCTCCCTTTTACGTTTCTCCAAGCAAATGGCTTTGGGAAAATGTTCTTGTGCATTCCCCTGTGTGCTTCTCTCTCTCTCTCTCTCTTCCTCTCTCTCTCTCTTCCACAAGCTTTCCTCTCCTCCAAGGCAGTCATGATCCCCTTCTCCACACACCATATCTCCACCCTTCCTACCCTCTTCCAAGAGACTCTTCTCTCCCTGTAGTTGTGGAGTTTGTTCTATCAGTCCTCAGGCAGATTTGGGAGTATTTAGGATGATCAGATAGTTATCTTGTTGTGCTCCTCAGACAACACCAGCTTCCGGTTTTCTTCCTCTGTCACCACCTTAGCTACGCCTGAACCGTTTTTCTTCTTTTTAGTAGTCTTCAGGCCCAGCCCAACTCAGGACCTGAACTCATGACCCTGAGGTCAAGCCTGCAACTGAAACCAGAAGTCAGACACTTAACTAACTGAGCCACCCAGGTGTCCCTGGTTTTGACACTCATAATATTTACCAACTAGAATGAACCTTACCCAACTTCCCTCTGATGACCTCAATCAAAGACCATTTGGACCCTGAGTTCTCATCTCTTCTTCATTCCAGGTTGATTTTGCTATTGTTTCTCTGGGCTCTATTTCACTTATCTCTGCTTGGAGCTTTGTTATTTCTTTCCTTCTGCTCACTTTAAGCTTGTTTGGTCTTTTCAGTTCCTTGAAGAGTAAAAGTGGGTTTTTTTTTCTTTCCTAGTGTAGGCTTTTATTGCATGCAGTAAACTTTCCTTGTAGAATTGCTTTTCTAGCATCTCATATTTTCATAAGTAGTGTTGATATTTTTATTTTTTCAAAATATGTCTTGATTTCCCTTTGATGTCTTCCTTCACCCATTGGTGCGGGGGAAGTGTGGCTTTTAATTTCCACATATGTGTACATTTTCCATCTTTCCTTTGGTTCTTGATTTTTTGTTTCGTAACACTAGATTTAAAAATGAATTACTAGCATGGCTTCAGTCTTCTTCAATTTCCTGAGTCTTATTTTGTAATTCTCTTCTCATCTATCCTGGACAATGTTCCTGGAGTGCTTCACAAGAATGTGTATTCTGCTGCTGTTGGATGGTATGTTCCATACATATCCATTAACATTTTTACTTGAAAGTTTGGCTCAAATCCAATATTTTCATGTTCATATTTTGTCAGAATGATTTATCCATTATTACAATTAAAATAATGAAGTCCCTACCATTATTATGTCATTATCTATTTCTCCCTTCCTATATGTTACCATTTGCTTAATAATTTTGGTCCTCCCTCATCAAGATCAAAGGCTTTTGCACAGCAAAGGAAACAGTTAAAAAAAAACAAAAGACAACTGACAGAACGGGAGAAGATATTTGTAAATGACATATCAGATAAAGGGCTAGCTAGTATCCAAAATCTATAAAGAGTTTAGCAAATTCAACACCCATAGAACAATACCCAATCAAAAAATGGAGAGAGGACATGAACAGACATTTCTGCAAAGAAGACATCCAGATGGCCAACAGACACATGAAAAAATGTTCCACATCACTGGGCATCAGGGAAATACAAATCAAAACCACAATGAGATCCCACCTCACACCAGTCAGAATGGCGGAAATTAATAAGTCAGGAAATGACAGATGCTGGCGAGGATGCAGAGAAAGGGGAACACTCCTACACTGCTGGTGGGAATGCAAGCTGGTGCAACCAGTCTGGAAAACAGCATGAAGGTTCCTCAAAAAGTTGAAAGTAAAGCTACCCTACAACCCAGCAATTGCACTTATGGGTATTTATCCTAAAGATACAAATGTAGTGACCCAAAGGGCCACGTGCACCCGAATGTTTATAGCAGCAAAGTCCACAATAGCCAAACTATGGAAAGAACCTAGATGTCCATCAACAGAGGAATGGATAAAGAAGATGTGGTATATATACATACATGTATATATATATACAATGGAACACTATGCAGCCATCAAAAGAAATGAAATCTTGCCATTTGCTACGATGTGGATGGAACGAGAGGGTATTATGCTTAGCAAAGTAAGTCAATCAGAGAAAGACAACTATCATATGATCTCCCTGACATGAGGAAGTGGAGATGCAACGTTGGTGGGTTTGGGGGGTGGGAAAAGAATAAATGAAACAAGATGGGATCGGGAGGGAGACAAACCATAAGAGACTCTTAATGTCACAAAACAAACTGAGGGTTGTCGGGGGAAGGTGGGTAGGGAGAGGATGGTGGGTTTATGGACATTGGGGAGGGTATGTGCTATGGTGAGTGCTGTGAAGTGTGTAAACTCGGTGAATCACAGACCTGTATCTCCTGGCTAATAATACATTATATGTTTTTCAAAAATTTGAAAATTATTAAAAAAAAGAAATGTTCAATAAAAAAATAAATTTTAAAAAATAATAATTTTGGTCCTCCCATATCAGGTCCCGTATATCAACCACTGTTACACCTTCTTGAGGAATTGACTCCTTCATTTTTTTTAAAAGATTTTATTTATTTATTTGACATAGAGAGCAAGAGAGTACAAGCAAGCAGAGCAGCAGAGAGAGAGGAGAAGCAGACTCCCCAGTGAACAGGGAACCTGATGTGGGGTTCAATCCCAGGACCCTGGGATCATGACCTGAACAGAAGGCAGTTACTTAACCAACTGAACCACCCAGGCACCCTGAATTGACTCCTTTATTTAAAGAAGTTTTTTGTCTCTTGTTACCATTATTGGCTTAAAATATATCTACCCCTTCACTCCCAATTATTTAAGAACTAGCAGACATCCTCCTCAAATTCCCTACCTAATTTTACAAGATTAGCATTACCCTGATATCAAACACAGGTGAATACTACAAAGAAAAAAAAGAAAGAAACATTTGGACCTAATCCCTGATGAATATAGACACAAAATTCCTCAACAAAATATTTTCAAACCAAATTCAACAGCGAGCGTATGAAGAGGTTCATGCACCACGATTTATAGCAGGGACCCAGGATGAACCAAACTACACAGATCAATAGATGCGGTGCACCCCACTGGTAGAATGAAAGACTAAAACCAAGTGGTTGGTATGGTAGGCAAGATGGCAGAGGAGTAGGGGATCCTGTTTCAACTGGTCCCCAGAATTTAGCTGGATATCTACCGAACCAGTTTGAACACCAACAAAATCATCCTGAGATGCAAGAATACATATCTGGATCTCTACAAGCAGAGAAGCAATTGTGTTTTGCAAGGTAGGACGTGCAGAGTCGTGAATCCACAAGGAGATATGGGAAAATAAACAGAAGAGGGAGGGAGCCTCCATAAGCCAGCTCCTGGAAAGTGACAGGACACCAGAGAGCAAAATCAGAACCCGTAAACATCTGCTCTAAGAGAGACCTCCCTCTCTGAAAGGGGCTCTGGAAATGAAAAAGCAGAATTCTAGGTAGGGCACTGTGGTCTCAGGATACGAGGAGCCACAGAGTGGAAGGGGTGTCTGAACCAGTGCACTGCCCCAGCAGAGGAGCCAGGAATCAGGTTGTGTGTCAGTGAGCCCAGGAGGGGGCTGTCAGCTCAGATTGCCATAAACCTTGAGCTGTGCTGGTGGATAATTGGTCTTTTCCTGACCACTCTGAAAGAGCCTAGAACCTGTGCGTGACGGCACAAAAACCTGCAGGGTGGTAAGGACATCAGAGCACCAACCAGACAAGATTCAGGATCTTTGGGGGCCTGCACAAGCCACGACTCCCGGCAGTTTCAGAGTCACATAGGACAGGGGCACTCCCAGGTCCCTGGGACTACCTCTGAAAGTTGCTGTCAGTGGGCACCATGGGAGGCTGCCGCTTTCTAGGGCACATATAGAAGTGGAGACTCTTTGTCCTGAAGGATTTTTTATAGAGGGCAGACTGAAAATTTTCTGCTCTGAGCCAGAGGTTTGGGTATAGACATTTTTTTTTTAAGATTTTATTTATTTATTCGACAGATCACAAATAGGCAAAGAGGCAGGCAGAGGGGTGGGGTAAAGCAGGCTCCCCACTGAGCAGAGTGCCCAATGTGGGGCTCGGTCCCAGGACCCTGGGATCATGACCCTAACTGAAGGCAGAGGCTTTAATCCACTGAGCCACCCAGCGCCCCTGGTATAGACATTTTTGCACTGATCCTCTGCAGAGGTGCAGAAAGCCTCCAGGGGAAAAAAAGCCACAAAGAGGACCAGTTTCCACTGAGCACATACCCTGACAGGTGGTAGGACAACTCTACCCAGGAAGGGATACCTGAGAAACAGTGCAGCAGGCCCCTCTCCCAGAAGACAGGCTAGGGCAACAGGTAGATGACAACCCTATGGATCCCATAAGACTGTAAAATCCCAACACTAGGGGAAAATAGTAGATTGAGTTCTGGGTGTTGCTCAACTTGTTTATTTTTCAGATAAAGTACTCGTTTTCTTTTTTTTTTTTCCTATGCTTTTTCTCTTATTTCTTTTTACCTTTTTCTCATTTCAACTACATGTTTATTATATTCACTTACATTTCATAGTCACTTTTTAACTTGTGTATTTTCACACCTTTTTTTATAGACATGTGCTTCATTTTATCCTCTATTCACTCTATTAAACTTTATATATATACATGTTTTACTTTTCTTGCAATTTTCAGATACAGTGCCTTCTCACACACAAAACAAAATTCACCCAGGAACAACTGGAACACCTGCTTTATCCACACTGTGAGATTATATTCATTCCTTCCTCTACCCCACTTTTTCTAAATTTTTTTAGTTTCATTCTTGGCTTTAATTTTCGGCAGTGGCTTCCGACCACTCTGGATTTTGCTACTGTGCATCTTGCTTGGGTCATAGTTGATATTTTGGACTCTGCTCATTTGCTCAACCATCCCTCAATAAAATGACTAGTAGGAGAAAAATCTCAACCAGAAAAGAAATAGAGACAATGTCCTCTGCCACAGAACTAATGGGTATTGATATAAGCACCATGTCAGAAATAAAATTGAGGATAACAATCATAAAGTCAATAACTAGGATGAAAAAGCATTAGTGACAAGATAGAATCTCTAAGGGCAGAAATGAGATCCAATCAGACCAAACTTAAAAATGCTATGAATGAGATGCTGTCAAAACTGGATACTCAGCCAGGGTAAAAGAGGCAGAAGAGAGAATAAGTGATCTAGACAAGCCGATGGAAAGGAAGGAGGTTGACGAAAACAGAGATAGGCAGCTGAGTACTGCATGAAAACAAGGACTGGAGATAGTAATGATGCCCTGAAATGTTCCAGTGTCAGAATTATCACCCCGAGGGGGTGGAAAGAAAGAAAGGACTAGAAGCTATATTTGAGCAAATCATAGCTGGGAACATCCTTAATCTGGGGCAGGAAACAAGCATTCATATCCAAGAGGCAGAGAAGTCAATAAAGTCAAAGTCAATAAAAATAGATCAACATCCTGACATATAATAGTTAAGCTTGCAAATCTTACAGCCAAAGAAGCTATCCTGAGAATATCTAGGGAGGGAAGATTCCTTACATATGGAGGGAGGAAAATCAGAATAATGTCAGGCCCTGCCACAGAGACCCGGCAGCCAGAAAGGGCTGGCAAGACATAGTCACTGTACTAAATGAGGAGAACATGCATCCAAGAATACTTTATTCAGCAAGGCTCTTGTTCAGAACAGATGGAGAGACCAAGACCTTCAGGACAGAGAGAAGCTAAAAGAACATGTGACCACCAGTCCAGACCTGCAAGATATATTAAGGGGGATTCTATAAGTGACGAGAGACCCCAAGAGACCAGAAATTAAGAGACAATCTCCAGAAACAGAGACATTACAGGAAATACAATGGCACTAAATTCATCTTTCAATAGTTACTCTCAATGTAAATGGTCTGAATACTCCCAAAAGAAGACACAGGGTTTCAAATTGGACAAAAAAGCAAGACCCATCCATATGCTGCCTACACGAGACTCACTTTGAACCTAAGACACCTCCAGACTGAAAGTGAGGGGATGGGGAACCATTTACCATGCTAATCGACCTCCAAAGAAAGCTGAGGTAGCATTCCTCATATCACACCAATTTAGATCTTAAACCAAAGACTATAGTAAGAGATACACAGGGACACTATATCATACTTAAAGGGTCTACCCAAATAGAAGATCTAACAATTCTAAGTATCTGTGCCCTGAACATGATAGAAGCCAATTATATAAACCAATTAATAAGCAAAATAAAGAACCATACTGATTCTCCTCCATTAATCATAGGAGACATCAACAGTCCACTCACAGTAATGGACAGGTCATCTAAGCAGAAGATCAACAAAGAAACAAGAGTTTTGAATGACATTTGGGCCAGATGGACATCGTAGATATATACAGAACATCCATCCTAAAACTACAGAATGCTCATTCTTCCTGAATGCACATGGAATATTCTCCAGAATAGATGGCATGCTGTTCACAAACCAGGTGTCAGGCAATGCCAAAAGACTGTGATTATTCCCTGCATATTTTCAGGCCACAACGCTTTGAAACTTGAACTCAACCACAAGAAGAAATTTGGTAGGAACATAAACATATGGAAGTTAAATAGAACCCTGCTAAAGAAGAAGTGCATCAACGAGGAAATTAAAGAACTTAAACAATTTGTGGAAACTATGAAAATGAAAACACATTGGTTCAAAACTGATGAGATCCTGCAAAGGTGGTCCTCCGAGGGAAGTACATAGCCATCCAAGCCTCTCTCAAAATTTTAGAAAAATCCCAAATGCACAACCTAACCTTATACCTAAAGGGTAACTTTATACCTAAAGGACATGGGGGGTAAAAAAAACCACCAATTAAAACCTAAACCAAGGAGGAGAAGAGAAATAATAAAGATTAGAGCAGAAGTCAAGGAAACAAAAACCAGAAAAGCAGTAGAACATGTCAATGAAACTAGAAGCTAGTTCCGTGAAAGAATTAATAAGATTGATAAAACTCTAGCCAGACTTATGCAAAAGAAAAGAGAAAGGACTCAAATTAATAAAATTATGAATGAAAGGGGAGAGATCATGACTAATACCAAAGAAATAGAAACAATTATTAGAAAGTATTACAAGCAACTATATGCCAACAAAGTAAGCAATCTGGAAGAAATGGGTGCATTCCTGGAAACATATAAACTACCAAGACAGGAAGTAAAAGACAATCTGAACAGACCAATAGCCAGCAAGGAAATTGAAACAGTAATCAAAAACCTCCCTAAGGGGAGCCTGGTTGGCTCAGTGGGTTGAGCCTCCACTTTCTGCTCAGGTCGTGATCTCGAGGTCCCGGGATCGAGCCCCACATCAGGCTCTCTGCTCAGCGGGGATCCTGCTTCTTGCCCCCACCTGGCTCTCTGCCTACTTGTGATCTCCATCTGTCAAATGAACAAATTAAAAAATCTTTAAAAGTTTTTAAAATAAAAAAAATAAAAAAAAAAAAACAAGAGTTCAGGGCCAGATGGCTTCCCAGGGGAATTCTACCGAACACTGAAAGAAGACATAATACCTATCCCACTGAAGCTATTTCAAAACATAGAAATGGAAGAAAAACTCCCAAACTCATTCTATGAGACCAGTATTACCCTGATCCCAAAACAAGACAAGGACCCATTCAGAAAGAAGACTTACAGACTTGGACACTGGGAAGGGTATGTGCTACAGTGAGCACTCTGAATTATGCAAGACTGATGAATCACAGACCTGTACTGCTGAAACAAATACATTGTATGTTAATTAAAAAATAAAATAGAATACATTTTTTTAAAAAATAGAGACCAATATCCCTGACAAACATGGATGACAAAATACTCAACAAGATCCTAGCTAATAGGATCCAACAATACATTAAAAAGATTATACACCATGACCAGGTGGGATTAATTCCTAGGATAAAAGTGATGTTCAACACTCAGAAATCAATTAAAGTAATAGAGCATATTAAAGAAAAGAAGAAACAAGAATCATATGATCCTTTCAATTGATGCAGAAAAAGTATTTGACAAAATACAACACCTGTTCCTGATTAAAACTCTTCAGAGTGTAGGGATAGAGGGGCCATACTTCAACATCATAAAAGCCTTCTAAGAAAGGCCCACAGCTATTATCATTCCCAAAGGGGAAAAAACAAGAGCTTTCCCTGAAGGTCAGGAACACGACAGGGATGCCCACTCTCACCACTTTGCTCAACACAGTACTAGAACCTCAGCAATCAGACAACAAAAATAAATAAAAGGCATCCATATTGGCAAAGAAGTTAAACTCTCTCGCTTCACAGATGACATGTTACTTTACATGGAAAATCCAAAAAACTCCAGCCCCAAATGGCTAGAACTCATACAGCAATTCAGCAATGTCACAGGATACAAAATCAATACACACAAACAACTAATAATATAAGTGAAGAAAGAGAAATTAAGTAATTGACTCCATTCACAATAGCACCAAAAACCATAAGATAGCTAGAAATAAACCTACCTAAAGGAGTAAAGTATCTATACTCTACAAACTATAGAACACTCATGAATGAAACAGAGGAAGACACAAAGAAATGAAAAAACATTCCATGCTCAGGAATTGGAAGAACAAATACTGTGAAAATGTCTATGTTGCCCAGGGCAATCTACACTTTCAATCTAATCCCCATCAAAATACCATGGACATTTTTCACATAACTGAAACAAATAACCCTAAAATTTGTATGGAACCAGAAAAAAAACCCTGAATAGCCAGGGGACATGTTGAAAAAGAAAACCAAATCTGGGGATATCACAATGCCTGAATTCCAGCTATATTACAAAGCTGTGATCATCAAGACAGCGTGGTACGGGCACAAAAACAGACACATAGAATAATGGTATAGAATAGGAAAACCAGATATGGACCTTCAACTCTATGGTCAATTAATCTTTGACAAATCAGGAAAGAATAGCCAATGGAAAAAAGACAGTCTCATCCAAACGGCCAACAGACACATGAAAAAGTGTTCCACATCACTCAGCATCAGGGAAATACAAATCAAAAACACAATGAGATCCCACCTCACACCAGTCAGAATGGCTAAAATTAACAAGGCAGGAAATGACAGATGCTGGCGAGGATGTGGAGAAAGGGGAACCCTCCTATCCTGTTGGTGAGAATGCAAGCCGGTGCAACCACTCTGGAAAACAGCATGGAGGTTCCTCAAAAAGTTGAAAATAGAGCCACCCTACAACCCAGCAATTGCACTACTGGGTATTTACCCTAAAGATACAAATGTAGTGACCCCAAGGGGCACATGCACCCAAATGTTTATAGCAGCAATGTCCACAATAGCCAAACTATGGAAAGAACCTAGATGTCCAACAACAGATGAATGGATAAAGAAGATGTGATATATATATATATATATATCAGCCATCAAAAGAAATAAAATCTTAACATTTGCGACGACATGGATAGATAGAGAGGGTATTAAGCTGAGCAAAATAAATCAATCAGAGAAAGATAATTATCATATGATCTCCCTGATATGAGGAAGTGGAGATGTAACATGGGGGTTTTGGGGGTGGGAAAAGAATAAATGAAACAAGATGGGATCGGGAGGGAGACAAACCATAAGAGAATGTCACAAAACAAACTGAGGGTTGCTGGTGGGAGGTGGGTAGGGAGAGGGTGGTTGGGTTATGGACATTGGGTATGTGCTATGGTCAGTGCTGTGAAGTGTGTAAACTTGGCAATTCACAGACCTGTACCCCTGAGGCTAATAATACATTACATGTTTATAAAAAAATAAAATAAATTAAAAGACTTATTTGTGGAGCATAACAAATAGCATGGTGGACATGGGGAGTTAGGAGAAGGGAGTTGGGGGAAATTGGAAGGGGAGGTGAACCAAGAGTGACTATGGACTCTGAAAAACAATCTGAGGGGTTTTAAGTGGTGGGGGGTTGGGAGGTTGGGGGAACCAGGTGGTGGGTATTAGAGAGGGCACAGATTGCATGGAGCACTGGGTGTGGTACAAAAACAATGAATACTGTTATGCTGAAAATAAATTAAAAATAAATTTAAAAAAATAAAATAAAATAAAATATATATATAGTTAGTTAAGCATCCGCCTTTGGTTCAGATCATGACCCATGATCCCAGGGTCCTGGCATCAAGTCCCCCATCAGGCTCCTTGATCAGAAGGCAGCCTGCTTCTCCCTCTGACTGCTGCTCCCCCTGCTTGTGCCCTCTCTCTCTCTTTCTCTCTCTGCTAAATAAATAAATAAAATCTTTTAAAAAGTTAGAATACAGGCAAGGGAAACAAACAAAAATGAAATTTAGGGATTTCATCAAGATAAAAAGCTTCTGCATAGCAATGGAAACAGTCAACAAAACTAAGAGACAACCCACAGAATGGGAGAAGATATTTGCAAATGACATTACAGATCGAGGGCTGGTATCCAACATCTATAAAGAACTTCACAAATTCAACATCCAAAAAACAAATAATCTCATCAAGAAATGGGCAGAAGATATGAACAGACACTTCTCCAAAGAAGATATACAAATGGCCAACAGACACATGAAAACATGTTGAACATCACTAGCCATCAGGGTACAAATCAAAACCCTAATGAGATACAACCTCATGCCAGTCAGAATGGCAAAAATTAACAAGACAGAAAACAAAAAATTGGCAAGGATATGGAGAAAGGGGAACCCTCTTCCACTGCTGATGGGAATGCAAACTGGTACAGCCACTCTGGAAAACAGTATGGAGTTTCCTCAAGACGTTGAAAAAAAGCTACATTAAGACCCAGCAATTGTACTACCAGGTATTTACCCAAAGATACGGTTGTAGAGGAAACAATGGGGTACGTGTACCCCAGTGTTTATAGCAGCAACATCTGCAGTAACAAACTGCGGAAGGAGCTGAGATGTCCTTCAACAGATGAATGGGTAAAGAAGATGTGGCTCATATAATCAATGGACAATTACTCAGCCATCAGAAAGGATGAATACCTACTATTTGCATTAACATGGATGGAACTGGAGGGGATTATGCTAAGTGAAATAAGTCAAGCAAAGAAAAACAATTATCACATGGTTTCACTCATATGTGGAACATAAGGAATAAAGCAGAGTACCCTAGGGAAAGGGAGGGAAAACTGAATGGGTGATATCTCAATGTGGTATTAATTTGAATCTCCCTGAGGGCTAGTGATGATGAACATTTTTTCATGTGTCTGTTAGCCATTTGTATGTCTTCATTGGAGAAGTGTCTGTTCATATCTTCTTCCCATTTTTTGATATGTTTGCCTGTTTCGTGTGTGTTGAGTTTGAGGGGTTCATTATAGATCCTGGATATAAACCTTTTGTCTCTACTGTCATTTGCAAATATCTTCTCCCATTCCGTGGGTTGCCTCTTTGTTTTTTTGACTGTTTCCTTTGCTGTGCAGAAGCTTTTGATTTTGATGAAGTCCCAAAAGTTTATTTTCGGTTTTGTTTCCTTTGCCTTTGGAGACATATCTTGAAAGAAGTTGCTGTGGCTGATATTGAAGAGATTACTGCCTATGTTCTTCTCTAGGAGTCTGATGGATTCCTGTCTCATGTTGAGGTCTTTTATCCATTTTGAGTTAATCTTTGTGACTCTGAAAAACAATCTGAAGGGTTTGAAGTGATGGGGGGGTGGGAGGTTGGGGTACCAGGTGGTGGGTATTATAGAGGGCACGGATTGCATGGAACACTGAGTGTGGTAAAAAAAAATAATGAATACTGTTTTTCTGAAAATAAATTAATTAATTTAAAAAAAAACTGAATGGGAAGAAATCAGAGATGGAAACAAACCATGATAGACTCTGGACTCTGGGAAACAAACTGAGGGTTACAGAGGGAAGGGGTTGCAAGGATGGAGAAATTAGGTGATGGGTATCAAGGAGGGCACATGTTGTGATGAGCACTGTGTGTTATACACAACTAATGAATCTCTGAACACTACATCAAAAATTAATGATGGCACGGATTGCATGGAGCACTGGGTGTGGTGCAAAATTAATGAATACTGTTATGCTAAAAATGAAAAATAAATTTTAAAAAAATGCAAAAAAAAATAATGATGTACAATATGTTGGGTAATTGAACATAATAATATAAATTAATAAACAAATATATTTTTTTTCAAAAAAGAAAAACCTTCTGATGATCTCAATAGATGCAAAAAAAGCATTTAACAAGATTATTTGACCATAAATTTGAGGGTCCATATCTGGGCTCTCTACTCTGTTCCACTGGTCTATGTGTCAGTTTTTAGGCCAGTACCATGCTGTCTTGGTGATCACAGCTTTGTAGTAGAGCTTGAAATCAGGTAACGTGATGCCCCCAGTTTTATTTTTGTTTTTCAACATTTCCTTAGCGATTTGGGGTCTATTCTGATTCCATACAAATATTTGGATTATTTGCTCCAGCTCTTTGAAGAATACTGGTGGAATTTTGATCAGAATGGCATTAAAAGTATAGATTGCTCTAGGCAGTATAGACATTTTAACAAAGTTTATTCTTCCACTCCAAGAGCATGGAATGGTCTTCCATCTTTTTGTGTCTTCTTCAATTTCTTTCATGAGTGTTCTGTAGTTCCTCGAGTACAGATCCTTTACCTCTTTGGTTATGTTTATTCCCAGGTATCTTATGGTTCTTTTTTTAAAAAAAAAAAATTTTTATTTATTTACTTGATAGACAGAGAGAGATCACAAGTAGGCAGAGAGGCAGGCAGAGAGAGAGGGGGAAGCAGGCGCCCCGCTGAGCAGAGAGCCCGATGTGGCGCTAGATCCCAGGACCCTGAGATCATGACCTGAGCTGAAGGCAGAGGCTTAAACCACTAAGCCACCCAGGCGCCCCTATCTTATGGTTCTTGGTGCTATAGTAAATGGAATCGATTCTCTAATTTCCCTTTCTGTATTTTCATTGTTAGTGTATAAGAAAGCCACTGATTTCTGCATATTGACTTTGTATCCTGCCATGTTATTGAATTGCTGTATAAGTTCTAGTAGTTTGGGGGTGGAGTCTTTTGGGTTTTCCACATAAAAAAGCATGTCATCTGCAAAGAGAGAGAGTTTGACTTCTTCACTGCCAATTTGGATACCTTTTATTTCTCTTTGTTGTCTGATTGATTGCTGTTGCTAGGACTTCTAATACTATGTTGAACAAGAGTGGTGAGAGTGGGCATCCTTTTTGTGGAACAGAGTAGAGAGCCCAGATATGGAATCTCAACTCTATGGTCAAATAATCTTCAACAAAACAGGAAAAAATATACAGTGGATAAAAGACAGTCTCTTCAATAAATGCTTCTGGGAAAACTGGACAGCTATATGTAGAAGAATGAAACTCAATCATTCTCTTACACCGTACACAAAGATAAACTCAAAATGGATAAAAGACCTCAACATGAGACAAGAATCCATCAGAATCCTAGAGGAGAACATAGGCAGTAATCTCTTCAATATCAGCCACAGCAACTTCTTTCAAGATATGTCTCCAAAGGCTAAGGAAATAAAAGCAAAAATAAACTCTTGGGACTTCATCAAAATCAAAAGCTTCTGCACAGCAAAGGAAACAGTCAAGAAAACAAAGAGGCAACCCAAAGAATAGGAGAAGATATTTGCAAATGACAGTACAGACAAAAGGCTGATATCCAGGATCTATAAAGAACTCCTCAAACTCAACACACACAAAACAGATAATCATATCAAAAAATGGGCAGAAGATATGAACAGACATTTCTCCAATGAAGACATACAAATGGCTATCAGACACATGAAAAAATGTTCATCATCACTAGCCATCAGTGAGATTCAAATTAAAGCCATCTTGAGATACCACCTTGCACAAGTTAGAATGGCCAAAATTAGCAAGACAGGAAACAACATGTGTTGGAGGGGATGTGGAGAAAGGGGAACCCTCTTCCACATTTGGTGGGAATGCAAGTTGGGTCAGCCACTTTGGAGAACAGTGAGGAGATTCCTCAAGAAATTAAAAATAGAGCTTCCTTATGACCCTGCAATTACACTACTGGGTATTTACCCCAAGGATACAGATATACTGAAAAGAAGGGCCATCTTTACCCCAATGTTTATAGCAGCAATGGCCATGGTCACCTAACTGTGGAAAGAACCAAGATGCCCTTCAACGGAAGAATGGATAAGGAAGATGTGGTCCATATACACGATGGAATATTATGCCTCCATCAGAAAGGATGAATACCCAACTTTTGTAGTAACATGGATGGGACTGGAAGAGATTATGCTGAGTGAAATAAGTCAAGCAGAGAGAGTCAATTATCATATGGTTTCACTTATTTGTGGAGCATAACAAATAGCATAGAGGACATGGGGAGTTAGAGAGGAGAAAGGAGTTGAGGGAAATTGGAAGGGGAGGTGAACCATGAGAGACTATGGACTCTGAAAAACAACCTGAAGGGTTTGAAGGGTCAGGGGGTGGGAGGTTGGGGGAGCGAGGGGGTGGGTATTATAGAGGGCATGGATTGCATGGAGCACTGGGTGTAATGCAAAAATAATGAATACTGTTATGCTGAAAATAAATTTTAAAAAAAGAATTTTAAAAAAGCATTTAACAAAACACAACATCTTTCCATGGTAAACCGGCTCAACAAATTAGGGTTAGAAGGAATATATCTTAATGTAATTGAGGCCGTATGTGACAAACCCACGCCTAACATACTCAATGGCAAAATGTTGGAAGCTTTTTTTCTAAGATCAAAAACAAGAGAAAGATGCCACCTTCACTACTCTTACAGAACACAGGAAGTGCTAGCCTCAGCAATCTGGCAAAAAAAGAAATATGATGGCAGCCAATTTTTTTTTTAAATTATAATCATCTTTGTTTGGAAATGATACAATCTCATATACAGAAAAATCCTAGACACAACCAAAAACTGTTAGAACATATCAACAAGCTTAGTAAAGTTATAAAACAGAAATTCAACACACAGAAATGAGTTGCCTTTCTATATGATAACAACAAAATAAGTGAAAGGATTTTTTATCTCATACACAACAGCATATAAACTAAAAAACCATTAAAGAATAAACTAATCCAAGGAGGAAAAACATCTGTACACTCAAACTACAAGATATTCATGAAAGAAATGGAAGAATTAAAATATCTAATGTTCATTAATTGAAAGAACTCAAAAGGCTAAAATGTCCATACTACTTAAAAACATTACAGATTCAATGAAATCCCTATCAATATTTGATTGGCATTTTTCACAGAGAAAAAAAAAATTCTAAAATCTCTATGGAACTACAAAAGTTCCCAATTGCCAAAGTCACCATGACTGAGAAGAACAAAGCAGGAAGCATCCCACATCCTGACTCAAACTACATGTTAAAGCTCTAGTGATGAAGACAGTATGGTACTGGCAGAAGAAAAAGACACACACAGCAAAGGAACTGACTGAAGAGCTCACACATAAACCCACCCACATACAGACAACTAACATTTGACAACAGAGTCAAGAATGTTCATGGGGAAACACAGTCTTCTTAAAAAATGCTCCTGAAAACAAAAAATGGGTAAGTACATGCAGAGAATTGAAATTGTAGCACTCTATTATACACCTCAAAAATTAACTTGCTGTGGATTGACATGTAAATACAGGAGCTGAAGTTGTAGAAGGCAACACAGAACTCCTAGAAGACAACACAGAAGAGAAGATTCATGACATTGGACATGTTCACATTTACCAAATGAGGCTGGTCTAGCATCATCCTATCTACAAATGGAATGACTCTTTGGGATCCAATTGTAACCCTGAGCCTGAATATGACATCAAAAGCACCAGCAACAAAAGCAAAGAAAGTATTAATAAATAAAATATCAATCCAAAAACTTTCTGCACTATGAAAGAAACAGTCAACAAAATGAAAAGTCAACATATAGAATAGGAGAAATACTTACACATCTTCTACCTGATAAGGGGTTAATATCCAAAATATATAAGGAACTTGTGCAACTCAGTGGCATAAAAAACAACAATTCCATTTTTTCAAAAGGGAAGGGGTACTGAATGGATATTTTTCTGAAGACATAGCAAACGCCAAATAGATATATGAAAGGTATTCCAAATCACTATTCATCGGGAAATGCAAACCAAAACCACAATCACTCACACTTGTTAGAAAGGCTGTCATAAAAAAGACAAAAGATAACAAAAGTTAGTGATGGAAAACTCATACACAGTTGATGAGAATGTAAACTGATATAGCCTCCATGGAAAGCAGTAAGGAGATTCCTCAAAAAATTAACAAAGGAACTGCTATTGTATCCAGAAACCAATATCTAGGTACCCATCCAAAGGAAATGAAATCATGAGATTTCATTTGAAATGAAAGAGATTTATGCCTTCCCATATTCACGGCAGCACTACTCACAATGGCCAAATGTGAAGACAACCTAAGTGTCCACATAGATGAACTGAGAAAGAGGATGTGGCATAAGTATCTAAAGCAATATTATTCTGCCAGGAGAAGGAAGGAAATCCTGCCATTTGTGACAGCATGGATGGACCTTGAGGGCATTACTGGGAGGTGGAACAAGTCAGAAGAGCAAGACAAACTCTGTGATCCCACACAACTGTGGGATCCAGAAAAGCTGAACCTGTAGGTACAGAGAGTAGACATGTGGTTACCAGGGGTAAGGGAGGGAGAAGTAGGAGATGTTGGGAAAAGGGAACCGACTACCAGTTATCACATGAGAGTCCTGAGGAGCTAATGCACCACATGGTCCGTGGTGCATGGAGTTAATGTGATTGTATTACAGACTTGAAAGTGGCTGAGAGTAGATCTCAATCCTTCTCACCACAAAGAGGAAAGGGTAATTACGTGATGAGATGGAGCTTTAACTAACCCTAGGGTGGTAACAGTTTTGTTATATGTAGATATTCACATTTTCTACTCCTAAAATTTGCTCAATGCTACATGTCGGTTCTATCTTAGTATATCTGGGGAGAAAATAAATAAATACAAGAGATATCATTCAATTTTTTTCATCCCACTTCTTATTCCTCTCTTAAGGTTGGATTTTTCCTGCTATTTCATACAAAAATCTCCCTATGGGGGGTGCCTGAGTGGCGCATTGTTTGAGACTCAGACTCCTGCTTTGGGCTCAGGTTGTGTTCTCAGGGTACTGAGATCAAACCCCAAGTCAGGCTCCACGCACAGGGCAAGCTCTGCTTAAGGTTCTCTCTCACTCACTGCCCCTCCCTGTCAGTGGGTGGCTCAGTCAGTTAAACATCTGCCTTCCACTCAGGTCATAATCCTGGGGAACTGGGATCAAGTCCAAAATCATGTTCCTTGCTTAGTGGGGAGATTGCTTCTCTGTCTGCTGCTTGTGCTGTGTTCTCTCTCTCTCTCTCTCTCTCTCTGACACAAAAAAAATCCTTAAGAACAAAAATGTGCAGGATGATCACTGAGACAAAGGACAGAGGTCAAGAACTGAACAACAAACATCATTCAAGAAAGAACTTAAAACGGTCCTCAGAAATCTTGCCTTATCAGAAGAACTTACACTTCTTTTTTTAAATTTTTTATTTTTTATAAATATATAATATATTTTTATCCCCAGGGGTACAGGTCTGTGAATTGCCAGGCTTACACACTTCACAGCATTCACCATAGCACATACCCTCCCCAATGTCCATAACTGCACCCCCGTTCTCCCAACCCCCCTCCCCCCAGCAACCCTCAGTTTGTTTTGTGAGATTAAGAGTCACTTATGTTTTGTCTCCCTCCCAATCCCATGTTGTTTCATTGATTCTTCTCCTACCCTCTTAACCCCCCATGTTGCATCTCCACTTCTTCATATCAGGGAGATCATATGATAGTTGTCTGTCTCTGCTTGACTTATTTTGCTAAGCATGATACCCTCTAGTGCCATCCACATTGTCGCAAATGGCAAGATTTCATTTCTTTTGATGGCTACATAGTATTGTGTATATATACCACATCTTCTTTATCCATTCATCTGTTGATGAATCTAAGTTCTTTCCATATGAACTTACACTTCTTAAAGACCCCATGGATTTCTTTTTTATTTGGCTTTCCTTTTTTTTAATTTAATTTTATTTTTTCAGTGTTCCAAGAGTCATTGTATGTGTACCATACCCAGCACTCAGTTACAAATGGTTAAGATAAATCCACCCACAGTGTAAATCAAGGCAATTACGTTTTTAGAAAGCATCAAGTGTATGGCAAGTGCAGAGACCCAGGGCAGATTCCAAAATGGGCCTCAAGATCATACTGACTGTCTTGAATGGAAGCTACTTCAGAAACATCAGGTGCAAGGACACCACACTGTCCTCTGTCCTCCTGAATGCAGGAAACAAATCTCCCCATGAAAGGTGCCTGAGCAGGATGAAGAAGTAAAAGACATCCTGACACCACAGGTAGGGACCTTAGAGTTGAGAAAGCTATCAAAACAAACCTTGCTACATTTTTAGGAATTGGCTACCTCAGCCCAAATTCTAATTATAATTCCTTCCTAACTAAAGCTACCAAGCATGTATTTCCTTTCCCTGTCAATTCCGCATGCATTTCTTGTCTCTGTATAAAAGGTGTAAAAACTGCCTGCCTTGGTCATTTCTTTGGGTCTCAATTTCATCATTGAGCCTCCATGCTCAATTAATAAACCACCAGTTTTTCTCCTGTTAACTCTGCTCTTATCTATTTAATTCCAGAACAAGTGGAAGAACCCTGGGGGGGAGGAAGGAACTGTCTCCCTCCCCAAAGTAAGTGTCCAGTCCCTAGGGCATCTCAGGGAACCCATCCTCTGATCCCTCTGAGCAGCACTCGTTTCTGCACTGACACAGAGCCCACCTACCCAGCAAATCACACTCCCATGCATAGTGGTTCCAGAGTCTGCAAGACCAGGTCTGAGATACACTCAATACCATAGCGAGGAAAGAACTTCTCACCTGTATTACAAGACAAGCATCTGAAAAGAAGCCACCTGCGAAGGAAAGGGCTCACAGAGACCTATAACCTGTTCCTCCCTCCTCGCTGAGCCTGGACAGAACAGAATTCTGGCAAACAGTAACTGAAATGCACAGACTCTGAGCGACATGAGGGTCTGACAGGGGTGGCTGTGCTGTGATTTCTGACCTAGTAGTGACTGCAGCATGACACAGAGGGTCTGTTTAGAACCTCCACTCTACACACTGCAGATATGCTACCAAATGACAGTCCTAAAGCCAGGACAGGGCTATGAAGGTAGGGAGACATAATGTGTGAATCCCCCCAAGCCTTCTCTGTGCTGACTCATACCACACTAGCTCTGCCTCACATTTGAGAAGGAAAATGCTTTCCGTTGCAGTGAAGGGGTCTGCCAGGCTGTGTCTGATGGCTCTGGGGCGTCCTGCATGCACTCCTGCTACTTGGTATCCTTCGCTACCTGGTAATGAATCACCTGCTGTTAAAAATTGTGTTTCATGTGAGTCTGGCGGACATTCTGGGTCTCTGCTGTCACTACCTGAGCCGATGATGTGTGTGCCCTGTGTTCCTCAGAAAGCAGAAGAGCTGGAAGAGCCCATGACTTGCTCTAGAGAATCACGATCGTCCTGACCCCCAGGGGCTAAAGACAGATGGAATAAATAATTTAGCCAAGCCTGGGGTACAAGTGCACAGCCATGACACACTTACTGGTGAACGCGCAGAAGGAAATGGTCCAAATAATATTGGTCACAATTTACACAACCCTGGAGTCAGTCACAGACAAGGCATGGACACCATGGGGAGCAGATTCAGAACATTACAAAAATGTCACAGAACAATCCTGAACTTGTGTTTGGTCTCTTAACTGATTTCTTTTTTATTTTGGCATGGATCCCAGAGACCTTTGTTCTCTATAACTTATTTCCATGAGTTGTAAACATCCAAATGCCACTCACACATTCACTTAAAGGAAATAAATATTTTGCCCCAGGTTCTGTGTGTCCTTAAGAACAGAGAAGGAGTTGTTCACCCACTACAATAGGCTCTGTAACATCATGAGACCTTGAGGGTTTTGCACCAAAGACAGTTCACGTGAAGGACTTTAAAGTGATCGTTTCAGTATAACTGTCAGGATGTGGCTGACATAAGGAAAAGCAGGATGTTTGTCACCATCGGGATAAACAGTGGACAGAACTGTTTTCCTACTGGCATACAGGAAGCATCACTATGGAGTCAAGATACATCCCAGGTGTAGATTTCAAGTAAGAATACTGTGATGCTCGTATTGATACAGAGAAAACCTGACCGTGTGCATAACCTCCCCTGGCTGTCATTTCTGGCCTCCACATGCTGTCTCTGCAGCAAGATCACTTGGCACGAGCATGGCCAGCTCAGGGTTCAAGGCCCTGGGGAGGCCTGTTAGCTATCAGGATAGGGAACAGGAGAGTTGTTATGTGCATGTGTCCACCCCAAGACACAAACACATCTACTTGCACTCAGCTGTGTGCAGAATTCAGAACTGTGTGACACTTAACTTCATAATGAGATGGCTATCTATAAAGCTTAGACACACAGAGATCTTTAATAGCTCATGTATATTTTATTTCTTCTTTAAGTTTTCTCCTGGTAAAAATGAGTAAACTCCACAGAACATGGGATTTCCAGGGAAACAGAGGTCATTTCTCTTACTTTCATGTGTCCCTGCATTCAAATTGCCTGGGGTCTTGGGCAGATGTGAGATACAAAGCATAGATCAGTTGATGCCTGGATCAAAAAATTCACAAAATGGTACGAAGAGAAGATCTAAATGTTTCCCCCTTTGAAATTTTGCTGCATTATTGTAGATAGAACATACAGAATATTGACTAGGAACTGAGTTATGTATTTTCAGATATAATAATGTCCTAAAAGTCCTTTTGAATGCAGGGGGTGGCTCCCAGGCCATGTAGCCGGCTTGCAGACCTCACACGGGTGCTCCTCTGCCTGCAGCACAACGTGACACGTAAGCACTGTCTGGGGCTCGAGAGCTGCTGCTCAGCATATCAGCAGCAACGCACCAGGCCCTGCCCCTGTGTGACAGGAACGCCTCACAAGGCTGCATAAAGCCACTGTCACACTGCTCACATCACACCAGGCCTCATATCTGAATGGGTATACCAGAAGTGATGTTACCAAATTTCTCGTTCATCTAAAAGTATGCTGTTCTCACAGATGCCCACCTAATTCTGTGAAAAAGCAATGATACAGTCAACCTATGGACCTGGTAATCCAGCCATGATCCATATACAAGAATAAGTGACCCTCCTCCAGCAGTTGCTACGAAATGCTAAAATGTTAACATTTCTTACAGCGCATTAGTGGTTCCTATTCTTATTTTGCCTATGCCTTTCATATCATGTGCATAAATGTCTTTTTGCACTTAGAAATGGACTAGGATTCCCAAATGGGAGTGAAATATGAAAACCTGTGGAGCTCTCTAAAATATGAATGTGAGGAAGAGCTCGAGCAGCCAGGTGGGTTCATGTGGTGAGTGCCCGACACGTGATTTCAGCTCAAGTTGTGATCTCAGGGTTGTGGGACCAATCTCAGCATCAGGCTCTGCACTCAGGGTCCAGTTTGCTTGAGATTCTTTCTCCCTCTCCCTATACCCCTGATGCTCACGCACTCTCTTTCTCAAATTAAATAATAAATCCATATACATATGCAAATGATCTAGGAACAAAAATCAGCCTCTCTGGAAATTGTGTGAATCCTTGAATTTGGATTTTGAGCACTCATTTACAAAAAACAATGGAGTAAGTAAATTCCCTTGAAAGTTATCTTGGGAAATTTTAGATGATCCACGTAGGTCACAAACATGTTAATCACTCTGGCATTCAATGTGTTCCATCAAAGGGTCTTCCCCGCTCAGTCATCTGGAGTCCTGGCCCCTGCAAAGCACCTTCTTCATTGCTCCCGTCACATCCTTGTTCCTCAGTGTATATATGATGGGGTTGACTGTGGGGGTGATGATGGCATAGAACAGAGAAACAAATTTGCCCTGATCCTGGGAGTAGCTGTTGCTGGGCTGGAGGTAAGCGTAGATGGCCGTGCCATAGAACAGGGAGACCACTGTGATGTGGGACCCACATGTGCCAAACGCTTTCCTCTGCCCTGCAGATGACTTTATTCTTAAGACCGCCCTGACGATCTGACCATAGGAGAAGATGATTAATGCCACAGGTATGAGGAGAATGATCACACTGGCAAAGAAGAGCTCAGACTGATTCATAGTGGTGTCAACACAGACAAGCTTGAGCAGTGCAGGGACCTCACAAAGGAAATGGTCTATTTTATTTCTCCCACAAAGTGGCAAAAGGAAGATGAGCACTGTCTGCAATAAGGAGTTGCCAAAACCAAAGAACCATGACGCAGAAGCCATGAGGGCACAGAGACGGGGGTGCATGATCACGGTGTACTGCAGGGGCTTGCAGATGGCTGCATAGCGGTCAAACGCCATGACCCCTAACAGAATGCATTCCGTGCATCCCAGCCCTAAGAAGACAAACAGCTGAAGTACACAGCCACCAAACGAGATGAACTTGTCTGCTGTCCTGAGATGAACCAGGAGCTGAGGGACAGTGCTGGTCGTGTAACACAGGTCCAGAAAGCTTAGGTTGGAGAGGAAAAAGTACATGGGAGTATGTAGATGTGGGTCGAGGTAGGACAAGGCAATGATGGTGGTGTTTCCCAACAGAGTGAACAGGTAGAAGATCAGGAGAACCACAAAGAGGACTAGCTCCAGTTGAGGCCGGTCAGAGAACCCCAGCAGGATAAACCCCGTGAAAGAACTGCCATTCTTCTGTTCCATCCTCTGTTAGCGCATGTTTCCTGTCAGGACCCAGTGTTTAGCAACTTTTAAAAGAAACCTTCAAAGAAAAAAAAAAGTTGGTGCCTCTGGAGGTGGATCTCTCATGTTGTAAGACCTGGCCATGGCATACTAAGAGTAACTATTTCAATAAATGATTGAAATTGACATAACTTACACCAGCTTACTTCCACATTATCACAAAAAGTAAATCTTTAAAATGTAATATGGGAAAAATGAAATAATGGACTTCATGTTGGCATCGGTTATAGGTATGAAAGGTCTTTTGGTCTGAACTTAATGGGACTAAAAGGACTGTAAGTATGTACATACATTTTAGAGATAATAAAGATGAAGGAAATAGAGGGAGAACACTCAGAAAGAATCAGAAGGAGATGCAGACAGAGGGAGACACGTTATTGCAAATATGTATCTTGTGTTTTACACAGCTGGATTGTACACACCTCACCTGCAATGGAATATAATACAAAAGACACTCAAAAATGTGTTCAGATATAGGAATTTAAGAGCTAGAATGTACATGAAAAAGTGCTCCACATCACTCAGCATCCAGGAAATACAAATCAAAACCACAATGCGATACCACCTCACACCAGTCAGGATGGCCAAAATTAACAAGTCAGGAAATGACAGATGCTGGCGAGGATGCGGAGAAAGGGGAACCCTCCTACCCTGTTGGTGGAAATGCAAGCTGGTGCAACCATTCTGGAAAACAGCATGGAGTTTCCTCAAAAAGTTGAAAATAGATGAAAAAGTTGATAATAGAGCTACCCTACGAAACAGCAATTGTACTACTGGGTATTTACCCTGAAGATACAAATGTAGTGATTCACAATCACTACTATATATATATATACGTATATATATATACACCCATACACATTATTACTACTATTATACTGCAATAGAATATAATAAAAAAGAAACTCAAAAATGTGTTCAGATATAGGAATTTAAGAGCTAGAATGTACATATACAAATAATTCAATTACATTAAAAATATCAGTAGTAGTTCTGCCTATAAACATTGCATCAGAATTACCTCTCTAAGATGTTACTTTTATGAAAGTTGGAATTTGTGTTTCCTTAGAGTAGTAAAACAAGGAAACATTCAGAGAGAACCTGAAAACACCATTTAAATACAGTGCTTAACTTTGCCTAAATACTTAAAATTACTATATTAATTTTCAGGAACTCTGAGCATACCTTGGTCGTGCATACTCAGGTGGAATCAGAGCCCTAAAATTCAGTGGCCACAACTTTCCTCTTCCTTCTGCACACTTTTGTTTCACACATTGCCAACCAGACCACATGAAATTCCTGAAAAAGTTTGGACTATTCACCATCCACATTCTAATTAGAATAAATACTTTAAAAAGTTACACAACTATATAATCTACATACACAGGGTAATGCTTTACACCACTTCTATGATGAAGTAATCAACTAGATAAATATATAAAGACCGATTTATTCTCAAAGCAATGACAGGTAAATACCTATAAAGGAAGCCTTTGAGTATGACAAAAAAGTCATAGAAAAGGATATTTGGGTATTATCTAAAATCTCAGATACCCGTCCACATTAGGCTAGTACCTTCTCGAAGCTGTCTTGCAGAGTTAATGATGCTAAATCAGACCCGTAACCAGCGCTCGGGTGAGTCTGATGACCGTATACTTCCAGCTGCTTAGTACTGAAGAAGCAGTTATAAACCAACCAAAGAGGCTCAGAAAATGAGTGTTTCAGTTCGTTCATGTTCAAATGCTTAGGCATACAGTTCATTTCTTGTTCTTCTGAGACTAAATATCTGAATCACGTTTCAGGGCAGACCCACTAGTGTGTGAAATAAACTGGTACAAAACTGGCATAAAATAAGTTTTATGGACTGAGAATAGAGGATACAGTATGTCACATTATTTTATGCTTCCTTGGATTTCCTGCAGAGATGCATTCAGTTGTATCCACCAAAAAAAAAAAAAAAAATCTATCCACAAAAACTTTCTTTTTTTTTTAAATTTTTTATTTTTTATAAACATATATTTTTATCCCCAGGGGTACAGGTCTGTGAATCACCAGGTTTACACACTTCACAGCACTCACCAAAGCACATACCCTCCCCAATGTCCATAATCCCACCCCCTTCTCCCAAACCCCCTCCCCCCAGCAACCCTCAGTTTGTTTTGTGAGATTAAGAGTCACTTATGGTTTGTCTCCCTCCCAATTCCATCTTGTTTCATTGATTCTTCTTCTACCCACTTAAGCCCACCCGAATGTTTATAGCAGCAATGTCCACAATAGCCAAACTATGGAAAGAACCTAGATGTCCATCAACAGCTGAATGGATTAAGAAGATGTGGTATATATACACAATGGAATACTATGCAGCCATCAAAAGAAATGAAATCTTGCCATTTGTGACAACATGGATGGAACTAGAGCGTATCATGCTTAGCGAAAAACTTTCTTAATGGAATTAGTTATAAAGGTATCTGAGACAGTGTAAATGTGCAAAAACAGGGAATGTGCCCAGACTCGCACCTGCTCAGAAGAGCAAATAAACCACAGTTCAGTCTCATGCACACACGCACAAATACAGATAAATTATCTGAAAGAAATTGCTGGCATTTTCAAGGTGTCTAATGAAGGCATTACTCACCAAAGTAAGGAGGACAAAAGGGAAATGTTAACTCGTCCAAGGAAAACACCAGTATCATATCGTACCGTCACAATAAATAGTGATCTGTTTTCACATTATCTTATCAATAAGGACTAAGAAGGAAGGAAAGAGAAGACAAAACTGTGGTGACCTGAACTTGTACAAATGGTTTCCTTCTTTACCAGATTATTTATATATATACGTGTATGTGTATATACATATATCTAAAGAATGCTGAATGGCTTCTATCCGAAAGGTACAAAAATGAATATGATTTTCCATTGAAAAATAAAGTATCAGGCAAAGGAGATGCCCACTAAAAGAGACAGAAAGAATGGGATTGTCTGTGGAGGTTACAATTGCTTCTAGTGCCTTCCTGGAGAGAACCCTGGGAGGGAACAGGAATACTCTTGTCATAGTCCACCGTCTTCTTTCTTTTTTTTTTTTTTTTTCACATTACATCTAGGAAAACTATTCCCCTTGAGCAGCACTGGACGTGAGAAAGAGCAGCCTGCATAATGCATTCTTCGGATCTCAACAGCTTGAGCTGCGGACCCGGCTCACTGTCCTCCCTTCCACCTCCCCCGCTCAGCATCCGTCCCGCTCCAATCTCTGTGCACCATCACAGAACACATCTTCCCAGAGAAAGGACATGTGTAGCCTAAGGTTAAATGAAAAACTTCATTTCGTCTACTTCTTACCACGTAAAGACTGTGTGAGTAGACTAAAAACCATCATCTCTATGGAGGTAGGTATCAAATGCCTGAATGTAGTAAGAGACATTCATTCCTCTTGGACAAACTATGTAAATAATCCTGGCTGGACAGGAACAGTAAACACACCATCCTATGTAAGGAGCACAGAACACTGTCTCTAGCAATTATCATGATGTGATATGGTAGAAGAAAATCCACGTACAAATCCACACTAAATTATTATCTTGCATACAAAACAATAAATCCTTGAGAAAAGCACAGGTTATACATTGAGAGAGAAAAGAGTTATTAGGTGAAATAAAAATAAATAGATTCTACATAATGGAAACAATGGCATTTGATGTAATAATCACCATCTAAAAACAATAAAGTAGGGACTGACATCTCAAAAAAATACAATTCTACAATAATAACTAAGAGAACAGACATCTAATGGAAGAGGTTAAGTATTTGGTACCAGCACACGAAAGCTAATAGAGCCATTACTGTCAGTGCTCAATGCTGACATAGAAGTCTACTAATTTTAGTGGAATAATAAATGTTTCCATAAAACCAGATACTCAGTATACAAAGTACATATTTTAAAGGTCAAAGATATCAAGATAATGTCTGTATTGAAGATATTTCAAAAATATAATAGTCACCGACATAATTGACATACAAACCATGCCCTATCCAGTCCCCGAATGAATCCTGAAATAGTGCTGACAGTGCTAGGAATGAAAATCTATAACTTTAATAAGGCATCTGTCCCCTAGGTCTGAGCTGATCCCATATATTCTACAACAGGCTTCCATGGGCAATGCGGGATGAGCTAGTGAGGGGGAAGGCAGCTTTCACAACACTGGAAATGACAGGTCTCATGAACCAGACGGTGCTTTCCACCAGGTTCCATGGGAGAAGGGGATCAGGTAGGATTTCCACTGCACGTGGCTTGTTCAGGGAGTGCTCTCAGGATAAAGGGGATGAGGGAAGCAGAACAGAGCAGAGAATGCTGCTAAGCAAGGATGTGGTCTCAGGTGGAAGATGGCATGTGCCTGATCCCGTAAGAAGCCGGACACAAGTCTCCAGTACAGTATGCATCTGTGCTGGTGGAAATACTCAGCCCTCACTGTCTAATGCAATAGCCACTATCCCCGTGTCACTACCTGAGCATTTAAATGGCCTCACTGAGAAATGGAATTTTGTATTCTATTTAATTTGAATTAGTTTAAATTTAAATGACTTCCTGTGGCTACATACTCCAGTATTGGACAGCACAGCTCTGGACCATGCATTGCATCGGACTTAGTCTTGCCTTGACATTGGCAGCCTTTTGTCTCTCCCAAGAGTCTGTCAATGGCTAAGAGGTGCCCACACTCTGTTCCTGAGACCGCTTTGCAAAGCAGATCCCTCTCAGCTGAGGGCAAATCTCTGAAGAAGGGAATGGCTGTGCACCTGGCAGCCCATATTCCTAACACATAGGGTTAGGACTGGAGCAGCAGCCAGGTAAAGAGCGTCTGAGCAGGGCCCCAACAGCATTCACACAGAGTCCATTCATGATCCTGTGCAAGGATAGAAGGATGGAACCCAGTATCTGAATAGAAATGCGCTGACACAATATGGAATTCTCCTGTTGTAATCTTCAACAAAACATTTTTTTAAAACTCCATATGTATATTAGATATGTTGGTAACTCGTAAGGGAGAAAATAACCATTTAGAAATGATAAACACTGACAATGAGTTTTCAGCATAGAAAACAAATACTGTCTATTTTCACAGACAATACAAACTATTGGAAAGCATGGAATCAGAGTCTAATACTTTGACACATATGCATACTCTAATTCTATTCCTGAAGGGCATATTTTATTACCACTGTATATGCATACTTAAAGTGTTTTCCACGTGTGCATACACGGGTATAATGAATGTACTGCCGTACACTGAAACGTCTGGGAATGATTTGGTGGAGTCTATAACGAACAGCTATATTTAGTTCTTAGAGTTCGTGAACTACCACCATCTGTTCCTTTAGACAATGGACCATTATGCAAACCAATACAGCTTTTCTGTTTCAAGAACATTCCCTACTAAAAAGAAACCCATTTACCAATTCCTAAAGCAACACACAGACCAAGTTCCATTTCACTCACCTTTGCTCACCTTCTCTGTGGCTTCTAAGCTATTTCCCTGCCTCCGTTCCAAGTCATTGTCTAAAGGCAGCACTAGAGATTGGCACTAAGTTGTATGCAGTAAGTGCAAAGCCTAACTACACCAAAACTGGGTTATCCGTAGGTTTTTCCTAAGATGCTTTCTGTGATGACTTCACGTGTCTTCATGTGGTACAAAGATCTGCACTTTGCCTCTAGGACGTAGGAGATGAAGGCAATTGCAAACTCCACTATGGTTTCCCAAAATCAGTGACCTGCCTGTATGACAGGGAGACCCTTATGAGCTCAGGAGAGGTGCTGTGACACTCAGCTGTGGCTGGGCTGGCACCGAAAACTAAATGTGTTTCCCTGGCTGACGTCTCTAGGGAGCAGACGCCCCACACTGTTAATGAGCCCCTGTCACTGAGCTATGTAGAGATGGCCGTCCTCAGGGAGAACAATGATCAAGGACAATGTCAGAGGAGACCTCGTCTGTCTCCTTTGTTACTTCACATATTTCACAGAGGACAAGTAACTCCCGTGATCTCCCCAGCCACCTTGGCTATCATCTGTGAATAATCTATAGCTTTTACAAGTCACCTTAGATTTTTATCCTCACAGTTGACCAAATATTTACATATAAACAACTCAGCTATATAATTTTAATTTAAATATGTGAATAAATTATTATTTTAATTTCATTCAAAACCAATGTATATGGAATCACAGAGCTAATAATTAGGCACATTCTCATCATTACCATGAATATAAAGGAAGGCAACCAAATTCTACCAAACTTCTAATAGAGCAAAGGGAAAACTAAATCTCAAATCATCTAGAACACTGTTCGGTTTATATTGATAGGTTTTAGTGATGTACTCAAACAGTTTAAAAAAAAGTCATCTCTTTTTAACAAAACACATATGATTTAATTTCAACTAGTCTTCCATTTAAGCTCCAAACGATTTTTACTTTACTGGGATAGTTAAAATAATCACTACAGAAAAATGGAAGGAAGTTGGGTGGTTTGTGGCTGTTTACCTAGATCTGTAAGTTCCAGGTTCATTTACCCTGTTCAACCAAGAGATTAACTACTTCCTGCTAAAAACGTTTTCAGATTTAAATTTTCTCAATTATCCCTATACCACGTAGATCCCCTCCTGAGAGTCAGGGGGGAACTGGCAGGCACGATAGTGTGGGTGTCCTGACTAGGGAAGGAATCAAAGACCTGCTGTTAACCATTTGGGTCCCAGGCCCCACTCATTAACAGCCTTACATGCTCAAGTCACTTTCACAATCGTGAGGCATTATCTAGAGACACTGACCCACACTCACATTCCTGGATCCAATATTATCCAGGACGGTGCTCTGCCGCCTGCCCCAAGACACACATATAAGACACTCCATAGCAGTGTCATTGGTATTAACCAAAACCCGGATGAATCTAAAGACCCATGCACAGTAAACTGGTAAACTGTGACCTATTCATACAGGAGTACTTTCCAACAGTATGAATAAAACTCCAACTAAACAAACTGGAACACTCTTTCTCACATAAAGTGCTGAGGAAAGGATGCAAGTTACAAAGTAAACAATCCCCCTGCATAAGTTCAAAACCAGGTAAAACAAACTGCTGTTCATGAACTCATACATGTGGGGTAAGGCTATAATTACAGTACAGAATTACAGTCACGACTAAAAATGGTATCAAAGGGCTGATTATAACAAAGTTAAGAGCAAAGGAGAGAGAAAGGTATGCAGTTGGGTGGAGGCCAGCGGAAGTTCTCTCCAGGTCTAGTTAGCAAGGGAGGCAATATCATAACCATTCACTTCTTTTTTCTTTAAGATTTTATTTATTTATTTGAGAGACAGAGAGCAAAGCAGAGGAAGGAGCAAAGGGATAGAGAGAAGCAGACTTCCAGCTAAGCAGGAAGCCAGATGCAGGGCTCGATCCTAGAACCCTGGGATCATGACCTGAGCCAAAAGCAGACACTTAACTGACTGAGCCACCCACGTGCCCCTCAGTGAGGACAATCTTTCCTCTGAAAGATCTAAATTGCCACCAGCTCAGTACATTCTCCAACAGGCTCTCTGTAAACTCTTCCCAGCTCTCTGGTCCTCTTCCTCACTACTTGTCCTCCCTCTGAAACAGCCCAACCTTCCTGCTAAGTGAGATGTAACCGCCCTGCACTGCTGCCCTGTGTTGGGATTCGTGGTTACCACTGGATAAACAGATGAAGAGCCTAAGTAGGAAAAGGGAAAATGAAATGCCTCCCAAAAAAGGGAGAGAAAGAGAAGACAAATCCAGAGGGACAAATGACAGAAGCTGGAAGAGACAGGCCACACAGAGAGAGGTTCCAGTTACACAGAGAACAGACATCCGAATGCCTAACAGGCACATTAAAAAAAAAAAAAAATGCTCAATGTCACTTGGCATCAGGGAAATACATATCAAAACCACAATGAGATATCACGTGGCCCCTGTCATAATGGCTAAAATTAACAACAGAGGAAACATCAGATATGGGGGAGGAAGCAGAGAAAGGGGAACCCTCCTACACTGTTGGGGGGAATGCAAGCTGGTGCAGCCGCTCTGGAAAATGGTATGGAGGTTCCTCAAATAATTAAACATGAGCTATCCTACACTCAACATTTGCGCTACAAGGAATTTATCCAAAGGATACAAAAACACAGTGTCAAGGGATACATGCACCCCAATGTTTACGGCAGCAAAATCAATAATAGCCGAATTATGGAAAGATCCCAAATGTCCATCGCCTGGAGAATGGATGAACAAGGTGTGGAACACTACTCGCATCACAAAGAAGGAAGTCTTGCCGTTTGCAACCATGTAGATGGAGCTGGAGTGTGTTACGCTGAGTGAAATAACGCAGTCAGGGAAAGACACATACGATATGATCTCATCCATATGTGGCTTTAAGAAAGAAGAAACACGAACATCCGAGAAGGGGGAAAAGAGAAAAAGAAGAGAGGGAATGTAGCCATAGGAGAGTCTTCATGACAGAGCACAAACGGAGCATTGATGGAGGGAGGTGGGTAGGGCTGGGGTTAAATGGGTGAAAGGTATTAAGGAGGGCTCTTGGGAAGAGCACTGGGTGTTTCATGTAAGTGATGAATCACTGAATTCTGCTCCAGAAACCAATATTGTACTGTATGTTAACCACCTAAAGTTTAAATTTTTAAGAAAATATTAAAACAAGACACATTTTCCCTCATGGTCCTGGAAGCCAGTCCAAAATCTGGTGGCACCTGGGTACCCTTTTTCTGAAGGTTCTAAAGGAGAATGTGTTTCATGTCTTTCTTTTAGCTTCCTGTTGCCAAAAATCTTTGATCTTCCTTGGTTTGAGGATTCCTCATTCTCCAAATTTGCCTCTGTGGTCACATGGCATTCTCCCTGTATCTGTGTCTGTGTCTCTGAGCTGGCTTCTCGTAAGGACACTGGCCATTCTGGATTAAAGGCCACCTTCATCACATATGACCTCCTCTTCATTTGATTACATCTGCAAAGACTTTCTCTTCAAACAGGTCACATTCATATGCCCAAGGTGTTAGGATATGACCACAGTTCTTGCTGGGACAGAGTTCAGCCCAAAGTAGGAGCATTGCCTCTTCTAACAAAGAGATCATCTAACCTCTCAGTCACCAAGACTGGCGTCCTTAATGATGCTGTGGATAGCCTGATAATTCCCTTACAGTCACCCCTTATATGCTGTCCTATCTCATGCTGCCCTCCAGCTCCATATGCTGACCCAGAATTAAAGGAGAATTGATAGACCATATTGCATATTTGAAAATTGCTAAGAGAATAAGTCATAAACGCTTCTCATCTCTAGATGAAAAGGGGTGACTGCGAGCAGCAGTGGATGTTAAAGAGACTCACCGGGGTGGAGCCAGTACGGAACCGTTACATTGTACGCCTAAAACTATTACAATGTTATGTGAATAATGTGTCTCAAATTTAAAAAGGAATTTAAACACTAGCAAAAAATATTGTATCCACTACTATTAAATGGGATTGGTAAACGGAAGTTAAATGGAGACATCCTTTCACTCCCAATCAATCTGGCAGCCAGAGATTGACGACCTGTTGATGTCCCCTCTCCAGAGCCTTCCTCCTTGGCTGTCTCGGGGAGCCAAACTCTGAATACTGCAACTAAGGCTAATGAGTTACATGGGACAGGACACTCCTGGGAACACTAAAAACACATCCATTTTCAGTCCCTAAACATGGATTTTCACTCTGGTGACATAAAAATATCCCTCAGAGGCAATACTAGTCCTGCAGACTCAGTTGTCCACTCTAATTTACCCTTGCTACCCTTTTTGGATTGAACCATATTTTGCCTAATAGAAGTATATCTACTCTTTTCACTCCCAATCATTTAAGAACTAGCATCGTTAAGAACACTTAAGAACTGGGGCGCCTGGGTGGCTCTGTGGGTTAAGCCTCTGCCTTCAGCTCAGATCATGATCCCAGGGTCCTGGGATCGAGCCCAGCATCAAGCTCTCTGCTCAGCGGGGTGCCTGCTTCCCCCTCTCTCTCTGCCTTCCTCTGCCTACTTGTGATCTCTGTCTGTCAAATAAATAAATAAAATCTTTAAAAAAAGGAGAAGAAGAAGAAGAAGAACATTTAAGAACAATCATCTAAGAACTGTACCTGCCTTTGGTTCAGGTCATGGTTCCAGGGTCCTGGGATTGAGCTCTGTGTTGGACTCCTTGCTTGGTGGGGAATCCGTTTCCCCCTTTCCCTTTAGTACCCCCCACCCCGCTTGTGCTTTCTCTCCCTCTCTGCCAAATATATAAATAATCCTCTGAAAAAATATTAGCAAACAAAATTCAACACCAGATTAAGAGGTTCATACACCATCATCAAGAGCAATGTATAACAGGAAACAGGGTAAGCCAACATACAAAATCTATAGATGTGCAGCACCACGTTAGTAGAATGAAAGAGAAAAATCATATGGTTATCTCAATAGAGGCAAAAAAAAAGCATTTAACAAAACACAACGTCTTTTCATGGTAAGCGCACTCGACAAATCAGGTGGAGAAGAAATATGTCTCAACGTAATAGAGGCCCTATGTGACAAACCCATGGCTAACATACTCAATGGCAGAAGGTTGGAAGCTTTTCCTCTAAGATCAGAAACAAGAGAAAGATGCCACCTTTACTACACTTACAGAACACAGACTAGAAGTCCCAGCCTCAGCAATCTTTGGGAAAAATGGAATAAATGGCAGCCAAATTTTTTTTTTTAAGTGAAATCATCTTTGTTTGGAAATGATATGATCTTATATAGAAAAATCCATAGACACCACAAACACAGTGTGAGAACTCACCAAGAAGTTTAGTAAAGATGTAGAATAGAAACTCAACATACACAAATTTGTTGTCTTTCTATACAATAACAACCAAATATGGGAAAAGATTTTTTTCATCCCAAAGCAATGACATCGTATTGATCATGAGGATCCCAAATAACCCAACCATTAACAATGTCCAGGATGTGGGATGCCTGGGTGGCTCAGTCAGTTAAACATCTGCCTTCAGCTCAGGTCATAATCCTGGGGACCTGGGATTAAGTCCCTCAGCAGGCTCCTTGCTCAGCGGGGCCCCCACTTCTCCCTCTGCAATTGTGATGTGCTCTCTCTCCTTCTCTCTCTCTCTCTCTCTCTCTCTGACACAAATAAATAAAATCCTTAAGAGCAAAAATCTGCAGGATGCTTCACTGAGACGAAAGACACAGATCAAGAACTGAACAGCAAATATAATTCTCAAAAGAGCTTAAAACTGTCCTCAGAAATTTTGCCTTATCAGAAGAACTTATCCTTCTTAAAGACCCCCATGGATATCTTTTTTATTTGGCTTTCCTTTTTTTAAAAAAAGATTTTACTTATTTATTTGACAGAGAGAGATCACAAGTAGGCAGAGAGGCAGGCAGAGAGAGAGAGAGGAGGAAGCAGGCTCCCCGCTGAGCAGAGAACCCGACGCGGTGCTCGATCCCAGGACTCCGGGATCACGACCCGAGCCGAAGGCAGAGGCTTTAACCCACTGAGCCACCCAGGTGCGCCTGGATTTCCTTTTTTTTTTTAATTTAATTTTATTTTTTCAGTATTCCAACAGTCATTGCTTATGTACCATACCCAGTGCTCAGTTCCAAAAGGTTAAAATAAATCCACCCAACAGTGTAAATCAATGGAATTAAGTTTTTAGAAAGCATCAAGTGTATGACAAGTGTAGAGACCCAGGGCAGATTCCAAAATGGGCCTCAAGGTCATACTGACTATCTTGAATGGAAGCTACTTCAGAAACAGCAGGTGCAAGGACACCACACTGTCCTCTGTCCTCCTGAAACAGGAAACAAATCTCCCCATGAAAGACACCTGACCAGGATGAAGAGTAAAAGACATCCTGACACGGGTAGGTACCTTAAAGTTAGAAAGCTATAGAAACAAACCTTTCTACTTTTTTAGGAATCTGCTACCTCAGCCCAAATTCTAATTAGAATCCCTTCTTAACTAAAGCTCCCAAACACGTATTTCCTTTATCCTGTCAATTCCGCACACATTTCTTGTCTCTTTATAGGAGGTGTAAAAACTGCCTGCCTTGGTCATTTCTTTGGGTCTCAATTTCATCATTGAGCCTCCATGTTCAAGTAATAAACCATCAGATTTTTTTCTCCTGTTAAGTCTGCTCTTACAATTAAATTCCAGAACAAGTGGAAGAACCCTGGGGGGAAGAAGGAACTGTCTCCCTCCCCAAAGCAAATGTCTAGTCCCTAGACCATCTCAGGGACCCCATCCTCTGGCCCCTCTGAGCAGCACTCGTTTCTGCACTGACACAGAGCCCACCTTCCCAGCAAACCACATTCCCATGCACAGTGGTTCCAGAGTCTGCAAGACCAGGTCTGAAAAACGCTGCAATACCACAGCGAGGAAAGAACTTCTCACCTGTATTACAAGACAAGCATCTGAAAAGAAGCCACCTGCGAAGGAAAGGGCTCACAGGGACCTATAACCTGTTCCTCCCTCCTCACTGAGCCTGGACAGAGCAGAACTCTGGCAAACAGTAACTGAAATGCACAGACTCTGAGCGACATGAGGGTCTGACAGGGGTGGCTGTGCTGTGATTTCTGACTTAATGGTGACTGCAGCATGACACAGAGGGTCTGTTTAGAACCTCCACTCTACACACTGCAGATATGCTACCAAATGACAGTCCTAAAGCCAGGACAGGGTGATGAAGGTGGGGACACATAATGTGAGAATCCCCCCAGGCCTTCTTGGTGCTGACTCATACCACAGTAGATCTGCCTCACATATGAGAAGAAAAATGTTTCCCGTTGCAGTGAAGGGGTCTGCCAGGCTGTGTCTGATGGCTCTGGGGCGTCCTGCACGCAATCCTGCTACTTGGTATCCTTCGCTACCTGGTAATGAATCACCTGCTGTTAAAAATTGTGTTTCATGTGAGTCTGATGGACATTCTGGGTCTCTGCTGTCACTACCTGAGCCGATGATGTCTGTGCCCTGTGTTCCTCAGAAAACAGAAGAGCTGGAAGAACCCATGACTTGCTCTAGAGAATCACAATCATCCTGACCTCCAGGGGCTAAAGACAGATGGAATAAATAATTTAGCCAAGCCTTGGGTACAAGTGCACAGCCATGCGACACTTACTGGTGAACGCGCAGAAGGAAATGGTCCAAATAATATTGATCACAATTTACACAACGCTGGAGTCTATTACAGACAAGGCATGGACACCATGGGGAGCAGATTCCTAACAGAAAAATGTCACAGAACTTGTGTTTGGTCTCTTACCTGATTTTTTTTTTTTTTAATTTTGGCATGGATCCAAGAGACCTTTGTTCTCTATAGCTTATTTCCATGAGTTGTAAACATCCAAATGCCATTAACACATTCACTTAAAGGAAATAAATATTTTGCTCCAGGTTCTGTGTGTCCTCAAGAGCAGAGAAGGAGTTATTTACCCACTACAATAGGCTCTGTAACATCATGAGACCTTGAGGGTTTTGCACCAAAGACAGTTCACTTGAGGGACTTTAAAGTAACCATTTTGGCTCCATAGCTCAGGGGTTAGAGCACTGGTCTTGTAAAGTGACCATTTGGGTATAATTGTCAAGATGAGGTTGAAACATAACAGAAAGCAGGAAATTTGTCACCATCAGGATAAACAGTGGACAGAACTGTTTTCCTACTGGCATACAGGAAGCATCACTATGGAGTCAAGATACATCCCAGGTGTAGATTTCAAGTAAGAATACTGTGATGCTCATGGTGATACAGAGAGAACCTGACCGTGTGCATAACCTCCCCTGGCTGTCATTTGCAGCCTCCACATGCTGTCCCTGCAGCAAGATCACTTGGCACGAGCATGGCCAGCTCAAGGTCCAAGGCCCTGAGGAGGCCCGTTAGCTGTCAGGATAGGGAACAGGAGAGTTGTTTTGTGCATGTGTCCACCCCAAGACACAAACACATCTACCTGCACTCGGCTGTGTGCAGAATTCAGAACGGTGTGACACTTACTTCATAATGAGATGGCTATCTATAAAGCTTAGACACACAGAGATCTTTTATAGTTCACGTATATTTTATTTTTTTCTTTAAGTTTTCCCCTGGTGTAAATGAGTAAGCTCCACGGAACATAGGATTTCCCTGGAAAGTGTCATTTCTCTTACTTTATATGTCTCTGCATTCAAATTGCCTGGGGCCTTGGGCAGATGTGAGATACAAAGCATAGATCAGTTGATTCCTGGAACAAAAAATTTAGAAAATGGTACGAAGAAAAGATCTAAATGTTTCCCCTTTGAAATTTTGCTGCATTATTGTAGATAGAACATATAGAATATTGACTAGGAACTGAGTTATGTACTTTCAGATACAATAATGTCCTAAAAGTCATTTTGAATGCAGGAGGTGGCTCCCAGGCCATGTAGCCGGCTTGCAGACCACACACAGGCGCTCCTCTGCCTGCAGCACAACGTGACATGTAAGCACTGTCTGGGGCTCGAGAGCTGCTGCTCAGCGTATCAGCAGCAACGCACCAGGCCCTGCCCCTGTGTGACAGGAACGCCTCACAAGGCTGCATAAAGCCACTGTCACACTGCTCACATCACACCAGGCCTCATATCTGAATGGGTATATCAGAAGTGATGTTACCAAATTTCTCTTTCATCTAAAAGTATACTTTTCCCACAGATGCCCACCTAATTCTGTGAAAAAGCAATGATATAGTCAACCTATGGACCTGGTAATCCGGCCATGATCCAAATGCAAGAATAAGTGACATTCCTCCAGCAGTTGCAAAAACTGCTAAAATGTTAACATTTCTTAAAGTGTGTTAGTGGTTCGTATTCTTATTTTGGCTATGCCTTCATATCATGTGCATAAATTTTTTTTGCACTTAGAAATGGAATAGGATTCCCAAATGGAAGTGAAATATGAAAACCTGTAGAGCTCTCTAAAGTAAAAATGTGAGGAAGAGCTTGGGCAGCCAGGTGGGTGCATGTGGTGAGTGCCCGACATGTGATTTCAGCTCAGGTTGTGATCTCAGCATTGTGCGACCAATCCCAGCATCAGGCTCTGTGCTTGAGATTCTTTCTCCCTCTCCCTATACCCCTGCTGCTCATGCTCTCTCTTTCTCAAATTAAGCAATAAATCCATATATGTGCATTTGATCTAGGAACAAAAATCAGCCTCTCTGGAAGTTGTGTGAATCCTTGATTTTGGATTTTGAGCACTCATTTACATAAAACAATGAAGTAAGATAATTCCCTTGAAACTTATCACGGGAAATATTAGATGATCGATGTAGGTCTAATCACTCTGGCATTCAATGTGTTCCATTAAAGGGTCTTCCCCGCTCAGTCATCTGGAGTCCTGGCCCCTGCAAAGCACCTTCTTCATTGCTCCCGTCACATCCTTGTTCCTCAGTGTATATATGATGGGGTTGACCGTGGGGGTGACGATGGCATAGAACAGAGCAACAAACTTTCCCTGATCCTGGGAGTAGTTGTTGCTGGGCTGGAGGTAAGCATAGATGGCCGTGCCATAGAACAGGGAGACCACTGTGATGTGGGACCCACATGTGCCAAACGCTTTCCTCTGCCCTGCAGATGACTTTATTCTTAAGATCGCCCTGACAATCCGACAATAGGAGAAGATGATTAAGGCCACAGGTACGAGGAGAATGATCACACCAAGAAAGAAAAGCTCAGATTCATTCACAGTGGTGTCAACACAGACAAGCTTGAGCAGTGCGGGGATCTCACAAATGAAGTGGTCTATTTTATTTCTCCCACAAAGTGGCAAAAGGAAGATGAGCACTGTCTGCGCTAAGGAGTTGCCAAAACCAAAGAACCATGACGCAGAAGCCATGAGGGCACAGAGACGGGGGTGCATGATCACGGTGTACTGCAGGGGCTTGCAGATGGCTGCATAGCGGTCAAACGCCATGACCCCTAACAGAATGCATTCCGTGCATCCCAGCCCTAAGAAGACAAACAGCTGAAGTACACAGCCACCAAATGAGATGGACTTGTCTGCTGTCCTGAGATGAACCAGGAGCTGCGGGACACTGCTGGTCGTGTAACACAGGTCCAGAAAGCTTAGGTTGGAGAGGAAAAAGTACATGGGAGTATGTAGATGTGGGTCGAGGTAGGACAAGGCAATGATGGTGGTGTTTCCCAGCAGAGTGAACAGGTAGAAGATCAGGAGAACCACAAAGAGGACTAGCTCCAGTTGAGGCCGGTCAGAGAACCCCAGCAGGATAAACCCCGTGAAAGAGCTGCCATTCTTCTGTTCCATCCTCTGTTAGCGCATGTTTCCTGTCAGGACCCAGTGTTTACCTTCAAAGAAAAAAAAAAAAGTTGGTGCCTCTGGAGGTGGATCTCTCATGTTGTAAGACCTGGCCATGGCATACTAAGAGTAACTATTTCAATAAATGATTGAAATTGACATAACTTATACCAGCTTACTTCCACATTATCACAAAAAGTAAATCTTTAAAATGTAATATGGGAAAAATGAAATAATGGACTTCATGTTGGTATCAGTTATAGGTATGAAAGGTCTTTTGGTCTGAACTTAATGGGACTTAAAGGACTGTAAGTATGTACATACATTTTAGAGATAATAAAGATGAAGGAAATAGAGGGAGAACAATCAGAAAGAATCAGAAGGAGATGCAGACAGAGGGAGAGATGTTATTTCAAATATGTATCTTGTGTTTTACACAGCTGGATTTGTACACACCTCAACTGCAATGGAATATAATACAAAAGACACTCAAAAATGTGTTCAGAGATAGGAATTTTTAAAAGCTAGAATGTACATGAAAAGTGCTCTACATCACTCGGCATCAGGGAAATACAAATCAAAACCACAATGAGATAGCTCCTTACACCAGTCAGAATAGCTAAAATTAACAAGTCAGGAAATGACAGATGCTGGCGAGGATGTGGAGAAAGGGGAACCCTCCTACACTGTTGGTGGGAATGCAAGCTGGCGCAACCAGTCAGGAAAACAGCATGGAGTTTCCTCAAAAAGTTGAAAATAGAGCTACCCTACGAAACAGCAACTGCACTACTGGGTATTTACCCTAAAGATAGAAACGTAGTGATCTGAAGGGGCATGTATACCCAAATGTTTATAAAAGCAGTGTCGGGGTGCCTGGGTAGCTCACTGGGTTAAAACCTCTGCCTGTGGCTCGGGTCATGATCCCAGGGCCCTGGGATCAAGCCCCATATCAGGCTCTCTGCTCTGAGGGGAGCCTGCTTTCTCCTCTCTCTGCCTGCCTCTCTACCTGCTTGTGATCACTGTCTGTCAAATAAATAAATAAAACCTTAAAAAAAAAAAAAGCACTGTCCACAAGAGCCAAACTATGGAAAGAACCTAGATGTCCATCAACAGATGAATGGATAAAGAAGATGTGATACACACACACACACACACACACACACACACACACACACACAATGGAATACTATGCAGCCATCAAAAGAAATGAAATCTTGCCATTTGCAATGACGTGGATGGAAGTAGAGGGTATTATGCTGATTGAAATAAGTCAATCAGAGAAAGACAACTATCATATGATCACCCTGATATGAGGAAGTGGAGATGCAACGTGGGGGGTTTCAAGGGTAGGAAAAGAATAAATGAAACAAGATCATGAGGGAGACAAGCCATAAGAGACCCTTAATGTCACAAAACAAACTGAGGGGGGTGGGAGGAGGGGGGGAGGGAGAGGATGGTGGGGTTATGGGCATTGGGGAGGATATGTGCTATGGTGAGTGCTGTGAAGTGTCTAAACTGTGAAGTGTCTAAACCTGACGATTCACAGACCTGTACCCCTGGGACTAATAATATATTATGTGTTTATAAAAAAATATTTTTTTAATTTTAAAAAGAGCTAGAATGTATATATACAAATAAATCAGTTATATTCAAAATATCAGTAGTAATTCTGCATATAAACATTGTGTCAGAATTACCTCTCTAAGATACTGTATTTATGATAGCTACATGTTTGGAATTTGAGTTTCCTCAGAGTAGTAAAACTACTAAACACACACTCAGAGAGAACCTGAAAACACCACCATTTAAATACCATGCTTAAACCTGGCAAGCCAGAAAGGCCTGGAAAGATGTATTTAGGGCACTAAATGAGAAGAACATGCAGCCAAGAATACTTTATCCAGCAAGACTGACATTCAAAATGGATGGAGAGATAAAGAGTTCCCAAGACTGGCAAGACTTAAAAGAGTATGCAACCACCAAGCCAACACTGCAGGAAATATTAAGGGGAGTTATATAAAAGAGGAAAAATCCTAAGAATATCATTGAACAGAAATATATGGAGACAATCTACAGAAAAAAAGACTTCAAAGGTAACACGATGTCAATAAAAACATATCTATCAATAATCACTCTCAATATGAATATCCTAAATGCACCCTAAATGACACAGGGTTGCAGATTGGATAAAACAACAGGACCCATCCATATGTTGTCTACAAGAGACCCATTTCAAACCTAAGGATACACCCAGACTGAAAGTGAAGGGATGGAGAAGCATCTCTCATGACAATGGACCTCAAAAGGCCGGGGTAGCGATTCTCCTATCAGATAAATTAGATTTTAAACTAAAGACTGTAGTCAAAGATACAGAAGGACACTACATAATTCTTAAAGGGACTATCCACTAAGATGATCTAACAATTATAAATATTTATGCCCCAATATGGAAGTAGCCAATTACATAAGAAAACTATTAATCAAAATAAAGAGTCGTATTGATATGAATACATTAATAGTAGGAGATCTTAACATGCCTCTTTCAGTAATAGATCATCCAAGCAGAAAATCAATAAAGAAACAAGAGCATTGAATGACACATTGGACCAGGTGGACCTCATAGATATATACAGAACATTCCACCCTGAAACAACAGAATACTCATTCTTCTCAAGTGCACATGGAACCTTCTCCAGAATAGACCACATACTGGATCAAAAATCAGGGCTCAACCGATAGCAAAAGACTGAGATTATTCCCTGCATATTCTCAGATCACAATGCTTTGAAACTGGAACTCAATCACAAGGAAAAGTTTGGAAGGAACTCAAACACCTGGAAGCTAAAGACCACCTTGCTTAAGACTGCTTGGATCAACTAGGAGATCAAAGAAGAACTTAAACAATTCATGGAAACCAATGAGAATGAAGACACTTTGGCCCAAAACCTATGGGATAAAGCAAAGGTGGTCCTAAGTGGGAAATACATAGCCATCCAAGCCTCCCTCTAAACAACTGAAAAATCCAGAATGCACCAGCTGTCTCTGCACCTTAAAGAACTGGAGAATCAACTACAAATTAAACCAACTCCACACACAAGAAGGGAAATAATCAAGATTAGAGCAGAGATCAATGAGATAGAAACTAGAGATACAGTAGAATGTATCAGTGAAACTAGAAGCTGGTTTTTTGAAAGAATCAATAAGATCGGTAAACCATTGGCCAAACTAATCAAAAAGGAAAGAGAGAAGGCCCAAATTAATAAAATTATGAACGAAAAGGGAGAGATCACAACTAACACCAAGGAAATAGAAACGGTCATCAGAAGTCATTATCAACAGTTATATGCCAATAAGTTAAGCAACCTAGATGAAATGGATGCATTCCTGGAAAAATATAAACTCCCAAAATTGAACCAGGAAAAAATTGACAACCTGAATAGATTGATATCTAGTAACAAGATTGAAGCAGTGATCAAAAACCTCCCAAAGAACAAGAGCCAAGGACTTGACAGATTCCCTGGGGAATTCTACCAAACTTTCAAAGAAGAAATAATACCTATTCTCATCAAGCTGTTTCAAAAAATTGAAGCAGAAGAAAAATGTCCAGACTCTTTTTATGAAGCCATAATTACCCTGATCCCCAAACCAGGCAAAGACCCCACCAAAAAGGAGAATTTCAGACCAATATCACTGATGAATATGTATGCTAAGATTCTCAAGAAGATCCTAGTGAATAGGATCCAACAGCACATTAAAAAGATTACACACCATGACCAGGTGGGATTCATCCTTGGGTTACAAGGATGGTTCAACATTCACGAATCAATCAATGTGATAGAACAAATCAATAAGAGAAGAGAGAAGAACCACATGGTCCTCTCAATTGATGCAGAAAAAGCATTTGACAAAATCCTGCATGTGTTCCTGATTAAAACTCTTCAAAGTATAGGGATAGAGGGAACATTCCTGAATTTCATAAAATCTATCTATGAAAAACCCACAGCAAATATCATCCTCAATGGGAAAAAGCTCACAACCTTCCCGCTGAGATCACGACAAGGATGCCCACTCTTACCAATCTTGTTCAACATAGTATTAGAAGTCCTAGCAACAGCAATCAGACAACAAAGAGAAATAAAAGGTATCCAAATTGTCAGTGAAGAAGTCAAACTCTCTCTCTTCACAGATGTGATGATACTTTATATGGAAAACCCAAAAGACTCCACCCCCAAACTACTAGAACTCATACAGCAATTCATCAATGTACAGAACGTAGTTGCTTTCCTATACACTAACAATGAAAACACAGAAAAGGAAATTAGAGAATTGATTCCATTTACTATAGCACCAAGAACCATAAGATACCTGGGAATAAACCTAACCAAAGAGGTAAAGGATCTGTACTTGAGGAATTACAGAATGCTCATAAAAGAAATTGAAGAAGACACAAAACGATGGAAGACCATTCCATGCTCTTGGAGTGGAAGAATAAACATTGTTAAAATGTCTATACTGCCTAGAGCAATCTATACTTTTAATGCCATTCCGATCGAAATTCCACGGGTATTTTTCAAAGAGCTGGAGCAAATAATCCTAAAATTTGGAGGGAATCAGAAGAGACCCCAAACTGCTAAGGAAATGTTGAAAAAGAAAAACAAAATTGGGGGCATCACATTACCTGATTTCAAGCTTTAATACAAAGTTTTGATCACCAAGACAGCATGGTACTGGCAGAAAAACAGACACATAGACAGTGGAACAGAGCAGAGAGCCCAGATATGGACCCTCAACTCTATGGCCAAATAATCTTCGACAAAGCAGGAAAAAATATACCGTGGAAAAAAGACAGTCTCTTCAATAAATGGTGCTGGGAAAATTGGACAGCTATATGTAGAAGAATGAAACTCGACTTTTCTCTTACACCGTACACAGAGATAAACTCGAAATGGATAAAAGACCTCAACGTGAGACAGGAATCCATCAGAATCCTAGAGGAGAACATAGGCAGTAATCTCTTCGATATCAGCCACAGCAACTGCTTTCAAGATATGTCTCCAAAAGCAAAAATGAACTTTTGAGACTTCACCAAGATCAAAAGCTTCTGCACAGCAAAGAAAACAGTCAAGAAAACAAAGAGGCAACCCACAGAATGGGAGAAGATATTTGCAAATGACAGTATACACAAAAGGCTGATATTCAGGATCTATAAAGAACTTCTCAAACTCCACACACAAAAAACAGATAATCATGTCAAAAAATGGGCAGAAGACACGAACAGACACTTCTGCAATGAAGACATACAAATGGCTATCAGACACATGAAAAAATGTTCATCATCACTAGCCATCAGGGAGATTCAGATTAAAACCACATTGAGATACCACCTTACAACAGTTAGAATGGCCAAAATGAACAAGACAGGAAACAACATGTGTTGGAGAGGATGTGGAGAAAGGGGAACCCTCTTACACTGTTGGTGGGAATGCAAGTTGGTGCAGCCTCTTTGGAGAACAGTGTGGAGATTCCTCAAGAAATTAAAAATAGAGCTTCCCTATGACCCTGCAATGGCACTACTGGGTATTTACCCCAAAGATACAGATGTACTGAAAGGAAGGGCCATCTGTACCCCAATGTTTATAGCAGCAATGGCCACAGTCACCAAACTGTGGAAAGAATCAAGATGCCCTTCAACAGACGAATGGATAAGGAAGATGTGGTCCATATACACGATGGAGTATTATGCCTCCATCAGAAAGGATGAATCCCCAACTTTTGTAGCAACATGGACGGGACTGGAAGAGATTATGCTAATGAAATAAGTCAAGCAGAGAGAGTCAATTATCATATGGTTTCACTTATTTGCGGAGCATAACAAATAACACGGAGATCATGGGGAGATGGAGAGGAGAAGGGATTTGAGGGAAATTGGAGGGGGAGATAAACCATGACAGACTATGGACTCTGAAAAAAAAAACCTGAGGGTTTTGAAGGGGCAAAGGAGGGGGGAGGTTGGGGGAGCCAGGTGGTGGGTATTATGGAGGGCACGCATTGCATGGAGCACTGGGTGTGGTGCAAAAACAATGAATACTGTTATGCTGAAAAGAAATAAAAAAAAAAGAGAGCAAAAGGCAAGCTACTGAATTGGAGAATATATTCAACACCATAAAAAGCAATCTGATTAAAACATGGACAGAGCACCTGAATAGACATTTTTCCAAAGACATACAGATGATCAACAGACACATGATTGGTGATGTTGAACATCTGTTCAGAGAAATGTGAATAAAAACCAGGATGATTTGAATCTCCCTGATGGCTAATGAAGCTTGGAACACTGAAAAAATAAAATTGTTTTTTAAAAAAAGAAATTAAAAATAGAGCTTCCCTCTGACCCTGCTATTGCACTACTGCGTATTTATCCCAAAGATACAGATGTACTGAAAAGAAGGGCCATCTGAACCCTAATGTTTATAACCACAATGGCCACCTTCACCAAACTGTGGAAAGAACCAAGATGCCCTTCAACGGATAGATAAGCAAGATTTGGTCCATATACACTATGGAGTATTATGCCTTCATCAGAAATGATGAATACCCTACTTTTGTACCAACATGGACAGGACTGGAAGAGATTATTCTGAGTGAAATAAGTCAAGCAAAGAGAGTCAATTATCTATGGTTTCACTTATTAGTGGAGCATAATAAATAACATGGAGGACACAGGGAGATGGAAAGGAGAAGGGAGTTGTGGGAAACTGGAAGGGGAGATGAACCACTAGAGACTATGGACTCTGAAAAACAATCTGAGGGTTTTGAAGGGGCAGGGGGTGGGAGGTCGGGGGAGCCAGGTGGTGGGTATTTTGGAGGGCATGTATTGCATGGAGCACTGGCTGTGGTGCATAAACAATGAATTCTGTTATGCTGAAAAGAAATTTTAAAAAATATAAATAAAAAATAAAATAAATACAGGCTTTGCCTAAAGATGCTTAAAATTACAGTATGAATTTTCAGGAACTCTGAGCATACCTTGGTCGTGCATACTCAGGTGGAATCAGAGCCCTAAAATTCAGTGGCCACAACTTTCCTCTTCCTTCTGCACACTTTTGTTTCACATATTGCCAACCAGACCACATGAAATTCCTGAAAAGGGTTGGACTATTCACCATCCACATTCTCATCAGAATAAATACTTTAAAAAGTTACACAACTGTATAATCTACATACAAAGGGTAATGCTTTACACCACTTCTATGATGAAGTAATCAACTAGATAAATATATAGAGATAAAGACCGATTTATTCTCAAAGCAATGACAGGTAAATACCTATAAAGGAAGCCTTTGAGTATGACAAAGAAAGTCATAGAAAAGGATATTCGGTTATTATCTAAAATCTCAGATACCCGTCCAGATTAGGTTAGTATCTTCTCGAAGCTGTCTTGCAGAGTTAATGATGCTGAATCAGACACGTAACCAGCGCTCGGGTGAGTCTGATGACCTTATACTTCCAGCTGCTTAGTACTGAAGAAGCACTTATAAACCAACCAAAAAGGCTCAGAAAATGAGTGTTTCAGTTCGTTCATCTTCAAATGCTTAGGCATACAGTTCATTTATTGTTCTTCTGAGACTAAATATCTGAATCACATTTCAGGGCAGACCCACTAGTGTGTGAAAGAAATTGGTACAACACTGGCATAAATTAAGTTTTATGGAATCAGAATAGAGGATACAGTATGTCACATTATTTTATGCTTCCTTGGATTTCCTGCAGAGATGCATTCAGTTGTATCCATAAAAAAAAAAAATCTATCCGCAAAACTTTCTTAATGGAATTAGTTATAAAGGTATCTGAAACAGTGTAAACGTGCAAAAACAGGGAATGTGCCCAGACTCGCACCTGCTCAGAAGAGCAAATAAACCACAGTCAGTCTCATGCACACACGCACAAATACAGATAAATTATCTGAAAGAAATTGCTGGCATTTTCAAGGTGTCTAATGAAGGCTTTACTCACCAAAGTAAGGAGGACAAAAGGGAAATGTTAACTCATCCAAGGAAAACACCAGTATCATATTGTACCGTCACAATACATAGTGATCTATTTTCACATTATCTTATCAATAAGGACTAAGAAGGAAGGAAAGAGAAGACAAACTGTGGTGAGCTGAACTTGCACAAATGGTTTCCTTCCTTTCCAGATTATATATATATACATGTATGTGTGTATAGATATATCTAAAGAATGCTGAATGGCTTCTATCCGAAGGTACAAAAATGAATATGATTTTCCATTGAAAAATAAAGCATCAGGCAAAGGAGATGCCCACTAAAAGAGACAAAAAGAATGGGATTGTCTGGAGGTTACAATTGCTTCTAGTGCCTTCCTGGAGAGAACCCTGGGAAGGAACAGGAATACTCTTGTCATAGTCCACCGTCTTCTTTCTTTCTTTTTTTTTTTTTCACATTACATCTAGGAAAACTATTCCCCATGAGAAAGAGCAGCCTGCATAATACATTCTTCGGATCTCAACAGCTTGAGCTGCGGACCCGGCTCACTGTCCTCCCTTCCACCTCCCCCGCTCAGCATCCGTCCCGCTCCAATCTCTGTGCACCACCACAGAACACATCTTCCCAGAGAAAGGACATGTGTAGCCTAAGGTTAAATGAAAAACTTCATTTCGTCTACTTCTTACCACGTCAAAGACCGTGTGAGTAGACTAAAAACCATCATCTCTATGGAGGTAGGTATCAAATGCCTGAATGCAGTAAGAGACATTCATTCCTCTTGGACAAACTATGTAAATAATCCTGGCTGGAACAGTAAACACACCCATCCTATGTAAGAGCACAGAACGCCGTCCCTAGCAATTTTCATGATGTGATACAGTAGAGGCAACTCCAGCTACAAATCCACACATAAATTATTACTTTGCATACAAAACAAATCCTTGAGAAAAACAGCTTATACGTTGAGAGAGAAAAGAGATATTAGGTGAAATAAAAATAAGTAGATTCTACAAAACAGAAGCAATGGCATTTTATTTAATAATCAGCATCTAAAAACAATACAGTGGGAGGGGCGCTTGGGTGGCTGAGTGGTTAATGCCTCTGCCTTCAACTCAGGTCATGATCCCAGGGTCCTGGGATGAAGCCCTGCATCGGGATCTCTGCTCAGCAGGGAGCCTGCTTCCCTTCCTCTCTCTCTCTACCTGCCTCTCTGACTACTTGTAATCTCTATCAAATAAATAAATAAATAAATCTTTAAAAAACAAAGTAAAAAAAAAAAATACAGTGGGAAATGACATCTCAAAAAATACAATTCTACAATAATAATTATTAGAATGGGAATTAAATGGAAGAGGTTGAATGTTTTGTACCAGCACATGAAAGCTGATAGAGCCGTTATCGCCTGTTCAGCGCTGACACATAAGTCTAAAGGTTTAAGTGGAAGGATCCATATTTCTTGAAAATCACATACTAGGTAAGCAAACTACACATTTTAAAGACCAAAGATCTCGGGGCGCCTGGGTGGCTCAGTGGGTTAAGCCGCTGCCTTCGGCTCAGGTCATGGTCTCAGGGTCCTGGGATCGAGTCCCACATCGGGCTCTCTGCTCAGCGGGGAGCCTGCTTCCCTCTATCTCTCTCTCTGCCTGCCTCTCCATCTGCTTGTGATCTCTCTCTGTCAGATAAATAAATAAAATCTTTAAAAAAAAAAGACAAAAGTTATATAATTAAAAAAAAAATAAAGACCAAAGATCTCATGAAAATGTCTGTATTGAACATATTTCAAATATATAACTGTTACCGACATAATTGACATACAAACCCTGCCCTATCCACTTCCTGAATGGATCCTGAAATACAGTTGGCAGTGCTAGGAATGAAAAGCCATTACTTTAATAAAGCTTGTGTCCCCTAGGTCTGAGCTGACCCCAATATACTAGAAAGGCCCCCAAGGTCAATGCGGGATGAGCTAGTGAAGGGGAAGGCAGCTTTCACAACACTGGAAATGACAGGTCTCATGAACACGGATGGTGCTTTCCATGGGAGAAGGGATCAAGTAGGATTTCCACTGCACGTGGCTTGTTCAGGGAGTGCTCTCAGGATAAAGGGGATGAGGGAAGCAGAACAGAGCAGAGAATGCTGCTAAGCAAGGATGTGGTCTCAGGTGGAAGATGGCATGTGCCTGATCCCGTAAGAAGCCGGACACAAGTCTCCAGTACAGTATGCATCTGTGCTGGTGGAAATACTCAGCCCTCACTGTCTCGTGTCACTACCTGAGCATTTAAAATACACAGTTGGTGGGAATGCAAGTTGGGTCAGTCACTTTGGAGAACAGTGTGGAGATTCCTCAAGAAATTAAAAATAGAGCTTCCCTATGACCCTGCAATTGCACTACTGGGTATTTAATTTACCCCAAAGATACAGATGTACTGAAAAGAAGGACCATCTGTACCCCAATGTTTATAGCAGCAATGGCCACAGTCGCCAAACTTTGGAAAGAACCAAGATACCCTTCAACGGACGAATGGATAAGGAAGATGTGGTCCATATACACTATGGAGTATTATGCCCCCATCAGAAAGGATGAATCCCCAAATTTTGTAGCAACATGGATGGGACTGGAAGAGATTATGCTGAGTGAAATCAGTCAAGCAGAGAGAGTCAATTATCATATAGTTTCACTTATTTGTGGAGCATAACAAATAGCATGGAGGACAAGGGGAGTTAGAGAGGAGAAGGGAGTTGAGGGAAATTGGAAGGGGAGGTGAACCATGAGAGACTATGGACTCTGAAAAATAACGTGAGGAGTTTAAAGGGGCGGGGGGATGGGAGGTTGGGGGAACCAGGGGGTGTGTATTATAGAGGGCATGTATTGCATGGAGCACTGGGTGTGGTGCAAAAACAATGAATACTGTTACGCTGAAAATAAATTTTAAAAAATAATAAAAAATGAAAAATAAAAAAACACACACAAAAAAAATAAAATAGCCTAGCTGAGAAATGGAATTTTGTATTCTATTTAATTTGAATTAATTTAAATTTAAATGACTTTCAGTGGCTACATACTCCAATATTAGACAGCACAGCTCTGGAGCATGCATTGCATCAGACTTAGTCCTGCCTTGACATTGACAGCCTTTTGTCTCTCCCATGAGTCTGTCCCTCGCTGTGAGCTGCCCCAAATGTGTTCCCGAGATTCCCTGGCAAAGTGGCTCCTTTACAGCTGAGGGCAAATCTCTGAAGAAGGGAATGGCTGTGCACCTGGCAGCCCATATTCCTAACACATAGGGTAAGGATCGGAGCAGCAGCCAGGTAAAGAGCATCTGAGCAGGGCCCCAACAGCATTCACACAGAGTCCATTCACGATCCTGTGCAAGGATAGAAGGATGGAACCCAGCGTCCCAGTAGAGATGCACTGACGCAATATCCACAAAATGGAACTCCCTGTTGTGATCTTCAACATAATGTGTCTAATAATCCTTACATGTTTTAGATTCTTTGGTAACTTCGAAGGGAGAAAATGAACATTTAGAAATGATAAATAGTGACAATGAGATTTAAACAGAGAACAAATATTGTCTATTTTCATAGACAATAAGAACCAATAGGAAAGTATGGAAGCATATAGTATAATACTTTTATACACATGACGACTCTCTTATTCTATTGCTGAAGGGCATATTTTATTCCCATTACATATAGATATTTAAAGTATTTTCCTCATGTGCATACACAGGTGTAGTGAATGTACTGTAGTAGAATGAAATGTCTGGGAATGACTTGGTGGAGTCTATAACAAAGAGCTAAATTTAGTTCCTACATTTGGTGACTTTCCAGTCTTCCGTTAGACAGTAGACCATGCGTGCAAACCAGGACAGCTCTTCTGTGACAAGAACAATTGCAACGGAAAATGAACTAACTTCCAATTCCTAAAGCAACACACAGACCAAGTTTCATTTCACTCACCTCTGTTCACCCTCTCTGTAGGTTCAAAGCTATTTCCCTACCTCCTTTCCAAGTCACTGCCTCAAGACGGTATCAAGGACTGGCACTTGGACATGTAGAATCAGTCGTGTGAAGTAAATGCACAGGTTGACTACACCAGCACTGGCTTATCCATAAATTTTTCCTAAGCAGAAGGATGTTTTCTCATGATAACTTCATGTATCTTTAGGTGAACAGAGATCTGCCCTTTTCCTCTAGGAGCTAGGAGATGAAGACTACTGCAAACTCCACCTTGGTTTCCCAAAAGCAGTGACCTGCCTGTATGACAGGGAGACCCTTAAGAGCACAGGAGAGGTGCTGTGACACTCAGCTATGGCTGGGCTGGCACTGAGAACCAAATGTGTTTCCCCAGCTGACGTCCCTGGGGAGCAGATGCCCCACACTGTTAATGAGCCCCTGTCACTGAGCTGTCCAGAGATGGCCGTCCTCAGGGAGAATGATGATCAAGGACAATGCCAGAGGAGACTTTGTTTATCTCTTTTGTTATGACTTATATTTCTCTATGAATAACCTACATGTTTTACAAAACATTGAAGACTTTTTTTTGTCACAATTGCCCAAAGCATTTACATATAAATATATGAGTCCATTCATTTACTTAATTTTAAATGCAAATCTGTGAATAAATTTTTCATCTAATTTTAATATAATCGTGATCTCAGGTTGAGGGGTGGAGCCCAGCTTAGGCATAGAGCTCCCTGCCCAGCTGGGAGTCCACGTCCCTCTCTATCTCCTCCTTCACCTCCCCCTCTTCACGCACTCTCTTTCTCTGTCTAAAAGAAATAATTTAATCTTTAAAAATAAATAAATAATGTAAATATGTGGATTTTTTTGTCACTTATTCTCCTTCAATACTACTGTACACGGGATCACAGAGCTAATAATTAGGCATAGTCTAATCTTGAAGCTGAATATAAAGGAAAGCAACCAAACTCTACCAAACTTCTATGAGATTATTGTTAAAAATTCTTTCTTTAAGGGGCACCTGGGTGGCTCAATGGATTGGGCCTCTGCCTTCAGCTCAGGTCATGATCTCAGAATCCTGGGATCGAGTCCCGCATCGGGCTCTCTGCTCAGCGGGGAGCCTGCTTCCTCCTCTCCCTCTGCCTGCCTCTCTGCCTACTTGTGGTCTCTTTCTGTCAAATAAATAAATAAAATCTTTTTTAAAAATTCTTTTTTTAATTAACTTTTTATTTAAATTCAGTTAGTTAGGGGCACCTGGGTAGCTCAGTGGGTTAAGCCTTTCTTTGGCTCAGGTTATGATCCCAGGGTCCTGGGATCAAGCCCCATACCAGGCTCTCTGCTCAGTGGGGAACTTGCTTCCCTTCTGTCTCTGCCTGCCTTCTGCCTACTGTGATCTCTCTCTGTCAAATAAATAGGTGAAATCTTTAAATAAGTAAATAAATAAATAATAAATTCAATTAGTTGTCTATAATGTATTACTTGTTTCAGGAGTACAGGTCTATGATTCACCAATCCTATACAATACCCAGTGCTCCTTCAACACATCCCATCAATCCTATAAAAAACACAACGCTCATTACAACACATCCCCTCCCCAATGTCCATCACGCAGTTACTCTTTCCCTCCACCCCTGTCCCCTCAGTTTGCTTCATGTGATTAAGAGTCTTTTTTTTCTCCCTCTCTGGTTTTGACTTGTTTCATTTTTTCCTCTCTTCCCCTGTGATCCTTGATTTTGTTTCTTAAATTCCACATATCCAGGACATCACATGATAATTGTATTTCTCTGAATGACTTATTTCACTTAGCCTAATACCCTCTAGTTCCATCTGTGTCATTGCAAATGGTAAGATTTCATTCTTTGATGGCTGCATAGTATTCCATTATTATGACCTCTTCATTATCCATTCATCTGTCACTGGACATCTGGGCTCTGTCCATAGTTTGGCTATTGCAAACATGACTGCTGTGAGCATTGGGGATGCACGTACCACTTTGGATCACTGTATTTGTATCTTTGGGGTAAATACCCAGTAGTGCGATTGCTGGGTCATAGAGTAGCTCTATTTTTAACTTTTTGAGGAACCTCCATGCTGTTTTCCAGAATGGCTGCACCAGCTTGCATTCCCACCAACAGGGTAGGAGGGTTCCCCATTCTCTACATCCTCACCAACACCTATCATTTTCTTACCAGTTAATTTTAGCCATTGTAACTGGTGTGAGGTGCTATCTCATTGTGGTTTTGGTTTGAATTTCCCTGATGCCGAGTGATGGTCAAGATTTTTTCATGTGTCTGTTGGCCATTTAGATGTCTTATTTGAAAAAATGTCTATTCATGTGTTCTGCCCATGTCTTGGCTGGATCATTTGTTCTTTGGGTGTTCACTTTGATAAGTTCTTTATAGATTTCAGATACTAGCCCTTTATCTGATATGTCATTTGTGCATAACTTACCCCATTCTGTCAATCTCTTTTGTTTTTGTCAACTGTTTCCTCTGATGGGCAAAAGATTTTTATTTTAATGGAGTCCCCATGCTTCATTTTTGTCTTTGTTTCCCTTGCCTATGGATATGTGTCTAACAAGGTGTTGCTGCAGCTGAGGTCACAGAGATTGTTGCCTGTGTTCTCTTCCAGCATTTTAATGGATTCCTGCCTCATGTTTAGGTCTTTCATCCATTTTGAGTTTATCCTTGTGTATGCTGTAAGAGAATGGTCCAGTGTCATTCTTCTGAAGGTGGCTGTTCAATTTTCCCAACACCATTTGTTGAAGATACTGTCTTTCTTCCATTGGACATTCTTTCCTGCTTTAGGGAACATTAGTTGACCATAGAGTTGAGGGTCCATTTCCGGGCTCTCTATTCTGTTCCATTGATCTCTGTGTCTGTTTTTGTGGAGCATACTGTCTTTATGATTACAGCTTGGTAATAGAGCTTGAAGTCCAGAATTGTGATGCCTCCAGCTTTGTTTTCTTTTTCAACATTCCTCAGGCTGTTCAGGATCTTTTTGGATTCCTTACAAATTTTAGGATTATTTGTTCCAGTTCTGTGAAGAAAGTTGATGATATTTTGACAGGAATTGCATTAAATGTATAGATTACTTTAGGTAGCGTAGACATTTTCAAATATTTGTTCTTCCAATCCATGAGTATGGAACGTTCTTCCATTTCTTTGTGTCTTCCTCAAATTCTTTCATGAGTACTTCATAGTTTCCTGAGTACAGATTCTTTGCCTCTTTGGTTAGATTTATTCCTAGGTATCTTATGGTTTTGGATGCAATTGCAAATGGAGTTAATTACTTAATTTCTCTTTCTTCTGTCTTGTTGTTGGTGTATAGCAATGTAACTGGTTTCTGTGCATTGATTTTATATCTTGTCACTTTACTGAATTCCCATATGAGTTCTAGCAATTTGGGGGCAGAGTCTTTTGGGTTTTCCACATAGAGTATCATGTCATCTGTGAAGAATGAGAGCTTGACTTCTTCTTTGCCAACCAGAATGCCTTTTATTTCTTTTTGTTGTCTGATTGCTAGGGCTAGAATTTCTAGTAATATGTTAAACAGCTGTGGCAATAGTGGACATCCCTGCCACTTTCCCTGATCTTAGGAGAAAAGCTTACAGTTTGTCCCCATTGAGAATGACACTCACTGTGGTGTTTTCAGAGATGACTTTTATGATATTGGGGTATATTCTGTCTATCCCTCCACTCTAAAGAGTTTAAATCAAGAAACGATGCTATACTTCATCAAATGCTTTTTCTGCATCTATTGAATGGATCATATGGCTCTTGTCCTTTCTTTTATTTATGTAATGTACACTTTGAATGTTTTGCAGGTGTTGAACCAACCTTGCAGCGCAGGAATAAATCCCATGTGGTTGTGGTAAATAATCCTTTGAATGGACTGTTGGTTCCTACTGGCTACTATTTTGGTGAGAATTTTTGCATCTCTCTTCATCAGAGATATTGGTCTTTTATTCTTCTTTTGGTGGGATTTTTGTCTGGCTTTGGGACCAAGATAGTGCTAGTCTCACAAAGGGTTTGGAAGTTTTCCTTCTATTTTGATTTTTTGAAACAGCTTCAGAAGAATAGGTATTAATTCTTCTTTAAATGTTCGGTTGAAATCCCCTGGAAAGCCATCTGGCCTTTTTTGTTTTGAGAGAAGTTTTTGATTCCTGCTTCAATTTCCTTGCTGGTTGTGTGTCTGTTCAGGTTTTCTATTTCCTCCTGGTTCAGTTTTGGCAGTCTATAAGTCGTTCAGAATGCATCCATTCCCTCCAGATATCCTAATTTGTTGGCGTATAGTTGCTCATAATATGTTCTTATAATTGCTTGTATTTCTTCAGTATTGGTTGTGATTCCCCCCCCCCTTCATTCATGATTTTGTTTATTTGGGTCCTTTCTCTTGTCTTTTGGAAAAGTCTGGCAGGTGTGGGGCGGGGGGGCGGTTATCAATTGTGTTCATCTTTCAAAGAACCAGCTGCTAGTTTCCTTGACCTGTTCTACCATTCTTTTGGTTTCTATTTCATTGTTTTCTGCTCTAATCTTTATTAATTCTCTTCTCCTGCAGGGTTTAGGCTTTCGTTGCTACTCTGAGAATGCTTCAGTGAGACTAAAGACACAGGTACACTAAATGAACAACTTCGTTCACAAAAGAGGTTAAAATAGGCTTCAGAATCTCCTTGATGGCTAGTGATGATGAACATTTTTTCATGTGCCTGATAGCCATTTGTATATCTTCATTGGAAAAGTGTCTGTTCATGCCTTTTGCCCATTTTTTGACATGATTATCAGTTTTGTGTGTGTTGACTTTGAGATACCACCTTACACCAGTTAGAATGGCCAAAATTAGCAACACAGAAAATAATGTGCATTGGAGAGGATGTGGAGAAAGGGGAACCCTCTTACACTGTTGGTGGGAATGCAAACTGGTGCAGCCAATTTAGAGAACATTGTGGAGATTTCTTAAGAAATTAAAAATAGAAGGATGCCTGGGTGGGTCAGTTGGTTAAGCCGCTGCCTTCGGCTCAGGTCATGATCCCAGGGTCCTGGGATCGAGTCCCACATTGGGCTCCTTGCTCAGCGGGGAGCCTGCTTCTCTCTCTGTCTCTGCCTGCCACTCTGCCTGATTCTGTTCTCCGATTCTCTCTCTCTCTCTCTGACAAATAATTAAATAAAATCTTAAAAAAAAAAAAGGACTTAAAAATAGAGCTTCCCTATGACCCTGCAATTGCACTACTGGGTATTTACCCCAAAGATACAGATGTACTGAAAAGAAGGGCCATTTGTACCCCAAAGTTCATAGCAGCAATGGCCACAGTTGCCAAACTGTGGAAAGAACCAAGATGCCCTTCAACAGACGAATGGATAAGAAAGATGTGGTCCATATACACTATGGAATATTACGCCTCCATTAGAAAGGATGAATACCCAACTTTTGTATCAACATGAATGGGACTGGAAGATATTATGCTGAGTGAAATAAGCAGAGAGAGTCGATTATCATATGGTTTCACTTATTTGTGGAGCATAAGAATTAACATGGAGGACATGGGGAGATGGAGAGGAGAAGGGAGTTGAGGGAAATTGGAGGGGGAGATGAACCATGAGAGACTATGGACTCTGAAAAACAATCTGAGGGCTTTGAAGGGGCAGGGGTGGGAGATTGGGGGAGCAGGTGGTGGGTATTATGGAGGGCATCTATTGCATGGAGCACTGGGTGTGGTGGATAAACAATGAATTCTGTTACACTGAAAATAAATTATATATAAATAAATAAATAAAAATAAAAGTGGGCTTGGTTCAGGGGAAAAAAAAAAAAACCTGGCTTCAGAATGGTTGCCTAATAAGAAGAACTTACTCTTCTTAAAGACCTCAGAGATTTCTATCAGGTCAGAATGGTTAAAATAAACCCACCCGTCTATGTAAATCAATGAAATTAAATTTTTAAAAAGGATCAAGTGTAGAGGCCCAGGGCAGATCCCAAATGGGCCTCTAAAGGCATAGTGATTATTTTGAAGCTACTCAGGAAACAGCAGGTGCTACGATATCACACCCTCCTCTATCCCTGTGAAAGGAAGAAAGGAATCTCCCTGAATCAAGTACCCTCCCAAGAATAAGAAGTAAAAGACATCCTAACACCACAGGTAGGGACCAGAGAGTTGAGAGAGCTGTAGAAATAAACCTGGCTACTTTTTAAGGAATCTACCACCTCAGCCCAAATTCCAATTAGAATTCCTTCCTAACTAAAGTTCCCAAACATATGTTTTCTTCATCCTCTCAATTCCTCACACACTTCTTGTCTCTGTATAAAAGATATAAAAATGTCTCCCTTGGTCATTTCTTTGGGTCTCAATTTCGTTATTGAGCCTCCATGTGCAAGTAATCAACGTTCAGATTTTTTCCTCTTGTTAACAGTGTGGAGATTCCTCAAAAAATTAAAAATAGAGCAACCTGTGATCTTGCACTACTGGGTATTTACCTCAAAGACACAGATTCAGTGAAAACAAGGGCCATCTGTACCCCAGTGCTCATGGCAGCAATGGCCACAGTCGCCGAACTGTGGAAAGAGCCAAGAAGCCTTTCAACAGATGAGTGGATAAAGAAGATATGGTCCATATATACCATGGAGTATTACACCTCAACAGAAAGGATGAATATCCAATTTTGTATCAACATGGACAGGACTGGAGGAGATTATGCTGAGTGAAATAAGTCAGGCAGAGAGAGTCAATTATCATATGGTTTCACTCACTTGTGGAGCATGAGGAATAACATGGAGGACATTGGGAGAAGGAAAGGAAGAGTGAACTGGGGCAAATCGGAGGGGGAGACAAAGCACGAGAGACTGTGGAAAAACTGAGGGTTTAGGAGGGAAGGGGGTGGGGTTTAGGGGAGACTGGTGGTGGGTATTAAGGAGGGCATGTATTGCATGGAGCATTGAGTGTGGTGCATAAACAAGGAATCTTGGAACACTGAAAAAATGAAATAAAATAAAAAATGAAAAGTACCACATGAAAATAAATAAATAAATAGAATAGAAAAACAAAACTCTGCTCTCATCAATTTAATTCCAAAACAGCTGGAAGAACCCTGGGGAGGGGGAGAAGGAAATGTCCTGTCCCTAGAAGGGACACTTGCTATAAGAAGCAAGTGTCCTGTCCCTAGACCTCTCAGGGAACCTATCCCCTGACCCCTTTGATCAGCAGTCATTCATCCTCTCATTTCTGCATTTACACAGAGCCCATCTTCCCACATTTCCATACATAGTTGTTCCCAGAGTCTGCAAGACCAGGTCTGAAATGTGCTACAATACCATAATGATAAAAGAAGCTCTCACTTATATTACAAAACAAGCATTCAAAAAGAAGTCACCTGCAAAAGAAAGGGTTCGCAGGGATCTATAACCTGTTCCTCCCTCCTCAGTGAGCCTGGTCAGAGCTGAACTCTGGCAAACGGTAACCAGAAAATGCAGACTAGAGATACATGACAGTCTTACAGGGGTGGCTGTTCTCTGATTACTGACATAGTAATTTCAGCAGAATGCAGAGTGTCTGTTTAGACCGCAGGAACCCTACACTGTACACACTGCAGATATGCTACCAAATGAAAGTCCTAAAGCCAGGACAGGGTTATGAAGGTAGGGACACATAATCTGAGAATCCCCCAAGCCTCTCTGTGCTAACTTTTACCATAATAGTTCTGCCCCACATTTGAAAAGAAAAAGGCTTTCCACTGCAGAGAGGGGGTCTCCAAAGCTAATGTCTGATGGGTCTGGGGCCTCCTGGATACTGAAAGGGCTCTCAGCATTTTGTATCCTCTGCTAATTGGTAGTAAATCTGCTGCTGGTGAAGAACTGTGCTTCATGTGAGTCTGACGGACACTCTGGGTCTCTGCCATCACTACCTGGGCCAACGGTGTGCACCCCAGGTTTCTCAGGAAGCAGAAGAGCTGGAAGAACCCATGACTTGCTCTAGAGCATCATGATCCTCCTGACCTCCAGAGGCTAAAAACAGATGGAATAAATAATTGAGCCAAGTCTTAGGTACAATCCCTGTAGCCATTCCACAGTTATTGGCAAAAATGCAAGAGTCCAAAAAATATTGGTGACAATTTACACAGCCCTGGAGTCTGTTTGCAGACAGGGCATGGAGAGCTTGGGGAGCAGATTCCTAACGTTAGAAAAATGTTACAGAACAATCCTGAACTTGTGTTTCGTCTCTTCAGTGATTTCTCTTTTATTTTGGCGAGGATCCCAGAGACCTTTGTTCTCTGTCATTTAGTCCCATGAGTCATAAACAGCCATATGCCATTCAAACATTCACTTAAAGGAAATGAATCTGATTCACCCCAGGGCTCTCTGTGTCCTTAAGAGCAGAGAAGTTTTTCACCTAGAACAATAGGCTGCATGGTTTCCCGAGACCTTGAGGGGTTTTGTGTCTAAGAGAGTTCATTTGAGGGATTTTAAAGTGACCATTTGTACATAACTGTCAGGCTGTGGCTGAAACAGACAGTAGAGGGTGCTGTGGAGGTTCTTGATTTCAGCTCAGCTCATGTTCTCCATGTTACTAGATGGAGACCCCATCAGGCTCCATGTTCAGGGCAGAGTCTGCCTGTCTTGCTCCAAATCCATCTGCCTGTCCTCCACCCAGTCTCTCTCTCCCTCTCTCTCAAATCAATAATAAAAAAATAAAATCTTTAAGACAAAAAAAGGAAAACAATGGCAAGTGGGAAATTTGTCACACTCAAGGATAAACAGTGTACAGAACTAGTTTTCTACTTGCTTGGTGACAAAATACATAACAGGTGTTGATTTCAAGTAAGAATACTGTGATGTTCTTAGTGATACAGAGAGAACCTGACCGTGTGCATAACCTCCCCTGGGTGTCATTTCCAGCCTCCACATGCTGTCTCTGCAGCAAGATCACTTGGCACGAGCATGGCCAGCTCAGGGTTCAAGGCGCTGGGGAGGCCCATCAGCTATCAGGATAGGGAACAGTAGAGTTGTTATGCGTATGTGCCCAGCCCAAGACACAAACACATCTACCTGCACTGGGCTACATGTTGGGAAAACTTACCAAAATCAGAAACATTTCTGTGATCATGTCATTGTCAAAGCTCCAACCTCCAGGGGAAAATACCCTGTTTGTGATTATATATATATATTTTTTTTCATATATATATATATATATGAAAACCCAGATCCATACCGCAAACACATTTATGTGCAAACTGAGTTTGAGTTAAGATCTAAGGGCTTACAATGTCATATTCAACTGTTCTGGGATGTTGACACTCATTACTCCTAATTCAGAAACATATGACAGTAGTTCAAACTCAGATGGCTCTCTGTAAAGCTTAGACACATGGACATGTTTAATGATTAATATATATTTTATTTCTTCTTTACATTTCCTCCTAGTGAATCTAGTAAGCTCCAGAGAACATGGGATTTCCTGGGAGTAAGAGGTCATTTCCCAGATTTTTAGAATATGTCCCTGCATTCAAACTGTATGGGGCTTTTGGCAGGTTTGAGATACAAAAGCATTGATCAGTGATGCCTGGGTCAAAGAAATTATTAAATGGGATGAAGAGAAGATTTAAATATACTTTATCAGGACTGATGTTAGCAGGATTTTCTTTGAGCTGAGGATTTCTTTTTCTCACAGATGCCCACCTACTTCTGTGAAAAAGCTGTGATACAGTCAACCTATGGACCTTATAATAGAACCATGATCACAATGCAAGAAACAGTGATATGCACCAACAATTTGCTAGGAAAATGCTAAAATTTTAATATTTCCTACTGAGTCATTCGTATCCTTATTTTCCCTATGACTTAATGGTATGTGCGTGTCTTCTTGCACAAAGGAATGAATAGTGTTCCCAAGTGAGGGGGGAATATGAAAAACCTGTGGAGCTTTTGATGCAGACTCTCTAGGAGCAACTCTGGAGGCTTCATGAACCCATGAACTTGGATTTTGAGGATGCACTCGCATTAAAGCATCAGGTAAGGAAATTCCCTTGAAAAATGTCACAGGAAATTTTGGATAACATGAGGAGGACAGAGTCTTCTTAAAAATCTCTGGCAGCCAACACTGTTCTCCAAAGCAGCTGCACCAACTTGCATTCCAGTTCCCTTTTCTCCACATCCTCTCCAACACACCTTGTTTGTCAAGAAATTAAAAATAGAGCTTCCCTATGACCCTGCAATTGCACTACTGGGTATTTACCCCAAAGAAGGAGATGTACTGAAAAGAAGGGCCATCTGTACCCCAATGTTCATAGCAGCAATGGCCACGGTCACCAAACTGTGGAAAGAACCAAGATGCCCTTCAACGGACGAATGGATAAGGAAGATGTGGTCCATATACCCAATGGAGTATTATGCCTCCATCAGAAAGGATGAATACTCAACTTTTGTAGCAACATGGATGGTACTGGAAGAGATTCTGCTGAGTGAAATAAGTCAAGCAGAGAGAGTCAATTATCATATGGTTTCACTTTTTTGCGGAGCATAACAAATAGCATGGAGGACATGGGGAGTTAGAGAGGAGAAGGGAGTTGGGGGAAATTAGAAGGGGGGGTGAACCATGAGAGACTATGGACTCTGAAAAACAACCTGAGGGTTTTGAAAGGGTAGGGGGTGGGAAGTTTGGGGAGCCAGGTGGTGGGTATTAAGGAGGGTACAGATTACATGGAGCACTGGGTGTGGTGTAAAAACAATGAATACTGTTACAATGAAAAGCAATTTTTAAAAAAAAAGAAAAGAAAAGAAAAGAAAACTCTGGCAGCCATAGTCTTCCTTCAAAAGGTCTTCCCCTCCCAGTCATCTGGAGTCCTGGCCCCTGCAAAACACCTTCTTCATTGCCCCCGTCACATCCTTGTTCCTCAGTGTATATATGACGGGGTTGACCATGGGCGTGACGATGGTGTAGAACAGAGAAATGAACTTGCCCTGATCCTGGGAGTAGTTGTTGCTGGGCTGGAGGTAAGCATAGATGGCCGTGCCATAGAACAGGGAGACCACTGTGATGTGGGACCCACATGTGCCAAACGCTTTCCTCTGCCCTGCAGATGACTTTATTCTTAAGACCGCCCTGACGATCTGACCATAGGAGAAGATGATTAATGCCACAGGTATGAGGAGAATGATCACACTGGCGAAGAACATCTCTGACTCATACACAGTGGTGTCAACACACGCAAGCTTGAGCAGTGGTGGGATCTCACAAAAGAAATGGTCTATTTTATTTCTCCCACAAAGTGGTACAATGAAGATGAGCATTGTTTGCAATGAGGAGTTGGCAAAACCAAAGAACCATGATGCAGAAGCCATGAGGGCACAGAGACGGGGGTGCATGATCACAGTGTACTGCAGGGGCTTGCAGATGGCTGCATAGCGGTCAAACGCCATGACCCCTAACAGAAGGCATTCCGTGCATCCCAGCCCTAGAGCAACAAACAGCTGAACTACACAGCCACCAAACGAGATAAACTTGTCTGCCGTCCTGAGATGAACCAGGAGCTGCGGGACAGTGCTGGTCGTGTAACACAGGTCCAGAAAGCTTAGGTTGGAGAGGAAAAAGTACATGGGAGTATGTAGATGTGGGTCGAGGTAGGACAAGGCAATGATGGTGGTGTTTCCCAGCAGAGTGAACAGATAGAAGATCAGGAGAACCACAAAGAGGACTAGCTCCAGTTGAGGCCGGTCAGAGAACCCCAGCAGGATAAACCCCGAGAAAGAACTGCCATTCTTCTGTTCCATGTTTCCTGCCAGGACCAAGCATTTAGCAATTTTAAAAGAAATCTTAAAAAAAAAAATAGTTGACTGGGGTGGGGGCTGGATCTCTCATGTTAAAGACAGGACATAGGATTTGTATCAGTAACTATGTGAATCAATGATGTGCTCTTTACAATTGACATACTTTATGCCAATGTAGTTCCACATTATGACAAAAAGTATAGCATTAATATTTGGTAAAAGAGGGGCGCCTGGGTGGCTCAGTGGTTTGGGCTGCTGCCTTCGGCTTGGGTCATGATCTCAGGGTCCTGGGATCGAGCCCCGCATCGGGCTCCCTGCTCCGCAGGAAGCCTGCTTCCTTCTCTCTCTCTGCCTGCCTCTCTGCCTACTTGTGATCTCTGTCTGTCAAATAAATAAATAAAATCTTAAAAAAAAAAAATTACTGTACCGGTTTAAGAGGATCTCCAAAAATTCATTGGCCCTGCATATCCATTGGCATCAGAACCCTAAAATCTAGTAGTCAAACTTTCCTCTTCCTTCTGCAGATTCCTGTTTCACATGTTAGCCACCAGAGCAGCTGAAACTCCTGAGAAAGGCAGGAGTATTCACAATAACATTCTAATCAGATTAAACGTTTTAAAAGTTATCCAGTTGTGTAATCTACGTACAAAGTATAATGCTTTTACATCACTCCCTATGATGAAATAATTAAATAGATAAACATAGAGATACAGACAGGTACATTCTCAAAGCAAAGACATGTCAAAGCACATCACGGAAACCTTGAAGTACGACAAGATAATGAAAAGGTTATTTTCATATTATACAAAATTTCAGATATCTGTAGATTTAGGCTAAGTATCACCTTTCTGGAGCTATTTTGCAGAGTCAGTCACACTAGATCAGAAACATGACCAGCTCTCACATGAGTTTAAAGGCTATTGTCATCTAGGTGCTTAGTACTGAAGAAGCATAGTTCTATCCCAACCAACCAGACATCAGAGAATGAGTATTTCAGATCTATCATATTCAAATAGACATACAGTACATTTTAATTCTTCTAAGACTTTTTAAAAGATTTTATTTATTTATTTGAGAGAGAGGGAGAGCCCGTGAGAGAGAACTCGAGTGGTCATGCATAGGGGGAGGGTTAGAAGACGCCCCCCTGAGCAGAGAGCCCGATGCAGGGCTCCATCTCAGCACCCTGGGATCATGACCTGAACCAAAGGCAGACCCTTAATGAATAAGCCTCTCTACCCCACCCTGGCGCCTCTCCTCAAAGACTTTTAAGGTCTGAATCAGAGCAGACCCACTGATGTGTGAAAGAAATTGACACAAAACTGAAATAAAACAAAGGGTCATACAATCTGAAGAGAGGATGTGGGTTTTCACTCTGTTTTGATTTCCCATAAGATTGATCAGTGGTGTCCACAAGAAAAAAACTTGGTGCACAAATATTTCCTGATGGAATTAGTTAAAAGGCATCTGAGGCTGTATAAATGTGCAACAACAGGGAATTTGTCCTGACTCACACCCGCTCAAAAGAGCAGATAGAACAAAGCATGGTCCAGCCTCACACACACGTGCAGAAATACAGATAAATTATCTGAAATACATTGTGGCTATATTAAAGGTGTCCAGTAAAGGAATTGCTCACCAAAGTAAGGAGGACAAAAGTAAAATGTTAATCATCCAAGGAAAGCACCAATAAAATAATGGACCATTGAAATAAATAATGCTGGTCCTATCCAGAAGGACTACCCAGAAGGACAAAGAAGGCAGCTGACAAAAGATAAAACCCTGGTGAGATGAACTTGTACAAATGATATTCTGCTTTACAGGATTATGTATGTGTGTGTGTGTATATATCTACACACATCTAAAAGAATGCTGGATGACTACCTATCTAACAGGGATAATAATGAATATGATTTTAGGCAGAAAAATAAAATAATGGGTAAAAGATAAGCCCACCAAAACAGAAAAAAAGAATGTGATTATCTCTCTATGTTACTGTTGCTTCTACTGCCTTCCTGGAGAGCACACTGGGAGGGAACTATAATACTCATGTCATAGTCTACCATCTTACTTTTATTTTTTTTAATTACATTCAGGAAAATTATTATCCTTTGGTAACACTGGACGTGAAAGTCAGGATGCAGTTGCATCCTGCCATCGATTCTCAAGAGTGTGTTCTGCTAAAAGGGGTCACTGTGTTTCCTTCCTCCTCCCATTCTGGGCATCCGTCCCCCTTCAATCTGTGTGCACCACTGCAGACCACACTCTTTTGAGAGGAAGGTAGGTTTGGAGTGAGGTTCATGAGACATTTCATTTCATTTTCTCCTAACCAAATTTAAAGAATTGCATCATTAGACTAAAAGCCATCACCTATATGTAGGTAGGTATCAAATGACTGAATGCGGTAAGAGAGATTGATTCCCCTTAGACAAACTATGTAAATAGTTCTAGCTGGGAATAGTAACCATATCCATCTTAGGTTAGGAGCACAGAATGCTGTCCTTAACAACCATCATGATATGATACGGCAGAGGAAAATCCAGTTACGAATCCACACATAAATTATTACTTTCTTTTCAAAACAATAAATTCTTTGAAAAAAGCGCAGGTTATACATACAGAGAGAAAAATGTTATTAGGTAAAATATCAGTAAATAGATGCTACAAAACAAAAAAAAGGGCATTCTATGTAATAAGTGCCATCAAAAAAAGAATATAATAGGAAATGACATCTCACAAGAACACAATTCCACAATTAATAAAGACAATGGGCATCAAAGGAAACAGACTAAATGTTTAGTACCAGGACACATAAGTTGACAGAACAATTACCATAAAGGTTCAATACTGAAATATAACCCTAAAAGTTTAAGTGGAAAAAACATAGTTCCACAAAACTAGTTGCTCAGTATGCAAACTGTATACTTACAATACATAAAAAATGTCTGTATTGAAGATATTTCAAATATATAACAGTCACTGACATAATTGACATACAAACTCTGCCCTATCCAGCTCCTGAAAGAATTCTGAAGTAGTGTTGGCAGTGGTAGGAAAGAATCACTATTACATTAATAAAGCTCTGTCCCCTAGCTATGAGCTGACCCCACATATGCTCGACAGGCCCCCAAGGGTAATGCGGGATAATCTAGTGAGGGGGAAGGCAGCTTTCACAACACTGGAAATGACAGCTCACATGAACATGGACAGTGCTTTCCACCAGGTTTCACGGGAGAAGAGGATCAAGCAGGATTTCCACCGTGTGTGGCTTGTTCAGGGAGTGCTGTCAGGATAAAGGGGATGAGGGAAGCAAAACAGAGCAGAGAACATGAATAAGGAAAGACGTGGCCTTAAATGGAATACGGAATGAGCCTGTAAGAAAGTGGACACAATTCTGCCATACAGTATGCATCTGTGGTGAAATACTCAGCCCTCGCGGCCTAATGCAATAGCCACTATCCCCATGTCACTACCCGAGCATTTAAATGGCCTCACTGAGAAATGGAATTCTGTATTCTATTTAATTTGAATTAATTTAAATTTAACTGTCATCTGGTGACTACATACTCCAGTCTTGGACAGCACAGTGCTGGAGCATGAATTGCATCAGATTTAGTCTTGCCTTGGTGTTGGCAGCCTTGCCTCTCCCATGAGTCTGTCACTGGCTAAGAGTTGCCCACACTGTTCCTGAGACCCCCTGGAAAGCAGATCCCTTTCAGCTGAGGGCAAATCTCTGAAGAAAGGAAAGACTGTTCACCTGGCAGCCCATATTCCTAACACATAGGGTAAGGATTGGAGCAGCAGCCAGGTAAAGAGCGTCTGAGCAGGGCCCCAACAGCATTCACACAGAGTCCAATCATGATCCTGCGCAAGGATAGAAGGATGGAACCCAGTGTCCCAGTAGAGATGCACTGACACAATATCCACAAAATGGAACTCCCCTGTTGTGATCTTCAATATAGCATTCTTAAAACTCTGTACATATTTTAGATATTTTAGAAACTCTGAAGGGAGAAAATGACCATTTAGGAACTATAAATAATGACAATGAGCTTTATGCATACAAAATAAATACTGTCTAATTTATAGACTCCATAAAGAGAGCATGGAGGTATATAGTCTACTATTTTTACACTTCTGCATATTGTCTTCTTCTATTACTGAAGGTCACATTGTACTACCACTATACATGCCTATTTAAGTATTTTCCATATTTGCATACACAGGGTTAATGAAAGTATTGCAGTAGAACAAAAATTCTAAGAATGACTTGGTGGAGTTCCATAGGCTGTTCCTTTAGGCACTGGAACATACAAGCAACAGCTCTTCTGTTTCAAGAACAATTGCACAAAATTAACTTGCCAATTCCTAAAGCAACACAGACACTGATTCCATTCCACTCACCTTTGCTCACCATCTCTGTGGGTTCAAAGCTATTTTCCTACCTCCTTTCCAAGTCATTGCCTAAAGACGGTATCACAGATTGGCACCTGGACATGCAGAATCAGTCGTGTGTGGTAAATGTGAAAGTTGACTACAGCAGCACTGGCTTATCCATAAACTTTTCCTAAGCAAAGGACACTTGCTCACAATAAGAGATCTGCACTTTGCCTCTAGGAGATAGGAAATGAAGGCAATTGCAAACTCTCACTATGGTTTCCTGAAAGCAATGACCTGCCTGTATGACAGGGCGACCCTTACGAGCACAGGAGGAGGTGTGGTGACACTCAGCTGTGACTGGGCTGGCAATGAGAACCAAATGTGTTCCCTGGCTGACGTCCCTGGGGAGCAGATGCACCACACTGTTAATGAGCTCCTGTCACTGAGCTATCCAGAGGTGGCCGTCCTCAGGGAGAATGATGATCAAGGATCACACCAGAGGAGACCTCACCTGTCTCTTATTATTTCACATTATTTCACAGAGGACAAACCATTCCTTTGGTTCTCATCTGTGAATGACCTACATGTTTTACAAAACACGTAAGACTTTTCAAAACAATTATCCAAAATATTTACATATATAATTAAGAACCATTTAGTACCTGCACCCCTGAAACAAATAATACATTATATGTTCATTTTTAAAAAGGAATCCATTCAGTTAGTTAACTTTAAGTATAAATATGTGGGGCCCCAGTGTGATTTAGTCCCTTACGCTTCACACTCGGTTTCAGCTCAGGACATGATCCTAGGGTGTTGGAATGGAGCCAAATTTAGGCATCCATCTCCTGCCCAGAGGGGAGTCTGCTTCCCCTCTCTGTCTCCCCCTGCCTCACCCTCTGCTCACCCACACCCCCTCTATTTTTTTAAATTTTTTACTATGACCAGTTAGCCAACATATCATTAGTTTTTGATGTAGCGTTAAGTGATTCATTAGTTGCATGTAATACCCAGTACTCATCACAACACGTGGCCTCCTTAATACCCATCATCCGGCTACCCCTCCCCTCTACCCCCCTCCCTTCTATACCCTCAGTTTGTTTTCTGGAGTCTAGAGTCTCTCGTGGTTCTGATTTCTTCCCATTCAGTTTTCCCTCCCTTCCCCTATGGTCCTCCACTTTATTTCTTATGTTCCACATATGAGTGAAAGTATATGATAACTGTCTTTCTCTGCCTGACTTATTTCCAACAGCATAATCCCTTCCAGTTCCATCCATATGCAAATGATAGGTATTCACCCTTTCTGATGGCTGAGTAGTATTCCATTGTATGAACCACACCTTCTTTATCCATTCTTCTGTTGAAGGACAGCTCAGCTCCTTCCACAGTGTGGCTACTGTGGCCATTGCTGCTATGAACATTGGGGTGCACGTGCCCTTTCTTTTCACTACATCTGTGTCTTGAGGTAAAAACCTAGTGGTGCAATTGCTGGCTCATGAGGTATCTCTATTTTTAACATCTTGAGGAACCCCCATACTGTTTTCCAGAGTGGCTCTACCAGCTTGCATCCCCACCAACAGTGGAATAGGGTTCCCCTTTCTCCACATCCTTGCCAACATTTTCTAGTTCCTGCCTTCTTAATTTTCATCTTTCCAACTTGTGTAAGGTGGCATCTCATTATGGTTTAGATGTGTATTTCCCTGATGGCTAGTGATGGTCAACATTTTTTCAAGTGTCTGTTGGCCATTTGTATGTCATCGTTGCAGAACTGTCTGTTCATGTCTTCTGCCCATTTCTTGAATGGATTATTTGTTTTGGGGGTGTTGAGTTTGCAAAGTTCTTTGTAGATGTTAGATACCAGCACTCAATCTGTAATGTCCTCTCCACTCAAAGAGATCCCTTTACTATTTCTTCCAGAATTCCTTTAGTTCTTGTTTGTAGGGGAAACTCTTGATCTCTCCCTCTATTCGGAACGGTGCCCTTCCTGGATAGAGTTTTCTTGGCTGTAGTTCTTTCCCATTCAGCGCATGGAAGAGATCAGGCCACTCCTTCTGGCTTGCCAAGTGTCTATGGAGAGATCTCCTTCTTCCATCCTCGAGTGCATTGCATCAAGCCACTTCCAATCTCAATTACTGTATTTTTCCCTTCTGACTGATTTTTTTAATACTTTTATGTCTACAGTAAAGGCTTCCCTGAAGTCCTCCATTCTTAATTACAGTGAGTATCATTGGGATTTTTGCTTTAAATTCTCCATCAAGCATGTTTCTTTTATCCGTCTTGCTTAGCTATCTGGCTGTGATTTCCCCTTGTTCTTTCATTGGGGATGGATTCCTCCCTGTGAGCATTTTGTCTAAGTCTCTGCCTTCTTCTGGGTCCTAGAAAGGTCCATTTGTTTCTCACTTTGGAGAGAAATGGCTGTGTGAAGAGGAGGGTATGTAGTGCCCCGTGTGTGGCACTTGAGCGAGGATGTGTGGGGGGTGTGCTGCACGCTCTCTGCTGCTGCGGTTTGGCTGCTCTAGCCTTCAGGGGGGTCATCTGCAGAGGCTCTTCTGGCCTGTTGTGGATAGCGTTTAGTCCCCGGCCTGAATGCAGTGAGTTTTAACAAGCTGTGATCTGCTCTGCTCTGCTCTGCTCTGTTCTGCTTGTGAAATGAGACCTGACACTACTTCCACTAGAACTGAAGTCCTAAAGAACTCTCTGGTCAGGGGATGTTCTGTGCATGGGGATTTCTGTTTGTCTTCTGGGGAAGGGCCTGCCACACTGGGACTGAGGGGAGCCTCACTAAGAAGGACAACACCGCCAGAGTGCAGGATGTGGCATATGGTATAAGCAGGTCAGGCAGCGCATGTTCTGGCTTTGCTGCTCACTGCAGGGGTCACTTTTGGTACTGATGGGCAAGGTAGGAAAATGACACCTCCTTTGTCCCCAGAGAGCAGACTCCATGTCCCCACCTCTCAGGAAAGCACTCTGAGCAGAGGAAATAATTCCACCCCTAGGTGTCTCAGGCTTTTTTTTTTTTTTTTAAAGTTTTACTCATTTGAGAGAGAGAGAGAGAAAGCATGCATGGGTCAAAGGGCAGTGGAAGAGGGGGAGTCTTAAGCAAACTCTACTGAGCATAGAACCCAATGCAGGGCTTGTTCTCACGACCCTGAGAGAGACCAGGAGCTGAAACCAAGAGTCAGATGTTCAACCACCTAAGCTACCCAGGTCCCCACAGACCTTTTCCAGATCTCTGTTTCCACACCATCTAGTTGTTTACCTGCCTCCTCTCAAGGATCTGCCCCGGAGCCCTCTGGGTTCTTTCCCAGTGAAGTCAGCTAACTTCTCAAACTCCAGTCTTTGGGGATGTGATGTGGGCAGGGGCCCCAGCTGGTCTTCTGGGGGAAGGTCTCACCTTACTGGGACTGAGGCAAACTTGACCTAAAAGGACAGTCTCACCAGACTGCAGGGAAATAGAATTTGGCAGAAACAAGGGAGGCAGCCTGTGCTACCCCAGTGCTGCCTCCTGCAGATGGATCCATGTTTCTGCTGCAGGGCTGGGAGACAAATGGCCCCAGAGGGCACCAGGGTGAACAGAGAGGCCTCTCCAGGATTACCACCTCCCTGTGATTCCTTCTAGAGGGGCCAATCATCTCCCCTCCATGAGCTGCAGACTTTCTCCAGATGGCTGTTCCCATGCCCTCTGCCCCCCAGGGGTTTACCTGTCTTCTCTCCAGGAGCAGGACAGCACCCTCAGGGCTCTAGGCCACCAAGCCCACCAACCTTTCAAACTCCAGGCTTAAGGACCCACTGGCTGCAAGAACTTCACAATAATTGATTGGCCCTCCCTTTTTCCTTTTTCCAAGCAAATGGCTTTGGGAAAATGTTCTCCTCGTGCATTCCCCTGTGTGCTTCTCTCTCTCTCTCTCTCACTTCCTCTCTCTCTCTCTCTCCCTCAAGCTTTCCTCTCCTCCAAGGCAGTCATGATCCCCTTCTCCACACACCATATCTCCACCCTTCCTACCCTCTTCTAAGAGACTCTTCTCTCCCTGTAGTTGTGGAGTTTGTTCTTTCAGTCCTCAGGCAGATTTTGGGAGTATTTAGGATGATCAGATAGTTATCTTGTTGTGTTCCTCAGACACCACCAGCTTCCGGTTTTCTTCCTCTGTCACCATCTTAGCTACGCCTGAACCGTTTTTCTTCTTTTTAGTAGTCTTCAGGCCCAGCCCAACTCAGGACCTGAACTCATGACCCTGAGGTCAAGCCTGCAACTGAAACCAGAAGTCAGACACTTAACTAACTGAGCCACCCAGGTGTCCCTGGTTTTGACACTCATAATATTTACCAACTAGAATGAACCTTACCCAACTTCCCTCTGATGACCTCAATCAAAGACCATTTGGACCCTGAGTTCTCATCTCTTCTTCATTCCAGGTTGATTTTGCTATTGTTTCTCTGGGCTCTATTTCACTTATCTCTGCTCGGAGCTTTGTTATTTCTTTCCTTCTGCTCACTTTAAGCTTAGTTTGGTCTTTTCAGTTCCTTGAAGAGTAAAAGTGGTTTATTTTTTCTTTCCTAGTGTAGGCTTTTATTGCATGCAGTAAACTTTCCTTGTAGAATTACTTTTCTAGCATCTCATATTTTCATAAGTAGTGTTGATATTTTTATTTTTTCAAAATATGTCTTGATTTTCCTTTGATGTCTTCCTTCACCCATTGGTGCGGGGGGAGTGTGGCTTTTAATTTCCACATATGTGTACATTTTCCTTTTTTCCTTTGGTTCTTGATTTTTTGTTTCATTACACTAGGATTAAAAAATTAGTTACTTGCATGGCTTCAGTCTTCTTCAATTTCCCGAGTCTTATTTTGTAATTCTCTTCTCATCTATACTGGACAATGTTCCTGGTGTGCTTCACAAGAATGTGTATTCTGCTGCTGTTGGATGGTATGTTCCATACATATCTGTTCACATTTTTACTTGAAAGTTTGGCTCAAATCCAATATTTTCATGTTCATATTCTGTCAGAATGATTTATCCATTATTACAATTAAAATAATGAAGTCCCTACCATTATTATGTCATTATCTATTTCTCCCTTCCTATATGTTACCATTTGCTTAATAATTTTGGTCCTCACTCATCAAGATCAAAAGCTTTTGCACAGCAAAGGAAACAGTTAACAAAACCAAAAGACAAATGACAGAATGGGAGAAGATATTTGCAAATGACATATCAGATAAAGGGCTAGCGAGTATCCAAAATCTATAAAGAGCTTAGCAAATTCAACCCCCAAAGAACAAATAATCCAATCAAGAAATGGGCAGAGGACATGAACAGACATTTCTGCAAAGAAGACATCTAAATGGCCAACAGACACATGAAAAAGTGCTCCATATCACTCGGCTTCAGGGAAATACAAATCAAAACCACAATGAGATATCACCTCACACCAGTCAAAATGGCTAAAATTAACAAGGCAGGAAATGACAGATGCTGGTGAGGATGCAGAGAAAAAGGAAACCCTCCTACCCTGTTGGTGGGAATGCAAGCTGGTGCAACCACTCTGGAAAACAGCATGGAGTTTCCTCACAAAGTTGAAAATAGACCTACCCTACAACCCAGCAATTGCACTACTGACTATTTACCCTAAAGATACAAATGTAGTGACCCCAAGGGGCACATGCACCCAAATGTTTATAGCAGCAATGTCCACAATAGCCAAACTATGGAAAGAAACTAGATGTCCAACAACAGATGAATGGATAAAGAAGATGAGGTATATATATACAATGGAATACTAAGCAGCCATCAAAAGAAATAAAAGCCTGCCATTTGTGACAACGTGGATGGATCGAGAGGGTATTACGCTGAGCAAAATAAGTCAATTGGAGAAAGATAATTATCATATGACCTCCCTGATATGAGGAAGTGGAGATGCAACATGAGGGGTTTGGGGGTGGGAAAAGAATAAATGAAACAAGATGTGATCGGGAGGGAGAAAAACTGTAAGAGACTCTTAATGTCACAAAACAAAGTGAGGGCGGAGGGGGGTAGGGAGAGGGTGGTGGGGTTATGGACATTGGGAAGGGTATGTGCTATGGTCAGTGTTGTGAAGTGTGTAAACCTGGAGATTCACAGACCTGTACCTCTGAGGCTAATAATACATTACATGTTTATAAAAGAATAAAATAAATTTTAAAAATTAAAAAAAATTATTTAAAAAATATAGTATCTTCAATAAATGGGAAAATTGACAGCCACATGCAGAATGAAACTGAACCACTACCTTACACCACACACAAAGATAAAGTCAAACTGAATGAAAAACCTCCATGTAAGACAGGAATCTATCAAAATCCTAGAGGAGAACATAGGCAGTAAGCTCTTCGACATGGACCACAGCAACTTCTTGCAAGACACGTCTCTAAAGGCAAGGGAAGGGATGTCTGGATGGCTCAGTTGGTTAAGCATCCCTGCCTTTGGTTCAGGTCATGACCCATGATCCCAGGGTCCTGGCATCAAATTCCACATCAGGCTCCTTGCTCAGAAAGGAGCCTGCTTCTCCCTCTGACTGCTGCTCCCCCTGCTTGTGCTCTCTCTCTCTCTATTTCTCCCTCTGGTAAATAAATAAATAAATAAATAAATAAAATCTTCTATAAAGTTAAAATACAGTCAAGGGAAACAAAAGCAAAAATGAAATTTAGGGATTTCATCAAGATAAAAAGCTTCTGCATAGCAAAGGAAACAGTCAACAAAACTAAGAGACAACCTACAGAATGGGAGAAGATATTGCAAATGACATTACAGATTGAGGGCTGGTATCCAACATCTATAAAGAACTTTGCAAATTCAACATCCAAAAAACAAATAATCTCATCAAGAAATGGGCAGAAGACATGAACAGACACTTCTCCAAAGAAGACATACAAATGGCCAACAGACACAGGAAAACATGTTGAACATCACTAACCATCGGGGAAATACAAATCAAAATCATAATGAGATACCACCTTATGCCAGTCAGAGTGGCAAAAATTAACAAGACAGAAAACAAAAAATTGGCAAGGATATGGAGAAAGGGGAACCCTCTTCCACTGTTGATGGGAATGCAAGCTGATACAGCCACTCTGGAAAACAGTATGGAGTTTCCTCAAGATGTTGAAAAAAAGCTACATTAAGACCCAGCAATTGCACTACTAGGTATTTACCCAAAGATACAGTTATAGAGGAAAAAATGGGGCACGTGTACCCCAGTGTTCATAGCAGCAACATCTGCAGTAACAAACTGCAGAAGGAGCTGAGATGTCCTTCAACAGATGAATGGGTAAAGAAGATGTGGCTCATATAATCAATGGATAATTATTCAGCCATCGGAAAGGATGAATACCTACTATTTGCATTAACATGGATGGAACTACAGGGGATTATGCTAAGTAAAATAAGTCAAACAGAGAAAGAAAATTATCACATGGTTTCATTCATATGTGGAACATAAGGAATAAAGCAGAGTACCCTAGGGAAAGGGAGGGAAAACTGAATGGGAAGAAATCAGAGATGGAAACAAACCATGAGAGGCTCTGGACTCTGGGAAACAAACTGAGGGTTACAAAGAGAAGGGGTTGCAAGGATGGAGAAATTAGATGATGGGTATTAAGGAGGGCACAGGTTGTGATGAGCACTGTGTGTTATACACAACTAATGTATCACGGAACACTACATCAAAAATTAATGATGTACTATATGTTGGGTAATTGAACATAATAATATAAATTAATAAATATAAATTTTTTAAAGGGAAAACCTTTTGATGATCTCAATTGATTCAAAAAAAAGCACTTAACAAAACAAAACATCTTTCCATGGTAAACATACTCAACAAATTAGGTATAGAAGGAATATGTCTCAAGGTAATAGAGGCCATATGTGACAAACCCATGCCTAACATACTCAATGGCAAAAGGCTGGAAGCTTTTTCTCCAAGATCAGAGACAAGAGAAAGATGCCACTTTCACCTATCAGACACATGAAAAAATGTTCATCATCACTAGCCATCAGGGAGTTTCAAATTAAAACCACATTGAGGTACCACCTTACGCCAGTTAGAATGTCCAAAATTAGCAAGACAGGAAACAACATGTGTTGGAGAGGATGTGGAGAAAGGGGAACCCTCTTCCACTGTTGGTGGGAATGCAAGTTGGTGCAGCCTCTTTGGAGAACAGTGTGGAGATTCCTCAAGAAATTAAAAATAGAACTTCCCTATGACCCTGCAATTGCACTACAGGGTATTTACCCCAAACATACAGATGTACTGAAAGGAAGGGCCATTTGTACCCCAAAGTTTATAGCAGCAATGGCCACAGTAGCCAAACTGTGGAAAGAATCAAGATGCCCTTCAACAGATGAATGGATAAGGAAGATGTGGTCCATATACACAATGGAGTATTATGCCTCCATCAGAAAGGATGAATCCCCAACTTTTGTAGCAACATGGACGGTACTGGAAGAGATTATGCTGAGTGAAATAAGTCAAGCAGAGAGAGTCAATTATCATATGGTTTCACTTATTTGGGGAGCATAAGAAATAACACGGAGGACATGGGGAGATGGAGAAGAGAAGGGAGTTGAGGGAGATTGGAGGGGGAGATGAACCATGAGAGACTATGGACTCTGAAAAACAATCTGAGGGGTTTGAAGTGGCGGTGGGGGTGGGAGGTTGGGGGAACCAGGTGGTGGGTATTATAGAGGGCACGGATTGCATTGAGCACTGGGTGTGGTGAAAAAATAATGAACTGTTATGCTGAAAATAAATAAATTTAATTTTTTTTAAAATGCTCCTAAAAAAAATGGGTAAGTACATGCAGAGAAATGAAATTGTAGCACTCTATTATACACCTCAAAAATTAACTTACAGTGGATTGACATGTAAATAGAAGAGCTGAAGTGGTAAGACTCCTAGAAGAAAACATAGAAGAGAAGATTCATGATATTGGCCATGTTCATATTTACCAAATGAAGCTGGTCTAGCATCATCCTATCTACAAATGGGCTTACTCTTTGTGATCCAATTGTAACCCTGAGCTTGAATATGACATCAATCATATTAATCATATATAATCATATTATGTTATTTATAATATATATAATTATATTATTATATATTATTAATATATTAGTATTCGTATATTATACATTAATATATAATTATATCGATTATTAATATGATATAAAATAATACAAATATAATTATATTATTAATAAATTATATAATATATAATTTATAATTATATTATTATCATATATATCTTATATATATATGGGTATATATATAAGGATATATCCTTATACAGCCAAAATATATAAGGAACTCATGCAACTCGGAGGCATAAAAAACAATTCCATTTTTTTCAAAAGGAAAGAAGTATTGAATGGATATTTTTCCAAAGACAAACAAATGACAAATAGATACATGAAAGGTATTCCAAATCACTAATCGTCAGGAAATGCAAACCAAAACCACAATCACTCACACTTGTTAGAATGGCTGTCATAGAAAAGACAAAAGATAACTAAAGTTAGTGATGGAAAACTCATGCATAGTTGATGGGAATGTAAACTGATATAGCCTCCATGGAAAGCAGTAAGGATATTCCTCAAAAAATTAACAAAGGAACTGCTATTGTATCCAGAAACCAACATCTAGGTATCCATCCAAAGGAAATGAAATCAGGATATGAAAGAGATTTAAGCCTTCCCAGATTCACAGAAGCACTATTCACAATGGCCAAATGTGGAGACAACCTAAGTGTCCACACAGATGAACGGAGAAAGAGGATGTGGCATAAGTATCTAAAGCAATATTATTCAGCCAGGAGAAGGAAGGAAATCCTGCCATTTGTGACCACATGGGTGGACCTTGAGGGGATTACTGGGAGGTGAAACAAGTCAGAAGAGCAAGACAAACACTCTGTGATCCCACACAACTGCGGGATCCAGAAAAGCTCAACCTGTAGGTACAGAGAGTAGAAATGTGGTTACAAGGGGTAAGGGGGTGAAAAGTGGGAGATGTTGGGCAAAGGGAATCGACTACCAGTTATCACATGAGAGTCCTGAGGAGCTAAGGCACAGCATGGTCCGTGGTGCACGGAGTTACTGTGATTGTATTACAGACTTGAAAGTGGCTGAGAGTAGATCTCAATCATTCTCACCACAAAGAAGAAAGGGTAATTACGTGATGAGATGGAGCTTTAATAACCCTAGGGTGGTAACAGTTTTGTCATATGTAGATATTCACATTTTATACTCCTAAAATTTGCTCAATGCTACATGTCAGTTCTATCTTAGTATATCTGGGGGGAAATAAATAAATACAAGAGATATCATTCAATTTTTTCATCCCATTTCTTTTTTTTTATCCTGCATAATAGCTAGGTTTTTTTTAATTAAATTTTTTATTTTTTATAAACATATATTTTTATCCCCAGGGGTACAGGTCTGTGAATCACCAGGTTTACACACTTCACAGCACTCACCAAAGCACATACCCTCCCCAATGTCCATAATCCCACACCCTTCTCCCAAACCTCCTCCCCCCAGCAACCCTCAGTTTGTTTTGTGAGATTAAGAGTCACTTATGGTTTGTCTCCCTCCCAATCCCATCTTGTTTCATTTATTCTTCTCCTACCCACTTAAGCTCCCATGTTGCATCACCACTTCCTCATATCAGGGAGATCATATGATAGTTGTCTTTTTCTGCTTGACTTATTTCGCTGAGCATGATACGCTCTAGTTCCATCCATGTTGTCACAAATGGCAAGATTTCATTTCTTTTGATGGCTGCATAGTATTCCACTGTGTATATATACCACATCTTCTTGATCCATTCATCTGTTGATGGACATCTAGGTTCTTTCCATAGTTTGGCTATTGTGGACATTGCTGCTATAAACATTCGGGTGCACGTGCCCCTTTGGATCACTACATTTGTATCTTTAGGGTAAATACCCAATAGTGCAATTGCTGGGTCATAGGGCAGTTCTATTTTCAACATTTTGAGGAACCTCCATGCTGTTTTCCAGAGTGGCTGCACCAGCTTGCATTCCCACCAACAGTGTAGGAGGGTTCCCCTTTCTCTGCATCCTTGCCAGCATCTGTCATTTCCTGACTTGTTCATTTTAGCCATTTTGACTGGTGTGAGGTGATATCTCATTGTGGTTTTGATTTGTATTTCCCTGATGCCCAGTGATATGGAGCACTTTTTCATGTGTCTGTTGGCCATCTGGATGTCTTCTTTGCAGAAATGTCTGTTCATGTCCTCTGCCCATTTCTTGATTGGATTATTTGTTCTTTGGGTGTTGAGTTTGCTAAGTTCTTTATAGATTTTGGACACTAGCCCTTTATCTGATATGTCGTTTGCAAATATCTTCTCCCATTCTGTCAGTTGTCTTTTGACTTTGTTAACTGTTTCCTTTGCTGTGCAAAAGCTTTTGATCTTGATGAAATCCCAATAGTTCATTTTTGCCCTTGCTTCCCTTGCCGTTGGCGTTGTTCCTAGGAAGATGTTGCTGCGGCTGAGGTCGAAGAGGTTGCTGCCTGTGTTCTCCTCAAGGATTTTGATGGATTCCTTTCGCACATTGAGGTCCTTCATCCATTTTGAGTCTATTTTTGTGTGTGGTGTAAGGAAATGGTCCAATTTCATTTTTCTGCGTGTGGCTGTCCAATTTTCCCAGCACCATTTATTGAAGAGGCTGTCTTTTTTCCATTGGACATTCTTTCCTGCTTTGTCGAAGATTAGTTGACTGTAGAGTTGAGGGTCTATTTCTGGGCTCTCTATTCTGTTCCATTGATCTATGTGTCTGTTTTTGTGCCAGTACCATGCTGTCTTGATGATGACAGCTTTGTAATAGAGCTTGAAGTCCGGAATTGTGATGCCACCAACGTTGGCTTTCTTTTTCAATATTCCTTTAGCTATTCGAGGTCTTTTCTGGTTCCATATAAATTTTAGAATTGTTTGTTCCATTTCTTTGAAAAAGATGGATGGTACTTTGATAGGAATTGCATTAAATGTGTAGATTGCTTTAGGTAGCATAGACATTTTCACAATATTTATTCTTCCAATCCAGGAGCATGGAACATTTTTCCATTTCTTTGTGTCTTCCTCAATTTCTTTCATGAATACTTTATAGTTTTCTGAGTATAGATTCTTTGCCTCTTTGGTTAGGTTTATTCCTAGGTATCTTATGGTTTTGGCTGCAATTGTAAATGGGATTGACTCCTTAATTTCTCTTTCTTCTGTCTTGCTGTTGGTGTAGAGAAATGCAACTGATTTCTGTGCATTGATTTTATATCCTGATACTTTACTGAATTCCTGTATAAGTTCTAGCAGTTTTGGAGTGGAGTCTTTTGGGTTTTCCACATATAGTATCATAGCATCTGTGAAGAGTGATAATTTGACTTCTTCTTTGCCGATTTGGATGCCTTTAATTTCCTTTTATTGTCTGATTGCTGAGGCTAGGACTTCTAGTACTATGTTGAATAGCAGTGGTGACAATGGACATCCCTGCCGTGTTCCTGACCTTAGCGGAAAAGCTTTCAGTTTTTCTCCATTGAGAATGATATTTGCGGTGGGTTTTTCATAGATGGCTTTGATGATATTGAGGTATGTGCCCTCTATCCCTACACTTTGAAGAGTTTTGATCAGGAAGGGATGCTGAACTTTGTCAAATGCTTTTTCAGCATCTATTGAGAGTATCATATGGTTCTTGTTCTTTCTTTTATTGATGTGTTGTATCACATTGATTTGCGGATGTTGAACCAACCTTGCAGCCCTGGAATAAATCCCACTTGGTCGTGGTGAATAATCCTTTTAATGTACTGTTGATTCCTATTGGCTAGTATTTTGTTGAGTATTTTCGCATCTGTGTTCATCAAGGATATTGGTCTATAGCTCTCTTTTTTGATGGGATCCTTGTCTGGTTTGGGGATCAAGGTGATGCTGGCCTCATAAAATGAGTTTGGAAGTTTTCCTTCCATTTCTATTTTTTGGAACAGTTTCAGGAGAATAGGAATTACTTCTTCTTTAAATGTTTGGTAGAATTCCCCCGGAAAGCCGTCTGGCCCTGGGCTTTTGTTTGTTTGGAGATTTAATGACTGTTTCAATCTCCTTACTGCTTATGGGTCTGTTCAGGCTTTCTACTTCTTCCTGGTTCAGTTGTGGTAGTTTATATGTTTCTAAGAATGCATCCATTTCTTCCAGATTGTCAAATTTGTTGGCGTATAGTTGCTCATAGTATGTTCTTATAATAGTTTGTATTTCTTTGGTGTTAGTTGTGATCTCTCCTCTTTCATTCATGATTTTATTTATTTGGGTCCTTTCTCTTTTTTTTTTTTGATAAGTCTGGCCAGGGGTTTATCAATTTTATTAATTCTTTCAAAGAACCAGCTCCTAGTTTCGTTGATTTGCTCTATTGTCTTTTTGGTTTCTATTTCATTGATTTCTGCTCTGATCTTTATGATTTCTCTTCTCCTGCGTGGCTTAGGGTTTCTTTCTTGTTCTTTCTCCAGCTCCTTTAGATGTAGGGTTAGGTTGTGTACCTGAGACCTTTCTTGTTTCTTGAGAAAGGCTTGTACCGCTATATATTTTCCTCTCAGGACTGCCTTTGTTGTGTCCCACAGATTTTGAACCGTTGTATTTTCATTGTCATTTGTTTCCATGATTTTTTTCAATTCTTCTTTAATTTCCCGGTTGACCCATTCATTCTTTAGAAGGTTGCTGTTTAGTCTCCATGTATTTGGGTTCTTTTCAAACTTCCTTTTGTGGTTGAGTTCTAGCTTTAGAGCATTGTGGTCTGAAAATATGCAGGGAATGATCCCAATCTTTTGATATCGATTGAGTCCTGATTTAGGACCGACGATGGGATCTATTCTGCAGAATGTTCCATGTGCACTAGAGAAGAATGTGTATTCTGTTGCTTTGGGATGAAATGTTCTGAATATATCTGTGATGTCCATCTGGTCCAGTGTGTCGTTTAAGGCCTTTATTTCCTTGCTGATCTTTTGCTTGGATGATCTGTCCATTTCAGTGAGGGGAGTGTTAAAGTCCCCTACTATTATTGTATTATTGTTGATGTGTTTCTTTGATTTTGTTATTAATTGGTTTATATAGTTGGCTGCTCCCACGTTGGGGGCATAGATATTTAAAATTGTTAAATCTTCTTGTTGGACAGACCCTTTGAGTATGATATAGTGTCCTTCCTCATCTCTTATTATAGTCTTTGGCTTAAAATCTAATTGATCTGATATAAGGATTGCCACTCCTGCTTTCTTCTGATGTCCATTAGCATGGTAAATTCTTTTCCACCCCCTCACTTTAAATCTGGAGGTGTCTTCGGGCTTAAAATGAGTTTCTTGTAGGCAACATATAGATGGGTTTTGTTTTTTTATCCATTCTGATATCCTTTGTCTTTTGACAGGGGCATTTAGCCCATTCACATTCAGGGTAACTATTGAGAGATATGAATTTAGTGCCATTGTATTGCCTGTAAGGTGATTGTTACTGTATATGGTTTCTGTTCCTTTCTGATCTACCACTTGTAGGCTCTCTCTTTGCTTAGAGGACCCCTTTCAATATTTCCTGTAGAGCTGGTTTGGTGTTTGCAAATTCTTTCAGTTTTTGTTTGTCCTGGAAGCTTTTAATCTCTCCTTCTATTTTCAGTGATAGCCTAGCTGGATATAGTATTCTTGGCTGCATGTTTTTCTCATTTAGTGCTCTGAAAATATCATGCCAGCTCTTTCTGGCCTGCCAGGTCTCTGTGGATAAGTCAGCTGCCAATCTAATATTTTTACCATTGTATGTTACAGACTTCTTTTCCTGGGCTGCTTTCAGGATTTTCTCTTTGTCACTGAGACTTGTAAATTTTACTATTAGGTGACGGGGTGTGGGCCTATTCTTATTGATTTTGAGGGGCGTTCTCTGAACCTCCTGAATTTTGATGCTCGTTCCCTTTGCCATATTGGGGAAATTCTCCCCAATAATTCTCTCCAGTATACCTTCTGCTCCCCTCTCTCTTTCTTCTTCTTCTGGAATCCCAATTATTCTAATGTTGTTTCGTCTTATGGTGTCACTTATCTCTCGAATTCTCCCCTCGTGGTCCAGTAGCTGTTTTCCCCTCTTTTGCTCAGCTTCTTTATTCTCTGTCATTTGGTCTTCTATATCACTAATTCTTTCTTCTGCCTCATTTATCCTAGCAGTGAGAGCCTCCATTTTTGATTGCACCTCATTAATAGCTTTTTTGATTTCAACTTGGTTAGATTTTAGTTCTTTTATTTCTCCAGAAAGGGCTTTTATATCTCTCGAGAGGGTTTCTCTAATATCTTCCATGCCTTTTTCGAGCCCGGCTAGAACCTTGAGAATTGTCATTCTGAACTCTAGATCTGACATATTAGCAATGTCTGTATTGATTAGGTCCCTAGCCTTCGGTACTGCCTCTTGTTCTTATTTTTGTGTTGAATTTTTCCGTCTTGTCATTTTGTCCAGATAAGAGTATATGAAGGAGCAAGTAAAATACTAAAAGGGTGGCAACAGCCCCAGGAAAATATGCTTTAACCAAATTAGAAGGGATCCCAAATCGTGAGGGAGTAGAAAGGGGATAAAAAGAGGTTCAAAAAGGAGAAAGAAAAAAAAAGAAAAAAGAAAAGAAAAGAATTTAAAAAAAAGAAAACAAATAAGAAAAATATAAAAAAGAAACAATATATATATTGGATAAACATCCCATTTCTTATTCCTCTCCTAAGGTCAGATGTTTCCTGCTATTTCATACAAAAATCTCCTTATGGGGGCTCCTGGGTGGCACATTGTTTGAGAGTCAGACTCCTGCTTTGGGCTCAGGTTGTGTTCTCAGGGTACTGAGATCAAGCCCCAAGTCAGGCTCCACGCTCAGGGCAAACTCTGCTTAAGTTTCTCTCTCACTCTCTGCCCCTCCCTGCCACTGGGTGGCTCAGTCAGTTAAACACCTGTCTTCCACTCAGGTCATGATCTCAAGGTCCAGAGTTGGAGCCCCACATTGTGCTCCCTGCCCAGTAGGGAGTCTGCCTCTCCCTCTCCCTCTGCTGCTCCCCTCCCCATTCATGTGCGCTCTCTCTCTCTCAAATAAATAAATAAAATCTTAAAAAATAAGAGTAACTTCTTTAAAAAAATCTTTCCACAAAGTTATTAAATGAGATTTTCTAGAATTATCCAATGTAAAAACACAGCCCACTGTTTCTGATCAAAATTTAAATCCAGAGAGTGAAAGAATGGCATTTCTAAACTTATTAACTTATGTGTATCTTTTATGACAACAAAAAGAGCATACTTTGTCCTATTCAGCTCTTTACTGGTGTGGATTTTATCAACAGCACATGTCCCCACCACCTCCTGGTAAGTGGTTATTTTCTTTGCAATGTGACCTGCAGGAATAAACTATTACCACACATGCTTGGGTATATTTGTACACATTTCAGAACACATTGGAAATACATCATTTATAATCCTGTCACTTCAAAGGAGTACAAGCTAAAGAAAATAGTTTCTTCTACTATTGAAATTCACAAGAGTTAAGAGATTGACCTACAAGATTATAAGTGGAATACATTTATTTGTGCAAGTGCATATCCCTGTGTGTGTGTGTGTGTGTGCGTGTGTCATAATGTACTAATATATATGTTACATCAATCTAATGCAAGCCACAATGTAACCTATTGTGGTGGCATTTGAGAATAAATATTCTTTGGGAAGTGTAGGATGGTTTTTCCCTGAAAGGCACTGAATCAGAGAGAGGGTGGTTTCATGCTAAAACACACCTTGTAGCCAAGATACTTCCTTTAAAGACAAAAAAACAGAGTTCTCTTTTCCAAATATTAATAAAGAAGTTTTCCGAAAAGAATCTTGCAAAACTATTTCAATATTTCCAAATGGTTGAAATGGGGACTTAAAAATACCTGGAAAGCACTGTTTCTGACCTGCTACCAAGAATCAGGGGGAGGAGGGGAGGAGTCAAGATGGCGGAGAAGTAGCAGGCTGAGACTACTTCAGCTAGCAGATCAGCTATATAGCTTATCTAAAGATTGCAAACACCTACAAATCCAACGGCAGATCGAAGAGAAGAACAACAGCAATTCCAGAAACAGAAAATCAACCACTTTCGGAAAGGTAGGACTGGCGGAGAAGTGAATCCAAAGACGGGAAGATAGACCGCGGGGGGAGGGCCGGCTCCCGGCAAGCGGGGGAGCAATGGAGCACAAAATCAGGACTTTTAAAAGTTCCGCTGTTCCGCTGAGGGACATGGCTCCAGAGGTTGAACCGGGGTGAAGCCCACGTGGGGTCAGCGTGGCCTCAGGTCCTGCAGGGTCACAGAAGGATCGTGGGTGTCTGAGTGTCGCAGAGCTTGCGGGTATTGGAACGGGGAAGCCGGCTACAGAGACAAGCCAACAGTAAGCTCACAACTCGGTGTTGCCTTGAACCGGTCTCAGGCTCGGTGAGCTCGAGCGCAGCCGGAGGTCAGGCAGACAGGAGTTATTGGGCGCTGTTCTCTGAGAGTGCACTGAAGAGTGGGGCCCTGGGCTCTCGGCTCCTCCGGGCGGGAGACCAGGAGGCCGCTGTTTTTATTCCCATCCTCCGGAACTCTACGGAAAGCGCTCAGGGAACAAAAGCTCCTGAAAGCAAACCCAAGCGGATTACTCAGCCCAAACCCTGGTAAGGGCGGTGCAATTCTGCCTGGGGCAAAGACACTTGAGAATCAATACAACAGGCCCCTCCCCCAGAAGATCTACAAGAAATTCAGCCAAGACCAAGTTTACCTACCAAGGAGTGCGGTTTCAAAACCAAGGAGAGCAGCAGAATTCCAAGGAGGAGAAAGCAAAGCACGGAACTCATGGCTTTCTCCCCATGATTCTTTAGTCTTGCAGTTAATTTAACTTTTTTTTCTTTTTCAAATTTTTTTCTCTCTTCTTCTGCTAAAATTTTTTTAACTTTTACCCTTTTCTTTTTTAACGATTTTTAACTAGTTAATCTAATATATTTTTTTTTCTTTTTTATACTTTATTCGATTTCTTTTGTTTCTTTTCTTTCTTTCTTTCTTTTCTGAACCTCTTTTTATCCCCTTTCTCCCCCCTCATGATTTGGGATCTTTTCTGATTTGGTTAAAGCATATTTTCCTGGGGTTGTTGCCTCCCTTTTAGTATTGTACTTGCTCCTTCATATACTCTTATCTGGACAAAATGACAAGGCGAAAAAACTGACTACAAAAAAAAAGAACAATGGGGCGCCTGGGTGGCTTAGTGGGTTAAAGCCTCTGCCTTTGGCTCAGGTCATGGTCTCAGGGTCCTGGAATCGAGCCCCACATTGAGCTCTCTGCTCAGCAGGGAACCTGCTTCCTCCTCTCTCTCTCTCTCTGCCTGCCTCTCTGACTACTTGTGATCTCTATCAAATATATAAAATCTTAAAAAAAAAATAACAAGAGGCAGTACCAAAGGCTAGGGACCTAATCAATACAGACATTGCTAATATGTCAGATCTAGAGTTCAGAATGACAATTCTCAAGGTTCTAGCCGGGCTTGAAAAAGGTATAGAAGATATTAGAGAAACCCTCTTGGGAGATATAAAAGCCCTTTCTGGAGAAATAAAAGAACTAAAATCTAACCAAGTTGAAATCAAAAAAGCTATTAATGAGGTGCAATCAAAAATGGAGGCTCTCACTGCTAGCATAAATGAGGCAGAAGAAAGAATTAGTGATATAGAAGACCAAATGACAGAGAATAAAGAAGCTGAGCAAAAGAGGGACAAACAGCTACTGGACCATGAGGGGAGAATTCGAGAGATAAGTGACACCATAAGACGAAACAACATTAGAATAATTGGGATTCCAGAAGAAGAAGAAAGAGAGAGGGGAGCAGAAGGTATACTGGAGAGAATTATTGGGGAGAATTTCCCCAATATGGCAAAGGGAACGAGCATCAAAATTCAGGAGGTTCAGAGAACGCCCTCAGAATCAATGAGAATAGGTCCACACCCCGTCACCTAATAGTAAAATTTACAAGTCTCAATGACAAAGAGAAAATCCTGAAAGCAGCCTGGAAAAGAAGTCTATAACATACAATGGTAAAAATATTAGATTGGCAGCTGACTTATCCACAGAGACCTGGCAGGCCAGAAAGAGCTGGCATGATATTTTCAGAGCACTAAATGAGAAAAACATGCAGCCAAGAATACTATATCCAGCTAGGCTATCACTGAAAATAGAAGGAGAGATTAAAAGCTTCCAGGACAAACAAAAACTGAAAGAATTTGCAAACACCAAACCAGCTCTACAGGAAATATTGAAAGGGGTCCTCTAAGCAAAGAGAGAGCCTACAAGTGGTAGATCAGAAAGGAACAGAGACTATATACAGTAACAGTCACCTTACAGGCAATACAATGGCACTAAATTCATATCTCTCAATAGTTACCCTCAATATTAATAGGCTAAATGCCCCCAATCAAAAGACAAAGGGTATCAGAATGGATAAAAAAACAAAACCCATCTATATGTTACCTACAAGAAACTCATTTTAAGCCCAAAGACATCTCCAGATTTAAAGTGAGGGGGTGGAAAAGAATTTACCATGCTAATGGACATCAAAAGAAAGCTTGGGTGACAATCCTTATATCAGTCCAATTAGATTTTAAGCCAAAGACTATAATAAGAGATGAGGAAGGATACTATATCATACTCAAAGGATCTGTCCAACAAGAAGATCTAACAATTTTAAATATCTATGCCCCCAACGTGGGAGCAGCCAACTATATAAACCAATTAATAATAAAATGAAAGAAACACATCGACAATAATACAATAATAGTAGGGGACTTTAATACTCCCCTCACTGAAATGGACAGATCATCCAAGCAAAAGATCAACAAGAAAATAAAGGCCTTAAATAACACACTAGACCAGATGGACATCACAGATATATTCAGAACATTTTATCCCAAAGCAACAGAATACACATTCTTCTCTAGTGCACATAGAACATTCTGCAGAATAAATCACATCCTCAGTCCTAAATCAGGTCTCAACCGGTATCAAGAGATTGGGATCATTCCCTGCATATTTTCAGACCACAATGCTCTGAAGCTAGAACTCAACCACAAGAAGAAATTTGGAAAGAATCCAAGTATGCAGAGACTAAACAGCATCCTTCTAAAGAATGAATGGGTCAACCAGGAAATTAAAGAAGAATTGAAAAAAATCATGGAAACAAATGACAATGAAAATACAACGGTTCAAAATCTGTGGGACACAACAAAGGCAGTCCTGAGAGGAAAATATATAGTGGTACAAGCCTTTCTCAAGAAACAAGAAAGGTCTCAGGTACACAACCTAACCCTACACCTAAAGGTGCTGTAGAAACCCTAAACCCAGCAGAAGAGAAATCATAAAGATCAGAGCAGAAATCAATGAAATAGAAACCAAAAAACACAACAGAACAAATCAATGAAACTAGGAGCTCGTTCTTTGAAAGAATTAATAAAATTGATAAACCCCTGGCCAGACTTATCAAAAAGAAAAGAGAAAGGACACAAATAAATAAAATCATGAATGAAAGAGGAGAGATCACAACTAACACCAAAGAAATACAAACAATTATAAGAACATACTATGAGCAACTATACGCCAACAAATTTGACGATCTGGAAGAAATGGATGCATTCCTAGAAACATATAAACTACCACAACTGAACCAGGAAGAAATAGAAAGCCTGAACAGACCCATAATCAGTAAGGAGATTGAAACAGTCATTAAAAATCTCCAAACAAAAAAAGCCCAGGGCCAGACAGCTTGGCCAGGGGAATTCTACCAAATATTTAAAGAAGAACTAATTCCTATTCTCCTGAAACTGTTCCAAAAAATAGAAATGGAAGGAAAACTTCCAAACTCATTTTACGAGGCCAGCATCACCTTGATCCCAAAACCAGACAAGGATCCCATCAAAAAAGAGAGCTATAGACCAATATCCCTGATGAACACAGATGCGAAAATTCTCACCAAAATACTAGCCAATAGGATTCAACAGTACATTAAAAGGATTATTCACCACGACCAAGTGGGATTTATCCTAGGGCTGCTAGGTTGGTTCAACATCCGCAAATCAGTCAATGTGATACAACACATCAATAAAAGAAAGAACAAGAACCATATGATACCCTCAATAGCTGCTGAAAAAGCATTTGACAAAGTACAGCATCCCTTCCTGATCAAAACTCTTCAAAGTGTAGGGATAGAGGGCACATACCTCAATATCATCAAAGCCATCTATGAAAAACCCACCGCAAATATCATTCTCAATGGAGAAAAACTGAAAGCTTTTCCGCTAAGGTCAGGAACACGGCAGGGATGTCCATTATCACCACTGCTATTCAACATAGTACTAGAAGTCCTAGCCTCAGCAATCAGACAACAAAAGGAAATTAAAGGCATCCAAATCGACAAAGAAGAAGTCAAATTATCACTCTTCACAGATGATATGATACTATATGTGGAAAACCCAAAAGATTCCACTCCAAAACTGCTAAAACTTGTACAGGAATTTAGTAAAGTGTCAGGATATAAAATCAATGCACAGAAATCAGTTGCATTTCTCTATACCAACAACAAGACAGAAGAAAGAGAAATTAAGGAGTCAATCCCATTTACAATTGCACCCCAAACCATAAGATACCTAGGAATAAACCTAACCAAAGAGGCAAAGAATCTATACTCAGAAAACTATAAAGTATTCATGAAAGAAATTGAGGAAGACACAAAGAAATGGAAAAATGTTCCATGCTCCTGGATAGGAAGAATAAAAATTGTGAAGTGTCTAAGCTACCTAAAGTAATCTACACATTTAATGCAATTCCTATCAAAGTACCATCCATCTTTTTCAAAGAAATGGAACAAATAATCCTAAAATTTATATGGAACCAGAAAAGACCTCGAATAACCAAAGGAATATTGAAAAAGAAAGCCAAAGTTGGTGGCATCACAATTCCGGACTTCAAGCTCTATTTCAAAGCTGTCATCATCAAGACAGCATGGTACTGGCACAAAAACAGACACATAGATCAATGGAACAGAATAGAGAGCCCAGAAATAGACCCTCAACTCTACGTTCAACTAATCTTCGACAAAGCAGGAAAGAATGTCCAATGGAAAAAAGACAGCCTCTTCAATAAATGGTGTTGGGAAAATTGGACATTTCTTTACACCACACATGTAAATTGACTCAAAATGGATGAAGGACCTCAATGTGAGAAAGGAATCCATCAAAATCCTTGAGGAGAACACAGGCAGCAACCTCTTTGACCTCAGCCGCAGCAACATCTTCCTAGGAACATCACCAAAGGCAAGGGAAGCAAGGGCAAAAATGAACTATTGGGATTTCATCAAGATCAAAAGCTTTTGCACAGCAAAGGAAACAGCTAACAAAACCAAAAGACAACTAACAGAATGGGAGAAGATATTTGCAAACGACATATCAGATAAAGGACTAGTGTCCAAAATCTATAAAGAGCTTAGCAAACTCAACACCCAAAGAACAAATAATCCAATCAAGAAATGGGCAGAAGACATGAACAGACATTTCTGCAGAGAAGACATCCAGATGGCCAACAGACACATGAAAAAGTGCTCCATATCACTGGGCATCAGGGAAATACAAATCAAAACCACAATGAGATATCGCCTCACACCAGTCAGAATGGCTACAATTAACAAGTCAGGAAATGACAGATGCTGGCGAGGATGCGGAGAAAGGGGAACCCTCCTACACTGTTGGTGGGAATGCAAGCTGGTGCAGCCACTCTGGAAAACAGCATGAAGGTTCCTCAAAATGTTGAAAATAGAACTGCCCTATGACCCAGCAATTGCACTACTGGGTATTTACCCTAAGGATACAAACATAGTGATCCAAAGGGGCACACGCACCCGAATGTTTATAGCGGCAATGTCCACAATAGCCAAACTATGGAAAGAACCTAGATGTCCATCAACAGATGAATGGATCAAGAAGATGTGTTATAAATACACAATGGAATACTATGCAGCCATCAAAAGAAATGAAATCTTGCCATTTGTGACAACCTGGATGGAACTAGAGCATATCATGCTTAGCGAAATAAGTCAAGCAAAGAAAGAAAACTATCATATGATCTCCCTGATATGAGGAAGTGGTGATGCAACATTGGGGGTTAAGGGGGTAGGAGAAGAATTAATGAAACAAGATGGGATTGGGAGGGAGACAAACCATAAGTGACTCAATCTCACGAAACAAATTGAGGGCTGCTGGGGGGAGGGTGGCTGGGAGAAGGGGGGTTTGGTTATGGACATTGGGGAAGGTATGTGCTATGGTAAGTGCTGTGAAGTGTGTAAACCTGGCAATTCACAGACCTGTGCCCCAAGGGATAAAATATATTATATGTTTATTAAAAAATTAAAAGTTAAAAAAACAAAAAAAGAATCAGGGGGAGCTCCTGGAAAGGTTTTGACAATTGATCATGATGTCATTTTGACCATGAGGATCCCAAATAATCCAACCATTAAAAATGTCCGGGATGAGGGATTCCTGGGTGGCTCAGCCATTAAGCATCTGCCTTCCGCTCAGGTCATAATCCTGGGGACCTGGGATCAAATCCATCAGCAGGCTCCTTGCTCAGCGGGGACCCCACTTCTCCCTCTGCTGCTTGTGCTGTGCTCTCTCTCCCTCTCTCTCTCTCTCTCTGACACAAATAAATAAAATACTTAAGAAAAAAAATGTGCAGGATGATTACTGAGATGAAGGACACAGTTCAAGAACTGAACAACAAACATCATTCTCAAAAGAGCTTAAAACTGTCCTCAGAAATCTTGCCTTATCAGAAGAACTTACAATTCTTAAAGACCCCATAGATTTCTTTTTGATTTGGCTTTCCTTTTTTTTTTTAATTTTATTATTTTTTTTCAGCGTAACAGTATTCATTATTTTTGCCCCACTGCTGGTGGGAATGCAAGTTGGTGCAGCCACTTTGGAGAACAGTGTGGAGATTCCTCAAGAAATTAAAAATAGAGCTTCCCTATGACCCTGCAATTGCACTACTGGGTATTTACCCCAAAGATACAGATGTACTGAAAAGAAGGGCCGGCTATACCCCAATGTTTATAGCAGCAATGGCTTTCCTTTTTTTTTTAATTTAATTTTATTTTTTCAGTGTTCCAACAGTCATTGTTTACGTACCATACCCAGCGCTCAGTTCCGAATGGTTAAAATAAATCCCCCAACAGTGTAAATCAATGGAATTAAGTTTCTAGAAAGCATCAAGGGTATGGCAAGTGCAGAGACCCAGGGCAGATTCTAAAATGGGCCTCAAGGTCATACTGACTATCTTGAATGGAAGCTACTTCAGAAACAGCAGGTGCAAGGACACCACACTGTCCTCTGTCCTCCTGAATGCAGGAAACAAATCTCCCCATGAAAGGCACCTGACCAGGATGAAGAAGTAAAAGACATCCCAAATCCACCAGTAGGGACCTTGGAGTTGAGAAAGCTACAGACACAAACCTTGCTACTTTTTTAGGAATTGGCACATCAGCCCAAATTCTGATTACAATTCCTTCCTAACTAAAGCTCCCAAAAACGTATTTCCTCTATCCTGTCAATTCTGCACACATTTCTTGTCTCTTTATAGGAGGTGTAAAAACTGCCTGCCTTGGTCATTTCTTTGGGTCTCAATTTCATCATTGAGCCTCCATGTTCAATTAATAAACCTTCAAATTTTTTCTCCTGTTACTCTACTCTTACAATTTAATTCCAAAACAAGTGGAAGAACCCTGGGAGGAAGAAGGAACTGTCTCCCTCCCCAGAGCAAGTGTTCAGTCCCTAGACCATCTCAGGGACCCCATCCCCTGACCCCTCTGAGCAGCGCTCGTTTCTGGACTGACACAGAGCAAACCACATCCCCATGCACAGTGGTTCCCAGAGTCTGCAAGACCAAGTCTGAAATACGCTGCAATACCACAGCCAGGAAAGAACTTCTCACCTGTATTACAAGACAAGCATCTGAAAAGAAGCCACCTGCGAAGGAAAGGGCTCACAGGGACCTATAACCTGTTCCTCCCTCCTCACTGAGCCTGGACAGAGCAGATCTGGCAAACAGTAACTGAAATGCACAGACTCTGAGCAACGTGAGGGTCTGACAGGGGTGGCTGTGCTGTGATTTCTGACCTAGTAGTGATTACAGCACAATGCAGAAGGTCTGTTTAGAACCTCCACTCTACACACTGCAGATATGCTACCAAATGACAGTCCTAAAGCCAGGACAGGGCGATGAAGGTAGGGAGACACAATGTGTGAATCCCCCCAAGCTTTCTCTGTGCTGACTCATACCACACTAGTTCTGTCTCACATTTGAGAAGGAAAATGTTTCCCATTGCAGTGAAGGGGTCTGCCAGGCTGTGTCTGATGGCTCTGGGACCTCCTGCACACACTCCTGCTACTTGGTATCCTTCGCTAACTGGCAATGAATCACCAGCTGTTAAAAATTGTGTTTCATGTGAGTGTGACGGACATTCTGGGCTTCTGCCATCACTATCTGAGCAAATGGTGTGTGCCCTGTGCTCCTCAGGAGCAGAAGAGCTGGAAGAATCCATGACTTGCTCTAGAGCATCAGCTCCTGACCTCCAGGGGCTAAACACAGATGGAATAATTTAGCCAAGCCTTGGTACAAGTGCACAGCCATGCGACACTTACTGGTGACCACGCAGATGGAAGCAGTGCAAATAATATTGGTGACAATTTACACAACTCTGGAGTCTGTTACAGACAAGGCATGGACACCATGGGGAGCAGATTCCTAACATTAGAAAAATGTCACAGAACAATCCTGAACTTCTTAGACTCTTAACTGACTTCTTTTTCTGTCATAGATCCCAGAGGTCTTTGTTCTCTATAACTTATTTCCATGAGTTGTAAATATCCAAATGCCACTCACACATTCACTTAAAGGAAATAAATATTTTGCCCCAGGTTCTGTGTGTCCTTAAGAGCAGAGAAGGAGTTGTTTACCCACTACAATAGGCTCTGTAACGTCATGAGACCTTGAGGATTTTGCACCAAAGACAGTTCACTTGAGGGACTTTAAAGTGACCATTTGGGTATAATTGTCAGGATGTGGCTGACATAATGGAAAGCAGGAAGTTTGTCACCCACGGGATAAACAGTGGACAGAACTGTTTTCCTACTGGCATACAGGAAGCATCACTATGGAGTCAAGATACATCCTAGGTGTTGATTTCAAGTAAGAATACTGTGATGCTCGTATTGATACAGAGAAAACATGACCGTGTGCATAACCTCCCCTGGCTGTCATTTGCAGCCTCCACATGCTGTCTCTGCAGCAAGATCACTTGGCACAAGCATGGCCAGCTCAGGGTTCAAGGCCCTGGGAAGGCCTGCTAGCTGTCAGGAGAGGGAACAGGAGAGTTGTTATGTGCATGTGTCCACCCCAAGACGCAAACACATCTACCTGCACTCGACTGTGTGCAGAATTAGGAACTGTGTGACACTTACTTCATAATGAGATGGCTATCTATAAAGCTTAGACACACAGAGATCTTTAATAGCTCATGTATATTTTATTTCTTCTTTAAGTTTTCTCCTGGTGAAAATGAGTAAGCTCCACAGAACATGGGATTTCCAGGGAAACCGAGGTCATTTCTCTTACTTTCATGTGTCCCTACATTCAAATTGCCTGGGGCCTTGGGCAGATGTGAGGTACAAAGCATAGATCAGTTGATGCCTGGATCAAAAAATTTACAAAATGGTACAAAGAGAAGATCTAAATGTTTCCCCCTTTGAAATTTTGCTGCATTATTGTAGATAGAACATATAGAATATTGACTAGGAACTGAGTTATGTACTTTCAGATACAATAATGTCCTAAAAGTCATTTTGAATGCAGGGGGTGGCTCCCAGGCCATGTAGCCGGCTTTCAGACCTCACACGGGCGCTCCTCTGCCTGCAGCACAATGTGACACGTAAGCACTGTCTGGGGCTCAGCAGCTGCTGCTCAGTGTATCGGCAGCAACTCACCAGGCCCTGCCCCTGTGTGACAGGAACGCCTCACACAGGCTGTATAGAACCACTGTCACACTGCTCACATCACACCTGCACTGATATCTGAATGGCTGTATCAGAAGTGATGTTACCAAATTTCTCGTCCATCTAAAAGTATGCTGTTCCCACAGATGCCCACCTAATTCTGTGAAAAGGCAATGATACAGTCAATCTATGGACCTGGTAATCCGGCCATGATCCAAATGCAAGAATAAGTGACCCTCCTACAGAAGTTACTACGAAATGCTAAAATGTTAACACTTCTTACAGCGCGTTAGTGGTTCCTATTCTTATCTTGCCTATGCCTTCATATCATGGGCATAAATGTCCTTTTGCACTTAGAAATGGAATAGGATTCCCAAATGGAAGTGAAATAAGAAAACCTGTGGAGCTCTCTAAAATATGAATGTGAGGAAGAGCTCGGGCAGCCAGGTAGGTGCACGTGGTGAGTGCCCAACACGTGATTCCAGCTCAGGTTGTGATCTCAGCGTTGTGTGACCAATCCCAGCATCAGGCTCTGCACTCAGGGTACAGTTTGCTTGAGATTCTTTCTCCCTCTCCCTCATGCGCTCTCTTTCTCAAATTAAATAATAAATTCATATATATATATATATGCAAATGATCTAGGAACAAAAATCAGCCTCTCTGGAAGTTCTGTGGATCCATGAACTTGGATTTGAGCACTCATTTGCTCCAAAGAATGAGGTAAGTAAATTCCCTTGAGACTTATCACGGGAAATTTGAGATGATCCACATAGGTCACAAACATCTCAATCACTCTGGCATTCAATGTGTTCCATCAAAGGGTCTTCCTGCCCAGTCATCTGGAATCCTGGCCCCTGCAAAGTACCTTCTTCATTGCTCCCGTCACATCCTTGTTCCTCAGTGTATATATGATGGGGTTGACCGTGGGGGTGACGATGGCGTAGAACAGAGAAACAAACTTGACCTGATCCTGGGAGTAGTTGTTGCTGGGCTGGAGGTAAGCATAGATGGCCGTGCCATAGAACAGGGAGACCACTGTGATGTGGGACCCACATGTGCCAAACGCTTTCCTCTGCCCTGCAGATGACTTTATTCTTAAGACCGCCCTGACGATCTGACCATAGGAGAAGATGATTAATGCCACAGGTATGAGGAGAATGATCACACTGGCAAAGAAGAGCTCAGACTCATTCACAGTGGTGTCTACACAGGCAAGCTTGAGCAGTGCGGGAATCTCACAAACAAAGTGGTCTATTTTATTTCTCCCACAAAGTGGCAAAAGGAAGATGAGCACTGTCTGCAACAGGGAGTTGCCAAAACCAATGAACCATGACACAGAAGCCATGAGGGCACAGAGACGGGGGTGCATGATCACAGTGTACTGCAGGGGCTTGCAGATGGCTGCATAGCGGTCAAACGCCATGACCCCTAACAGAATGCATTCCGTGCATCCCAGCCCAAGCGAGATGAAGAGCTGAGCCACACAGCCACCAAACGAGATAGACTTGTCTGTTGTCCGGAGATGAACCAGGAATTGCGGGACACTGCTGGTCGTGTAACACAGGTCCAGAAAGCTTAGGTTGGAGAGGAAAAAGTACATGGGAGTCTGAAGATGTGGGTCCAGTTGAGCCAAGGCAATGATGGTGGTGTTTCCCAGCAGAGTGAACAGATAGAAGATCAGGAGAACCACAAAGAGGACTAGCTCCAGTTGAGGCCGGTCAGAGAACCCCAGCAGGAAAAACCCCGTGAAAGAACTGCCATTCTTCTGTTCCATACTCTGTTAGCACATGTTTCCTGCCTGGACCAAGCATTTAGCAACTTTTAAAAGAAATCATAAAAAAGAAGAAGTTGGGGGGGGGGTGGATCTGTCATAAGACATGGCCACAGAATATTAAAGGTTGTACTTAAGTAAATGACTGAAATTGACATAGCTTATACCAATTTAGTTCCACATTATCATGAACAGTGAATCATTAATACATAATTTAAGAAAATGAAATAATGGACATTGTGTTGCCATCAGTCATAAATATTAAAAGTCTTTCAGTCTGAGCTTAAAGACACTTAAAGTACTATAAGTTTGTACATACATTCTAGAAAGAATGGGGATGAGGGAAAAAGAGGGAGAACCATCAGGAAGAATCAGAAAGAAGTAAAGAAAGAGAGACTTTACTGTAAATACATATTTCATGATTGTACACAACTGGATTTCTACACACCTCACATGCAATAAAATAAAACATAATCGCAAAAATACACTCAGATATAAGAATTTATTAACTGAAATGTACATATACAAATAATTAATTACATTCAAAATATCATTAATAGTTCTGCATATGAACATTGTATATATTAGAGAGATACAGTATCTCTCTAAGATACTAAATTTATAAAAGCTACAGGTTTGTTCGGATTTTTTTCGTATGGTAATAAAACAACTAAATACTCAAATCAGAGAGAACCTGAAAACACCACCACCATTCAATTATACTGCTTAACTTTTGTCCTAAAGATGCTTAAAATCACGGTAACAGTATAACCAGAACTCTGAAAAATTCCTTGGCCCTGCATAGTCAGGGGGGATCAGAACTCTAAAATCCACTGGCCATGACATTCCTCTTCCTTCTGCAGATTTCTGCTCCAAACAGTACCAAGTAGAGCACATGAAATTCCTAAAAAACGGGGGATTATCCACTGTCAACATTCTACTCAGAATAAACATTTTAAAAATTTACCCAACTGTGTAATCTATGTACAAAATGTAATGTTCTGCTTCACTCCCTATGGTAAAACCCTTATGCTAAAATATTTAAATAGATAAATATATAGAGATATGGACAAATATATTCTCAAAGCAATGACAAGTAAATGCCTATAATGGAAACCTTTAAGTACAACACAAAAGGTCATAGAACAGGATATTTGGATATTATCTAAAATCTCAGATACCCGTCCATATTAGATTAATACCTTCTGGAAGTTGTCTTGCAGAGTTAATGATACTGAATCAGACACGTAACCAGCGCTCGGGTGAGTCTGATGACCCTATACTTCTAGCTGCTTAGTACTGAAGAAGCAGTTATAAACCAACCAAAGAGGCTCAGAAAATGAGTGTTTCAGTTCTTTCATGTTCAAATGCTTAGACATACAGTTCATTTCTTGTTCTTCTGAGACTGAATATCTGAATCAGGTTTCAGGGCAGACCCACTAGTCTGTGCAAGGAATTGGTACAAAACTGGCATAAAATAAGTATTTATGGAATCAGAATAGAGGATAAAGTATTTCACATTATTTTTTACTTCCTTGGATTTCCTGTAGAGATGCATTCAGTTGAATCCACAAAAAAAAATCTATCCACAAAAACATTCTTAATGGAATTAATTATAAGAGTTTCTGAGACAGTGTAAATGTGCAAAACAGGGAATGTGCCCAGACTCACACCTGCTCAGAAGAGCAAATAAACTACAGTCAGTTTCATGCACACACGCACAAATACAGATAAATTATCTGAAAGAAATTGCTGGCATTTTCAAGGTGTCTAATGAAGGCTTTACTCACCAAAGTAAGGAGGACAAAAGGGAAATGTTAACTCATCCAAGGAAAACACCAGTATCATATTGTACCGTCACAATACATAGTGATCTATTTTCACATTATCTTATCAATAAGGACTAAGAAGGAAGGGAAGAGAAGACAAAACTGTGGTGACCTGAACTTGTACAAATGGTTTCCTTCTTTACCAGATTATTTATATATATACGTGTATGTGTATATACATATATCTAAAGAATGCTGAATGGCTTCTATCCGAAAGGTACAAAAAAGAATATGATTTTCCATTGAAAAATAAAGTATCAGGCAAAGGAGAAGCCCACTAAAAGAGACAGAAAGAATGGGATTGTCTGTGGAGGTTACAATTGCTTCCAGTGCCTTCCTGGAGAGAACCCTGGGAGGGAACAGGAATACTCTTGTCATAGTCCACCGTCTTCTTTCTTTTTTTTTTTTTTTTTTTTCACATTACATCTAGGAAAACTATTCCCCTTGAGCAGCACTGGACGTGAGAAAGAGCAGCCTGCATAATGCATTCTTCGGATCTCAACAGCTTGAGCTGCGGACCCGGCTCACTGTCCTCCCTTCCACCTCCCCCGCTCAGCATCCGTCCCGCTCCAATCTCTGTGCACCACCTCAGAACACATCTTCCCAGAGAAAGGACATGTGTAGCCTAAGGTTAAATGAAAAACTTCATTTCATCTACTTCTTACCACGTAAAGACTGTGTGAGTAGACTAAAAACCATCATCTCTACGTAGGTAGGTATCAAATGCCTGAATGCAGTAAGAGACATTCATTCCTCTTGGACAAACTATGTAAATAATCCTGGCTGGACAGGAACAGTAAACACACCATCCTATGTAAGGAGCACAGAACGCCATCTCTAGCAATTATCATGATGTGAGACTGTAGAGGAAAATCCAGTTACAAATCCACACATAAATTATTATCTTGCATACAAAACAATACATCCTTGAGAAAAGCACAGGTTATACATTGAGAGACTAAAGAGTTATTTGGTGAAATAAAAATAAATAGATTCTACAAAACAGAAACAATGGCACTTTATGTAATAATCACCATCTAAAAACAATAAAGTAGGAAATGACATCTCAAAAATAAACAATTCTACAATAAAAATTAAGAGAACAGACATCTGATGGAAGAGGTTAAATGTTTAGTACCAGCACATAAAAGCTGATAGAGCCATTACTGGGTGTTCAACGCTGATACATAAGTCTAAAACTTCAAGTGGAAGAGTCCATATTTCTTGAAAATCACATACTCAGTAAGGGAACTACACATTTTAAAGACCAAAGATCTCATGAAAATGTCTGTATTGAACATATTTCAAATATATAAGAGTCACCAACATAATTGACATACAAACCCTGCACTATTCAGTCCCTGAATGAATCCTGAAGTACTGTTGGCAGTGGTAGAATGAATCGCTATTACTTTAATAAATCTTCTGTCCCCTAGGTCTGAGCTGACCCCACATATTCTACAACAGGCCCCCAAGGTCAATGCGGGATGAGCTAGTGAGGGGGAAGGCAGCTTTCACAACCCTGGAAATGACGGGTCTCACGAACCGGACAGTGCTTTCCACCAGGTTCCATGGGAGAAGGGAATCAGGTAGGATGTCCACTGCACGTGGTTTGTTTAGGGAGTGCTCTCAGGATAAAGGCGATGAGGGAAGCAAAACAGAGCAGAGAATGATGCTAAGCAAGGATGTGGTCTCAGGTAGAAGATGGCATGCACCTGATCCCATAAGAAGCTGGACACAAGTCTCCCATACAAGTATACATCTGTGCTGGTGGAAATACTCAGCCCTCGCTGTCTAATGCAATAGCCACTATCCCCATGTCACTACCTGAGCATTTAAATGGCCTCACTGAGAAATGGAATTTTGTATTCTATTTAATTTGAATTAATTTAAATTTAAATGACTTCCTGTGGCTACATACTCCAGTATTGGACAGCACAGCTCTGGACCATGCATTGCATCAGACCTGCCTTGACATTGGCAGCCTTTTGTGATCTCCCGTGAGTCTGTCTGGCTGTGAGCTGCCCCAAATATGTTCCTGAGACCCCCTGGCAAAGTGGATCCCTTTCAGCTGAGGGCAAATCTCTGAAGAAGGGAATGGCTGTGCACCTGGCAGCCCATATTCCTAACACATAGGGTTAGGATTGGAGCAGCAGCCAGGTAAAGAGCGTCTGAGCAGGGCCCCAACAGCATTCACACAGAGTCCATTCATCATCCTGCACAAGGATAGAAGGATGGAACCCAGTGTCCGAATAGAAATGTGCTGACACAATATGGAACTCCCCTGTTGTAATCTTCAACATAGCATTTTTATAAAACTCCATACGTATTTTAGACATGTTGGGAACTCATAAGGGAAAAAATGACCATTTAGAAGTGATAAACACTGACAATGAGTTTTCAGCATAGAAAACAAATACTGCCTATTTTCACAGACAATACAAACTATTGGAAAGCATGGAATCAGAGTCTAATACTTTGACACATAGGCATACTCTAATTCTATTCCTGAAGGGCATATTTTATTACCACTATATACGCATACTTAAAGTGTTTTCCACGTGTGCATACACGGGTATAATAAAGGTACTGCTGTACACTGAAACGTCTGGGAATGATTTGGTGGAGCCTATAACGAACAGCTAAATTTAGTTCTTACAGTTTGTGAACTACCACCGTCTGTTCCTTTAGACAATGGACCATTATGCAAACCAATACAGCTTTTCTGTTTCAAGAACATTCCCTACTAAAAAGAAACCCATTTACCATTCCTAAAACAACACACAGACCAAGTTCCATTTCACTCACCTTTGCTCAACTTTTCTGTGGGTTCTAAGCTCTTTCCCTACTTCCATTCCAAGTCATTGTCTAAAGACAGTACTGGAGATTGGCACTTAGTTGTACACAGTAAGTGCAAAGGCTGACTATACCAATACTGGGTTATCCATAGGTTTTTCCTAAGCAAAAGGATGCTTTCTGTGATGACATCACGTGTCTTCATGTGGTACAGAGATCTGCACTTTGCCTCTAGGACGTGGGAGATGAAGGCAATTGCAAACTCCACTATGGTTTCCCAAAAGCAATGACCTGCCTCTAAGACAGGGAGTCCCTTAAGAGTGCAGGAGAGGTGCTGTGACACTCAGCTGTGGCTGGGCTGGCACCGAAAACCAAATGTGTTTCCCTGGCTGACGTCTCTGGGGAGCAGATGCCCCACACTGTTAATGAGCCCCTGTCACTGAGCTATGTAGAGATGGCCGTCCTCAGGGAGAACAATGATCAAGGACAATGTCAGAGGAGACCTCGTCTGTCTCCTTTGTTACTTCACATATTTCACAGAGGACAAGTAACTCCCGTGATCTCCCCAGCCACCTTGGCTATCATCTGTGAATAATCTATAGCTTTTACAAGTCACCTTAGATTTTTATCCTCACAGCTGACCAAATATTTACACATAAACAACTCAGCTATATAATTTTAATGTAAATATGTGAATAAATTATTATTTTAATTTCATTCATAACCAATGTATATGGAATCACAGAGCTAATAATTAGGCATATTCTTTTTTTTTATAAATATATAATGTATTTTTATCCCCAAGGGTACAGGTCTGTGAATAGCCAGGTTTATACACTTCACAGCACTCACCATAGCACATACCCTCCTCAATGTCCATAACCCCACCCCCTTTCCCGACCCCCCTGATCCCCAGCAGCCCTCAATTTGTTCTGTGAGATTAAGAGTCACTTATGGTTTGTCTCTCTCCCAATCCCATCTTGTTTCATTTATTCCTTTCCTCCCCACAAATCCCCCATATTGCATCTCCACTTTCTCCTATCAGGGAAACCATATGATAATTGTCTTTCTCCGATTGACTTTTTCACTAAGCATAATACCCTCTAGTTCCAACCACATTGTTGCAAAAGGCAAGATTTCATTTCTTTTGATGGCTGCATAGTATTCCATTGTATATATACTACATCTTCTTTATCCATTCATCTGTTGATGGACATCTAGGTTCTTTCCATAGTTTGGCTATTGTGCACATTGCTGAATTAGGCACATTCTCATCATTACCATGAATATAAAGGAAGGCAACCAAATTCTACCAAACTTCTAATAGAGCAAAGGGAAAACAAAATCTCAAATCATCTAGAACACTGTTCAGTTAATATGGATAGGTTTGTGATATACTCAGTTTTTTTTTAAAAAATCATCTCTTTTTAACAAGACACATATGATTTAATTTCAACTACTCTTGCATTTAAGTTCCAAATGATTTTTACTTTTTGGAGATAGTTAAAATAATCACTACAGAAAAATGCGAGGAAGTTCAGTGATCTGTGGCTGTTTCTCCTGGATCCGTAAGTTCCAGGTTCATTTACCCTGTTCAACCAAAAGAGATTAACTACTTCCTGCTAAAAAAAAGTTCTTAGATTTGAATTTTCTCAGTTATCCCTATACCAAATAGATCCTCTCGTGAGACTCAGAGGGGGAGCTGGCAGCCACTACAGTGTGGGTGTCCTGACTAGGGAAGGAATCACAGACCTGCTGTTAACCATTTGGGTCCCAGGTCCCACTCACTAACAGCCTTACATGCTCAAGTCACTTTGACAATCATGAGGCATTATCTAGAGACGCTGACCCACACTCACATTCCTGGATCCAATATTATCCAGGACGGTGCTCTGCCGCCTGGCCCAAGACACACATATAAGACACTCCACAGCACTGTCACTGATATTAACCAAAACCCAGATGAATCCAAAGACCCATGCACAGTAAACTGGTAAACTGTGACCTATTCATACAGGAGTACTTTCCAACAGTATGAATAAAACTCCAACTAAACAAACTGGAACACTCTTTTTCACACAAAGTGCTGAGGAAAGGATGCAAGTTACAAAGTAAACAATCCCCCTGCATAAGTTCAAAAACAGGTAAAACAAACTGCTGTTCATGAACTCATACATGTGGGGTAAGGCTATAATTACAGTACAAAATTATAGTCACAACTAAAAATAGTATCAAAGGGCTGATTATAACAAAGTCAAGAACAAAGGAGAGAGAAAGGTATGCAGTTGGGTAGAGGCCAGCGGAAGATCTCTCCAGGTCTAGTTAGCAAAGGAGGCAATATCATAACCATTCACTTCTTTTTTCTTTAAGATTTTATTTATTGATTTGAGAGACAGAGAGCAAAGCAGAGGAAGGAGCAAAGGGAGAGAGAGAGACAGACTTCCCACTAAGCAGGGAGCCAGATGCGGGGCTCGATCCTAGAACCCTGGGATCATGACCTAAGCCAAAGGCAGACACTTAACTGACTGAGCCACCCAGGTGCCCCTCCGTGAGGACGGTCCTTCCTCTGAGAGATCTAAATTGCCACCAGCTCAGTACATTCTCCAACAGGCTCTATATCTGGTCTGTGAACTCTTCCCAGCTCTCTGGTCCTCTTGCTCACTACTTGTCCTCCCTTTGAGGGAAGCACTGGGAACAGCCCAACCTTCCTGCTAAGTGAGATGTCACCACCCTGCACTGCTGCCCTGTGCTGGGATCCATGGTTATCACTGGATAAACAGATGAAGAGCCTAGTAGGGAAAATGAAAATGAAATGCCTCCCAAAAAAGGGAGAGACAGAGAAGACAAATCCAGAGGGATAAATGACAGAAGCTGAAAGAGACAGGCGACACAGAGAGAGGTTCCAGTTATATAGAGAACAGATATCTGAATGGCTAACAGGCACATATTAAAAAAAAAAAAAAATGCTTGGGGCACCTGAGTGGCTCAGTGGGTTAAAGCCTCTGCCTTCCGCTCACTTCATGATCTCAGAGTCCTGGGATCAAGAGCCACATGGGGCTCTCTGCTTAGCAGGGAGCCTGCTTCCCCCTGCTCTCTCTGCCTGACTCTCTGCCTACTTGTGATCTCTGTCTTTCAAATAAATAAATAAAATCTTTTTTTAAAAAATGCTCAATGTCACTCGGCATCAGGGAAATGCATATCAAAACCACAATGAGATATCACGTTGCACCTGTCATAACAGTTAAAATTAACAACAGAAGAAACATCTGATATGGGGGAGGAAGCAGAGAAAGGGGAACCCTCCTACACTGTTGGGGGGAATGCAAGCTAGTGCAGCCAGCCACTCTGGAAAATGGTATGGAGGTTCCTCAAAAAATTAAACATGAGCTATCCTACAACTCAGCATTTGCACTACCAGGAATTTATCCAAAGGATACAAAAACACAGTGTCAAAGGGATACATGCTCCCCAATGTTTACGGCAGCATCATCAACAATAGCTGAATTATGGAAAGATCCCAAATGTCCATCGACTGATGAATGGATAAAGAAGATGTAGAACACTACTCAGCCATCACAAAGAATGAAGTTTTGCCATTTGCAACGATGCAGATGGAGCTGGAGTGTATTACGCTAAGTGAAATAACCCAGTCAAGGAAAGACAAATACCATATGATCTCATTCATATAATGAATTTAAGATAATTAATTTAAGATAATCTCATACAATGAATGAGATCATATGGTATTTATGAATTTCTTAAATTTATATGTGAATTTAAGAAAGAAGAGACATGAAATACAAGAAGGAGGAAAAGAGAAAAAGAAGAGAGGGAATGTAGCCATAGGAGAGTCTCCATAACAGAGCACAAACGGAGCATTGATGGAGGGAGGTGGGTAGGGGTGGGGTTAAATGGGCGAAAGGTATTAAAGAGGGTTCTTCGGAAGAGCACTGGGTGTTTCATGTAAGTGATAAATCACTTAATTCTGCTCCAGAAACCAATATTGTACTGTATGTTAACCACCTAAAATTTAAATTTTTAATATTAAAACAAGACACATTTTCCCTCATGGTCCTGGAACCCAGTCCAAAATCAGGTGCCACCTGGGTACCCTTTCTCTGAAGGTTCTAAAGGAGAGTGTGTTTCATGTCTTTCTTTTAGCTTCCTGTTGCCAGAAATCCTTGGTCTTCCTTGGTTTGTAGATTCCTCATTCTCCAAATTTGCCTCTGTGGTCACATGGCATTCTCCCTGTATCTGTGTCTGTGTCTCTGAGCTGGCTTCTAGTAAGGACACTGGCCATTCTGGATTAAAGGCCATCTTCATCACATATGACCTCCTCTTCATTTGATTACATCCGCAAAGACTTTCTCTTCAAACAGGTCACATTCATATGCACAACGTGTTAGAATCTTCCGAATCTTGGATCGGAAGAATAAACATCTTGCTGGGACACAGTTCAGCCCAAAGTAGGAGCATTGCCTCTTCTAACAAAGAGATCATCTAACCTCTCAGTCACCAAGACTGGTGTCCTTAATGATGCTGTGGATAGCCTGATAATTCCCTTACAGTCACCCCTTATATGCTGTCCTATCTCACGCTGCCCTCGAGCTCCATATGCTGATCCAGAACTAAAGGAGAATTGATAGACTATATTGCATATTTGAAAATTGCTGAGAGAATAAATCATAAACGCTCTCACCTCTAGATGAAAAGGGGTGACTGCGTGCAGCAGTGGATGTTAACCAGACTCACCAGGGTGATGACTCCACTTCATACACCAGTACGGAACCGTTACATTGTACGCCTAAAACTATTACAATGTTATGTGAATAATGTGTCTCAAATTTAAAAAGGAATTGAAACACTAGCAAAAAATATTGTAGCCACTACTATTAAATGGGATTGGTAAACGGAAGTTAAATGGAGACATAGTTTCACTCCCAATCAATCTGGCAGCCAGAGATTGACGACCTGTTGATGTCCCCTCTCCAGAGCCTTCCTCCTTGGCTGTCTCTGGGAGCCAAACTCTGAATCCTGCAACTGAGGCTAATGAGTTACATGGGACGGGACACTCCTGGGACCATTAAAAACACATCCATCTTCTTGAAGAAGACACAAAAAGATGGAAGACCATTCCATGCTCTTGGATCAGAAGAATAAACATTGTTAAAATGTCTATACTGCCTAGAGCAATCTATACTTTTAATGCCATTGCGATCAAAATTCCACCAGTATTCTTCAAAGAGCTGGAGCAAATAATCCTAAAATTTGTATGGAATCAGAAGAGACCCCGAATCGCTAAGGAAATGTTGAAAAACAAAAATAAAACTGGGGGCATCACGTTACCTGATTTCAAGCTTTACTACAAAGCCATCACCAAGACAGCATGGTACTGGCATAAAAATAGACACATAGACCAGTGGAACAGAGTAGAGAGCCCAGATATGGACCCTCAACTCTATGGTCAAATAATCTTCGACAAAACAGGAACAAATATACAGTGGAATAAAGACAGTCTCTTCAATAAATGGTGCTGGGAAAACTGGGCAGCTATACGTAGAAGAATGAAACTTCTTCTATGGTGTAAGACCATTCTCTTACACCGTACACAAAGATAAACTCAAAATAGATAAAAGACCTCAATGTGAGACAGGAATCCATCAGAATCCTAGAGGAGAACATAGGCAGTAACCTCTTCGATATCAGCCACAGCAACTTCTTTCAAGATATGTCTCCAAAGGCAAAAGAAACAAAAGCAAAGATGAACTTTTGGGACTTCATCAAAATCAAAACTTCTGCACAGCAAAGAAAACAGTCAAGAAAACAAAGAGGCAACCCACAGAATGGGAGAAGATATTTGCAAATGACAGTACAGACAAAAGGTTGATATCCAGGATCTATAATGAACTCCTCAAACTCAACACACACAAAACAGACAATCATATCAAAAAATGGGAAGAAGATATGGACAGACACTTCTCCAATAAAGACATATAAATGGCTATCAGACACATGAAAAAATGTTCATCATCACTAGCCATCAGGGAGATTCAAATTAAAACTACATTGAGATATCACCTTACACCAGTTAGAATGGCCAAAATTAACAAAACAGGAAACAACATGTTTTGGAGAGGATGTGGAGAAAGGGGAACCCTTTTACACTGTTGGTGGGAATGCAAGTTGGTGCAGCCTCTTTGGAGAACAGTGTGGAGATTCCTCAAGAAATTAGAAATAGAACTTCCCTATGACCCTGCAATTGCACTACTGGGTATTTACCCCAAAGATACAGATGTACTGAAAAGAAGGGCCATCTATACCCCCAATGTTTATATCAGCAATGGCCACGGTCTCCAAACTGTGGAAAGAACCAAGATGCCCTTCAACGGATGAATGGATAAGGAAGATGTGGTCCATATACACGATGGAGTATTATGCCTCCATCAGAAAGGATGAATCCCCAACTTTTGTAGCAACATGGACGGGACTGGAAGAGATTATGCTGAGTGAAATAAGTAAAGCAGAGAGAGTCAATTATCATATGGTTTCACTTATTTGTGGAGCATAACAAAAAGCATGGAGGACATGGGGAGTTAGAGAGAAGGGGGTTGGGATAAATTGGAAGGGGAAGTGAATCATGAGAGACTATGGACTCTGAAAAACAATCTGAGGGGTTTGAAGTGGGGAGGGGTGGGAGGTCGGGGTACCAGGTGGTGGGTTATATAGAGGGCATGGATTGCATGGAGCACTGGGTGTGGTGAAAAAATAATGATACTGTTATGCTGAAAATAAATAAATGGAAAAAAAACACATCCATCTTCAGTCTCTAAAGCATGGATTTTCACTCTGGTGACATAAAAATATCCCTCAGAGGTAATACTATCCCTGCAGACTTAGTTGTCCACTCTAATTTATCCTTGCTACCCTTTTTGGATTGAACCATATTTTGCCTAAAGAAGTATATCTACTCTTTTGCCCCAATCATTTAAGAACTAGCATCTTTAAGAACATTTAAGAACAATCATCTAAGAACTGCACCTGGCTGGTATAGTCAGTTAAGCTGCTGCCTTCAGTTCAGGTCATGATCTCAGGGCCCTGGGACGGAGCTCTGTGTTGGACTCCTTGCTTGGCAGGGAGTCTGCTTCTCCCTTTCCCTCTAGTACTCACCCTGTTTGTACTTTCTCTCCCTCTCTGCCAAATATATAATTAAACCTCTGAAAAAAATATTAGCAAACCAAATTCAACACCAGATTAAGAGGTTCATACACCATCAACAAGAGCAATATATAAGAGGACACAGGGTAAGCCAACATACAAAATCTATAGATGTGGGGCACCACATTAGTAGAATGAAAGAGAAAAATCATTTGATTATCTCAATAGATGCAAAAAAAAAAGCATTTAACAAAACACAACGTCTCTTCATGGTAAACACACTCAACAAATCAGGTGTACAAGGACTATGTCTCAACATAATAGAGGCCATATATGACAAACCCATGGCTGACATACTCTATGGCAGAAGGTTGGAAGCTTTTCCTCTAAGATCAGAAACAAGAGAAAGATGCCACCTTCACTACACTTACAGAACATAGAGTGGAAGTCCCAGCCTCAGCAATCTGGGGGAAAAAAGGAATAAATGGCAGCCAATTTTTTTAAAAAAGTGAAATCATTTTTGTTTGGAAATGATCTGATCTTATATAGAGAAATTCATAGACACCACAAACACAGGTTAGAACTCACCAATAAGTTTAGTAAAGTTGTAGAATAGAAACTCAACATACACAAATTTGTTGCCTTTCTATACAATAACAACCAAATTGGGAAAAGATTTTTTTCATCCCATTCACTATAGCATCAAAAACAACAAAACACAGGAATAAGCTGAACCAAGATCTATACACTGCAAACTATAAGATTTTGATAAAGGAAATCAAAAGAGAATTAAGATAATCTATATTTATGACTTAAAAGAATTCATATTGCTAAATTTCCATGCTACTCAAAACCATTATAGATTCAAAGAAATCCCTATCAATATTTGATTGACATTTTCACAGATAGAGAAAAAAACAAACCTAAAATCTGTATGGAGCCACAAAAGTCCCCAATTTCCAAAGCTACCACAACAGAGAAGAACAAAGCACGTAGCATCTCACTCCCTGATTCAAACTATCTTATAAAGCTCTAGTAATTAAGACAGTATGGTACTGGCTGAAGAGACAGACACATACAGCAAAGGAACTGAATGAAGAGCCCAGACATACACCCAACAACCATAAAGACAACTGATATTTGACAAAGAAGTTGAGATATTTATGGGGAAATACAGTCTCCTTAATGAGTGGTCCTGAGAAAACGGGCTAAGTACATGCAGAGAAATGAAATTGGAGCTTTATATTATATACCTCAGAAAATTTGACTTGAAATGGATTGAGATGCAAATGTTAGGAAAAGATTCATGACAATGGATATGTTGACCTTTATCAAATGAGGGTGGTCTAGCATTATCCTATCTACAAACTGGTCCCCTCTGTGATCCAAATTCAACTCAGGGCCTGCATGTGACACCAAAAGCATTAGCAACAAAAGCAACATTAATAAATGAAACTACATCAATCTAAAAACCTTCTACACTTATGGTTCTTGGTGCTATAGTAAATGGAATCAATTCTCTAATTTCCCTTTCTGTATTTTCATTGTTAGTGTATAAGAAAGCAATTGATTTCTGTACATTGACTTTGTTTCCTGCCACCCTACTGAATTGCTGTATGAGTTATAGTAGTTTGGGGATGGAGTCTTTTGGGTTTTCCATATAAAGATTCATGTCATCTGCGAAGAGAGAGAGTTTTACTTCTTCATTGCCAATTTGGATACCTTTTATTTCTCTTTGTTGTCTGATTGCTGTTGCTAGGACTTCTAATACTATGTTGAACAAGAGTGGTGAGAGTGGGCATTCTTGTCGTGTTCCTGATCTCAACGGGAAGGCTGCGCGTTTTTTCCCATTGAGGATGATATTTGCTGTGGGTTTTTCATAGATAGATTTTACGAAGTTCACGAATGTTCCCTCTATCCCTATACATTGAAGTGTTTTAATCAGGAACGGATGCTGGATTTTGTCAAATGCTTTTTCTGCATCAATTGAGAGGACCACATGGTTCTTCTCTCTTCTTTTATTGATTTGTTCTATCACATTGATTGATTCGTGAATGTTGAACCATCCTTGTAACCCACGGATGAATCCCACCTGGTCATGGTGGATAATCTTTTTAATGGGCTGTTGGATCTGTACTCGAGGAACTACAGAACACTCATGAATGAAATTGAAGAAGACACTAAAAGATGGAAGACCATTCCATGCTCTTGGATCAGTAGAATAAACATTGTTAAAATGTCTATACTGCCTAGAGCAATCTATACTTTTAATGCCATTGTGATCAAAATTCCACCAGTATTTTTCAAGTAGCTGGAGCAAATAATCCTAAAATTTGTATGGAATCAGAAAAGACCCCAAATTGCTAAGGAAATGTTGAGAAACAAAAACAAAACTGGAGGCATCACGTTACCTGATTTCAAGCTTTACTACAAAGCTGTGATCACCAAGACAGCATGGTACTGGCATAAAAACAGACACATAGACCAGTGGAACAGAGTAGAGAGCCCAGATATGGACCTTCAACTCTATGGTCAAATAATCTTCGACAAAACAGGAACAAACATACAGTGGAAAAAAGACAGTCTCTTCAATAATTGGTGTTGGGACAACTGGGCAACTATATGTAGAAGAATAAAACTCGATCATTCTCTTATACCGTACACAAAGATAAACTCAAAATGGATAAAAGACCTCAATGTGAGACAGGAATCCATCAGAATCCTAGAGGAGAACATAGGCAGTAACCTCTTCGATATCAGCCACAGCAACTTCTTTCAAGATATGTCTCCAAAGGCAAAAGAAACAAAAGCAAAGATGAACTTTTCAGACTTCATCAAGATCAAAAGCTTCTGCACAGCAAAGAAAACAGTCAAGAAAACAAAGAGGCAACCCACAGAATGGGAGAAGATATTTGCAAATGACAGTACAGACAAAAGGTTGATATCCAGGATCTATAATGAACTCCTCAAACTCAACACACACAAAACAGACAATCATATCAAAAAATGGGAAGAAGACATGAACAGACACTTCTGCAATGAAGACATACAAATGGCTATCAGACACATGAAAAAATGTTCATCATCCCTAGCCATCAGGGAGATTCAGATCAAAACCACTTTGAGATATCACCTTACACAAGTTAGAATGGCCAAAATTAGCAAGACAGAAAACAACATGTTTTGGAGAGGATGTGGAGAAAGGGGAACCCTCTTAGACTGTTGGCGGGAATGCAAGTTGGTGCAGCCTCTTTGGAGAACAGTGTGGAGATTCCTCAAGAAATTAAAAATAGAACTTCCCTATGACCCTGCAAATGCACTACTGGGTATTTACCCCAAAGATACAGATGTACTGAAAAGAAGGGCCATCTGTACCCCAATGTTTATAGCAGCAATGGCCACGGTCTCCAAACTGTGGAAAGAACCAAGATGCCCTTCAACGGATGAATGGATAAGGAAGATGTGGTCCATATACACGATGGAGTATTATGCCTCCATCAGAAAGGACGAATCCCCAACTTTTGTAGCAACATGGACGGGACTGGAAGAGATTATGCTGAGTGAAATAAGTCAAGCAGAGAGAGTCAATTATCATATGGTTTCACTTATTTGCAGAGCATAACAAATAACACGGAGGACATGGGGAGATGGAGAGGAGAAGGGGTTAAGGGAAATTGGAGGGGGAGGTGAACCATGAGAGACTGAGAACTCTGAAAAACAACCTGAGGGTTTTGAAGGTGTGGGGGGTGGGAGGTTGGGGGAGCCAAGTGGTGAGTATTGAGGATGGCACGTATTGCATGGAGCATTGAGTGTGGTGCAAAAACAATTAATTCTGTTAAGCTGAAAAGAAATTTAAAAAAAAAAATGACTGCTTTGGAAAAAAGAAAAGAAAAAAAGCAATAAAAGACTTAAAATACTAAAAAAAAAATACAAAAAATAAAAACCTGCTTCACAGCAAAAGGAAAAATCAAGAAAATAAAAAGTTAGCCTATGAAAAGGGAGAAAATACTTACATTCTTCTACCTGATAAGGGGTCATATCGAAAACATATAAGAAACTCACGCAGTGCAATACAAATCAAAATCACAGTCAGATACCAGTTCACACCAGTCAGAATGGCCAAAATTAACAAGTCAGGAAATGACAGATGCTGGTGAGGATGCGGAGAAAGGGGAACCCACCTTCCCTGTTGGTGGGAATGCAAGCTGGTGCAAACACTCTGGAAAACAGCATGGAGGTTCCTCAAAAAGTTGAAAATAGAGCTACCCTACAACCCAGCAATTGCACTACTGGGTATTTACCCTAAAGATACAAATGTAGGCATCTGAAGTGGCATGTGCACCTGAATGTTTATAGCAGCAATGTCCACAATAGCCAAACTATGGAAAGAACCTAGATGTCCATCAACAGACAAATGGATAAAGAAGAAGTGGTATATATATATATATATATATATATAATGAAATACTATGCAGCCATCAAAAGCAATGAAATCTTGCCATTTGCAACAACGTGGATGAAACTTGTGGGTATTATGCTTTGCGATATAAGTCAATCAGAGAAAGACAGTTATCATATGATCTCCCTGATTTAAGGAAGCTGATAGGCAATGTGGGGGTTTGAGGTTAGGAAAGGAATAAATGAAACAAGATGAGATCGGGAGGAAGACAAACCATAAGGGACTCTTAATCTCACAAAACAAACTGAGGGTTGCTGGGGATGGGGGAGTACGGAGAGGATGGTGAAGTTATGGACGTTGGGGAAGGTTTTTGCTATGGTGAGTGCTACAAAGTGTGTAAACCTGGTGATTCACAGACTGTATCACTGGGGCTAATAACACATTATATGTTAATTTAAAAAAAATAAAAGTTAAAGGAAAAAAGAAACTCATGCAATTTAGTGGAATAAAAACCAACAATTGCACTTTTTTTAAAGGACAGAGGAACTGAATTGACATTTTTCCAAAGAAGACATACAACTGGCCAATACCTACATGGAAGGTATTCAACATCACTATTCCTCCAGAAGATGCAAACCACAACCACAGATATCACTCACACCTATTAGAATGGCTATTGTCAAAAAGACAAAAGATAACAAGAGTCAGTGAGGGAAAACTCATGTGCAATTGATGGGAATGTAAACTGATAGAGCCTCCATTGATAGCAGTAAGGAGGTTCCTCAAAAAAATAACAACGGAACTGCTATTGTATCCAGTAACTAGCTTCTAAGTAACTAGCTTCTAGGTACCCATCCAAAGGAAATGAAATCAGGATATGAAAGAGATTTGTGCCCTCCCATATTCACAGAAGCACTATTCACAATAGCCAAATGTGGAGACAACCTAAGTGTCCACACAATGAACGGAGAAAGAGGATGTGGCATAAGTATCTAAAGCAATATTATTCAGCCAGGAGAAGGAAAGAAATCCTGCCATTGGTGACAGCATGGATGGACCTTGAGGGCATTAGTAGTAGGTGAAACAAGTCAGAAGAGCAAGACAAACACTCTGTGATCCCACACAACTGTGGGATCCAGAAAAGCTCAACCTGTAGGTACAGAGAGTAGAAATGTGGTTACCAGGGGTAAGGGGAGGAGAAGTGGGAGATGTTGGGCAAAGGGAACCGACTACCAGTTATCACATGAGAGTCCTGAGGAGCTAATGCACCACATGGTCCGTGGTCCACGGAGTTAATGTGATTGTATTACAGACTTGAAAGTGGCTGAGAGTAGATCTCAATCGTTCTCACCACAAAGAGGAAAGGGTAATTACGTGATGAGATGGAGCTTTAACTAACCCTAAGGTGGTAACAGTTTTGTTATATGTAGATATTCACATTTTCTACTCCTAAAATTTGCTCAATGCTACATGTCAGTTCTATCTTAGTATATCTGGGGGGGGAATAAATAAATACAAGAGATATCATTCAATTATTTCATCCCATTTCTTATTCCTCTCCTAAGGTCAGATTTTTCCTGCTAGTTCATACAAAAATCTCCTTATGGGGGCTCCTGGGTGGCACATTGTTTGAGAGTCAGACTCCTGCTTTGGGCTCAGGTTGTGAGATCAAGCCCCAAGTCAGGCTCCACGCTCAGGGCAAACTCTTGCTTAAGTTTCTCTCTCACTCTCTGCCCCTCCCTGCCACTGGGTGGCTCAGTCAGTTAAACATCTGCCTTCCACTCACTCAGGTCATAATCTCAAGGTCCGGCATTGGAGCCCCACATTGTGCTCCCTGCCCAATGGAAAGTCTGCTTCTCCCTCTCCCTCCGCTGCTTCCCTCCCCATTCATGCGCACTCTCTCTCTCTAAATAAATAAATAAATAAAATCTTAAAAAATAAGAGTAACTTCTTTAAAAAAATCTTTCCACAAAGTTATTAAATGAGATTTTCTAGAACTATCCAATGTAAAAACACAGCCCACTGTTTCTGATCAAAATTTAAATCCAGAGAGTGAAAGAATGGCATTTCTAAACTTATTAACTTATGTGTATCTTTTATGACAACAAAAAGAGCATACTTTGTCCTATTCAGCTCTTTACTGGTGTGGATTTTATCAACAGCACATGTCCCCACCACCTCCTGGTAAGTGGTTATTTTCTTTGCAATGTGACCTGCAGGAATAAACTGTTACCACACATGCTTGGGTATATTTGTACACATTTCAGGACACATTGGAAATACATCATTTATAATCCTGTCACTTCAATGGAGTACAAGCTAAAGAAAACAGTTTCTTCTACTATTCAACTTCACAAGAGTTAAGAGATTGACCTACAAGAGATTATAAGTGGAATACATTTATTTGTGCAAGTGCATATCCCTGTGTGTGTGTGTGTGTGTGTGTGTGTGTGTGTGTGTGATAATGTACTAATATATATGCTACATCAATCTAAATGCAAGCCACAATGGAACCTGTCATGGAGGCATTTGAGAAGAAAATTTATTTGGGAAGTACAGGATGGTTTTTCCAAGAAAGACAATGAATCAGAGAGAGGGTGGTTTCATGCTAAAACACACATTGTAGCCAAGATACTTCCTTTAAAGACAAAAAACAGAGTTCTCATTTCCAAATATTAATAAAGAAGTTTTCCCAAAAGAATCTTGCAAAACTATTTCAATATTCCCAAATGGTTGAAATGGGGACATAAAAATACCTGGAAAGCACTGTTTATGACCTGCTACAAGGGGAGCTCCTGGAAAGGCTTTGACAATTGATCATGACGTCATATTGACCATGAGGATCCCAAATAATCCAACCATTAAAAATGTCCAGGATGAGAAATGCCTGGGTGGCTCAGCCATTAAGCATCTGCCTTCAGCTCAGGTCATAATCCTGGGGACCTGGGATCAAGTCCATCAGCAGGCTCCTTGCTCAGCAGCTTCCCTCTGTGGCTTGTGCTGTGCTCTCTCTCCCTCTCTCTCTCTCTCTGACACAAATAAATAAAGTCCTTAAAAACAAAAATGTGCAGGATGATCACTGAGACGAAAGACACAGGTCAAGAACTGAACACCAAACATCATTCACAAAAGAACTTAAAACTATTCTCAGAAATCTTACCTTATCAGAAGAACTTACAGTTCTTAAATACCCCATAGATTTCTTTTTTATTTGGCTTTCCTTTTTTTTTTAATTTTATTTTTTCAGTGTTCCAACAGTCATTGCCTATATACCATACGGGATGCTCAGTTTAGAATGGTTAAAATAAATCCACTCAACAGTATAAAACAATGGAATTAAGTTTTTAGAAAGCATCAAGGGTATGGCAAGTGCAGAGACCCAGGGCAGATTCCAAAATGGGCCTCAAGGTCATACTGACTATCTTGAATGGAAACAGCAGGTGCAAGGACACCACACTGTCCTCTGTCCTCCTGAATGCAGGAAACAAATCTCCCCACGAAAGGCACCTGACCAGGATGAAGAAGTAAAAGACATCCTAAATCCACATAGGGACCTTGCAGTTGAGAAAGCTTAGACACAAACCTTGCTACTTTTTTAGGAATTGGGACATCAGCCCAAATTCTGATTACAATTCCTTCCTAACTAAAGCTCCCAAGCATGTATTTCCTTTATCCTGTCAATTCCGCATACATTTCTTGTCTCTGTTAAAAGGTATAAAAACTGCCTGCCTTGGTCATTTCTTTGGGTCTCAATTTCATCATTGAGCCTCCATGTTCCAGTAATAAGACTTCAGAGTTATCTCCTGTTAAGTCTGCTCTTATCAATTTTATTCCAAAACAAGTGGAAGAACCCTGGGAGGAAGAAGGAACTGTCTCCCTCCCCAGAGCAAGGGTCCAGTCCCTAGACCATCTCAGGGACCCCATCCTCTGACCCCTCTGAGCAGAACTCCTTTCTGCACACTGACACAGACCTCACCTTCCCAGCAAACCACATTCCCATGCACAGTGGTCCCAGAGTCTGCAAGACCAGGTCTGAAATACGCTGCAATACCACAGCCAGGAAAGAACTTCTCACCTGTATTACAAGACAAGCACCTGAAAAGAAGCCACCTGCGAAGGAAAGGGCTCACAGTGACCTATAACCTGTTCCTCCCTCCTCGCTGAGCCTGGACAGAACAGAATTCTGGCAAACAGTAACTGAAATGCACAGACTCTGAGCAACGTGAGGGTCTGACAGGGGTGGCTGTGCTGTGATTTCTGACCTAGTAGTGATTGCAGCATTACGCAGAGGGTCTGTTTAGAACCTCCACTCTACACACTGCAGATATGCTACCAAATGACAGTCCTAAAGCCAGGACAGGGCGATGAAGGTGGGGACACATAATGTGTGAATCCCCCCAGGCCTTCTCTGTGCTGACTAGTACCACAGTAGATCTGGCTCACATTTGAGAAGAAAAATGCTTTCCGTCGCAGTGAAGGGGTCTTCCAGGCGTGTCTGATGGCTCTGGGGCCTCCTGCACGCACTCCTGCTACTTGGTATCCTTCGCTACGTGGTAATGAATCACCTGAGGTTAAAAATTGTTTCACGTGAGTCCTACAGGCATTCTGGGTCTCTGCCATCACTACCTGAGCCAATGGTGTGCGCCCTGTGCTCCTCAGGAGGCAGAAGAGCTGGAAGAATCCATGACTTGCTCTAGAGCATCATGATCCTCCTGACCTCCAGGGGCTAAACACAGATGGAATAATTTAGCTAAGCTTTTGGGTACAAGTGCACAGCCATGACACACTTACTGGTGAACACACAGAAGGAAATGGTCCAAATCATACTTCTCACAATTTACACAACTCTGGAGTCTATTACGGACAAGGCATGGACACCATGGGGAGCAGATTCCTAACATTAGAAAAATGTCACAGAACAATCCTGAACTTGTGTTTGGTCTCTTAACTGATTTCTTTCTTATTTTGTCATAGATCCAGAGGTCTTTGTTCTCTATAACTTATTTCCATGAGTTGTAAGCATCCAAATGCCACTCACACATTCACTTAAAGGAAATAAATATTTTGCTCCAGGTTCTGTGTGTCCTTAAGAGCAGAGAAGGAGTTGTTCACCCACTACAATAGGCTCTGTAACATCATGAGTCCTTGAGGGTTTTGCACCAAAGACAGTTCACTTGAGGGACTTTAAAGTGACCATTTGGGTATAACTGTCAGGATGTGGCTGACATAAGGGAAAGCAGGAAGTTTGTCATCATCGGGATAAACAGTGGACAGAACTGTTTTCCTACTGGCATACAGGAAGCATCACTATGGAGTCAAGATACATCCTAGGTGTTGATTTCAAGTAAGAATACTGTGATGCTAGTATTGATACAGAGAAAACCTGACCGTGTGCATTACCTCCCCTGGCTGCCATTTCCAGCCTCCACATGCTGTCTCTGCAGCAAGATCACTTGGCACGAGCATGGCCAGCTCAGGGTTCAAGGCCCTGGGGAGGCCAGGATAGGGACAGGATAGCTGTCAGGATAGGGAACAGGAGAGTTGGTATGTGCATGTGTCCACCCCAAGACATAAACACATCTACCTGCACTGGGCTGTGTGCAGAATTCGGAATGATGTGACAGTTATTTCATAATGAGATGGCTATCTATAAAGCTTAGACACACAGAGACCTTTCATAGTTCACATACATTTTATTTCTTTCTTTAAGTTTTCTCCTGGTAAAAATGAGTAAACTCCACAGAACATGGGATTTCCCGGGAAACAGAGGTCATTTCTCTTACTTTCATGTGTCTCTGCATTCAAATTGCCTGGGGCCTTGGGCAGATGTGAGATACAAAGCATATCAGTTGATGCCTGGATCAAAAAATTTACAAAATGGTATGAAGAGAAGATCTAAATGTTTCCCCCTTTGAAATTTTGCTGCATTATTGTAGATAGAACATACAGAATATTGACTAGGAACTGAGTTATGTACTTTCAGATACAATAATGTCCTAAAAGTCATTTTGAATGCATGGGGTGACTCCCAGGCCACGTAGCTGGCTTGCAGACCACACACAGGCGCTCCTCTGCCTGCAGCACAACGTGACACGTAAGCACTGTCCGGGGCTCGGCAGCTGCTGCTCAGCGTATCGGCAGCAACTCACCAGGCCCTGCCCCTGTGTGACAGGAACGCCTCACACAGGCTGCATAGAACCACTGTCACACTGCTCACATCACACCTGGACTGATATCTGAATGGCTGTATCAGAAGTGATGTTACCAAATTTCTCGTCCATCTAAAAGTATGCTGTTCCCACAGATGCCCACCTAATTCTGTGAAAAGGCAATGATACAGTCAATCTATGGACCTGATAATATGGCCATGATCCAAATACAATAATAAGTGACCCTCCTCCAGAAGCTGCTACAAAATGCTAAAGTGTTAACATTTCTTACAGCGCATTAGTGGTTCCTATTCTTATTTTGCCTATGCCTTTCATATCATGTGCATAAATGTCTTTTTGCACTTAGAAATGGAATAGGATTCCCAAATGGGAGTGAAATATGAAAACCTGTGGAGCTCTCTAAAATACGAATGTGATGAAGATGCTCGGGCAGCCAGGTGGGTGCACGTGGTGACTGCCCAACACGTGATTTCAGCTCAGGTTGTGATCTCAGCGTTGTGCGACCAATCCCAGCATCAGGCTCTGCACTCAGGGTACAGTTTGCTTGAGATTCTTTCTCCCTCTCCCTATACCCCTGCTGCTCATGCTCTCTCTTTCTCAAATTAAATAATAAATCCATATATATATGCAAATGATCTAGGAACAAAAATCGGCCTCTCTGGAAGTTCTGTGGATCCATGAACTTGGATTTGAGCACTCATTTGCTCCAAAGAATGAGATAAGTAAATTCCCTTGAGACTTATCACGGGAAATTTGAGATGATCCACGTAGGTCACAAACATCTTAATCACTCTGGCATTCAATGTGTTCCATCAAAGGGTCTTCCCTGCCCAGTCATCTGGAGTCCTGGCCCCTGCAAAGTACCTTCTTCATTGCTCCCGTCACATCCTTGTTCCTCAGGGTATATATGATGGGGTTGACCGTGGGGGTGACGATGGCGTAGAACAGAGAAACAAACTTGACCTGATCCTGGGAGTAGTTGTTGCTGGGCTGGAGGTAAGCATAGATGGCCGTGCCATAGAACAGGGAGACCACTGTGATGTGGGACCCACATGTGCCAAACGCTTTCCTCTGCCCTGCAGATGACTTTATTCTTAAGACCGCCCTGACGATCTGACCATAGGAGAAGATGATTAATGCCACAGGTACAATGAGAATGATCACACTGGCAAAGAAGAGCTCAGACTCATTCACAGTGGTGTCTACACAGGCAAGCTTGAGCAGTGCAGGAATCTCACAAAGGAAATGGTCTATTTTATTTCTTCCACAAAGTGGTAAAAGGAAGATGAGCACTGTCTGCAACAGGGAGTTGCCAAAACCAATGAACCATGACGCAGAAGCCATGAGGGCACAGAGACGGGGGTGCATGATCACGGTGTACTGCAGGGGCTTGCAGATGGCTGCATAGCGGTCAAACGCCATGACCCCTAACAGAATGCATTCCGTGCATCCCAGCCCTAAGAAGACAAACAGTTGAACTACACAGCCACCAAACGAGATGGACTTGTCTGCTGTCCTGAGATAAACCAGGAGCTGAGGGACACTGCTGGTCGTGTAACACAGGTCCAGAAAGCTTAGGTTGGAGAGGAAAAAGTACATGGGAGTATGTAGATGTGGGTCGAGGTAGGACAAGGCAATGATGGTGGTGTTTCCCAGCAGAGTGAACAGGTAGAAGATCAGGAGAACCACAAAGAGGACTAGCTCCAGTTGAGGCCGGTCAGAGAACCCCAGCAGGATAAACCCCGTGAAAGAGCTGCCATTCTTCTGTTCCATCCTCTGTTAGTGCATGTTTCCTGTCAGGACCCAGTGTTTAGCAACTTTTAAAAGAAACCTTTAAAAAAAAATGTTGGTGCTGGTGGAGATAGATCTCTCATGTTATAAGACATGGCCATGGCATACTAAAATTAACTATTTTAATAAATGATTGAAATTGACATAATTTATACCAGTTTAGTTCCACATTATCACAAAAAGTAAATCTTTAATAAGTAATATAAGAAAAATGAAAGGGGTGCCTGGGTAGCTCAGTGGGTTAAAGCCTCTGCCTTCGGCTTGGGTCATGATGTCAGGGTCCTGGGATCGAGCCCCACATCGGGCTCTCTGCTCTGCGGGGAGCCTTCTTCCTCCTCTCTCTCTCTTCCTGCCTCTCTGCCTACTTGTGATCTCTCTCTCTGTCAAATAAATAAGTAAAATCTTTTTAAAAAAAGAAATATGAAATAATGGACTTCGTGTTAGCATCAGACATAGGTATGAAAGGTCTTTGGTATGACTTAATGGGACTTAAAGGACTGTAAGTATGTACATACATTTTAGAGATAATAAGGATGAAGGAAATAGAGGGAGAACAATCAGAAAGAATCAGAAGGAGATGCAGACAGAGGGAGAGACGTTATTGCAAATATGTATCTTGTGTTTTACACAACTGGATTTGTACACACCTCAATTGCAATAGAATATAATACAAAAGAAACTCGAAAATGTGTTCAGATGTAGGAGTTTAAGAGCTAGAATGTACATATACAAATAATTCAATTACATTCAAAATATCAGTAGTAGTTCTGCATATAAACATTATGTCAGAATTACCTAAGATACTATACTTATGAAAGTTACATGTTTGGAAATTGTGTTTCCTTAGAGTAGTAAAAGAACTAAACACACACTCAGAGAGACCCTGAAAACACCACCATTTAAATACAGTGCTTAACTTTGCATAAAGACGCTTAAAATTACTGTATCAATTTTCAGGAACTCTGAGCATACCTTGGTTGTGCATCATCATGTGGAATCAGAGCCCTAAAATTCAGTGCCCGCAACTTTCTTCTTCCTTCTGCAGACTTTTATTTCACACATTGCCAACCAGAGCACATGAAATTCCTGAAAAAGGTTGGAGTATTCACCATCCACATTCTAATCAGAATAAATATTTTTTAAAAGTTACCCAACTGTATGATCTACATACAAAGGGTAATGCTTTACACCACTTCTATGATAAATTAATCAACTAGACAAATATATAGAGATAAAGACCGATTTATTCTCAAAGCAATGACAGGTAAATACCTATAAAGGAAGCCTTTGAGTATGACAAAAAAGTCATAGAAAAGGATATTCGGGTATTATCTAAAATCTCAGATACCCGTCCACATTAGGTTAGTACCTTCTCGAAGCTGTCTTGCAGAGTTAATGATGCTGAATCAGACATGTAACCAGCGCTCGGGTGAGTCTGATGACCCTATACTTCCAGCTGCTTAGAACTGAAGAAGCAGTTATAAACCAACCAAAGAGGCTCAGAAAATGAGTGTTTCAGTTCGTTCATGTTCAAATGCTTAGGCATACAGTTCATTTCTTGTTCTTCTGAGACTAAATATCTGAATCAGGTTTCAGGGCAGACCCACTGGTGTGTGGAAGAAATTGGTACAAAACTGGCATAAAATAAGTTTTATGGACTGAGAATAGAGGATACAGTATGTCACATTATTTTATACTTCCTTGGATTTCCTATAGAGATGCATTCAGTTGTATCCACTAAAAAAAAAAATCTATCCACAAACACTTTCTTAATGGAATTAGTTATAAAGGTATCTGAGACAGTGTAAATGTGCAACAACAGAGAATGTGCCCAGACTCACACCTGCTCAAAAGAGCAAATAAAAAAAAAAAAAAAAAAACACGGTTCAGTTTCATGCACACACGCACAAATACAAATAAAATATCTGAAAGAAATTGCTGGCATTTTCAAGGTGTCTAATGAAGGCTTTACTCACCAAAGTAAAGAGGACAAAAGGGAAATGTTAACTCATCCAAGGAAAACACCAGTATCATATTGTACCGTCACAATACATAGTGATCTATTTTCACATTATCTTATCAATAAGGACAAAGAAGGAAGGAACGAGAAGACAAAACTGTGGTGAGCTGAACTTGCACAAATGGTTTCCTTCTTTTCTGGATTACATACGCATGTGTATGTGTGTATACATGCATCTAAAGAATGCTGAATGGCTTCTATCCGAAAGGTACAAAAATGAATATGATTTTCCATTGAAAAATAAAGTATCAGGCAAAGGAGATGCCCACTAAAAGAGACAGAAAGAATGGGCTTGTCTGTGGAGGTTACAATTGCTTCCAGTGCCTTCCTGGAGAGAACCCTGGGAGGGAACAGGAATACTCTTGTCATAGTCCACCGTCTTCTTTCTTTCTTTTTTTTTTTTTTTTTTCACATTACATCTAGGAAAACTATTCCCCTTGAGCAGCACTGGACGTGAGAAAGAGCAGCCTGCATAATGCATTCTTCGGATCTCAACAGCTTGAGCTGCGGACCCGGCTCACTGTCCTCCCTTCCACCTCCCCCGCTCAGCATCCGTCCCGCTCCAATCTCTGTGCACCACCTCAGAACACATCTTCCCAGAGAAAGGACATGTGTAGCCTAAGGTTAAATGAAAAACTTCATTTCATCTACTTCTTACCACGTCAAAGACCGTGTGAGTAGACTAAAAACCATCATCTCTACGTAGGTAGGTATCAAATGCCTGAATGCAGTAAGAGACATTCATTCCTCTTGGACAAACTATGTAAATAATCCTGGCTGGACAGGAACAGTAAACACACCCATCCTATGTAAGGAGCACAGAACGCTGTCTCTGGCAATTATCATGATGTGAGACGGTAGAGGAAAATCCAGTTACAAATCCACACATAAATTATTATCTTGCATACAAAACAATACATCCTTGACAAAAGCACAGGTTATACATTGAGAGACTAAAGAGTTATTAGGTGAAATAAAAATAAATAGATTCAGGCACCTGGGTGGCTCAGTGGGTTAAGCCGCTGCCTTTGGCTCAGGTCATGACCTCAAGGTCCTGGGATCGAGTCCCACATCGGGCTCTCTGCTCAGCAGGGAGCTTGCTTCCTCATCTCTCTCTCTCCCTGCCTGCCTCTCTGCCTACTTGTGATCTCTGTCAAATAAATAAATAAAATCTTTTAAAAAATAAATAAATAAAATAAAGTAAGTAGATTCTACAAAACAGAAACAATGGCATTTTATGTAATAATCAGCATCTAAAAACAATAAAGTGGGAAATGACATCTCAAAAAATACAATTCTACAATAATAATTATGAGAATGGGCATTAAATGGAAGAGGTTGAATGTTTCATACCAGCACATGAAAGCTGATAGACCCATTACCACGTGTTCAATGCTGACACATAAGTCTAAAACTTCAAGTGGAAGAGTCCATATTTCTTGAAAATCACATACTCAGTAAGAAAAATACACATTTTAATTATCAAAAATATTGTAAAAATGTCTGTATTGAAGATATTTCAAATATATAACAGTCACCGACATAATTGACATTAAACACTGCCCTATCCATTTCCTGAATGAATCCTGAAGTAGTGTTGACAGTGGTAGGAATGAATCACTATTACTTTAATAAAGCTTGTGTCCCCTAGGTCTGAGCTGACCCCACATATTCTACAACAGGCCCCCAAGGTCAATGCGGGATGAGCTAGTGAGGGGGAAGGCAGCTTTCACAACACTGGAAATGACAGGTCTCACGAACTGGATGGTGCTTTCCACCAGGTTCCATGGGAGAAGAGGATCAAGTAGGATTTCCACTGCACGTGGCTTGTTCAGGGAGTGCTCCCAGGATAAAGGGGATGAGGGAAGCAGAACAGAGCAGAGAATGCTGCTAAGCAAGGATGTGGTCTCAGGTGGAAGATGGCATGCACCTGATCCCGTAAGAAGCCGGACACAAGTCTCCAGTACAGTATGCATCTGTGCTGGTGGAAATACTCAGCCCTCGCTGTCTAATGCAATAGCCACTATCCACATGTCACTACCTGAGCATTTAAAATAGCCTAGCTGAGAAATGGAATTTTGTATTCTATTTAATTTGAATTAATTTAAATTTAAATGACTTTCTGTGGCTACATACTCCAGTATTAGACAGCACAGCTCTGGAGCATGCATTGCATCAGACTTAGTCCTATTTTGACATTGGCAGCCTTTTGTCTCTCCCGTGAGTCTGTCCCTGGCTGTGAGCTGCCCCAAGTGTGTTCCCCAGACCCCCTGGCAAAGTGGATCCCTTTCAGCTGAGGGCAAATCTCTGAAGAAGGGAATGGCTGTGCACCTGGCAGCCCATATTCCTAACATGTACGGTTAGGATCAGAGCAGCAGCCAGGTAAAGAGCATCTGAGCAGGGCCCCAACAGCATTCACACAGAGTCCATTCACGATCCTGTGCAAGGATAGAAGGATGGAACCCAGCGTCCCAGTAGAGATGCACTGACGCAATATCCACAAAATGGAACTCCCTGTTGTGATCTTCAACATAATGTGTCTAATAATCCTTACATGTTTTAGATTCTTTGGTAACTTCGAAGGGAGAAAATGAACATTTAGAAATGATAAATGGTGACAATGAGATTTAAACAGAGAACAAATATTGTCTATTTTCATAGACAATAAGAACCAATAGGAAAGTATGGAAGCATATAATACTTTTATACACATGAAGATTCTCTTATTCTATTGCTGAAGGGCATATTTTATTCCCATTACATATAGATATTTAAAGTATTTTCCACATGTGCGTACACAGGTGTAGTGAATGTACTGTAGTAGAATGAAATGTCTGGGAATGACTTGGTGGAGTCTATAACAAAGAGATAAATTTAGTTCCTACATTTGGTGACTTTACAGTTTTCTGTTAGACAGTAGACCATGCGTGCAAACCAGGACAGCTCTTCTGTGACAAGAACAATTGCAACGGAAAATGAACTAACTTCCAATTCCTAAAGCAACACACAGACCAAGTTTCATTTCACTCACCTCTGTTCACCCTCTCTGTAGGTTCAAAGCTATTTCCCTACCTCCTTTCCAAGTCACTGCCTCAAGACGGTATCAAGGACTGGCACTTGGACATGTAGAATCAGTCGTGTGAAGTAAATGCACAGGTTGACTACACCAGCACTGGCTTATCCATAAATTTTTCCTAAGCAGAAGGATGTTTTCTCATGATAACTTCATGTATCTTTAGGTGAACAGAGATCTGCCCTTTTCCTCTAGGAGCTAGGAGATGAAGACTACTGCAAACTCCACCTTGGTTTCCCAAAAGCAGTGACCTGCCTGTATGACAGGGAGACCCTTAAGAGCACAGGAGAGGTGCTGTGACACTCAGCTATGGCTGGGCTGGCACTGAGAACCAAATGTGTTTCCCCAGCTGACGTCTCTGGGGAGCAGATGCCCCACACTGTTAATGAGCCCCGTCACTGAGCTGTCCAGAGATGGCCGTCCTCAGGGAGAATGATGATCAAGGACAATGCCAGAGGAGACCTTGATTATCTCTTTTGTCATGTCATATATTTCTCTATGAATGACCTACATGTTTTACAAAACATTGAAGACTTTTCTGACACAATTGCCCAAAGCATTTACATATAAATATATAAGTAAGAGTCCTTTCACTTACTGACTTTTAAATGCAAATCTGTGAATAAATTTTTCATCTAATTTTAATATAATCGTGATCTCAGGTTGAGGGGTGGAGCCCAGCTTAGGCATAGAGCTCCCTGCCCAGCTGGGAGTCCACGTCCCTCTCTATCTCCTCCTTCACCTCACCCTCTTCACGCACTCTCTTTCTCTCTCTAAAAGAAATAATTTAATCTTTAAAAATAAATAAATAAATGTAAATACGTGAATTTTTTTCACTTACTCTCCTTCATAACTACTGTACACGGGATCACAGAGCTAATAATGAGGCATAGTCTAATCTTTGGTAGAGTCAAATTCTACCAACCTTCTAATGAGGTTACTTTTAAAAATTCTTTCTTTAATTATCTTTTTATTTAAATCCAGTTAGTTAGCGGTGCCTGGGTGGATCAGTGGGTTAAGCCTCTGCCTTTGGCACAGGTCATGATCCCAGGGCCTGGGATCAGGCTCGTGCTCAGCGGGGAACTTGCTTCCCCTTCTATCTCTGCCTGCCTTCTGCCTACTTGTGATCTCTGTCTGTCAAACAAATAGGTAAAATCTTTTAAATAAATAAATAAATTCAATTAGTTATCATATAATGTATTACTTGTTTCAGAGTACAGGTCTGTGATCCACCAATCCTATACAACACCCAGTGCTCCTTAAAACACATCCCCTCCCCAATGTCCATCACCCAGTTACCCTTTCCCTCCACCCCTGTCCCCTCCAGCAGTCCTCAGTTTGCTTCATGTGATTAAGTCCTCATGCTTCATGTGATTAAGAGTCTCCTATTCCTTTTGTCCCTCTCTGGTTTTAACTTGTTTCATTTTTTCCTCTCTTCCCCTGTGATCCTTGGTTTTGTTTCTTAAATTCCACATATCAGGGAGATCATATGATAACTGTCTTTCTCTAATGACTTATTTCACTTAGCCTAGTACCCTCTAGTTCCATCCGTGTCATTGCAAATGGCAAGATTTCATTCTTTGATGGCTGCATAGTATTCCATTATACACACACACACACACACACACAACATACATACCACCTCTTCATTATCAACTCATCTACCACTGGACATCTGGGCTCTGTCCATAGTTTGGCTATTGTGAACATTGCTGCTATGATCATTGGGGGTGCACATGACCCTTTGGATCACTATATTTGTATGTTTGGGGTAAATATCTAGTAATATAATTGCTGGGTCATAGAGTAGCTCTATTTTCAACTTTTTGAGGAACCTCCGTGCTGTTTTCCAGAGCGGCTGCACCAGCCTGCATTCTTACCAACAGTGTAGAAGGGTTCCCCGTTCTCTACACCCTCACCAACACCCATCATTTTCTGACTTGTTAATTTTAGCCATTGTAACTTGTGTGAGGTGCTATCTCATTGTGCTTTTAATTTGTATTTCCCTGATGCCGAGTGATGTTCAACATTTTTTTCATGTGTCTGTTGGCCATCTGGATGTATTCTTTGGAGAAATGTCTGTTCATGTCCTCTGCCCTTTTCTTCATTGGATTATTTGTTCTTTGGGTTTTGATATGCTACCAAATGACAGTCCTAATGCCAGAACTGGGCGACGAAAGTAGGGACACATAATCTGAGAGTCCCCCAAGCCTCTCTGTGCTGACTTGTACCATAATAGTTCTCTGCCCCACATTTGAGAAGAAAAAGGATTTACACTGCAGTGAGGGGTCTCCAAAGCTAATGTCTGATGGGTCTGGGGCCTCCTAGATACTTGAAAGGGCTCTCAGCATTTTCTATCCTCTGCTAATTGGTAGTAAATCTGCTGCTAGTTAAGAACTGTTTCATGTGAGTCTGACGGACATTCTGGGTCTCTGCCATCACTACCTGGGCCAACGGTGTGCACTCTGGGTTCCTCAGGAAGCAGAAGAGCTGGAAGAACCCATGACTTGCTCTAGAGCATCATGATCCTCCTGACCTCCAGAGGCTAAAAACAGATGGAATAAATAATTGAGCCAAGTCTTAGGTACAATCCCTGTAGCCATTCCACAGTTATTGGCAAAAATGCAAGAGTCCAAAAAATATTGGTGACAATTTACACAGCCCTGGAGTCTGTTTGCAGACAGGGCATGGAGAGCTTGGGGAGCAGATTCCTAACGTTAGAAAAATGTTACAGAACAATCCTGAACTTGTGTTTCGTCTCTTCAGTGATTTCTCTTTTATTTTGGCGAGGATCCCAGAGACCTTTGTTCTCTGTCATTTAGTCCCATGAGTCATAGACAGCCATATGCCATTCAAACATTCACTTAAAGGAAATGAATCTGATTCACCCCAGGGCTCTCTGTGTCCTTAAGAGCAGAGAAGTTTTTCACCTAGAACAATAGGCTGCATGGTTTCCCAAGACCTTGAGGGGTTTTGTGTCTAAGAGAGTTCATTTGAGGGATTTTAAAGTGACCATTTGTACATAACTGTCAGGCTGTGGCTGAAACAGACAGTAGAGGGGTGCCGTGGAGGTTATTTCTATTTTTTTAATATTTTATTTATTTATTTGACAGAGAGACAGAGATCACAAGTAGGCAGAGAGGCAGGCAGAGAGAGGAGGGGAAGCAGGCTCCCTGCCAAGCAGAGAGCCCTATGAGGGGCTCGATCCCAGGACCTTGAGATCATGACCTGAGCTGAAGGCAGAGGCTTAACCCCCTAAGCCACCCAGGTACCCCCTTTGGAGGTTCTTGATTTCAGCTCAGCTCATGATCTCCATGTCACAAGATGGACACCCCCATCAGGCTACGTGTTCAGCCTGCAGTCTGCCTCTCTCTCTCCAAACCCATCTGCCTGTCCTCCGCCTGGTCTCTCTCTATCCCTGTCTCTCTAAAATAAATAAATAAATAATAAAATAATAAAATCTTTAAAACAAAAAAAGAAAAATAATGGAGAGTGGGAAATTTGTCACCATCGGGATATACAGTGGACAGAACTGTTTTCCTACTGGCATACAGGAAGCATCACTATGGAGTCAAGATACATCCCAGGTGTAGATTTCAAGTAAGAATACTGTGATGCTCGTAGTGATACAGAGAGAACCTGACCGTGTGCATAACCTCCCCTGGCTGTCATTTCCAGCCTCCACATGCTGTCTCTGCAGCAAGATCACTTGGCACGAGCATGGCCAGCTCAAGGTTCAAGGCCCTGGGGAGGCCCGTTAGCTGTCAGGATAGGGAACAGGAGAGTTATTACGTGCATGTGTCCACCCCAAGACACAAACACATCTACCTTCACTGGGCTACATGTTGGGAAAACTTACCAAAATCATAACCCAAATCCATACCCCAAAACACATTTATGTGAAAACTGAGTTTGATTAAGATCTAAGGGCTTACAGTGTCAGATTCAACTGTTCTGGGATGTTGACAGTCATTACTCCTAATTCAGAAACATATGACAGGGGCGCCTGGGTGGCTCAGTGGGTTAAAGCCTCTGCCTTCAGCTGGGGTCATGATCCCAGGGTCCTGGGATCGAGCCCTGCTTCGGGCTCTCTGCTCAGCAGGGGGCCTGCTTCCCCTCCTCTCTCTGCCTACCTCTCTACTTGTGATCTCTGTCTGTCAAATAAATAAATAAAATCTTTAAAAAAAAAAAAAAGAAACGTATGACAGTAGAGCCATGATTACAATGCAAGAAAAAGTGATATGCCTCCAACAATTTGCTAGAAAAATTCTAAAATTTTAATATTTCCTATAGTTTTTTAGTCATTTCTATTCTTATTTTTCACTATGACTTTATGGTATGTATGTGTCTTCTTAGAGAAAAAATTGGAATAGTGTTCCTAAGTAAGGGGGGAATATGAAAAACCTATGGAGCTTCTTTTTTTTTTTTTAATTTTTTATTTCTTTTCAGTGTAACAGTATTCATTGTTTTTTCATCACACCCAGTGCTCCATGAAATCCCTGCCTCCATAATACCTACCACCTGGTTCCCCCAACCACCCCCCACACCTTCAAAACCCTCAGGTTGTTTTTCAGAGTCCATAGTCTCTCATAGTTCACCTCCCCTTCCAATTTCCCTCAACTCCCTTCTCCTCTCCATCTCCCCTTGTCCTCCATGTTATTTGTTATTCTCCACAAATAAGTGAAACCATATGATAAATGACTCTCTCTGCTTGACTTATCTCACTCAGCATAATCTCCTCCAGTCCCGTCCATGTTGCTACAAAAGGTGGGTATTCATCCTTTCTGATGGAGGCATAATACTCCAACCTAACCTATGGAGCTTCTTAAAATGAAATATGATGCAGACTCTATAGGAGCAACTCTGGAGGCTTCATGAACCCATGAACTTGGATTTTGAGCACTGAAATGTATTAAAGCAACAGGTAAGGAAATTCCCTTGAGAGATGTCACAGGAAATTTTGGATGACACAAGAAGGTCATAGTCATCTTAAATACCCTGGCAGTCAAAGTCCTCCATCAAAGGGTCATCCCCACCCAGTCATTTGGAGTCATGGCCCTTACAAAGTACCTTCTTCATTGCTCCCGTCACATCCTTGTTCCTCAGTGTATATATGACAGGGTTAACCATGGGGGTGACGATGGTGTAGAACAGAGAAACAAACTTTCCCTGATCCTGGGAGTAGCTGTTGCTGGGCTGGAGGTAAGCATAGATGGCCGTGCCATAGAACAGGGAGACCACTGTGATGTGGGACCCACATGTGCCAAACACTTTCCTCTGCCCTGCAGATGACTTTATTCTTAAGACCGCCCTGACGATCTGACCGTAGGAGAAGATGATTAATGCCACAGGTATGAGGAGGATGACCACACCGACAAAGAAGAGCTCAGACTCATTCACAGTGGTGTCAACACAGGCAAGCTTGAGGAATGGTGGGATCTCACAAAAGAAGTGGTCTATTTTATTTCTCCCACAAAGTGGTACAATGAAGATGAGCATTGTTTGCAATGAGGAGTTGGCAAAACCAATAAACCATGATGCAGAAGCCATGAGGGCACAGAGACGGGGGTGCATGATCACAGTGTACTGCAGGGGCTTGCAGATGGCTGCATAGCGGTCAAACGCCATGACCCCTAACAGAATGCATTCCGTGCATCCCAGCCCTAGAGCAACAAACAGCTGAACTACACAGCCACCATATGAGATAGACTTGTCTGCCGTCCTGAGATGAACCAGGAGCTGCGGGACAGTGCTGGTCGTGTAACACAGGTCCAGGAAGCTTAGGTTGGAGAGGAAAAAGTACATGGGAGTCTGAAGATGTGGGTCCAGTTGGGCCAAGGCAATGATGGTGGCGTTTCCCAGCAGAGTGAACAGGTAGAAGATGAGGAGAACCACAAAGAGGACTAGCTCCAGTTGAGGCCGGTCAGAGAACCCCAGCAGGATAAACCCCGTGAAAGAGCTGCCATTCTTCTGTTCCATCCTCTGCTAGCGCATGTTTCCTGCCAGGAGCAAGCATTTAGCAATTTTAAAAGAAATCTTTAAAAAAAAAAAGAAATCAAAAAAAAATAGTTGACAGGGTTAGGGTGGATCTCTCATATTAAAGTAGGACCATAGGATTTTATCATTAACTACTTGAATGAATGATGTGATCATTAAGTGCTGGATGATAATGAACAATGAATCATGGAGCACTTCATCAAAAATTAATGACATACTATATGGTGACTAATATAACATAATAAAAAATAAAAATTTTTATAAAGAATAAACACTTAAGTAAATTTAAAAATTGACATAATTTATCCCAATCCAGTTTTACATTATCACAAAAAGAATATCATTAATATTTAGTATAAGAAAAATGAAATAATGCATATTGTCTTTGAATGAGTCATAGGTACAAAAGGTCTTTCGGCCTGAGCTCAATAAGACCTAAAGTACTATAAACATATACCTACATTTTAGAAAGAATGGGGATAATGGAAAAAGAGGGAGGGTAATCAGAAAAAATCAGAAAGAGATGCAGACAGAGGGAGAAATGTTATTTCAAGTATGTATCTCATGATTCTACAAAATTGGATTTGCACATACCTCACGTGCAATAGAATATAATACAATATAATCTCAAAAATGCATTCAGATACAGGAATTGAAAACCTAGAATGTATTAATTCAAAGAATTCAATTGCATGCAAAATACCACCACTACTCTGTACACAAACATTTTGACAGAACTGACTAACGTATTTATGAAAGTTGCACCGATTTTTGATATGGTAGGGAAAAAATTAATAATCACAGAGAACCAAAAACATTACTATCCAAATACAGTGCTTAACTTTTCCTTAAAGATACTTGAAATTACCATACCAATTTAATAGGAACTCCAAAAATTCATTGGCCCTGCATATCCATTGAAATCAGAACCCTGAAATCCAGTGGCCAAGACTTTCTTCTTCTGTCTGCAGACTTCTGTTTCACACATTACCAAGTACAGGGCATGGAATCCTAAAAGAGGTAGGATTTTTCACTATCAACATTCTAATCAGATTAGTCATTTTAAAAGTTATCTAGTGCTGTAATCTATCTACAAAGAAAAATGCTTTACATCACTCCCTATGATAAAATAATTAAATATATAAATACATAGAGATAAAGACAGATACATTCTCAAAGTAAGGTAGGTTAAATCACTATAATGGAAACCTCTAAGTACTAGAAGAAAAGTTATAAAGAAAAGGATATTTTCATATACAAAATCTCAGACATCCATTGATATTAGACTAATTACCAACTTTCTGAAGCTAAATATTTAGTGCCGGTACACGGGAGCTCTAAATATTTAGAGCCATCACTGTAGGTGTTCAATGCTGACATATAAGTCTAATTTCATTGGAAGAATACATATTTCCATATACTAGCTGGTCAGTATACAACTACACATTGTAAAGACTGAATATCTCAAGATAGTGTCTATATTGAAGATATTTCAAATACATAACATTCACTGATATATTTGACATACAAACCCTGCCCTATCCAGTTCCTAGTGAATCCTGAAATCGTGTTGGCAAACTATGAACAGCCTCAGGGCTACGAGTGAATCTCTTCGCGTTAATGATGCATCTGTTTCATAGGTCTGAGCTAACCTCAGATATATTACAACAGGCTCCTCAGTAAGAATTGCATCAGACTTAATCCTGCCTTAGCACTGGCAGCCTTTTGTCTCTCCTAAGAGTCTGTCACTGGCTAAGAGTTGCCCACACTCTGTTCCTGAGACCTCCTTGCAAAGCAGATCCCTCTCAGCTGAGGGCAAATCTCTGACGAAGGGAATGGCTGTGCACCTGACAGCCCATATTCCTAACACATAGGGTAAGGATCAGAGCAGCAGCCAGGTAAAGAGCGTCTGAGCGGGGCCCCAACAGCATTCACACAGAGTCCATTCATGGTGCTGTGCAAGGATAGATGGATGGAACCCAGTGTACCTTATACATCACCTCAGTGCAATTATACACATACACACACACAAACACAGACACACACAACTTATCATTTGCCTAATTCATGAATTAAACATTCAGGATTCTTCTTTTTTTTTCTTCAGATTGGTATTTGTACTCACTCGAATGGTCATCATTTCTTATTAAAAATAACATGAAAATAGAAAAATGCTGACACAATATTCACAGAATGGAACTCCCCTGTGGTACTTACACTATAGCATTTTTAAAAATCCATAATATTTTATATTTTAGATATTTTGGTAACTCTTAAGGGAGAAAATGACCACTTAGAAACTATAAATACTGATAAGGACTTTTATGCATAGAGAACATATATTGTCTAATTTCACAGACAACAAGGACCAAAGAGAAAGCATGGAAACATATAGTCTAATAGTTTTACCATATAGTCTAATACTAGTCTAATATTTTTACCCATATACATACTCTCTTATTCTATTCCTGAAGCCCATATTTTATTGCCACTAAATATTCTTAATTAAATGATTATCCACATGTGCATACACAAGTATAATGAATGTATTACAGTAAAATGAAATATCTAGGAATGACTTGGTGGAGTCTGTAATGAACAATTAAGTTTACTTCTTATATTTGGTGAATTTCCATGGTCTGTTCCTTTAAACAATGGACTATATATGCAAACCAATACAGCTTTCTGTTCCACGAACAATTGTAACTGAAAATTAACTAACTTAAATTCTTAAAGCAACACAGAGACCTAGTTCCATTTCACTCACTTTGTTCACCCTCTCTGTGGGTTCTAAGCTATCTCCCTACCTCCTTTCCAAATCACTGACTAAAGACGGTACCGGGCATTTGTACTCGGACATGTAGAAACCGTTGTGTTCTTTGCAGTAAATGCAAAGGTTTACTATACCAGCACTGGCTTATCCATAAATTTTTCCTAAGCAAAAAGATACTTGCTAACAATGACTTCACATGTCTTCATGTGGTACAGATCTGCACTTTGCCTCTAGGAGGTAGGAGATGAAGACTTGCAAACTCCACTATGGTTTCCCGAAAGCAGTGACCTGGCTGTATGACAGGGAGATCCTTATGAGCACAGGAGAGGTGCTGTGACACTCAGCTGTGACTGGGCTGGCACCAAAAACCAAATGTGTTTCCCTAGCTGACGTCTCTGGGGAGCAGAAGCCCCACACTGTTAATGAGCCCCTGTCACTGAGCTGTCCAGAGATGGCCGTCCTCAGGGAGAACGACGATCAAGGGCAATGTCAGAGGAGACTTCATCTGTTTCTTTTGTTTTTTCACATATTCAACAAAGGACAAATAATTCCCTAGATTTCCCCAACCACCTGAGTCTCATCTGTGAATGACTGTCATAGTTTCCAAGACACTTAAGAGTTTTTCATCACAATTGCCCAAGTATTTACATCTATAAGTAAGAGTCTTTCAGTTACTTAATTTTTAATGTAAATATGCAAATAAATTCTTAATTTCATTCATAACCCATTTCATTCATAACCTATATATATATTAGCTCTATCATATATATATAATATATATACACACATAATATATATATTAGCTCTGTGATCCCATATATATCCCATATATATCTATATATATCCCATATATATATATGGGATCACAGAGCCAATATATATATTTTATATATAGATATGGGATATATATAGATATATATGGGATCACAGAGCTAATATTAAGGCAATTCTTATCTTTACCATAAATATAAAAGAAGGCAACCAAATTTCTAATGTGACAAAGAAAAAAAAACTTCAAATCCTCTACAACACTCTTCAATTTATAGCCACAGGTTTTAATGATGTACTCAAACGATTTTTAAAAATTATCTATGTATTGCATGGAGCACTGGGTGTGGTGCATAAATAATGAATCTTGGAACACTGAAAAAATAAAATTAAAAACAAAATTATCTATGTTTTGGGTGCTGGGGAACCCAGTCAGTTAAGCATCTGCATTTGGTTCAGGTCATGATCTCAGGGTCCTGGAAGTGAGCACTGCATCAGTCTCCCTGCTCAGGGGGAAATCTGCTTCTCCCTATGTCTCTGCCCCTCCCCCTTCTCATGTTTGCTCTTTCTCTCTCTCTCTCTCTCTCTCTCTCTAAAATAAATAAATAAAATCCTAAAAAACATTATCTCTGTTTTTCATAAAACATACATGGTTTATTTAAATTCAACTAGTCTTCGCATTTAAGTTCCAAATGATTTTGACTTTACCAGGATAATTAAAATAATCACTACAGAAAAATAGAAGGAAGCTGATGGGTTTATGGTTATTTCTGGTAGGTCCGTAAGTTTCAATTTCATTTATCATGTTCAGCAAAAAGAGATAAACTACTTCCTGAGGAAGATGTTCTTAGGTTTGAATTTTTTCAGTTATTCCCATCCCAGTTAGATCCCCTCCTGAGAGCTGGCGGGAGAACAGGCAGCCACGGGTCCGGGTGTCCTTTGAAGAAAGAGGGAATCACAGTCCTTCTATTACGCTTTGCAGCCCAGACCTCACTCACTGGCAGCCTTACACGCTCAAATGGCTTTGATAATAGTCTAGCAATCTGACTCACACTCACATCCTAGATTGCATATTATCTAGGATAACGCTTAAGCACCTACTCTAAGACATGCATGTAAGAATGGTCAACAGCATCATTGTTTGTATTAATGGAAACTAGAAACAATCCTAACGCTTGTAACAGCAACCTAGGTAAATTGTGCCCTGTTTTCACAAACAAGTACTCTACAACAATATGAGTAAAACTATAGCTAAACAGGGCCATCTGGGCGGCTTACTCGTTAAGCATCTGACCCCTGACCTCAGGGTCATGAGTTCAAGCTCTGTGCTGGGCTCCACGCCAGTGTAGAGCCTAGTAAAAACCAACTTCAGCTAAACAAATAGAAATGGTGTTTTCCACACAAAGTACTAAGCAAATGATGCAAGTTTACAAGGATTACAAAGTAATCCTTCCCTCTACATAAAGCTAAAAAATAGGCAGAACAAATTACTGTTTATGAATTCAAATATGGGTGGTAAGACTATAGTTACAGTAAAAAACTATAGCGAAAACTAAAAATGATATCAAAAGGCTGATTATAACAAAGTCAAGATCCAAATAGAGAGAAAGGTATGCAGTTGGGTAGAGTCCGAGGTTCTGTCCAGGTTCTAGTTAAAAACGTCAATATCGGGCCACCTGGGTGGCTCAGTGGGTTAAAGCCTCTGCTTTCAGCTCAGGTCATGACACAGGGTCCTGGGATCGAGCCCCGCATCGCATAATTCCATAATTCTTTACATTGAACGTATTTTTAAAGGTGTTTGTCTGTTTGTTTGTTTGTTTGTTTTAAAGATTTTATTTATTTATTTGACAGAGAGAGATCAGTAGGCAGAGAGGTAAGCAGAGAGAGAGGGGAAAGCAGGATCCCCGCTGAGCAGAGAGCCCAGTGCGGGGCTTGATCCCAGGACCCTGAGATCATGACCTGAGCCGAAGGCAGAGGCTTAACCCACTGAGCCACCCAGGCGCCCCTACATTGAACATATTTTTATACGACAGTGTTGTTCCTAATATTATATCTATGATGACGAGAAATCAGGAAACAAAGACATAATATAAAAATAATATAAATGATGAAGAGTATTTTTTTTAAAGGATGAAAGTGGCTGATAAAATCACATTTGGAAAAGCTAACTTTAGGCAAAAAAGATACACTATTAAGCATTTGTAAAGAATAACACATGTAAACGACAATGAATACCTGTCACAATAGGATTTTACAGAAAAGCAACACAACTGAAAAAGGAGGGAGCAGGAATGCTTCTTCAGCAGGAGCCTGGCCACTGTTCTCTCTGCAAAGCTGGAATTGTGAGGACGGTCCTTCCTCTGAAAGATCTAAATTGCCACCAGCTCAGTACATTTTCCAACTGGCTGTCTCTGGTCTCTGAACTCTTCCCAGCTCTCTGATCCTCTTCCTCACTACTTGTCCTCCCTCTGAGGGAAGGGAACAGCCCAACCTTCCTGCTAAGTGACATGTCACCGCCCTGCACTGCCCTGCACTGCTGCCCTTCGTAGGGGTCTGTGGTTACCAGTGAATAAATGGACAAAGTGAATAAATCTGCCTAGTTGTGATTTCTCTCTCTGTCAAATAAATAAATAAAATCTTTTTTAAAAAAGAAAGAAAGCAAGCAAGCTTCCAAAATTGGATTTACTATGTCTTCTTTAAGTATTTGACCACTGAACTAATCCTTGCTCAGGCTGCTGAAAATATAAGGAAACCTAAAACAGTTTGAGCCAATCTCTATTTTCAGACATTAAAATTCTTTTAATTATGGCCTTTTGGGAACAAACCCTGTAATCTTGTGAAATTAAATGTTTAACATTATTCACACCTTAAAATTTTAAGTTATAAAGATAAAACTTGTAATCACAGTAAGAAGATATTTGTATTCTCAGCAAGCTAACACATTAAGAGCCGTGGATCACTGCCTTTTGGTAACCTTTACTCTCCACCTAGTAAGAGTAAGGACTTAACTTTTTTAAAAAGATTTTGTTTATTAGTGAGAGAATGGCAGTGAGAGCAGGAACACAAGCAGAGGGAGTGGGAGAGGGAGATGCAGGCTTCCCGTGGAGCAGGGAGCCCAATGCAGGGCTCGATCCCAGGACCCTGGGATCATGACCTGAGCTGAAGGCAGACACTTAATGATGGAGCCTCCCAGACACCCCAAGAGTAAGGACTTATTAAAAGCAGTTTTAAAATAGTCCAAAGTCCCATGGAAAGAACATAATTTTGGAATCTACGTGTCTAAGTCTACATTTTGGCCCCATCATTTAAAACTGTGGCATTTCAAGAAAAGAATTTAACATCCCTGTTCCAGAGTATGTTCACTTGTACATTAACAATAAATGTTCACCCTCAGTGGTATGGGAAATAAATCTGAAGAAACAAGACACTGGACTAGCATCGTCAACCAAATACCATCAGAGAAGTGAAGGCTCAACACCACCATTACCTCACTGCTCTACTTCCATCATTAGGTCTAACAAACTGAGAACTCAGGAAATGATTGTCATTTTCATTTGCAGGAACTTAGACAGCAAAAGTGCCCACCAGCCTTCCACCTGTGCAAGCACATCTGGACCAGAGCTGGCCACTCTCATGCATGGAGGCAAGCATCAGATAGTTCAACAGGAGAGTCTTTCAGCTCCTATTGGGTATCATCTTTACAGTGGCAGAATATGTACTTTGAAAAGTAGAGCTGAAAATCTTGGGCATTGTATATAACACAACATAAGAACACCATGAAAGAGTAGAAGGCAGACAGGCTAGAGGTGTTAGGACCTAAGGAGCAACACTGTGGTGAGTTCCCTGAGTTGCTGTCTTCCCTCTTATATGACAGGACTGATTGTTGGAGAAGCCACCATCCCAGAAATACCAATGGGCACAGACCAAAGAAAAATATCAAGAAAGACCTCATCTCAGACCCATGAAAAAATGTTCATCATCACTAGCCATCAGGGAAATTCAAATCAAAACCACATTGAGATACCAGCTTACACCAGTTAGAATGGTCAAAATTGACAAGGCAAGAAACAACAGATGTTGGAGAAGTTGTGGAGAAAGGGGAACCCTCTTACACTGCTGGTGGGAATGCAAACCGGTGTACTCACTTTGGAAAACAGTGTGGAGGTTCCTCAAAAAATTAAAAATAGAGCTACCCTATGAGCCAACAATTGCACCACAGGGTCTTTACCCCAAAAATACAGATGTAGTGAAAAGAAAGGCCCCATGCACCCCAACATTCATAGCAGCAATATCCACAATAGCCAAACTGTGGAAAGGACCAAGATGCCTTCTAACAGATGAATGGATGAAGAAGATGTGGTCCATATACACAATGGACTATTATGGCTCCAAATTTTGCATCAACTTGGATGGGTCTGGAGGAAATTATGTTGAGTGAAATAAGGCAAGCAGAGAAAGTCAATTTTCACATGGTTTCACTTATTTGAGGAACAAAAGTGCTAGCATGGAAGATATTAGGAGAAGGGAAAAAAATGAAGGGGGAGAAATCCGAGATGAACCATGAGAGACTATGGACACTGGGAAACAAACAGAGAGTTTTAGAAGCAAGGGGGTGGGGAGATGGGTGAGCCTGGTGATGGGTATTAAGGAGAACGCGGATTACAGGGAGCACTGGGTGTGATATACAAACAGTGAATGATGGAACAACATCAAAAACTCATGATGTACTGTATGGTGACTAATATACATACATACATAAAACACCTCATCTTTCTCTAGCCAAAGAACAGGAAAAGAGCAGCTTAGAAAAGCAAAAAACAGAGAGGGAGGAGCAAGACCACGGAGGAGCTGAAACCTAAATATCCTTTGGTCTCAGATCAGCTAGCTAGCTAGTATAAAACCATTCTGAACACCTCAACAGGAAAGCAAAGAGAAGTACAGCAATTCTAGGAACAGAAAAGCAACCACTTTCTGGAAGGTAGGATGTCGGGGAAAAGTCAATCCGAGGCCATATATGGGAAGATATATTGCGAGGGGAAGGGCCAGCAAGCGGCGGAGCAGCGGAGCACAAAATCAGGACTTTTAGAAGTCTGCTCCACGGAGGAACGTCACTCCAGAGGCTAAGCGGGGGTGGAGTCCTCCTGGGGACCGTGTGGTCTTCAGGACCCAAGGGTCACAGAAAGACTGGGGGTGCCTGAGTGTGACAGAGCCCCCAGCATCGGAGTGGGGAAGCCGGCTGCAGAGAGGCGTCGAGGGGGCAGTTCTCAGCTTGGACTTACCTTAAACTCTGATCCGAGGCAGAGTCAGGCTACTGCTCATGGAGCAGGGACCCCACAAGTGGCAGATCTGGGGAGACTTACCTTTCTCCTCCGGGAGAAGCAGCACAGGAACACACGGCAGGAATCTGCTGGGTTTGGAGACTCCAAACGGGCCAAGCGCCAGAGACAGAAATGCTCCGTCACAGGCTGGGTGAGCTCAGAGTGTGGCCGGAGACCAGGGAGATGGGTGGGATTGACGCTCTTCTCCAAGACAGCACTGAGGAGCCCAGCGGAACTCTCGGCTTCTCCCGGAGATCCTGCGGCCGCCATCTTTATTCCTGTCCTCCAAAACCCTACGGAAAGCCTTCAGGGAACAAAAGCTCCCCGGAGCAAAACCGCGCAGATTATTTAGCCTAGCCCCTGGCAAGGGCAGTGCAATTCCGCCTCGGGCAAAGACGTTTGAGAATCACAGCAACAGGCCAGCAACAGGCCCCTCTCCCAGAAGATCAGCAAGAAGGTCCAGCCAAGACCAAGTTCACTTAACCAGGAGAACAGTGGAATTCCAGAGATACAGGAATGCAACACATAGAACTCATGGCTTTTTCCCCATGATTCTTTAATCTTTCTAAGTTAAATTTTTAAGTTTTTTTATTCTATTGTTTTAATTTTTCCTCTTTCCTGTTTTAATCTTTTTTTAACTATTTTATCTTATCAATACCTTTTTAAAAATCTTTTTAATTTCATTGTTATAGTCTATCCATTGTATTTAACCTTATTTTTTGTATACATATAGGTTTTTCTTTCTTTAAAATTTTGGGTTACAGTTTCTCCTAAAAGATCAAAATATACCCTAAATCTAGCACATGGCCTTGTTCTAGTCTCCAGCCTGATTACAGTCTTTACTTTTTTTTTCCCTTTTTTTCCAACCAACTTATTATCTTATCAATTCTTTTTTTAGAATCTTTTTTAATTTTCATTTTTACAGTCATATTCCATCCTTTCTTTGTGTTTACCCTTATTTTTGTATATATATAACTTTTTCTTACTTTAAAATTTTGGAAAGTAGTTTCTTCTAACAGACCAAAATACACCCAAAATCAAGTATGAGGCTCTGTTCTAAAAATATAATTTTTTTTTCTCCTTTCTTCTCCCCCCAGTATCAAGTCTCTTCTGATCTGGTTAATGTATATTTTTCTGGGGTCATCACTACCCTTTTAGTATTTTGTTCTCTCATTTATCTGTTCTTATCTAGATAAAATGACAAGGTGGAAAAATTCACCTCAAAAAAAGAACAAGAAGCAGTACCAACAGCTAGGGACCTAATCAATATGGACATTAGTAAGATGTCAGAACTACAGATCAGAATGACGATTATCAAGGTGCTAGCTGGACTCAAAAAAAAAGCATGGAAGATACTAGAGAATCCCTTTCTGGAGAAATAAAATCCCTTTCTGGAAAAATAAAAGAACTAAAATCTGACAAATCTGAAACCAAAAAAGCTATTAATGAGGTGCAATAAAAAATGGAGACTCTTACTGTTGGAATAAATGAGGCAGAAGAGAGAATTAGTGATATAGAAGACCAAATGATGGAGAATAAAGAAGCTGAGAAAAAGAGAGACTAACAACTACTGGACCACAAGGTGATAATTCAAGAGATAAGTGATACCATAAGATGAAACAACATTAGAATAATTGAGCTCCCAGAAGAAGAAAGAGAGAGAAGGGGCACAAAGTATATTGGAGCAAATTATAATAGAGAATTTCCCTAATTTGGTGAAGGGAGCAAGCATCAAAATTTAGGAGGCACGGAGAACCCCCCTCAAAATCAATAAAAATAGGTCAACGCTCCATCATCTAGTAGTAAAACTTACAAGTCTCAGTGACAAAGAGAAAATCCTGAAAACCAGCTCGGCACAAGAGATCTGTAACATACAATGGTAGAAATATTAGGTTGACAGCAGACCTATCCACAGAGACCTGGCAGGCCAAGAAGGACTGGCCTGATATATTCAGAGCACTAAACAAGAAAAACATGCAGCAAGAATACTATATCCACCTAGGCTGTCACTGAAAATAGAAGGGGAGATAAAAAGCATCCAGGACAAACAAAAACTAAAAGAATTTGCAAACACCAAACCAGCCCTACAGGAAATATTGAAAGGGATCCTCTAAGCCAAGAGAGAGCGTAAAGGTAAAATACACCAGAAAGGAACAGAAACAATATACAGTAACAGTCACATTACAGGCAATACAATGGCACCAAATTCATATCTTTCAATAGTTACCCTGAATGTAAATGGAATAAATGCTCCAACCAAAAGACACAAGGTATCAGAATGGATAAAAAAAAAAAAAGACACATCAATATGCTGTCTGCAAGACACTCATTTTAGACCCAAAGACACCTCCAAATATAAAGTTAGTGGGTGGAAAATATTTATCCACACTAATTGACATCAAAAGAAAGCTGGGATGGCAATCCTTATATCAGATAAATTAGACTTTGTACTGGTACAAAAACAAACACATAGATCAATGGAACAGAATACAGAGCCCAGAAATAGACCCTCAACTCTATGGTCAACTGATTTTTGACAAAACAGGAAAGAATGTCCAGTGGAAAGAAAACAGTCTATTCAACAAATGGTGTTGGGAAAATTGGCCAGCCACATGCAGAAGAATGAAACTGGACCATTTCCTTACACCACACACAAAAATAGACTCAAAATGGATGGAAGACCTCAATGTGAGACAGGAATCCATCAAAATCCTTGAGGAGAACACAGACAGCAACCTCTTCAACATCAGCCTCAGCAACTTCTTCCTAGAAATGTAGCCAAAGGCAAGGGAAGCAAGGGCAAAATGAACTACTGGTATTTCATCATGATAAAAAGCTTTTGCACAGCAAAGGAAACAGTGAACAAAACTAAAAGACAACTGACAGAATGGGAGAAGATATTTGCAAATGACATCTCAGATAAAGGGTTAGTGTCCAAAATCTGTAAAGCACTTACCAAACTCAACACCTAAAGAACAAATAATCCAATCAAGAAAAGGGCAGAGGACATGAACAAATATTTCTGCAAAGAAGACATCCAGATGGCCAACAGACACATGAAAATGTGATCAACATCACTCAGTATCAGGGAAATACAAATCAAAACCACAATGAGATATCACCTCACACCAGTCAGAATGGCTAAAATTAACAAGTCAGGAAATGACAGATGCTGGTGAGGATGCAAAGAAAGGGAACCCTCCTACACTATTGATGGGAATGCAAGCTGGTGCAGCCACTCTGAAAACAGCATGGAGGTTCCTCAAAAAGTTGAAAATAGAGCTACCCCAAGACCCAGGAATTGCACTACTGGGTATTTACTCTAAAGATACAAATGTAGTGATCCGAAGGGGCAGGTGCACATGAATGTTTATAGCAATAATGTTCACAATAGCCAAACTATGGAAAGAACATAGATGTCTACCAACAGATGAATGGATAACGAAGATATGATATATATAGACAGATAGATACACACACACACACACACTCAAACACAATGTTATACTATGCAGCCATGAAAAAATGAAATCTTGCCATTTGCAATGACATGGATGGAACTAGAGGGTATTATGCTAAGCAAAATAAGTTAGAGAAAGACAATTATCATATAATGTCTCTGATATGAGGAATTTGAGAGGCAGACCAGGGGCATCGTGGCAGGTAGGGAGGGAGAAAAGGAGCCAAGATGGAACTGAGGAGAGAGACAAACCATAAGAGATTCTTAATCTCAGGAAACAAACTAAGGGTTGCTGGAGGGGAGGGGAGTGGGAGGAATGGTGTAGCTGGGTGATGGACATTGGGAAGGGTATGTGCTATGGTGAGTGCTATGAAACGTGTAAGACTGATGACTCACTGACCTGTACCCCTGAAACAAATACTATATGTTAATTTAAAAAAAGAAAAGAAAATTAAAAAACTTTTAGACACTAACCACTGTATTCCAGAAAGCCTGTGGCCCCTTTCCCACCCCACCAATGCCAAGCTGATGTGATTTCATGGCAGCCTGGTGGAGATGCACAAATGTTACCAGCACCCAGGAGTAATGTGACCACGCCTCCCCCCTGCTGTCAGTGAAGGCTCTGTGGGGAGGAGTAAGGAGGCACCTATGTCCCTCCCAGCCAGTGTGGTATTAGTAGAACCCTAGTGGGTTTACATTCGTGGGTCCCACAGGGCTGAAGCAAACAATTCTTAACTGGCTATCCCCCCCAGGGCAGCAAACTGACACACCCACATATTCTGTGAAAGAAGCCAATTTTCGGATCTTTTTTTTTTTTTTTTAAAGATTTTATTTATTTATTTGACAGAGAGAGATCACAAGTAGGCAGAGAGGCAGGCAGAGAGAGAGAGAGGGAAGCAGGCTCTCTGCTGAGCAGGGAGCCCGATGCGGGACTCGATCCCAGGACCCTGAGATCATGACCTGAGCCGAAGGCAGCGGCTTAACCCACTGAGCCACCCAGGCACCCCAATTTTCGGATCTTAATAGCTGCTGCATTGGAGTGGGGGGTGGGGTTGTAAATGAACACCCACCTAGGGGCCAACTTCAAGGCTTTCCAAAGTCCTGGAGGCCACAGGTACCATCTTCACTGTGCACCTGTGGGTCTCTGTGAAAAAAGCTCCTGCACACGTCTAGCGTTTCAGCTTTTGTAGCGGCTGCCTAGAGGACACATTCCTCCAAAGCCTCACTCTGGTGGCCAGTGGGGCTTGTGTTCCTGGGTTCGACAGGACAATAGCAAAACAGAGACAGTTCTTCGCCAGCAATGCAGAGAGAGCAGCCAGACATGCCATCTGCCCAGCTTCCCTTGAAAGAGGTATGCTTATAGACTTTCAAACCTGCTGTCTGATGCCTCCTTCCAATCAGTCTACATCAAGGTGTTTTCTGAGACACAGACAGGTCCGTGTCTTTAGGGACACGGACAGGTCCTGGCAAATCCTCCAGTACTAGGGGCTACTTAGAACAAAATGGAGCAGAAATGTTTTGCAGCTGTTGACCAGCTACACCACTGCCTGGGAGCAAGCCTGAGAGAGAGAGACAGAGACAGAGACAGAGGTGGAGGTGGAAGCACAGTTAGGAACTTCTTTAAGCTGCTACATTTTCAGGATCTTTTGTTCTAAGGTCCTTTAATTCACCTTACGAGTTTCACACCCACTTCTCTGGATTTTCCTTCCAGTTGCATTTAGACTCCAACCCTCCACTGCCCAATCATTACATTTTGATGTGCCTCAAACCTTGGTCTTATGTGCTCTTCTTTCTCTAAAATCTCTCTCCATGAGATCTCCAACCTTATGGCTACAAATGTCTATGACACACAAAAACTTGAAAATCCCTGTTTAGAATCAAGATCTTTTCTATAGGGCCCCAGATTCTTTGTCTTAGTCAGTGCTTTTTCAGAAAACAGAACTTGAAACAAAGGTTTGTGCACAAGTACTTCGTACACAATTTATACAGCATCAGGAGTAAAAGGAGGGGAACAGAACAGGGAAGAAAAGTGGGCTTGTCATCAAGTTTGCCACCAGTGTGAGTAACTGGGTGCTCAGTCACATCTATGCCCTTGAAATAGGTCTTAGGGAGATCTATTACCCATCAGTTCCCATTCCCCACTAGCCATATTTCACTCCATGGGGTACTAACTGCCCCATGATCACTAAGCCATCTCCTTATCCTCTACCAAGGTGTGGGAGCATTAGAGGAGCTGTAGAGGCCCAAGATGAGGCATTGTCAGGTTGCACCCAAATAAAAGTAGAGCTCACAGAACTAACTATTGCACCAGTGGTTGAAATCAGAAAAATGTGAGGCTCTGAAGATCTCAGGTGGTACTCAAGAGTCTCCTGAAACAGTCCACCCCTGGCAACATTAAGATCCCTTTGTGTCCAAGCAGAGTCCCTTGCAAGGTAGCTGCCAGCACACTCTCTATAAAATCTTTTTTTTTTTTTTAAGTACACTCCACACCAGGCCTACCGATCAAGAGTCAGATGCTTAACCGACTGAGCCACCCAGGCGCCCCACAATCTCTATAAAATCTTAATGCAAGAGATTTCGTGGAGTGCCAGACTGGCTCAGTGGGTAATCTTGGGGTTGTGGGTTCCATCCCCGTGTTGGGTGTAGAGATTACTTGAAAATGAAATCTTTTTTTAAAAAAAAGAGAGCGATTTAGTAAAAATACTATGATCCCAAGCTACAAGCCATTCAGAAGCTGTTGACCAAAAATAGATTTGATTTATCCTGAGCTATCACTTTAGCCTGTGTAGTTTGCCTGGAATGGTGGTCCAGACATTTATCCTCAAGAGAACTATACCATTCCTTGTCTTCCTCTTATATAGTCATGGTTGCTCTAATTCCACATTCACACCCAGGCTCCAGATACAGGCCTTCCTTTCCTTGTGTGTAGCATCTGCATGATCTACACAGCCACCTACATGATAATCAAAGTCAATCATCCCCCTCCAGTTTCATAACCCCTTTCTTCACCTACTGGTCTAGTGGCATGAGGAGCCCAGAGTAGCCATGAGGTAGTCATAGCTTCAAGTTCAGTGAAACCCCTCCTGTGGTAACATTCTCTTCCTTAGGATCAAATCTGGCTGACCTAGAGGTACAGGTATGAGAAATACAAACTCTAAAAGCATATCATTTGGAGAAATGATTTTTAAAAAAGGGGGGGGTGTAAAAAATAAATAAGTAAATAAATATAGATCTATGTTGATATAGATATAAATATAGATAGATACATTTATATATAGGAGATTATATAATCTCCTACTTTCATCTTTGGTTGATTGCAAAACTCCCCACAGTTTTGCCCTCCTTCCTGAATCTGTATCTTTTTGCCATGTGACTTTTAAGTTTCTCCACCAAGAGGCAGATTCTTTCCCCATCCTTTGAAACTGGTTAGTCTTGTGACTTGCATTGCACAACAGAATGCAGTAGAAGTGACATTGTGCCAGTTTTAAACCTAGGCTTCAATATACCTTTCATGGTTCTACTCTCTCAGAAATCTTCCCCTACCATATGAACATCCTTCTGGAGTATGAGAGATCACATTGAACAGACAGGTGTCATCCCATCTGTAGCCATTCTAGAACACTAAGTCCTAAATGAACCCAGTTACAGGTATGTAGGGGTTTGAATGAGTCTAACCAAGACCAGAAGAGCTACCCAGCTAAGCCTAGCCCAAATTGCTGACTCACATATTTGTGAAATAAATTATGGTTGGTGTCTTCAGCTTCTAAGTTTTAGAGTGGTTTGTTATATAGAAAAATCTAACAGATGCACACCCTTTGACATCTAGACACATAGGCTGTAGCACTGGGGACACACTACCATATATGGTTATTTTTCCATGCATATACACCATCCTGGAATATGGCATCCCTAAACTTCTGAGTGTTATCTCCAAGCTGATATATTAGCTGAAGTTTTACAAGGCCATTTCACTGTTATATCAGGCTGAGTGCTTTGTAGGATTAAGTACATGATAAAACCACTGAATCCTGATCATGTGCCCATTGTCTCATCTCCTTTGCCAAAAAAAAAAACAAAAACAAAAACGCGGGGGGGGGCCTCTTGTCTCAGGCAACACTGATAAATCAAGTATTCAGAAGCTCAAGGATGATGTTGTTTATAGGGTGCTTCAATCAGGGAAGACAAATCCTATATTTAGAGAATAAGTCAACTCATGTTGCAAAAGTTTGTTTCTGGTGAAATGTTGGATATTTGTTGTTTTGGAGCTTCTTGGAAGGTGGAAGGGGAGATAAGTGTTACAAGCCTTCCTGGGAGTCTGTGAACAATTTCCAGATCTTTTAATTCCTTGAATCTCCCTGGAGGATTATGTGCCACGTACATTATCCCTAGGGTTGCAATTGGGAAACCCACAAAGGGGATAAAGTAATTATTACTGGAGCTGAGGAAGCTTGGCAAGACTGGGTTCTCAAGCACTGCAAAGAAGCTATAAACGCCAGTGCTGGAGAGTCCTGAGGTCACTTCAGCTCTCACTGCACCAGATATAGCTGCCCAAGAAGCATCCCATCCCTCAGCCTTGTACGTCCTGGAGGAGGGGCAACATTCTCTTTTTAAAAACTTTCCCATTACTCTTGAGACTTAGAAGCTAAAGTCTCTTCTTAGAAGATTCCTGATATGAGGATCTGGTAAGTGTGCTGGAAAGTGAGCAGATCTGAGAAGAATGGAGGAAGCAAGTCTTTACCTAAGTAAGACAAGTTCAGGTTCTACTCAAGGCCACCAGGCATTGTCTATCATACAGTAATGCCATTTGTGGACTGAATGAATGAGTTGATTAATAAATGGGAGCCCTCCCTGTGAAGGTGTTAAAGCCTAGATTCAGTAGTGGTTTAGTGAAAAGTGGATGAGATTTCAAATCAATTAACTCAGGTCCTGGCGCTGTGAACACCCAGTGAATATATAATGAGGATATGTGACCTATATTATAGAGGTATTATGAGGATTAGCAAACTATGAGAGCATTTAGTATGGCATCTAGTACTTGATAGTGGTAAGCTTTATCTTTACTGTTTTCTTATCTTGGTGAAAATTTTATTATTTTTATACAATTTCAGAATTTACTCAGCAGGTTTCATGTACTTTCCATTGTTTTATCATTTTTCCAGAGTGAAAACATTTGGATGATAGAAAGTAGAGAAGAGGGGTCTTTAATGTTATCACTGCTACCCCATCCTTATGCACGAATGAAATCAATAAAATCTGTGTTTACACATCCAGAGTATTTTCACATGCCCATAACTCCTTCTTCATGTCTCCTATAGATTATTGAAAAGCTCTTTCTGTTCCCTCCAGAGCATTTGTTTTCTGGAATATTTCTTTTGTACATTCTCTGTAAATGAATGTTTCAATATTCAGATCAGTTCTTTAACAGAATCATACAAAGAGCTTAGGATAACAGTTAACAATAAGCTTGGGTCCAAATGAAAGAACACTAGGAAGATATGTATCTGCAGCTGGAAGAGTTGGGTAAATGAGGACCAAATGCCAATGGGCATGAACTTAGCCCCATCTAGGAAGAGTCTTCAGAACTGAGTTTAGGAAGAACTGCTAGGTCAAGAAAGTCAAAGGTGCAAAGGTGAGAGGGAAAATAAATAGGGGATATCCTTTTAGGTGGACAACGCAATTAGCAAAGGAGTCAGAGTTGAAGTAGAATGTTAAATGACTCTTGCTTTTCCTTGAAAATCTACTTTAATCTTCCTCTCTTCAGGTAGGTTTCCTCTGTTATTTGGTCCACATAGCATAAAGTGACAAGGGCCCAAATTCTAAATTTTTGTATCTACTTTGTCCAAGAACTAAGTCACTTCACGTGGCCATTTCCCCCACCATCTCCTAAGCTCCTGGTTAGGGCAGGACTTTGGCAGGACTAGGGCAGAGACTTGGATGGAAGAAGAGCGAAGACTACAGTGGCTTTTTTCTCTTGGGTGTTTCTCTTGAAGCAGAAGTGATGGATTTACACACTAGTAGCAACTGACAAGGCAGAGAGGCATTCTACAACTTACGTGTTAAGTGGAGAAAGGCATGGCACTTCGCATCCAGAGAACCCAGTCATTTGAATTTGTATGTAGACTGCATTTCACATTTCTGTTATTCAATCACCGGAAAAATAGTTCAACAGAGTTTCTCCATTTCCTTTAGTTTCTGTCACCAGACTCTCCACTGCTTTGGCTAAGATACAAGACAATGGCGCTAGGTGGAGAACCAAGAATAGAACCCCAGGGATGCCTGGGTGGCTCAGTTGATTAAGCAGCTGCTTTCGGCTCAGGTCATGATCCCAGGGTCCTGGGATCGAGTCCCACATCGGGCTCCTTGCTCGGCAGGGAGCCTGCTTCTCCCTCTGCCTCTGCCTGCCTCTCTGTCTGCCTGTGCTCACTCGTGCTCTCTCCCTCTGTCTCTGAAAAATAAATAAAATCTTTAAAAAAAAAAATTAAAAAAAAAAAAAAAAAGAATAGAACCCCAGATGGTGTTGTCTTGCACACTCTGGCATGCAGCCCACTCCACCCTAAAAAAACAGCCTCTCTTCACAGGCAAATATAAATCATTGTTTGAGAAATTGGGTTTCCCTAAGCAGAGATGAATAATATACAGTCTATGTGCCCTCCAAAATAGCATGCTGGAAAGGAAGAGTTATGAAGTCAAAACAAAACAAATATATAAATATTTATATCTATACATGTATTTTCAAATGCTATGTAAGCTGGAATTAAAGTCACTCTAAAGTATACATGCTATCTGATATAAGAAAAGTCTTCTGAGAATTTTAGAGGTATATTCATTTATTCAACAAATACATATTGATCTGTATGTCTGCTGCATTATCAGACAATATTCCACCCATATATTGGTTTAAAAAAAGGATCAGTTTCCTGCTTTTATGGACCTCACATTTTATTGATGCATATCACAAAACAAATAAATTGCTTTATATGAAACAAGAAAATTCCAAGTGGTTGTGATACGAAGACAAAAAGCAATAGAGAATGTCTTGGGGGAAGCTTTAGGTAAGGTGGTCAGAGGATTTCAAAGTGAGAAAAGCCAGGGAGACATAAAGCTTCAGTGTGCATTAGGAAATTCTAAGGGTGGGAAATTAGTCACAGCAAGTGATAAGACTAGGCAGGTAAGAAAGGGATAATGAAGAACCGTGTGTGCCATGATAAAGAATTGGGAGTTTGGATTGAAGGCAATTGAAAACTATTGGAAATTTTTAAGAAGGGAAGGAGGGAAATTCTTGTTTTAGAAGAATAATTTCTTAGGTAGGATGAAGAAAGATTGAAAGGGGAAGACTACAGTCTTCTTTCCTTCCTGCCTGCCCTCCTGGGAAGGAAGACTAATGGGAAGGTTATTGCAAGTATCCATAGAGGAGATGAGAGTCTGGCATAGTCAGTATAACTAAGGACAAAGAAAAGCAGTATGGGTGTGACAAAGTCGGAATACCAACATGGCTTGGTCGTGAACTGCATGAGTCAAGGATAACTCTAAAGTTCCTGGCTTTGGTTTGAAGCTCCTCAAGGATGGAGACTATACCTTTCTTATTCACTGATATTTCCCAACGCCCAAAACAGTGCTTTAGTTGTAGTAGAAGTTAAAAATCTATTTGTTTGGGGGTGCCTGGGTGGCTCAGTGGGTTAAGCCTCTGCCTTCAGCTCAGGTCATGATCCCAGGGTCCTGGGATCGAGCCCCGCATCAGGCTTCCTCCTCTCTCTGCCTGCCTCTCTGCCTACCTCTGATCTCTGTCAAATAAATAAATAAAATCTTTTTAAAAAAATCTATTTGTTTGATAATATTCTAAGTTCCCAAAAATAACATCAACAGAGGTTAATGATTGATTGGAGGTAAGTAAAAGAGAGAGAGAGAAGTCCTGGGCTAACTCCCAAGTTTTCTATTCTTGAACAACTGGACAAACTGTGGTACTGTTCATTGATAAAGGACACATGGAGGTAGGAATGGTCTTTGAGCAGGGAGAATATGATGGACTCATTTTGGGAAGTATTAGACATAAGATGTCTGTAACATCCAAGTAGAAACATCCAGAGAGCACTGGAAATACGAGTCTGAAGATGAGAGAGAATTGCGCCAGAGAAATAATTTACAAGAGAGCAGCATATAGATAGAAAAGCCATGAGAGTGAATAGAATCACACGGGAATATGGGTAGGATGGAAAGAAAAGGAAGCATAAGACAAAACAACAACAACAACAAAAACAAAACAGAGAAATGCCTACATTTTATGGCTGTCAAAGGGAGTGCATTCTGCAAAGGCAACTGAAAAGGAATGGCCAGAAAGATCTGAGAAAGTTGAAAATAAATCCAAGGAAGAGTTTCTCAAGAAAAGAATTCTAGGAGGTCTAAAAACAAAAGGACTAAGAAGTAAACATTGGGTTTTTCAAGACTCCAAAGAGCAATTCATTGGTGTGGCTGAGGCAACAGCCGAGTGGCATGTGGGTATAAAGAAACGAAGTCCATGACGAGTTTTGCACTGGGGAGAGAATCAGGAAGATACCCAGAGGTAGACATGGATCTGGAAAGGGAAACCAAAAGTGGGAGAGACCTCAGCTGAAAGTCAGAGTCCAGCAGAGCAGGAGAACATATAGATTACAGAAAGGAGGAGCTGGGGACAACTGACTGGCTCAGTCAGCAGAGCAGGTGGTTCTTGATCTTGGAGTTGTGAGTTTGAGTCTCACGTTGAGGGTAGAATTTACCTATTTAAAAAAAAAAAAAAAAGAGAAGCTGAGGCTCTGGAGACTTGGGACAGGAGGAAAGGAGAGAAGGAATGATGAGTAGAGATGCAGATAAGTTTCCTGTGTTGGTGGCAGAAAGTTGAGCACATCCATCTGACCATGGCTCCATTTTTTCTGTGATGTGAAGGGACATACTGGATGTTCAAGGAGGGAAGATTTACAATAGCCACTGTGGAGACTAGGAAAGAACCTGACCCTCCCAGTTATGGCTGGGTTACCAACAACTTGCATTTATTAAGTAATCATTCTTTGCTGAGAATTTTGCACATATTGAGTCATTTCATTTGTACAACAACCTTTAAGGCAGGTGTCATTATCACACAAAGGAGAATTAAGATTGTAAGATTCGGGGTGATTAAGTGCCTTGGTCACCCAGCCCACAAGTAATGGGGTCTGGTTCCAACTGGGCCAGCCATAGCCCACATTCTCCAAGAACTTTTCTAACTCTCAGGGAGCCCTCCATTCTTGGGCAACTATCTCATCTGTGGATGTGAATGTTTGTCTCTTAATTGTTTTCCAGGGTAGTATTTTTCATCTACGTTTTGATCCAAGTTTCAGGAACTTTCCATTGAATTGTGTTTTCTATAACACCAAGACATGCAGTACCCAAAGTAACCACGATATCTTATAAACATGAACCCAGTTTTTTGTAGTTATGGTTAAAATGCTACAAAAAAAAAAAAACCACTGAAAGGGAATCCTGTAAATGTGCCCCCTCCTTTGATATAACTTTCTCTGTGTTCTTTTAGTTTTAACTACTAAAACTAAAGTAGTTACTACGTGTGTTATATAACTTTTTAACTATTTTGTAAATAATTTCCTATGTTGCTCATAGTCTTCATGTAAACTATTTTGGGGAGGCTTAATTTTTTTATGCTTGTCAAACATGTTACTGTATTTCTCTTTCGAATTTTAAAAAGCTAAGATGGTTTATCTTCTTATAAATCCTAAATAGTAGATGTCTGACGGATGGCTCATAGGATATTGGATAAATATCTGGAAATTTTTTCTCCTTTAAATCTCAAAGCTTGGCTTACAGTCAGTGTGTCAGACTCATGGATGTGTTCCAACACAGGGCTGGCAGCCAGGAAACCACACAAAGTGCAGAATGTACAAGAGTCACTATTGACATCACAGGTAGGAAGAGGGGAGAGGTATGAAGGTCACTTGGACGTCCTGGTGAGGTGAGGGAGGATTAATGAAAAGTCGGCTGATGAAATGGAAAGACATACCCACGGTCAGCAAAGCTCAGGAGAAAGTACCAGAGAGGAGGCAGGATGGCCTAAAGAAAATATTTAGTAAAGGAGACAAGACTAGGTGAATAGACAAAAAAAGGTGGGGGAGGGGATTTTTTTTTTCCTGTCAAAAGTATTTCATCCTCTTGGTTTTCATGCAGATATATCCACTCAATGGAAAAAGGAAACCAAACCAGTGTCTCTGGATTTCTCCTCTTGGGCTTTTCAGGTTGGCCAGAGCAACAGGCTCTCCTCTTTGTATTTTTTCTGTGTCTCTACCTAACAGGGATCTTTGGAAACTTGCTCATCTTGCTGGCTATCATCTCAGACCGTCGCCTCCACACACCCATGTATTTCTTCCTTTCCAATCTCTCTGTGATAGACATCTGTCTCCCTTCATCTACCGTCCCCAAGATGCTGCTGAACATCCAAGCACAGACTCAGACCATCTCCTACCCTGGCTGCCTGGCTCAGATGTATTTCTGTATGATGTTTGCCAACATGGACAACTTCCTTCTCACAGTGATGGCGTATGACCGTTATGTGGCCATTTGTCACCCTTTGCATTACTCCACCATTATGACTCGGCGCCTTTGTGCCTCTCTGGTGGCTGTGCCTTGGGTCCTCGCCACTTTGAATCCCCTCTTGCACACCCTCATGCTCACCCGTCTGCACTTCTGCTCTAACAACATCATCCACCATTTCTTCTGTGATATCAGCTCTCTCTTCCCCCTCTCCTGTTCTGACACCAGTCTCAATCAGTTCATAGTTCTGGCTGCGGTGGGGCTGATCTTTGTGGTACCTGCAGGGTGTATCATGGCATCCTATATCTTCATCATCTCTGCTGTGATGAAAATCCCTTCTGCTCAAGGAAAACTCAAGGCTTTCTCCACCTGTGGATCTCACCTTGCCTTGGTCATTCTTTTCTATGGCGCAATCACAGGAGTCTATATGAGCCCCTCATCCAACCATTCATCTGAAAAAGATTCAGCCACATCAGTGGTCTTCATGGTCATAGCCCCTATGTTGAATCCCTTCATATACAGTCTAAGAAACAGTGAGCTGAAACGGGCATTAAAGAAGGCTGTAGGTCAGACCAAAACCATATCCCAGTGATCTGTACTGACTGAAAGGCGTTCAACCAGAAGCAAATCCTCATGGGTTCATCATTTTCATTCTAGTCATAGTTACAAAGCTGTTATAAAATACCTAACTAAACTTGGCAATGACCTAAATTTGCTACCTAATCACAGGCCTTATATATTTGAGTTCCTGAAGGTATTATTGTTGTGGGCAAACACATTCAGACAAAGCCCCTGAAAATCACAGTAAGAATATGAGATCCACATTTGAATGCATGGTAAAGAACTCCCAGATGGCTCAGGTCAACACAGAAACATACCATGGGGAGTGTGGAATACAGAAGCCCCTGCAGGCCTGTCCTCCGGGAGTAGACAGGAGTGATGTAACCACATCATCATGCATGAAAAACAATAGAGAGGAAAACTATCATGTAATAAAAGGTTCAAATCATAACTGCAATGAGAGGTTAAAGAGAAAAGATATTGGTGAGGGTATGAGAGGTCAAGCAAAGCTTTGAGAAAAAAGCCGCACTTGATCTGGATCCAGGATGTAGGTGATTTTTACATAGAAACAATGAAAATGGGGTGCCTGGGTGGCTCAGGGGGTTAAAGCCTCTGCCTTCAGCTCAGGCATGATCCCAGGGTCCTGGGATCAAGCCCTGCATCGGGCTCTCTGCTCAGCAGAGAACCTGCTTCCTCCTCTCTCTCTGCCTGCCTCTCTGCCTACTAGTGATCTCTGTCAAATAAATAAATGAAATCTTAAAAAACAACCAAAAAAAAAAAAAAACCAGAAAAGAAACAATTAAAATATTCCAAATCCAGGAGAAAGCCTTGTAGGTAAGCAGGAGCATGGTATGTGTGAGTAAGTGTATTGAATAAATTAATCTGGACTGGTGAAGGAGCCAATGAGGGATTGGTGGGAATGAGGGGATGGATTATTTCTCACCCTAATGTTTTTTATATTTAGTCATATTTTATGATTATATTGTATGTATTTCCTATAACCTGTCTTTATTCCCTGGTGTAAAAAGCACCACTTATATCTTCCTTGTATATATGTATATAAATCTTATGATGGTGGCAAAGAATGCCTGGAAGACTATTAATCATCATTTTTAAAATTAAAAGTCTGGGGCACCTGGGTGGCTCAGTCTGTTAAGCATATGACTCTTGGTTTGGGCTCAGGTCACGATCTCAGGGTCATGAGATCAAGCCCCACGTCTGGCTCCACACTTGGTGCAGAATCTGCTTGAGATTCTTTCTCTTCGTCCTCCTCTGCCTCTCCCTCTGTTCATGCTGTCTCTCTCTCTCTCTAAAATTAATTAGTTAATTAATGAAACATCTGTGCTGTTATTTAGAGTTGCCTATATGAGAAACGACTGCACCAGCAATTGATAACATTTGCCTCTGTGATATTTGATTCGGAACTCATAGCTGATTTACAGATTGTTTTCTGGGTCCATTGTGCTGTCTAGCGCCATGAAAAGTGCCTTTTTCCATATGCCATATGTCCCGTATTTTAAGTCATACTATCCAAAACATCTCTTCAAAGTTGGTTAAAAAAAAAAAGTAAATAAATAAAATGCTCAATCATTTTCATATATGTAATAATTAACAGGCAGAAATAAAGATAAAAACTGATTTTTTAAAATCCTGCTATAAATGTTTGTTTTGTTTCTTTATGATGAAAAGACCATTTACAAGTTACCCTTGTGTTTTTTACTTTTTTCTTATGATACTGAGATCAGAAAATTTTGCTGGAGCTTGGAAGGACTCATGTAAGCAACACTGACCGGATGGGACAGAGCAGCACTAACTCTAAGGGACCCATCGAATCCCAATTCGCGGTCTCTTAAAAGACCTTTGTATGCATCAGCTTTCTTAGTTGCAAAGAAACAGAAATCGATGCTGCTTAATTAAGCAGAAACAGAATTTAATCAGACTGTTGGGTAATTCATAAAGATGCTCGGAGGGCTGGAGAACCAGGGCCACGAGCACCTCATGAAGGCACACACGTGAGTTGTGTCCTCCCGCAGTGTCGGCTTTATTCAGTCATAAAGCAAAGGTAAATCACAATTGTAAGCAGGTTCAGGATTGCAAACGCAAGGACAGCTGACCACGTGATTACACCTGGCTTCTGACACAGGACCCCGCAGACCCGGTAACAGGAGGGCGCGGGAAGTCAGCGAACCACACGCGACGTCAGCTCGTGCGCGCGCAGTTGGCATAAGGCCTGGTCGGGTCCTGGGTCCGGTCCGGGTCGGGTCCCGGGTGGGGTCCTGGGTCCGGTCCCGGCCCGCTCCCGCGCTGACTCTTCTGCTGTTCCGGCGGGGCGCGCTCTCGGTTCTGTGCGGAGATCCACGCGGCAGAGGCTCCAGCGGCTGCTGCCTGTCTTAAGCTCAGACGCAGAGGGGTCAGGCCTGAGGCGTCTGGCAGTCTGCTGCCCAAATCCTCCCTTTTAAAGGGTGGCTCAGTGGGTTAAGGCCGCTGCTTTCGGCTCAGGTCATGATCCCAGCGTCTGGGATGGAGCCCCACGTCGGGCTTCCTGCTCAGCGGGGAGCCTGCTTTCTCCTCTCTCACTGCCTGCCTCTGCCTACTTGTGATCTCTGCCTGTCAAATAAATAAATAAAATCTTAAAAAAACAAATAAAAATAAAAATAAAGGGATTTAACCGGTCTTGGGTCTCCGCAGGCTCCTCTGGTTCTGCGCATTATCAGTTGTAGGGTAGAGGCTGACGTTGGTCCGAGCGGTAAACCCCGCTGCGGTACCTTAAGCGCTTGTGTCGCTGCTGGGCACAGGCCCTGCCGGACACAGGCTCCTGCTTGACGGGAGAGACTCCGTTTTGCTCTCTTCGTGCACACCAGGATTCCTCCTGGCAGGTTCTGTAAGGGACACAGAGGAATCAAGTATGTCTTAGAGCAGGATGGGAGTAGTAGTTCGGTAACATAGCAAAGGTACAATTAGGTTGTTTAACCAAGTTTTCAGTCGAAATCAAACAAAATCAATAAAATTCAAACCATGTAAGGTAAAGAGCACACCAAATCCAAACAAGATAGGTATATTAAAATGAATCAAGCAAACTCAGATAAAAACTCCAATTCAAGGGGCGCCTGGGTGTCTCAGTGGGTTAAAGCCTCTGCCTTTGGCTCTGGTCATGATCCCAGGGTCCTGGAATCGAACCCCACGTTGGGCTCTCCGCTCTGCGGAGAGCCTGCTTCCTCCTCTCTCTCCCTGCCTGCCTCTCTGCCTACTTGTGATCTCCGTCTGTCAAATAAATAAATAAAATCTTAAAACAAAAACAAAAACAAAAAAAACCCTCCAACTCAAAGTCATATCTAACTGAATAAAGTCAGACAAAAAGAAGGTAAAAACACAAAAAATATGTACAGAATCTTCAACATAGGCTCTCAGCATATCCAGAAAAGAACAATGAGGGTATGGTTAATCAAAGTCTTTCCTTGATTTTTTTTCTTGTTAAGTTTAAGAGTGCATAATGTTCTAATAGCATATTTAATAAGATATATAACAAAAATGGTAACTAAAACTAATAGAAGAATTTCCTTAATAGATTCCCAAACATGTGTAGAGAGAGAATTCTATCCCATCTTTTGTTATTTTAAAGGATTATGGTCAGACCACGAGCCAGAAAAAAAAAATCACATATTTGAAGGGTTTTGCTAACAATTCTACAAAGGAAATTTTATTTATTTATTTAGTAAGAATTTTATATGATTTCTTATGTAAGTTTTCTCTGTCTTTGTTTAATGCAACTGAGTTAGTATGAATGGGGGCTGAAGCGGCATGAAGGGCCTGCGTGGCGTGTGTAAAGTGCATTAGCTTGTTGCTTAAGGTTTTATGGGCTACTTTGAGTTCTTCCATGTTTTCGTCCAAAAGTTGATCAATTTTGTCGGTTTTATCCCCAGGCATTTCTGTTTATTTTAGCATGGCAAGATGTTGGGAAATCTTTGTATGAATATTCTGAGATATAGGTGCCCATTTTGGTAATATTTATTAAATGTTATGTTAATAGCATACAATATTTAATACATTCATTGTGATGATAGTAGTAGCTTTCATTTTAGTATGATTAAAGAATGTAACCTCTGAAGAATCATTAGCACAAATTAACCAATTAAAGTGTCCCATGTCCAAAAACATTTTCAACAGATGTTCTTGTTAAAGGAAAAAGATTAGCTTTGACTTCCAACTCATGCCAGGTATAGTACGTTATTAGGCCCCTGAAATGCCATTTCTTTGGGTAATAAATATCCATCAATCCACAGGGGTGCATGTGTTGCTAGAAGTGTAGTACCACCATATGTTTGCTGTGATACAACTTATGTGTCATATGCTAGTAGGCTTTGACCTCCTAATAGTCTTAACAGTGAAAGTTTGCATTGCCCTGTATTGTCACAACCAATGGTCTCGAGGTGTCTAATTGTAAAAGAGATTCAGCCCAGTCAGAAGAATACATTTTTCCTGTTACTTTAATGTTTCTAATATCATTCCATGCTCTCTCAAGAAGGTCATTGATTCTGTAACAACTATTTTTTAATTGTTCATTCAAATAAAAATTTCTCAGATTAAATAAATTTTGTTGCAGACCTGAACCTTATGGTCAATATTATAATTAAATTCCAGTTGGTGTGCATGACAATCATAACTAGTTGAGACAATAGAATGCAATACTTTAAATGCTGAGGAAATTTTGAAACCTCAGTTCTCAGCCATAAACATCTAAATGGAATGCAGAGAAATCTCATTAATTAAAGATCCAACAGAAAAGTTAGGATAGCAAAATAAACTGAAAGACTGCAACAGAAATTAATGAATCACATAACAGGGGAAAAAAAAGACTTAAAAACTAAATCTAAGGAAAAAAAAAACTAAATCTAAGAGATGGATATCTTTTTTTTTTAAGAGATGGGTATTGATATGGGAAACAAAGGCAGGAGAAAAATTATTAAATTTCCTTACTACCTAGAGCCCACAGACAAATCCTTGAAACGGGCAGAGTGACATTCCTCTAGGGACTCAACTGCCTCAATGTTAATATTTCACTAAGGGCAAAAGGCAATCCTAAACTGAACCCCTTCCCCCAACCAGGATCTGCTTTAACAGAAGTCTGCTTTAAAATATAAAAAAGTAAGTCTGCTTTAACATATAAAAATACCTTTAGAAATTTCCTTTATCTCTAAATTTCTTTTATCTCTAAACCGCCCAAGATACAGTTGACAATCATCCTCCAAGCATAATGGCCCACTAATTTACATCTGAAGTGTCTCATGACTAAGGTTTCGTTAGACAATAATAAATGACCTTTTCTCAACAATAGCCAGCCCCCTTGAGGTCCTGGAAACCTTGCTTCCAAAATTCCTCAGAGACTTATGCTCTCCCTATCCCCCTCCCAACTTGAAAGTATATAATGGGCCACTCCTCTTGACCACAGTGTAGTTCTTTCTGCCTGTCCTGTCCCTGTGCTTTAATAAAACCAAATTTTGCACCAAAAGCAAAAATTTTGCACCAAAGAGGTCTCAAGAACTCTTTCTTGTATAATTTTTTTTTTCCTAAGTGAATGAAGCTGGGGCACCTGGGTGGCTCAGTGGGTTAAGCCGCTGCCTTCGGCTCAGGTCATGATCTCAGTGTCCTGGGATGGAGCCCCCACCAGGCTCTCTGCTCAGCAGGGAGCCTGCTTCCCCCCCTCTCTGTGCCTGCCTCTCTGCCTACTTGGGATCTCTCTCTCTCCGTCAAACTTCACTGCTGTGTGCGTGAAGTTTGTTATATTATTTTTTATTCTTGTCAATATCTTTGAATCCATTCACAGCTTTTAGAAAATTGAAAAGAAGAAAAAAGAGAAAATGGAAAGTAAATATCATGCAAAAAATATTTGGGGAAATTTCCAGTCCTAAATTTGTGTATTATCAGACTGAAAGGTTCTACTGACTATCCAGTATTGTGAATGAAAAAACTCTCTCACCAGGACATAGTACTGTGAAATTTAAGAACATCAGAAATAAAGAGAAGATCATAAAAGCTTCCAAAATGAAATAGATTACATTTTACATACATACATACTAGAGGTCCCTGCCACATCAACATTATAAAGAGAGCCATTGCATGGTGTTTCACTGTATGGACTGACTCTCACCAGTCCCTTATTGATGGACTTTGGGAATATTCACACACACCCCCTTTTTTTGGAGATTGTATGTATTTATTTGTCAGAGAGAGAGCCCACACAAGCAAAAGTGGCAGGCAGAGGGAGAAGCAGGCTCCCCACTGAGCAGGGAGCCCAATGCGGGGCTCAATCCCAGGATCCTGGGATCATGACCTGAGCTGAAGGCAGACGCTTCACTGACTGAGACACCCAGGCGCTCTGAGATGCCTAATTTATAACCATTACCGCTATTTCTGCTTCTGTACCTTCGCTTGCTAACCCATGAGGAGATGGAAAAATACCAGCAGACTTTCTATAGGCACTCTGTAACCACACAACCCCCGCCCAGAATCGAACCTGGCAGAGTGGCTGTTCCCGGACCCCCACCCGGCTCTGGGCCGAGAGATAACAGCCATCTGGAGCCAGAGAAACCCCCACCCAGAATTGGACATGACAAAGTGACTGCTCCCAGACCCCCCACCCAGCTTTGGGTACAGGAGTTAATAACCATCTGGCACCCCGCGGTTTGACAGGGAGACCCCGGCCAATCCTGAGGGGGCACATACCCTAGCAGCGCCAATTAAGCAGTTTGAAGAATGACAGCACTTTGACCTAACCAGTAATCTGTTCCCAACCTTTTCCCCGCTCTGTAGCGCACCAGTCATATTATAGAGTTGCCGTTTGATTTTCCCACGGTATGTAGTGATTTTTTACAAGATACTATGATGTATGCTAAGTCCCTGCCTCCCCAAAAAATAGTGGATAAAAAGTGTTGTGATCCTGAGCTCGGGACCTCTTAGCGTTACCGGCAACAGTGCGCGGAGGTCCGGGTTCGAACTCGTAATAAAGGACCCTTGCTGTTTGGCTTTGACTCCGGACTCTGGTGGTCGTCTTTGGGGGGGGTCTCGAAATTTGGGCACAACAGCTCCCCCCCCTCCTTTTTATCATAAGCAATGCTACAACTAATTATCTTGTACATGCAATAAGTTGAAAGTGTACAAGTATATCTGCAGGATATTTTCCTCAAAAAGAGCTAAGTTGGGGTGCGTGGGTGGCTCAGTGGGTTAAGCTTCTGCTTTCTGCTCAGGTCATGGTCTTGAAATGCCAATAGAGTATTACCCCCACCTTAAAAGACCACCAGAGACGTGAGTCAAAGCCAATCAGCAAGGTTCGTTTATTGCAGGTTCGAACCTGGACCTCTGCGCTGCTCCTTGCCGATAACGCGGAGAGGTCCGGAGCTGGGTCGATGCAGGATTTTTATAGACAGATACAAACAAGTTTCGGGTGAGGCTGAGCTGATTGATTGATAGTTTGAACAGGCATACTTGGCGTCAGTGGATTGGGTCAGGGGACCCACCTGCGAAAGCAGACAAAGCAATCTTACAGAAGCAGAACTGGCAGATTAGCCCACGCATGCGAAAAAGCACTATCAGGATAGTGAAGGCCTGGTTACTATCAAGTAAAGACAATTGGGAGTCTCCTGTTGGAATGTTACATTCCTGCTATCAAGCATCCTTGTTAATGAGATTTAGGTTTAGAAGAAATTTAACTTTTTAAAAAAAAAAAAAACTTTGAGACAACAATGGAAAATATAAACCTCATTTTTGTCCTGAGAAAAAGAAAACTGCTTTAAGACAAAAGGAATAATAAAAGTAAGTAAAGAATGCATTACTTTTTTATTTAGATTTTTATTTCAGAAGTTTTAGATTTACAGAAGAATTACAAAGATTTCCTTTATATTAGATTCCCTTATTACTAGCATCTTACATCAGTAGGGTACACTTGTTGCAATTGATGGACCAATGTTAATACATTATTATTAAACAAAGTCTACACTTAACTCAGGATTCCTGAGTTTTTGTCTATTTTTTTTTTTTTATTCCAGGACCCCATCCAGGATACCACACTACATTTTGTTATCATGTCTCACTAGGCTCCTCTTGGATGTGACAGTTTCTCAGACTTTCCCTGTTTTTGATGACCTTTATAGTTTTGAAGAGTACTAGTCAGGTGTTTTGTAGAACGTTCATCTACTAGGATTTATTTCTTTTTTTTTCATGATAGAATGGAGCTATGGTGTTTTGAGAGGAAGACCACAGAGGTAAAGTGCCATCCTCACCACATTCTTTCACAGGCACATAGTATCAACATGATGTATCACTGTTGATAGAAACTTTGATCAACTGGCTGAGGGCTTGTCAAGTTTCTCCACTGTAAAGATACTCTTTCCCCCCTCCCTTTCTGTATAGTACTTATGGAGAGGAAATCTTTACACACATCCACATATACGGAGGGCAGAGTATCTGCATAAATTTTTCATTATTCTGCACATTTGCCTATCCTTCCCCACTTGTTTATCAGTCATTTATATCAGTATGTGCTCACGGGTACTCAAATTATATTTTGGTTAATAATCCAAAACTACTTTTTTTTTTTTGCTCAAATTGTGAATTTGCTCAAATTGTGCAAATTGGCCATTCCAATAGCCAAACTTTGGCCATTGGAAATTCTTCCACATGGCTTCTGAGTACCTTCACATGGCTCATCATTTTTACTTCATCTGTTTGTTCTGTGTTTGTTAGTTTTTGAACTATTTCTGACACCATAAGATTGTCTGGACTCATTTTTTTTTTTAATGTAGTGGCATGAAACCCAACATGGACCTTAAACTCGGGACCCTGAGATCAAGACCTGGACTGAGATCAAGAGTCAGACATTTAACTGACTGAGCCACCCAGGCTGGACTCATCTTGTATATTTCCTGTGAGCCCTAGAATAAGCCATTTCTCAACTGCAGAGTCCTGTCAGAAAGCCAGACATGGACACTAGGTGTGCTGGTTGTTACTGAAGTATAATTGCTTCTAGGCCATCTCATCTGACAGGAAATATATGTATATACTAACCTGTATAGGTACACTTATTTATCTATCTCTGTTAGCACAGATAGATCTATAGATAGATATAGATATAGATAGATAGATAATCATGGGTTTATATTTATTCTAGCTGTTTGTCCTTGCCTGATTGCCACCTCCTACTCCAGCAGTGAGATACCTACATCCCACCACCTGCCACTCATTTATTTAACTATTCAACTCTACCATACATATATAATGGTTTCAGAACTGTTAACCCACAGCCCCCACGAGAAAAAGCATTATCAACTAGAGTGCCGTTATATACGGCTCCTTTTGTATTTAGTATTTTCATTTTCATTTTCATTTTCAATGTTACTTAATTCAGTATCTTTTGGTTCCGCCCCTACAGTGGGCGGAACCAAAAAATATGTATCATATTTTTTTAATTTATTCAACAGTGAGTTTCTTACTAAGAGTTTTCAGCAATTGAAATAAAGCTGCTAGATGGGTCAGTTGTTTGAGCATCTGACTCTTGATCTCAGCTCAGGTCTTCATCTCAGGGTTGTGATTTTGAGCCCCATGTTGGGCTCCATGCTGTGTGTGGAACCTACTTTAAAAAGGGGGGGGGGCTGCTAGAAATATTCACCTGCAGGGGTTTTTATCCTGCAAATATAAATTTTCAAGGCAGTTGAGTGAATACCTATGAGTGTGAATACCTATGGTGTGACTGCATCACATGGTAAGACTATGTTAACTTTGTAAGGAACTGCCATCAATCTTCCAAAGTGGCTGTACCCTTTTGCACTCCCATCAGGAATGAGTAAGTGTTCCTGTTGGTCTGCATCCCCACCAACAATTAGTATTGTCAATTTGGGTGGGGGGGGTTGTTGAGCTACAATTGACATGTAACATTATATTAATTTCAAGTGTACAACATGATAATTCAGCATTTGTATATAATGTGAAATGATCACTAAAATGTCTAGTTAATATCCATCACCAGACATAGTTGCAAATCCTTTCTTTTTGTGATGTGAATTTTAAGATCTACTCTCTTAGTAACCTTTAAATAGACATGGTATTGTCAGCTTTGAAAATTTTAGCCACTGATAGATAGGTATGTAGTGATATCTCCCTATTTTGATTTGCACTTTCCTATTGCCCAGTGGTGTTAAATACCTTTTCAACCCATAGACATTGATTTTCCATCTGTACATCTTCTCTGGTGAAGTATCTATTCAAGTATTTTGGCCATTTTTAAATTGTTTTCCTATTATTGAATTTTAATGGTTTTTTGCCTATTTGGGGTGTGTCTTTTCTTAGAAATGTGTTTGAATATATTTTCTCCCAGTCTGTGGCTTATCTTTTCATTCTTGTGTCTTTCATAGAGCAAACATTTTTATATTTAATAAATTCCAACTTACTTTTTCATGGATTATGCTTTTGGTTGTCATCTAAAATATAACCACTAAAATCACGGTTGCTAGAATTTCTTCATGTTTTAAGTTTTATAATTTTGGATTTTACATTTAGGTCTACTATCCATTTTGAGTTAATTTTGTGAAAGTTACGAGGTGATTTTCTTGCATATAAACGTCTAATTGTTCCAGCACCATTTGCTGAAAAGGTTCTTCTTTCTCCATGGAATTGCCTTTGCACCTCTGTCATAAATCAGCCACTATATTTGTTTTGAGTCTATTTCTGGGCTCTATTCTATTCCATTGATCTATGTGTCTGTTGTATAAATCTATCTATGGTAGTTTTATAACAAATCTTGAAATTATAGTGTTAATCTCCTAACTTTGTTCTTCTCTTTCAATATTGTGTTGGCTATTCTATGTCTTTCCCTTTCCATATCAATGTTAGAATTAATTTGTCAATATCTAGAAAATAGATTGGTGTGATTTTTGATGGTTATGTTTTATCAACACATTAAGTCGGGAAGAACTGACATCTTAACCATTCTGAGTCTTCCAATATACAGAACACAGAGTATCTCTCCATATGTTTAGATCTTCTTTGAATTATTTCATTAGTTTTTTGTAATTTTCTGAATACAGATCCTATACTTTGTCAAGTTTATACCTAAGTATTTTCTTTTTGACTTTCAGATATTGACTTTAAAACCTGCAACATTGCCTTAGTTGCTTGCTCCAGATTTTTGTTTTGTATTTTTTTAGAGTCTTCGGGATTTTCTACATAGAAAGTTTATATGTGAATAAAGACAGCTTTATTTCTTCCTTTCCTTTCTGTATACCTTTATTTTTTGTCTTACTGTCCTATTTAAGACTTCCAGCATGTTGTGAAATAGTGAAAGAGGACAGCTTTATTCATTTTCTAAGCTTGACATAAATATTCAGCTTCTCCTTTGTAAGTATGGAGTTAGCTGTGGTTTGCTGGGTAGGTGGGGTGGGTTGTTTTCTGTAGATGTATCAAGTAGAGAAAGTTTCCATCTACTACTAGCTTATTAAGAGTTTTTAATCACAAACAGCTGTTGGATTTTGTCAAATGCTTTTTCTGAATCAAATGATCAGGATTTTGCTTTTTCAGCCTGTTAATTTTATCAGTGGATTATACTGACTTATTTCCAAATGTTGAACCACTCTTGCATGTCTGCAATAAATTCCACTTCGTTGTTGTATATAATTTTTATATAGTTGGACTAATATTTTGTGAAGGTTTTTCCATCTGTGTTTGTGAGAGGGCTTGGTCTGTAGTGTTTTTCTTGTAATGTCTTTAACTGGCTTTGGTATTAGGTATAATATAAAGTTAGTTGGGGAACTGGTATATATTTACTCTTCAACTGCTTGACAGAATTCACTAATGAAACTAGTTACTGGGCTTGGTGCTTTTTCATAAAGTTATTAATTGGGAAAAACAAGGAAGTTCATTGGGAATGACAGAGCAGAATGGGCAAGGAAGAGAGTAATAGATTATATAGGGTATAGGTCATATGGGGTCTCATAGGCCATTTTAAGGACTTCAGGTTTTTGTCTTGCCTGAAATAGGGAGCTACTCAAAGGCTTTAAGCTGAGGGCTAGTTTAGGGATTGAAAAATAATTTTCCCTCTACCACTCTGAGTTCTCAGTTGAAATCTCTGTAATAAGGGGCACCTAGGCAGCTCAACTGATTAAGCCTCTGCTTTTGGCTCAGATCATGATCTCAGGGTCCTGGGTTTGAGCCCTGCATCAGGCTCTCTGCCTGCCTCTCTGCCTATTTATGGTCTCTCTCTTGCTTTGTCAAATAAATAAAATCTTTAAAAAAAAAAAATCCCTGTAATAAAAAACGTTAACAAGAGAAAAACAAACAGAAGTTTATTAACATGTATACTTTATGGGTACACAAAAAAATATCTAGAGAAAAATGAGCAATGAAAAAGTAACAGGATTTAATTTAACAGGGAAAGGGGACAGGAGATGTAGGCCTTTTAGGGGACAGTAAATGATTTTTAGTAAAGATGAATAGGGCCCTTAAGAGAACAGGTGGGAGGTATGACCGATGTGGGAAACAAAGGCAAAAGAATTAAATTTTCTTACTGCCTATAGCCCAGTGACAAGTCCCTGAAACAGGAAGAGTGAACTTCCTCTGGGATCTCAGCTGCCTTGATGTTGTTGACATTTTGCTAAAGTGGCAATCTTAGCTTAACATTATCCTGATGACTTGGGATCCTGTTCATTCTACTTTAACATATAAAAATTCCTTTGGAAACTTCTTTTATCTCCACCCCCCCAAGATATATGTTAGCAATCCAAGGATATGGCCCACTGATACACATCTGAAGGGTCTTATGACTGAGTTCTTACTAAACAGTAATAAATAACATTTTCCTAACAATAGCTAGCCCTCAGGGTCCTGGAAACCTTGCTTCCAAAATACCTTGAAGGCTTGTGCTGTCCCCAACCCCCTCCCAATTTGACAGCTTATAATCAGTCACCCGTCACTACCCCAGTGCAGCTCTTTCTGCCCACCGATCCTGTCCCCAGTGCTTTTTTCCACTGAAGATGTCTCAAGATTTTTTTCTTGGCTGTGGGCTCCAAACTCCATTTCTACATCATGATCATTTGGGACAAGTTTGTCAGAGTGTGGTGTCAACTTCTTTCCTACGATACATGTCAATCTTCCCTAGCTGATGAAAGTCTTGGGGAAGGGTATTTGCAACAATTGAGTTTATTCTGGAGGATCTGTCTCTAAACAGATAAGGGAAATTCAGACAAAGTCTCTTTCCACATTTGCTGTTTTTCAAGTGCCTACAGCTCAAAATGATCGAACTCTCAAAGGCGCATAGGTGAGGAGGTGTGTTCTGCTACCCTTCAGCAGCGCAAAAGAACTTAGACTGCAACAGCATCCTTCCGGCTGCTCTGTTAAGAACAGACTGTGGGGAACACAGGTAGAAGCAGATGCAACTCCTAAGAGGTTTGTTGCCCTAACTAATAGAGAGCCCATCAGCCCAACTGTAGGAAAATGGATGTAGTGCTATTTTCACAACCAGACTATTATAAAGAAAATTAATTGTAACCCAACACCATAGATAAACCGTGGAAACATTGTTAAGTGAAAAAAAGCAAGTATCAGAGGCTTACCTATGGCGTGATGCCTTTTAGATGAGAAACAAGAACACTAAACCATATATTGTTTGACCATGCGTATCTATCTAGCAGACCTGTTCTTTCAAAGTGAATAAACAGAGATTATAGGGGTTACCTCTGCTGAAAAGAAAACCATAGGCCCAGGGTGGAGTTACTTGCTCCCACAATAGCAAACCAGGACGAAATTACAGCTCCGTTCTCTTCAGGAGTGAAATTTTAATCAATAGCCAAGAATTTTCTCATCAGCACCAGTAAGGTCACATGGGCCCCCGAGAAGATGAGGTAATCTGCGTGATAAAACCCCCCGTTCACACGCCACCCCTCCGAGGAAGGCCCCCTTGCCTTGAGACAAAGCTTTTCCTTGGGCTAATAACTCCTCGCCCCACTGCCCTTCCTACAAAGCCCTGGGTTCTGTACCGCTCGGGCCTCCTCTCCACTCACTACGGCTTAGTCAAGTGCAGCTCTTGCCGCTTACTCCGTTGAATTTGGGCTGTTTGCCACCGCACGTGAGTGGAGGTGCCGAGGACGCGAGGCGCAGTGACCCTAAGTTACCGTCAGCATTCCGGACCTCACACTCTGGCCCACCGACCCCAGAAAGGGCGCGCTTCGGGCCACGCGCCGGCCGTCGTGAGCCCGGGGTGTAACCAGCCCCGCGAGGTCTGGGCGCGGCGCGTGCCCTTCCGTTCGACCCCCCCAGACTGAAGGAAGTCCAAGCGAGGCCGCGTTCCCCGCCACACAGGGTGCAAGGACCCCGCCCTAGAGACCCGAGAATTTCAGCAGCCTCGGAAGCTGCCGGGGAAACGGGAGTCAGAACGCGGCGGAGACGCCAAGACTTCTGGGAGTCGCAGTCCAGCGCCGGGCTGCCTTCTGCGCAGCCTCAGAGCCCACGAGGACGGAAGCTTTAAGAGACGGTGCAGCGCCGTGCCCCCACCGGAAGTGTCCGATCGGAACCCCCCTGTAGGAGAGGTGAGTCCGGGTTGGAGGACCCACCGGTCCGACCTTTTGTCCCCTCCAAGCACCCAGTCCCTACCACTTTACTTCGGGATTGCTGCAGCCCCGCGACGCCCCGGAGCCGGGACCGCGGAGGAATCCCGAGGAAAAGTGGCGCGGGGGCTCGGCGTTCAGAGTACTCTGTGCCCGCCTACTTCCAGAGGGGCGGTGGTTGCCATGGTTACCCGCGCCGCCGTTACGTCACCGCCGCGGGCGGGGCGGAGCGCCGGGCTGGGGCGTCCGGCCGCGGTGCGGAGTCGCTGCCGGAGATGGCGAGCCCGGCGGCGGCGTCCGGAAGGCGGCTTCCAGCCGCGAGCGGCTGCCCGGGAGCGGGTGCCGACGCCCGCCTCTCGCGAGGAGAGTGCCGGCCTTCTCGTCGGGAAAGCGGGCGGCCGCGGCCCCGGCCCCGTAGTGCCGCGCGCTCGCTCTGCGTGTGTGTCGTTCCGCGTGTGCCCGGGACGCGGTGGAAGCGGCGGTGGGCAGCCCCGCGGCGTGCTCGGTGCGGGAAGCCCGGCTGCTCCCCCGCGCACCGCGGCGCCCGGCCTCCCGGCACGACCCCTCCCTCCTGCGGGTGCCGGCGGTGTCGGGAGGCCTCTCGGGCTCTCTCCCGTCCAACGACTGAGAGAACTTGGAGAGCGGGAGAGCGTGGCCCTTGACCTCATGGACTAACGGTCATTGAAGAAAAACAGCCAAAGCTAAAAATAAGTCGCGGTGATCTGTGCTGTAGTCACGGGTGTTAGGTAGGAATTCCGCTGAGATGTCACAACAAATACTAGCCCTGCCAGCTCGGCTCTCGGTATGGCTGCTCATTCCCATTTCCTCAGCTTTCCCTTATGCCTTTTGAGTCTTTCCCTTTTGAATCTTGTATTGTCCACCTTAAGGACCAGCACCTCTAAGAAGTATTTGCTACGCCCGCGTGTGCGCACACACACACACACACACACACACACACGTCGTCTCCCTGCCTCTAAACCGTTAGGGTGTTTGATACCGCTACCTTACAACTTGTTCAGTCCTTCGGTTTACAGCATTGATCAGCATTTCAGTGTGTGTTCTGTGAAACATTTAGATATTTAAATGTTTTTAATCCACGTGGGTTTTATTTTACCCAAATGATTTTAGAAACTCAAGCACCATTTGATTCCTTGGAGCTGTACATCGGAATACGGATTTTCCAGGTTTATCCATACTCACCCAGACAGCATCCCAAAAATCAGTTTCTAACAAAGTTTCCACATGATTAATTAGTCAGCTAATTAATGAGCTGGGAACGCAGACTTCCTTGGAAGCCATTGCTGTACAACTTCTAGCCCAGAGTTTGGCTTGTATTTAGATTCTTTGTTTTGTTTTGTTTTTTAAGATTTTATTTATTTATTTGACTGAGATCACAAGTAGGCAGAGAGGAAGGGGGAAGCAGGTTCCCTGCTGAGGAGAGAGCCCGATATGATACGGGGCTGGATCCCAGGACCCTGGGATCATGACCTGAGCAGAAGGCATAGGCTTTAACCCACTGAGCCATCCAGTCGCCCCAGGATTCGTAATAAAGTACATATCAGTCCAATGATCCGCAATCAGCTGGTGAAATGTGTAGTAGAAGGCGGTGCAAGATTAATACTTGCATTCTGCTCTCACATTCTAGGCTTCGCATCTACATTCCTGTTACTCAGTTCTTCACTGCAGAAACCAGACATTCCCATGTGCTAAGACTGGAGGAACTGGTGTTTAATAACAAGACTCACAGTCGACGGATAAGTCCATGGTGCTGGTTTATTATATTTAACTTTCTTGGTGAGATGATAGGACTTAATGTCCAAGAAATGAACTGAGCCACAAAACTAGGAAGATAGAGAAGGAACAGTTGGGATAACAGGAAACCTATCTATTTGAGACCTTTGGGGAAGGAACTAGTTAACAATGATTGAAACTTAACCTCTGACTCTCAAGGAAAGTTGCCCCGGGGCACCCAGCTGGCTCATTTGATGGAACAGGTGATTCTTGATCTTAGGGTGTGAATTCCAGCCCCACACTGGGTGCAGAGACTACTCAAAACCTTTTAGGGGTGCCTGGGTGTCTCAGATGGCTAAGCATCTGTCTTTAGCTCAGGTCATGATCCCAGAATCCTGGGATCAAGCCTGCTTCTCC